>NC_134687.1:441877573-443077573 GCF_050947455.1 Rhinoderma darwinii
CTTGAAGATTATACTGACTGTCATTTGCATCGACTATTTAGGAAAATCAGCGAAAAATAACATTTGCATAATAATTTGGAACGCAGCGTAATAAAAAGAGGGTGGAGGGGAGGGAGCAGCGTTCTTCCATCCTCTTCAGGAATATGCGGGAGTTATGACCAGACCACTGCGCCCTCCTCCCAATCCAATTCCCGTTACAGGGCATAGCTAAATCTTCCCAGTGTTGCCATGTCACATGGGCCAACACTAAGGCCCAATGACAGGCAATCGCTGGGCAAAATATAAAATCTGCCCAGCACCAGCAGGGCAGCTTTTCCCGCTTAAACGTTAAAACTTTAGAATGAAACCACAGGGATGATTGTAATCCCATGTGGACCCCTCCTAATGGTCCGGGCTTGATCATACTTACATGATACACTTGCATGTCAAAACTTTCACAAACTACTTTTAGTTTTCACGTCACCATTGGTTTTTACCTCCCTGGACAATCTAGGAAGGCGGAATGTAAGGCAACAAGCCTTAAGCCCAGGGGCCACATGGAATAACGGTGCCCCTCACCCTTATTATTATTACATAAATGGTATGTTCTTCTGTTTCCCTCTCTACCCACCCCCTTTGTGGGGGTTTCTTGGTACTTACCTTTTTCTCAGAGTTTATTGGCCTAGGTGGTTACCGGGAAGAACGCTGCATTCTTCTGGAATCTGGACAAGGGTTCGTGGACCCACTGGGCCGTACCGTCTTGACATTATGGCAGCTGGCCAACAGGGCGCAGGTCACAGTCTATAGTTCGTGTAGGGTACCTGTGGAATCTCGGACAGTAGCAAGGCAGGCTCGGCTGGGACTAGGCAGCAGGCGGACGTCAGGCGTGGTGTAGCAGGACAGGCATGGTATGCAGCACAGCACGACTACAGCTCAGCATGGCACTTGACCAGGATAGCACGGGATACAGGAGCCGGAAACACTGGGAACTGGAAAACACTAGGAGACCATTTGCATAGACAAACTTTGGGTATGACAAAAACGCTCAGGCAAGAAAGGAAGGGGCTGGGCCCCTCTTATAGTCCAGGGTAATCATGGGCTAATTTTACATTAAAGTCCGATGCGCGCGATGCCCCTTTAACCCCTTCCCGCTCCTGGACGTACTATTAGGTCATGGTAACCATTGCGTTCGCGCTCCATGACCTAATAGTACGTCTCGGGAGTAACGGCCATTTCGGCCATCCTCCCGACACATACAGGAGCTGTGACAGCTGCTGTCTCATACAGCAGCTGCCGCAGCTCCTACAGCAGGGACCGATCGCTGTGTCCCCGCTGATTAACCCCTGAAAAGCCGTGTTCAATAGTGATCACGGCTTTTTAGGGGTTAAGCTACAATTGCCAGCCTGCTATACGATAGCGGCTGGCGATGGTGACTATGGCAACCGGACACCAAACAATGGCGTCCGGCTATGCCATCGACGGAAGCCTAGTGGAAGCCTAGCCGAAGTCAGGACCCACTATGCTTGCTGTCAGTGAGTAGCTGACAGCTCTAATACACTGCACTACGCATGTAGTGCAGTGTATTAGAATAGCGATCAGGGCCTCCTGCCCTCAAGTCCCCTAGTAGGACAAAGTAATAAAGTAAAAAAAAAGTTAAAAAAAGATGTGTAAAAATAAGAAAATAAAAGATTTAAAAGTGATCAAAGTAAAAATCCCCCCTTTTCCCTTATGAGTCCTTTATTATTAATAAAAACATATAAACAAACAAATAAACTATACATAATTGGTATCGCTGCGTTCGTAACGGCCTGAACTACAAAATTATTTTGTTATTTATCCCGCGCGGTGAACGCCGTAAAAGAAAATAATAATAAACCATACTGGAATCACAATTGTTTGGTCACTTCACCTCCCAAAAAATAGAATAAAAAGAGATCAAAAAGTCGCATGTACCTAAAAAAAAGTACTGATGGAAACTACAGTTCGTTACGCAAAAAATAAGTCCTCGCACGGCTTTATTGATGGAAAAATAAAAAAGTTCTGGCTCTTAGAATAAGGTAACACAAAAAGTAAATGATTTTTTACAAAACGTATTTTATTGTGCAAACGCCATAAGACATAAAAAAAACTATAAACATCTGGTATCGCTGTAATCGTATCGCCCCGCAGAATAAAGTGAATATGTCACTTATAGCGCACTGTGAACGCTGTAAAAAAAATAGAATAAAAAAACAATAGTAGAATTTCTGTTTTTTAGTCACCGCGCCACTTAAAAATAGAATAAAAACTGATCAAAAAGTCGCATGCACCCTATGAAAACTACAATGAATTTCTCAAGGTGTCTAGTTTCCAAAATGGGGTCACTTTTGGGGGGTTTCCAATGTTTTGGCACCCCAAGACCTCTTCAAACCGGACATGGTGCCTAATAAAAAGGAGGGCTCAAAATGCACTAGGTGCTCCTTTGCTTCGGAAGCCGATGCTTCAGTCCATTACCGCACTAGAGCCACATGTGGGATATTTCTCAAAACTGCAGAATCTCAGTAATAAGTATTAAGTTGCGTTTCTCTGGTAAAATCTTTTGTGTTATAAAAAAGTATGGTATAAAAAGGATTTTCTGACAAAAAAAATATGTAAATTTCACCTCTACTTTGCTCTAAATTCCCGTGAAACACCTAAAGGTTTCATAAACTTTCTAAATGCTGTTTTCTTCTAAATACTTTGAGGGGTCTAGTTTCTAAAATGGGGTGTTTCATAGGGGTTTCTAATATATAGGCCCCTAAAAGCAACTTCAGAACTGAACTGGAACCTAAAAAAAATAAATAAATTAGGCAAGACTTCGCTTCTTACATTATACTGATAATGAGCCGTGCCCACCCCGAGATGAAACCAGTTTTGACAGTTTGTATAAATGGAGACCCCTATTAGACCATTTCAGTGCCCAGTTTTCCCAAGCATACACCCCCTGGAATTGTATTTCTATTGATGAGTCCTTGGTAGATTTTTAACACTTTCCAGGAGAAGTTCCCCAAACTGGCAAGAAAGGAAAAAGTCAAAAGAGGTACAAAGTCTGCTATAAGAGGGGGATAAGGGAGGACACAATATATCAATGTGACACGTGTCCCGAAAAACTAAGGCTCAGTATGAAGGAGTGCTTCAAAATTTATCATAGATCCCTTGATTTTTAATCTACCCCAGTTTTACTTACCCTGATGCACTCCGCACAGCTTATCCCCCCTCGTCTTTCCCTTCTGAGTCCTGCTGCTTGCCCAGGCAGCTGATAACAGCCACATTGAGGGTATTGACGTACCCGTGAGAACCCACATTACAGCTTATGGGGTGTATGTCTCCGGTCAAAATGCTCACTACACCTCTAGATGAATGCCTCAAGGGTGTAGTTTTTAAAACGGGGTCACTTCTTGGGGGTTTCAACTGTACTGGTACCTCAGGAGCTTCTGCATACATGACTTCGCACCAGAAAATCCCCAGTAGGCCAAATGGTGGTCCTTTCCTTCTGAGCCCTCCCATGGGCCCAAACGGCAGTTTATCACCACAAATGGGGTACTGCTGCACTCAGGAGAAATTGGGCAACAGAATGGGGTATTTTATTTCTTGTGAATATAAGAAATTTTCAGCCAAAACTACATATTATTGGAAAAAAATAATTTTGTTTTAATTCCCAGCCCAATTCAAATAGGTGCTGTGAAAAAACTGTGTGGTCAAAATGATAACAACAACCATAAATGAATTCCTTGAGGGGTGTAGTTTCCAAAATGGGGTCACTCCTGGTGGGTTTCCATTGCTTTGATACCTCTGGGGCTCTGCAAATGCGACATGGCACCCGAAAACCAATACAGCAAAATCTGGACTCCAACAAACACATAGCGCTCCTTTCCTTCTGAGCCCTCCCATGGGCCCAAACGGCAGTTTATCACCACAAATGGGGCATTGCCGCACTCAGGACAAATTGGGCAACAAAATGGGGTATTTTATTCCCTGTGAAAATAGGAAATTTTGATCACAAATTACATCTTATTGGAAAAAATTAAATTTTTTTAATTTCACAGCCCAATTCAAATAGGTGCTGTGAAAAAACGGTGTGGTCAAAATGATAACAACAACAATAAATGAATTCCTTGAGGGGTGTAGTTTCCAAAATGGGGTCACTATTGGCAGATTCCCACTGTTTTAGCACCTCAACACCTCTTCAAACCTGGCATGCTGCCTAAAATATATTCTAATAAAAAAGAGGCCTTAAAATGCACTAGGTGCTTCTTTGCTTCTGGGGCTTGTGTTTTAGTCCACGAGCGCACTAGAGCCACATGTGGGACATTACTAAAAACGGCATAATCTGGACAATACATATTTAGTAGTGTTTCTCTGGTAAAACCTTCTGTGTTACACAAAAAAAATTGAATAAAATTGAAATTCAGCAAGAAAAATGAAATTTGCAAATTTCACCTCCACGTTGCTTTAATTCCTGTGAAATGCCTGAAGGGTTAAAAAACTTTCTAAATGCTGTATTGAATACTTTGAGGGGTCTAGTTTTTAAAATGGGGTGTTTTATCGGTGTTTCTAATACATAGGCCCCTCAAAGCCACTTCAGAACTGAACAGGTACCTTAAAAAAAAGGCTTTTGAAATTTTCTTAAAAAAAAGAGAAATTGCTGTTTATGTTCTAAGCCTTGTAACGTCCAAGAAAAATAAAATCATGTTAAAAAAACGATGCCAATCTAAAGTAGACATATGGGAAATGTGAACTAGTAACTATTTTGGGTGGTATAACCATCTGTTTTACAATAAGATGCATTAAAATTCTGAAAAATGCTATTTTTTCTAAATTTTCTCTAAATTTTGCAATTTTTCACCAATAAACACTGAATATATCGACCAAATTTTACCACGAACATGAAGCCCAAAGTGTCACAAGAAAACAGTCTATCAGAATCGCTTGGATAGGTTTAAGCATTCCGACGTTATTATTACCACATAAAGTGAAATATGTAAAATTTCAAAAATGGGCTCTGAGCCTTAAGGCCCAAACTAGGCTGCGTCCTTAAGGGGTTAAGAGCAGGCACGAGCGTGCTACAGGACCCGGCCAAGGTGAGCGGAAGTGAGCGTTGGCATCTCCTGAGGAGGAGACTGAGGCCAGCGCTCGCAGACCCATGGCTGCGGCCGTCAGGAGGTGAGTGAGCCTGACGGCCCGTGGCCATGGGCATGACAGTATCCCCCCTCTTATGCCCCTTCTTCTTGGGGCCAGAGCGAGAGAGAAACTTCTTCAGAAGGGTAGGAGTATTGAGGTTCTTCTCTGGCTCCCAGGACCTCTCTTCAGGACCAAACCCCCTCCAATCCACCAAATAAAAAGTCTTCCTTCTTACTTTTTTGGTATCCAAGATCTCCTTAACCTCGAAGGAGTCTGAAGGACCGCTGGAGGCAACCACAGGGCTAGGAGTCTTGGTAAAGTGGTTCAGAACCCCTTGTTTCAGGAGGGAGACATGGAAGGAGTTGGGGATCTTGAGGGTAGGAGGCAGCCGAAGCTTGTAAGCGACAGGGTTGATCTGCTGTAGGATCTCGAAGGGTCAGAGGAACCTGGGAGCAAATTTGTATGATGGCACCCTCAGTCGAATATTTTCCTGGAGGCCAGCCAGGCCTTCGTGCCAGGGGGAAACTGAGGAGGTTCTCTTCTCCTTGTGTCCGCCTTCCGTTTCATGCGGTCGACCGCCAGCAGGATGGAGGATCGAGTCTGCTGCCAGATCTGCAGAAAGTCTCTAAAAGCAGTGTCAGCAGCTGGTACCTCGGACGTATCAGGCACCAGGAGAAGAATTTGCGGGTGTTGGCCATAGACAATAAAGAATGGTGTATTCCTTATGGACTCGCTGGTGTGATTATTGTAAGAGAATTCAGCCCACGGGAGCAACTGCACCCAGTCATCATGCTGCTTGGAGATGAAGTGGCATAGGTAGTTCTCCAAGATCTGATTAATCCTCTCGACCGGACCATTGGACTGAGGATGATAGACTGAGGAAAAGTCCAACTTTACACCTAGGAGTCCGCAGAGGGCTCTCCAGAACTTTGAGGTGAACTAAACCCCCCCCCCCGAACAGACACAATATGCTGCAGCAAGCCGTGCAGGCGGAAGATGTGTTGGATGAAAAGCTTGGCCAGTTGAGGGGCAGAAGGAAGACCGGTCAGAGGAACGAAGTGGGCCATCTTCGAAAATCGATCCTCCACCACCACCCAGACAGTACTGCATCCAGCAGAGAGAGGCAGGTCAGTGATAAAGTCCATAGCTATATGCTGCCAGGGAGCATCGAACACAGGCAATGGCTGGAGCAGGCCAGCAGGTCTGGAGTGAGAGACCTTGTTAGCTGCACACACTGAGCAGGAAGAAACAAAGTCCATAATGTCTTTGGGCAGCGTGGGCCACTAGAGATGACGGGCAATCAGATCACGTGGGGACCCGTAAGACCCGAGACCTGCCAGTCTAGAGGAGTGTCCCCAGTGGAGGATTCTCCCTCTGTCAGCCAGGCGCACAAAAGTCCTCCCTGGAGGAATGTCCCCAACTTGCAGGGACAATGCAAGACGGATCAATATTGTTCTGTGGAATCTCCATGGTGTCTTCTGTCTCGAAAGACCTGGACAAGGCATCGACCCTCACATTTTTGTCAGCCAGGCGATAATGGAGCTCAAACTGGAACCCGGTAAAGAACAGCGACCACCTGGCCTGGATTCAGCCGTTGGGCCATCTGGAGATAGGTGAGATTCTTGTGGTCAGGAAGGGATGAGCTGCGCCCTCTAGTAGATGTCTCCACTCCTCCAGGGCCAATTTGATGGCCAGTAACTCCCGATCCCCAATCGAGTAGTTGCGTTCTGCGGAAGAGAAGAGCTTAGAGAAATATCCACATACCATTGACTTGCCCTTGGAACCTCTCTGGAACACCAGCACCGACAGAGGAGGCGTCCACCTCCAACGAGAACTGTAGAGAAACATCTGGATGATGGAGGATAGAGGCTGACGTGAAGGCACTCTTCAGGCTTTTGAATGCGGACTCTGCCTCAGGAGTCCACATCTTGGCGTTCATGCCCTTCTTGGTGAGGTTAGAGATAGGAAATATCAGTGAGGAGAGTTTGGGATGAACTGTCTGTAAAATTTGGCGAATCCCACAAAACGCTGTATGGCCCTCAAGCCTTGAGGGCGTGGCAATTCCAGCACGGACTTTACCTTTTCAGGATCCATCTCGAGACCTCGATTCAAGATGATGTAGCCCAGGAAGGGTAGAGCATCTCTCTCAAACACGCACTTCTCCAACTTAGCGTACAGACGATTCTCCCTTAACCGCAGCAAAACTTGACGGACATGTCTCTGATGAGTCATTGGATCTGGAGGAAAAATAAAGATGTCGTCAAGATAGACTACTACACAAACATAGAGGAGGTCATGGAAAATGTCATTAACGAACTCCTGGAAGACCGCGGGAGCATTACACAGGCCGAAGGGCATTACTAGATATTCATAGTGTCTATCACGGGTGTTAAATGCAGTTTTCCATTTGTCATCCAGGCGAATCCGGATTAGGTAGTAAGCCCCACACAGGTCTAGTTTGGAAAAAATCTTGGCACCACGTCTACGATCAAATAGTTCTGAGATCAATGGCAACGGATACTTATTTTTCACTGTGATCTGTTTGAGACTTCGGTAGTCGATACAGGGATGCAGAGAACCATCATTTTTTTTTTTACGAAGAACCCAGCTCCTGCCGGGGAGGAAGACTTCCGTATGAGGCCCCGCTCCAAGTTCTCTTTAACATAGGCGGACATGGACAGAGTCTCTGGTAAGGAGAGAGGATATACCCTATCCCGGGGTAGGGATGCCCCAGGAATCAGCTCGATAGGACAGTCATACGCCCGGTGTGGGGGCAGCGTCTCTGCCTCCTTCTTGCTGAAGACGTCCGAAAATGCTGAGGTAGTCTATTTACCGATGCAACTATCAACGGCCTCTCCAGAGGTGTAGTGGGTAATTGAAGAAGATCCACCAGGTCTCTACAAATGAAATTAGCAGCGGATCCAGAGTCCAGATATGCAGAGACCTGATGTGTTTGCTCGCCGGACACTATGGTCACGGGTATGGACAATTTAGACGGTAGTCCTATTTTACCCAAGGTTGTCTCTCCTACCAACCCTAGGCTTTGGGGCTTTTGGGGACACAGACGCACAAGATGGCTTCCGAGGCCGCAATATAGACAAAGTCCCGTAGTGCGTCTGCGTTGTTTCTCCTGGGTAGATAGCTTACCCTGGTCCACCCTCACAGACTCCTTAGGAGGATTGGCATCTGTGGACAGCAGAGGTTGCTGCAAGGGTGGGGCCGGACTATGAAGGCCTCCCTCCTGACGAACTTCTTGGAGCCGTTCTCGGATCCTCATATCAATCCGGGCGGACAGAAGGATGAGGTCATCCAGGGTAGATGGTAGATCTCATGCGGCAAGTTCGTCCTTAGTCTTAGGAAAGTGCCCGAGAGTGTCCCTGCCAGAATGTAGCCACCAGAGCCTCATTGTTCCACGACAGTTCTCCCGCCAGGGTGCGGAAGTGGATGGCGTACTCGCCCACAGAGGTGTCTCCTTGGCGTAGGTTTAGCAAGGAAGCTGCTGCAGATGAGACTCGTTGAGGCTCCTCAAACACCATGCGAAATGTCCGGAGGAACCCCTGGAAGTCTCTGGTCCTTGTCTCTCCCAGATAGGATTCGCCCATGCAAGGGCCTTGCCAGTGAGGAGAGAGATGATGAAAGCGACCCTTGCGCCATCAGACGAAAATGCACGTGCATACAGACTGAAGTGGATCTGGCACTGGTTCAAAAATCCAAAAGGATGGATATCACAAATATTATGGATCAGGTTATGTCTTCTTTATGTTACTTTTCCTATCTTGGGCATTTGCTCATCACGGCAGCAGCAGTGGCAGGACAAACCAAAAGGATGAGAACAATGAAAGTCAAGAGGGAGACCCTCTGGTGAATGACTTTACATGATGGGGAATTTTTTTTCCAATTGTGTAACTCTACGCTACCGGTCAATAGAAAAATCATCCGCCAGAGAGAAAATTGTTTCCCCATGTCGGAGTACTACAAAGAGACACCTGGGAATCAGACATGATAGGGAAACATTTTTCCCTGTAGTGGATGACTTTTCAGCTGACAGGTAGCAGAGTTACATGATGGGGGAATTATTTTTCATTGACGTCTAGTTTCTATTGCAGCGCAGGGAAGAAGACACAAGGCGCTGGAGGTGAGGAGAAGTTTTTTTATTTTTCATATTACTAACTTTTTTGGTTTTGCAGGTTCTGCTGGACCGTTTGGACTACGTCGTACATTTATTGGACTACTTCGATTATCTATATAGAATATTTTCTTATGTCTCTGTATTTTTTTTAATACTTTATTAGCGCCTTGATAATGGCAGTTGTCTAATGACAGCGTCCATTACTAAAGTGGGGATTAGTGTTAGCCAGTAAAAAGGCTGCAACTAACCCACATTATTACCCTCGTACCCACCGCCACCAGGGGTGCTGTGAAGAGCCTTTACGATCCAGTACCTGACCATCTGTAGTGACGGCCGCAGGCTCGTATCATGAGGCTGGGAAGGGCCAAAAACAAGACCTCCTGCCTCCTTCTGACGCTGATTGCTGCTGCAGTCGTCCGGCATGCAGAGCGCCTGTCAGCAGCGATCAGCTGTTTTGATACAGATGCTCTGCGGTCCCCCCTCTTTTCTCTACATCTCTACATCCGAGTTGCACCCGGGGCACCGCGGCGCCCAGCAGGACATTTTTCAGACTGCCCGGGACGGCGGGACAGCGGTGAGAAATCGGGACTGTTCTGCCGGATCCGGAACAGTTGGGAGATATGCAGTCATCGTCAGGAGGGTGAGTTCAGCAGCAGCCAGAGTAACCCTTTGGCTACTGGCAATACTCAAAATGTAAATTTTTATGCTTTAAATTCTTTAAATGGCTTTGTCTGAGCTGATGAATAGAAGTGGCTGCTGGGGCTCTTTGGCTGATGCTCGGTCTAGTGTTATTAACCCTAATGTTCAGCCTTCTGTTCAGCCTCTTAGTGCTGCTAGTGTTTCTGGTTCTGCTGATGTTAACCCTATTGAGCCTGTTGTAAATAAACCTAATATTGAAAAAGGGGTTGGTGTTACTGAAGTGTGCCTTAAAGAGGCATTAACACGTGAAGCATCCCCTTTGGGCTACCATTTATCACTCAGTGTTAAAGAAAAGATATGGAGGAACAAATATGTTGATTTATTTTCGTTGTTGTCTTCTGCTAAGGAAGTTGTTAAGAGTGATAAAAAGGTTGATAAAAAAAGATGAGAAGAAAAAAGCTACTACAAAGTCTTTTCAGAAGTGGCTTCAAGCGTTTTGTGTTTTCTCAGCTGTTTTATGTGAAAAGCCTCAAGCTAATGTAGGTGGTCTTTTTAAACATATATACATCATACTAGAGGCTTATAGGCATTTTGGAGGAATGTAATGGCTGTCATATGACGAGCTGTTTAGATAAAAATTGGCTGTACATTCAGGTATTAAGTGGGGTGCTAAAGACGTGGGCCTATGGCTCAATCTTATGTTGCCAAAGAGATATTTTTCTACTTTTAAGGCAACAGCATGCTAGTACAACTCAATCTAGAAATTTCCAAAAACGGCGTTTGGTTCACCTACAGTGATGGTCAGTGCAGATGGTTTGCCAGTTGTAGATATCGCCACGAGCGCACGTTTTGTGGTGGGTCACATGCCATGGCGAGATGCGTTAAAAAAGCTAATCAGTCCAATGCACCAGGGGTGAACCTAGCCCCTCTGCTGCCTGAGGCGAACTATAAAAAGGCGCCCCCCCAAATCTATCGACGTTTTCTCATTACTAGCTTTACACATCAAACACGCAATATATACATTTATTAAATAGGAAAACATTTGATGTTTATTTGTTAAAGTGCTGTTTGAAGTATAGAAAAGATTTCTTCTTACTACCAACCAGTGCAGTGCAAGTAGTACAGTCTGCACTGCACTGCCCCATATCTTTCCTCGGCAGCCAGTCTCATTTGCGGCGTCACTCTCTGCAATTACATTCAGGCCAGTCCAGGACGGGTCGCGCTTAGCGCTGTTTTGAAGCGGCACGTCCTGGGATGGTTTCTTTGCTCTACCTTCTGTATTGTTGTAGTCTGCTTGTGCTGGCTTGATGCCAGTGGTGGATTAATATAATCTTAGGCCTTGGGCTGTACACAAGTTATGGCCCCACATCCCACACGTAAGTCTCACCTACATGTCAAAGTACATCACATTCCACTCTGCAGACTGTCTTAACCTAATCATCTGCTGCCACACTCACACTTCCCCACAGCCCCTACAACAGTAATTTACATAGATTGTAAGACCAACATTACCAATAATACCCCATACTGTTACTGAATAATACCCCCACACCATAACCACATAGTGACTGAATAATACCCCCATATTGTTACTGAATACTACCACCACACCATAACCACATAGTGACTGAATACCCCCCCATACTGTTACTGATTAATACCACCACACCGTAACCACATAGTGGCTTAATAATACTTCCACACGATGACTGCATATTACCACCACATAGTGACTGAATCATACCACCATAGTGTTAATGAATAATACCTCCACTCCATGACAACATATTAGTACCACATAGTGACAGAATAATACCAGCATACTGTTACTGAATAATAGCGCCACTCCATAACCACATAGTGACTGAATAATACCCCCATACTATTACTGAATAATACTGCCACACCATAACCAAATAGTTACTGAATAATAACCCCATACTGATACTGAATACCCCACATCATAAACACACAAATTTATATATATATATATATATATATATATATATATATATATATATATATATATATAGACCAATATTACCACCATACAGTGACCATATAAAGGTAGATGCCAGTTATACAGAGGAAATCTGCAGACCATAAAAGTGATTACAGTATAGTTATATTGAGTGACTCACAGGTGACGTCTTCTCTGAAGTCGCTCACTTTCACCTTTTCTTCTTCATCCAGCAAAGACCGGTATGACAACTTCTCCCGGACACGATTTCCTAAGACCTACAGAATATGACACAGATATCTTTGACTCCTTGCTTTTCTAGCGCACTCCCTAACTATTCCCTACCTCTACACAAACTTCCTATACATACCATACTAGGTGCCCCACACAGTAATAGCACACACACCCTTTTGTTCCCCCAAAGGCCCCACACAGTAAGTGCTACTTTTGTTTCCCTACACAGTGTTAGTGTCCCCTTTATACCTTACTCAGTGATAGAGCCACTTTTAGGGCCCTCACCCAGTAATATAATTCCCACTCAGTACTAATATCCCCTTTATGTCCCCACAGAAATAATGTCTCCACTCAGTAGTAATGCGGCCTTTTATGCCCCCATGCAGTACTAATGCCACTTTTTCTGCCACACTCAAATGCCTGCTTTATGCCCCCACAATAAGGATGCCCCCTTTTGTATGCCACTTTTTTATGCCCCCTTTTTATTACCTAATAGACTTATGAATTTTAACTGAGTTCAGTGGCCCGGCGTGGACGGCATGATGCAGTGACGTCATCGTGCCGAGCAGTTGACGTCATCAGCATGCTACAGATCTCTTGTAGGCCTCAGGTCTAAACCAGGCTGTGGCCTACAAGAGAAAATGGTGGAGCAGGGAGCCAATGGCCAGGAGTTGGCTGGCAAATTTTAGTCTTCGGGGCAAGCACACAGCACTGGCCCAAGAGTAGCGGCCCATTCTGGGGGCACTGGGCAATTGACGAGTTTTCCCCCTTAACAAGGCTGCGAAAGAACTCTGCTACCTGTCAACGGAAAAATCATCCGCCAGTAGGAAAAAATTTTCTTGATGGCAAGTACAAGAAAGCCTCACCTGGGAATTTGAGTTTTTTGTACTCCACCATGGGGAAACATTTTTCCCTCTGGCGGATGACTTTTCAGTTGACAGGAAGCAGAGTTACATGAAGGGGAATTATTTTTCCTTGACCTCTAGTTTCTATTGTGGCAAATTTAAGTTTTTAAAATTTTTATACTGCTGTTTTTTGGTAGGTTCCGCTGGAGTGTTTGGACTACGTCGCAGATTCATTGGACTACTCCGATGATCTACTTTTAAAAAAAACATAAAATGGTGAAAGAGCATTGCATGGGGTAGTTTAGATTTCAATAAAAAAGTTTTTCTTATGTCTGTTTTTTTTAAAACTTTATTATGGCCTTAGTAATGGCTGCTGTCTGATTGAGAGCATCCATTACTAAGAAAGGGCTTAGTGTTAGCCAGTAAAAAGGCTATCACTAACCCCTATTATTACCCCGGTTCTCACTGCCACGAGGGGAGTACGATCCAGTACCCGACCATCTGAAGCGACGGTAAGGCAGCAGGGCGGCCACAGGCTGGTTTTACTAGGCTGGGAAGGGATAAAAACTGTGGCCCTTCCCACCATGGTGATGCTAGGCTGCAGCTGCTTTATTGTATCTGGCTGGTTATGAAAAATAGCGGGAACCCCGCGTCATTTAAAAAAAATAAAAATAATAGAAAAAAATTTACGTGAGATCCCCTCCATTTTTTATAACCAGCTAGATACAATAAAGCAGCATCAGCCTAGCATTACCAGGGTGGCAAGGGCCATGGTTTTTGGCCATTCCAAGCCTGATAGTACCAGCCTGCAGCCACGGCAGTACCTGCCCTTCTCTTCAGACGGTCGGGTGCTGGATCGTACCCAGCTCTTCCCGGTACTCCTGGTGGCGGTGGGTACCGGGGTAATAATAGGAGGTTAGTGATAGCCTTATTACTGGATAACACTAAGCCCCTTCTTAGTAATGGACGCTCTCAATCAGACAGCAGCCATTACTAAGGCGAATCTACGACGTAGTCCAAATGGTCCAGTGGAACCTGCAAAACAAAAATTACCAGTATGAAAAATAAAAATAAAGATGGATGCCCCCACAGACGTACAAACATATGAATAAATAGCTACCTTCGAGAACATATTAAAATAATTCGAAAAATGAGGCCCATAAAATAAAACATATCAAATAAAAATAAAAAATTATAACACCTTTCTCTTAAAGAGAACCTTTCACCTCCCCATACATGTGCAGCTGAGTGCAGCATATCATGGCCTCCCAATCAGCTACGGACAGCGTTACAGCAAGAGCTGAAGAGAGATTGCGTGCTCGCGAGCGCGCAGCTCCACCACCACTAAGGAACAGAAGAGGAGAAGAAGAGTGTGAATTCTTCTTCTGTTTCATGGCATCAGAGCTGTGCGCGCACGCACGCTCTCACTCTTTAGCTCTCGGTAGACAAGGACGACAAGACTGATCTCTCGCGAGAGATCACATAGTCTTGTACTTGCCTGCCGAAAGCTGAAGAGTGAGAGCGTGTGCACGCGCACATGATCTCCTCTCTCCAGCTCTTGCTGTTGACATTGTCCGTAGCGGATTGGGCAGTGTCACAGCGATGTTACTCGTCCCCTTGCCAATTACCGGCCCATTGGCAGTTCATGGGGTTATTTAAATATCGGGCGCCAAATATTACGGCACCGATATCTAAATAAGGAAAGAGGGTAGGAAAAAAAGTGCCCCAGAGTTTGTGCAGCCCTCCCCATTACATGCTTCACTCAAATGCACATCTATGGGCAGGTGAAAGATTCTCTTTAAAATGTAACAACTTTTTAAAAAACTTTTGACATGTCAGAAGTTTTGATCAGTGGGGTCCGAACACTGAGACCCCCCACTAGTCGCTAAAACAAAGCAGCAGAAATGCTCGGGTGAGCGGTGTGCCGCTTCAATTCTGTTTGGCTTTCCTTGGAGCAGTGTACAGGCTCAATAGAAAGTCAAGGTTCATAAAAGAAGCGGCACATCGCTCACCCGAGCACTTCTGCTGCTTCGTTTTAGCTCGGTCCCCCACCGATGAAAAATTCGGACATGTCACTATGATATATAAAGATATCTATTAATGCGATCGGTGCAAGTTTTAATTACTTTTTATTGAAAATTATTGTTACTTTTGAGATACAGCTGCTTTGTATCCTGTATACAGAGCAGCTGTATATAGCGCTGAGACCTGAATCCATTAGGTCACCTATTATCGATCACATCTAAGTTATGAACTTAGATGTGATCGGTAACAGCTCGATCCTGCAGGACCCGCTGACACTGAATCCGTCAGTCCCGTTGACCTGACGGATACAGGATACAGGATTCAGCGCTATATACAATATATACAGTGAAGGAAATAAGTATTTGATCCCTTGCTGATTTTGTAAGTTTGCCCACTGTCAAAGACGTGAACAGTCTAGAATTTTTAGGCTAGGTTAATTTTACCAGTGAGAGATAGATTATATTTAAAAAAAAAACAGAAAATCACATTGTCAAAATTATATATATTTATTTGCATTGTGCACAGAGAAATAAGTATTTGATCCCTTTGGCAAACAAGACTTAATACTTGGTGGCAAAACCCTTGTTGGCAAGCACAGCAGTCAGACATTTTTTGTAGTTGATGATGAGGTTTGCACACGTTAGATGGAATTTTGGCCCACTCCTCTTTGCAGATCATCTGTAAATCATTAAGATTTCGAGGCTGTCGCTTGGCAACTCGGATCTTCAGCTCCCTCCATAAGTTTTTGATGGGATTAAGGTCTGGAGACTGGCTAGGCCACTCCATGACCTTAATGTGCTTCTTTTTGAGACACTCCTTTGTTGCCTTGTCTGTATGTTTCGGGTCATTGTCGTGCTGGAAAACCCAGCCACGAGCCATTTTTAATGTCCTGGTGGAGGGAAGGAGATTGTCACTCTGGATTTGACGGTACATGGCTCCATCCATTCTCCCATTGATGCGGTGAAGTAGTCATGTGCCCTTAGCAGAGAAACACCCCCAAAACATAATGTTTCAACCTCCATGCTTGACAGTGGGGACGGTGTTCTTTGGGTCATAGGCAGCATTTCTCTTCCTCCAAACACGGCGATGTGAGTTAATGCCAAAGAGCTCAATTTTAGTCTCATCTGACCACAGCACCTTCTCCCAATCACTCTCAGAATCATCCAGATGTTCATTTGCAAACTTCAGATGGGCCTGTACATGTGCCTTCTTGAGCAGGGGGACCTTGCGGGCAGTGCAGGATTTTAATCCATTACGGCGTAATGTGTTACCAATGGTTTTCTTGGTGACTGTGGTCCCAGCTGCCTTGAGATCATTAACAAGTTCCCCCCCGTGTAGTTTTCGGCTGAGCTCTCACCTTCCTCAGGTTTAAGGATACCCCACGAGGTGAGATTTTGCATGGAGCCCCAGAACGATGTCGATTGACAGTCATTTTGTATGTCTTCCACTTTCTTACTATTGCACCAACAGTTGTCTCCTTCTCACCCAACGTCTTACTTATGGTTTTGTAGACCATTCCAGCCTTGTGCAGGTCTATGATCTTGTCCCTGACATCCTTAGAAAGCTCTTTGGTCTTGCCCATGTTGTAGAGGTTAGAGTCAGACTGATTAATTGAGTCTGTGGACAGGAGTCTTTTATACAGGTGACCATTTAAGACAGCTGTCTTTAATGCAGGCACCAAGTTGATTTGGAGCGTGAAACTGGTCTGGAGGAGGCTGAACTCTTAATGGTTGGTAGGGGATCAAATACTTATTTCTCTGTGCACAATGCAAATAATTATATATAATTTTGACTATGTGATTTTCTGTTTTTTTTAAATATAATCTATCTCTCACTGGTAAAATTAACCTAGCCTAAAAATTCTAGACTGTTCATGTCTTTGAAAGTGGGCAAACTTACAAAATCAGCAAGGGATCAAATACTTATTTCCTTCACTGTGCCTACTTCTCCAGGAAGTTCTCGCCCACTGAGAGTAACTATGATATTGGCAACCGCGAACTCTTAGCCATTAAATGGGCAATTGAAGAGTGGCGCCACTTCCTGGAGGGGGCTAGGCACCAGGTAACGGTCCTTACCGACCAAAGGAATCTGGTTTTCCTAGAATCTGCCCGGAGGCTAAACCCGAGACAAGCTCGATGGCCGTTATTTTTTACTAGATTCAACTTTTTGGTCATCTATAGGGCTGGGTCTAAAAATATTAAGGCTGATGCACTGTCGCGTAGCTTCATGGCCAGCCCTCCTTCGGAGGAAGATCTTGCTTGTGTTTTGCCTCCAGGTATAATCATTTCCTCTGTTGATTCTGACTTAGTCTCCGAAATTGCGGCTGATCAAGTTTCAGCTCCCAGGAACCTTCCTGAGAACAAGCTGTTTGTTCCCCTGCAATTCCGGCTAGGGGTACTCAGGGAAAATTATGACTCTGCACTATCTGGCCATCCAGGCATCCTGGGTACCAAGCATCTCATTGCCAGAAACTATTGGTGGCCTGGGTTGCTTAAAGACGTTAAGGCCTACGTCGCCGCTTGTGAAATTTGTGCTAGGTCCAAGACTCCCAGGTCCTGACCAGCGGGCTTACTATGTTCTTTGCCGATTCCCCAGAGACCTTGGAGCCATATCTCCATGGATTTTATCACCGATTTGCCTCCATCTCAAGGCAAGTCGGTGGTGTGGGTTGTAGTAGACCGTTTCAGCAAGATGTGCCACTTTGTGCCCCTCAAGAAACTACCCAATGCTAAGACGTTAGCTACCTTGTTTGTCAAACACATCCTGCGTCTCCATGGGGTTCCTGTCAATATTATTTCTGATAGAGGGGTACAATTTGTTTCATTGTTTTGGAGAGCCTTCTGTAAATAGTTGGAGATTGATCTGTCCTTCTCCTCGGCCTTCCATCCTGAAACTAATGGCCAAACTAAGAGGACTAATAAGTCTCTAGAACAATATTTAAGGTGTTTTATCTCTGCCTGTCAATATGATTGGGTCTCCTTCATTCCCCTCGCCGAATTTTCCCTTAATAACCGGGTCAGTAACTCGTCAGGGGTCTCCCCCTTTTTCTGTAATTTTGGGTTTAATCCACGGTTCTCCTCCGTTTCACCTGGTAGTTCCAACAATCCCGAGGTAGATGTCGTTCATCGGGAACTGTGCACAGTCTGGGCCCAGGTTCAGAAGAACCTAGAGGCATCCCAGAGAATACAAAAGACTCAGGCTGATAGAAGACATTCTGCTAACCCCTTGTTTGTGGTCGGGGATCTGGTGTGGCTATCTTCTAAAATTTTGCGCCTTAAAGTCCCGTCCAAAAAATTTGCTCCCCGATATATAGGGCCGTACAAGGTCATTGAAGTCCTTAACCCTGTCTCCTTCCGTCTGGAGTTACCCACGTCTTTGCGAGTACACAAGGTTTTTCATGACTCCCTCCTTAAACGCTGCTTCCCGTCCTTGGCTCCCTCGAGGAAACCTCCGGTCCCTGTTCTCACCCCTGAAGGGGTAGAATTCGAGGTGGCCAAGATTGTGGACAGCAGGATGGTCCAAGGCTCCCTCCAGTACCTGGTCCATTGGAGAGGATACGGGCCTGAGGAGAGGACTTGGGTACCCGCCCGGGATGTTCACGCTGGGGTATTGCTCAGGAGGTTCCATCTTCGCTTCTCCAATAAGCCAGGTCCACCTAGAAAGGGTCCAGGGGCGCCTCTTAAAAGGGGGGGTACTGTAAACGATCTGCCAGACACAGCTTCTGTGTCAATGCCCGTGGGTATTCAGTCTGCACCTGCTCCTAAGTCTGAGAGAGTGACTCCATCTTATACCAGTCAGGCTGGGAGGCTTAGGAGTGGGAGAGCCTATCACAGCCTGGCCAGATGGAGCTAGCTCCCGCCCTCTGTCTATTTATACCTGCATTTCCTGCTCCTCCTTTGCCTGTTATTCTGTCTGTGTCCTGGCTCTGCTGCTGCTGCTGATTTGTCCTCTGCTTCATTTTGACCCTGGCTTTACTGACAATTCTCCTGCTCTGCGTTTGGTACCTCGTACACTCCTGGTTTGACTCAGCTCGTTCACTACTCTCCTGCTCTGCGTTTGGTTCCTCGTACACTCCTGGTTTGACTCGACTCGTTCACTACTCTCGTTGCTCACGGTGTTGCCGTGGGCAACTGCCCCATCTCCCTAACTTCTGTGTACCCTTGTCTGTTTGTCTGTCGTGCACTTATTGAGCGTAGGGACCGTCGCCCAGTTGTACGCCGTCGCCTAGGACGGGCCGGGACAAGTAGGCAGGGACTGAGTGGCGGGTAGATTAGGACTCACCTGTCTGTCTCCCTACCCCGTCATTACATACAATCTAAAAAGTTACCTTTTTGGCCTTACTACATGAACTACATATTAATAATCTGGAGGCCATGTGTTTTGCTAAATTCTTCATCGTTACTGACCTGATAAACATTATGAGCAATTATACACGCTGTGTACTCTATATTTAACCTGCAGGCTATATATTTTGCCAAACGAGCATGAATACCAACTTGATAAGCTAAACAAGCTAATATACACGTTGTGCACTTCATGAATAACTTACTATTATTATTATTGTACATGGCGGACATCTCCTTTAACATATTTCTATGGACTGTGGCTCTGACTAATATATGCCATTTTTTGCTTGGTCTTCTACAGATAGAATCAATTGGTGATAGTCCTATTCTTTCCTTTTTGTATTGTATTACCTTGCCAGTTGGTGTTTTAAATATATTATAATCATCCTATTAGGCAATAGCCTGGGAAATGGTATTTATATTTCTTACTGAATAAATTGATAGAACTTTTTCTACCCCGGTGTGTGCTGGATACGTATGTCCTAGGATGTAGATGTTTGGTTTCCAATTATTCCTCGCAGATTAATTCGTACCGGTGCACCGTCTGAGCAGCAAGTCAGCGTCTACCTGAGTTTAGCGTTTCCTAGCTTAATCAACAGGGCGCCTAATCTGTTTATATACATGTTTATATTATATCTGGCATATATACATTTATAAATATTCTCCTAAATAGTGCACTAGTTGTATTTGGTACATTATGGCATATTGTTTGCACACTGTATATTCTATTATTTGAGGACAGTAAAGTGTATCATTTAGACACATTTTACTGCATTTTTTGGGTATAGTATGGTGGTAAAATGTGGGTACTGTATAGCATGGCTATTTGGGCACTGGTTGCTAATCTCATTTAATTACTGTATTGTGGTATTATATGGAGAAAAAAAAATAAAAAAAAATTTCAGTACTATAGTACTTCTGCACACGGGAGCCATGGAGACGAGAAGGACGCTCTATCTCTAACTGCAGAATGATGAGCAGCCAACAGCAAGGACTTTACACAGTCTGTTCTGCCGCTAAAGCAAAATCGGTAATACAAGCTATTTAGAAAAATTATTATTGTGCACACTCCTACACTATAATTGTTTTTTCACTGAAAGTGGAGGTACGCTTTAAAGGCTATGGAAACCTTTAATGCAATTTTCTAAATGCAATGTATGTGCTTTGGTATACTTAGCACTTTCTAGTATACATTTGTGGACAAAATTGTTGGTACCGTTCCGTTAAAGAAAGAAAACCACACAATGGTCACTAAAATAATTTGAAACTGACAAAAGTAATAAACTGTAATTTACCGAAAATCAACTAATGTAAATCAGACATTGCTTTTGAATTGTGGTTCAACAGAAAAATTTTAAACAAAAAGCTAAAGAAACTGGCGTGGACAATAGTGATGGTACCACGAGAAAAGATAGAAAATAATTTGACCATAGGGACATGTTAGACTAAGGTGTGGCTGTAATTAGCACCACAGGTGTCTTCAAACTTGTAATCAATCAGTTTGCCTATTTATGAGGTGAAAAGTAGTCACTGTGCTGTTTGGTAATTGGTATCATGGTGTGTATCACACTGAACATGGACCAAAGAAAGCTAAGGAGAGAGTTGTCTCAGATTAGAAAGAAAATTATAGACAAACATGTTAAGGGTAAAGGCTAAAAGGCCATCTCCAAACAGCTCGATGTTCCTGTTACTACAGTTGCACATATTATTCAGAAGTTTAAGAGCTATGGGACTGTAGCCAACCTCCATGGAAAAAAAAAAACAATGAAACTGGGCTTGACAAAATTGATGGTATCCTTAACCCCTTCCCAACATTTGACGTATGGCTACGTCATAGATGGGTAAGGTAAATATGGAGCGGGCTCACCCAGTATGCTACAGCTGACACTTCACAGTAAAGAGCGGGATCGCACCAGAGCGCGATCCCACTCGTTTAACCCATTAAATGCCGCGGTCAATAGCGACCACAGCATTTAACCCCTTAACGCTCCAGGACATACTATTATGTCATGGTAAGTGCATCGTTCGCGCTCCATGACATAATAGTATGTCATGGAGTAAACACGGCGCCGTTCGCGCGGGGCGCGTGCATGAGCTGTGATAGCTGCTGTTTCCGACAGCAGACTATCACTGCTCAATGTGCCGGGACCGATCGCGGTGGTCCCCGCAGATTTAACCCCTCAGAAGCCGCGTTCAATAGCGATCGCGGCTTCTTAGGGGTTAATCCGCCATCGCCGGCCTGCTACACGATAGCGGCCGGCGATGGTGACTATGGCAACCGGACACCAAAAAATGGCGTCCGGCTATGTCATAGACGGAAGCCTAGTGGGTCCTGACAGAGTCGGGACCCACTATGCTTGCTGTCAGTGAGTAGCTGACAGTTCTAATACACTGCACTACGCATGTAGTGCAGTGTATTAGAATAGCGATCAGGACCTCCTGCCCTCAAGTCCCCTAATGGGACAAAGTAAAAAAGTAAAAAAAAAGTTAAAAAAAGTTGTGTAAAAATAAGAAAATAAAAGTTTTAAAAGTAATAAAAGTAAAAATCCCCCTTTTTCCCTTGTCAGTCTTTATTATTAAAATAAATAAATAAACAAACAAATAAACTATACATAATTGGTATCGCCGCGTCCGTAACGGCCTGAACTACAAAATTATTTCGTTATTTATCCCGCGCGGTGAACGCCGTAAAAAAAATAAATAATAAACCGCACCACAATCACAATTGTTTGGTCACTTCACCTCCCAAAAAATGGAATAAAAAGAGATCAAAAAGTCGCATGTACCGAAAAATGGTACTGATCGAAACTACAGTTCGTTACGCAAAAAATAAGTCCTCGCACGGCTTTTTTGAAGGAAAAATAAAAACGTTCTGGCTCTTAGAATAAGGTAACACAAAAAGTGAATGATTGTTTACAAAACGTATTTTATTGTGCAAACGCCATAAGACATAAAAAAACTATAAACATCTGGTATCGCCGTAATCGTATCGCCCCGCAGAATGAAGTGAATGTGTTATTTATAGCGCACGGTGAACGCTGTGAAAAAAATAGAACAAAAAAACAATAGTAGAATTGCGGTTTTTTAGTCACCGCGCCACATAAAAATAGAATAAAGACTGATCAAAAAGTCGCATGCATGACATGAAAACTGCAATGGATTCCTCAAGGTCTCTAGTTTCCAAATTGGGGTCACTTTTGGGGGTTTTCCACTGTTTTGGCACCACAAGACCTCTTCAAACCGGACATGGTGCCTAATAAAAAAGAGGGCTCAAAATCCACTAGGTGTTCTTTTGCTTCGGAGGCTGGTGCTTCAGTCCATTACCGGCCCGAGGGCCACATGTGGGATATTTCTCTAAACTGCAGAATCTGGGCAATACGTATTAAGTTGCGTTTCTCTGATAAATCCTTTTGTGTTATAAAAAAAATGGTATAAAGAGGATTTTCTGACAAAAAAAAAAAAGTAAATGTCACCTCTACTTTGCTCTAAATTTCTGTGAAACACCTAAAGGGTTCATAAACTTTCTACATGCTGTTGTGAATACTTTGAGGGGTCTAGTTTCTAAAATGGGGTGTTTGATAGGGGTTTCTAATATATGGGCCCCTCAAAGCAACTTCAGAACTGAACTGGAACCTAAAAAAATAAATAAATGAGGCAATACTTCGCTTCTCACATTATACTGATAATGAGTCGTGCCCACCCCGAGATGACCCCATTTTGACCGTTTGTATAAACGGAGACCCCTATTAGACCGTTCCAGTGTCCGGTTTTCCCAAGCATACACCCCCGAGAAGTGTATTTCTATTGATGAGTCCCTGGTACATTTTAAAGCGAGGGTTCAATTCCGCCAGTACCTGCCGGGTAAGAGGGCAAGGTATGGCGTGAAGATGTATAAGCTGTGAGAGTGCATCAGGGTATACCTACAGGTTTAGGATATATGAAGGAAAGGCCACCCCCAAACCAGACTGCATCCTGGACTACAATAGGTACATGGGAGGGAAGGACTTGTCAAATCAAGTCCTGAAGGCCTACAGCGCCATGCGGTGTGGTATAAGAAGCTGGCCGGGCACATCATACAGATGGCTTTGTACAATGCGTACGTGCTACGTCGATGTGCAGGCCAGAGGGGAACTTTCCTGGAATTTCAAGATCTAATCTTTAGGGACCAGGAAGGGGGGGCACCCAGTACTTCTGGAAGCGAGGCCACACGCATCGTACCAGGGCAACACTTTCCAAGAGAAGTTCCCCAAACCGGTGGAAAGGGAAAGAGTCAAAAGAGGTGCAGAGTCTGCTATAAGAGGGGGATAAGGAAGAACACAATATACCAATGTGACACGTGTCCCGAAAAACCAGGGCTCTGTATAAAAGATTGTTTTAAAATGTATCATACATCCCTTGATTTTTAATTTACCCTGATGCACTCCGCACAGCTTACCCCCCTCATCTTTCCCTTCTGAGCCCTGCCGTATGCCCAGGCAGCTGATAACAGCCACATGTAGGGTATTGTCGTACCCAGGAGAACCCACATTACAATTTAAGGGGTGTATATCTCCGGTGGCGCATGCTGGGCACACTATATCGGACACTGACATGCCATATATATATATAAAATTGCAAATCTCACTCTGCACCATCTGCTGCGCATTATCTTTTACACAGTACCTGTGGGGTCAAAATGCTCACTACACCTCTAGATGAATGTCTTAAGAGGTGTAGTTTTTAAAATGGGGTCACTTCTCGGGGGTTTCAACTCTACTGGTACCTCAGGGGCTTCTGCATACATGACTTAGCACCAGAAAAGCTCCAGTAGGCCAAATGGTGGTCCTTTCCTTCTGAGCCCTCCCATGGGCCCAAACGGCAGTTTATCACCACAAATGGGGTATTGCCGCACTAAGGACAAATTGGGCAACAAAATGGGGTATGTTGTTCCTTGTGAAAATAAGAAATTTTGATCAAAAATGACATCTTATTGGAAAAAATATCATTTTTTTCATTTCACAGCCCAATTCAAATAGGTGCTGTAAAAAAACTGTGCGGTCAAAATGATAACAAAAACCATAAATGAATTCCTTGAGGGGTGTAGTTTCCAAAATGGGGTCACTTCTGGTGGGTTTCCATTGCTTTGATACCTCTGGGGCTCTGCAAATGCGACATGGCACCCGAAAACCAATCCAGCAAAATCTGGACTCCAACAAACACATAGCGCTCCTTTCCTTCTGAGCCCTCCCATGGGCCCAAACGGCAGTTTATCACCACAAATGGGGTATTGCCGCACTAAGGACAAATTGGGCAACAAAATGGGGTATGTTGTTCCCTGTGAAAATAAGAAATTTTGATCAAAAATGACATCTTATTGGAAAAAATATCTTTTTTTTCATTTCACAGCCCAATTCAAATAGGTGCTGTGAAAAAACTGTGCGGTCAAAATGATAACAAAAACCATAAATGAATTCCTTGAGGGGTGTAGTTTCCAAAATGGGGTCACTTCTGGTGGGTTTCCATTGCTTTGATACCTCTGGGGCTCTGCAAATGCGACATGGCACCCGAAAACCAATCCAGCAAAATCTGGACTCCAACAAACACATAGCGCTCCTTTCCTTCTGAGCCCTCCCATGGGCCCAAACGGCAGTTTATCACCACAAATGGGGTATTGCCGCACTAAGGACAAATTGGGCAACAAAATGGGGTATGTTGTTCCCTGTGAAAATAAGAAATTTTGATCAAAAATTACATCTTATTGGAAAAAATATCTTTTTTTTCATTTCACAGCCCAATTCAAATAGGTGCTGTGAAAAAACTGTGCGGTCAAAATGATAACAAAAACCATAAATGAATTCCTTGAGGGGTGTAATTTCCAAAATGGGGTCACTTCTGGTGGGTTTCCATTGTTTTGATACCTCAACGCCTCTTCAAACCTGGCATGCTGCCTAAAATATATTCTAATAAAAAAGAGGCCTTAAAATGCACTAGGTGCTTCTTTGCTTCTAGGGCTTGTGTTTTAGTCCACGAGCGCACTAGGGCCACATGTGGGACATTTATAAAAACTGCAGAATTTGGACAATACATATTTAGTAGTATTTCTCTGGTAAAACCTTCTGTGTTACAGAAAAAAAATTAATAAATTTGAAATTCAGCAGAAAAAATGAAATTTGCAAATTTCATTTCCACTTTGCTTTAATTCCTGTGAAATGCCTGAAGGGTTAAAAAACTTTCTATATGCTGTTTTGAATACTTTGAGGGGTCTAGTTTTTAAAATGGGGTGTTTTATGGGGGTTTCTAATACATAGGCCCCTCAAATCCACTTCAGAACTGAACCGGTACCTTCAAAAAAAGGCTTTTGAAATTTTCTTAAGAATATGAGAAATTGCTGTTTATGTTCTAAGCCTTGCAACGTCCAAGAAAAATAAAATAATGTTCAAAAAACGATGCCAATCTTAAGTAGACATATGGGAAATGTGAACTAGTAACTATTTTGGGTGGTATAACCGTCTGTTTTTCAAGCAGATGCATTTAAATTCTGAAAAATGCTATTTTTTGTAAATTTTCTCTAAATTTTGCAATTTTTCACAAATAAAGACTGAATATATCGACCAAATTTTACCACGAACTTGAAGCCCAAAGTGTCACGAGAAAACAATCTCAGAATCGCTTGGATAGGTTTAAGCATTCCGACGTTATTACCACATAAAGTGAAATATGTCAGATTTGAAAAATGGGCTCTGAGCCTTAAGGCCCAAACTAGGCTGCGTCCTTAAGGGGTTAAATAGTTAGAAAGAGGGGGGGCGACCCCTTCTAGCAGCTCATCGTGCCCCCCGCAATGCAATCGGCTTAACAGGCTTAATAGAAGCCTGTCAGAAAGATGATATACTGCAAAACATTAGTATTGCAGTATATAGTGCAAGCGATCCAACAATCGCTGGTTGAAGTCACCTAGGGGGACTAATAAAAAAAAAAAGGTAAAAATTAGTAAAATAATGTGTTTTTTTTAATGTAAAAAATATTTATATATATTAAAAGTAAAAAAATACAACCCCTTTTCCCCCTAAAGCATTGTAAGTAAATAAATAAACAAAATTGGTATCGCCGCATCCGTAAAAGTCTGAACTAGTACAACAATATATCATTATTTAACCTTAACCCGCACGGTGTACGGCGTAAATAAAAAAAATTAAACGCCAGTATCACTATTTTTTAGTCACCTCATCTCCCACAAAAAATGGAATAAAAAGTTATCAAAACCTCGCATGTGCCCCAAAATGGTAGTATTAAAAACTACAGCTTATCCCGCAAAAAGAGGCCCTCATACCACTTAATCGACGGAAAAATAAAAACTTTATGGCTCTCAGAATTTGGCGACACAAAATAAATTTAATTTTTTACACTTCTTTTTTCCTTGTAAAACATAGAAAAACCTATATATATTTGGTATTGACGTAATCGTATTGACCCCAGAATAACGTTAACATGTTGTTTTAATTGTATAGAGAATTCCATAAAAACGAATCACAAAAAACAATGGAGGAATCGCTGTTTTTTTAATTTTCTACCCCACAAATATTTTTTTTACTAATTTCCTAGTATATCACATGGCACAATAAATGCTGCTATGAAAAACTACAACTCGTCCTGCAAAAATGAGAATCTGAAAATTGTTTATGACGGGAAGGGGTTAATATTAAGTTGCATAACCTTTGAGGTAAACAAACTGTAAACAAACAATTTCTGTAACTCTCAATGAGACTTCTGCACCTGTCCACAGGTATTTTGGCCTACTCCTCGTGAGGATACTGCTCCAGCTGTCTCAGGTGTCAAGGGTGCCTTCTCCAGACTGCATGTTCCATCTCCTTCCACAGATGTTCAATAGGATTTAGTGCGGGCTCATAGAAGGCCACTTCAGAATAGTCCAGTGCTTTGCTCTTTGGCATTCAAGGATGTATTTAGCTGTGTTGTTGGGTCATTATACTTTTGGAGGACCCATGACCTGCGACTGAGACCAAGCTTTCTGACACTGGGCAGCACATTTCGCTCCAGGATTCCTTGATCGTCTTGAGATTTCATTTTACCCTGCACAGATTCAAGACACCCTGTGCCAGATGCAGCAAAGCAGCCCAAAACATAACCGAGCCTCGTCCATGTTTCACAGTGGGTACAATGTTCTTTTCTTTGTATGCTCTTGTAATGTCGGGGTAGGGAAACAGACAAGTGAGCCCTAATCTACCCGCCACTCAGTCCCTGCCTACTAGCAACTACCCGCCCTAGGCGACGGGGTACAACTGGGCGACAGTCCCTACACTCAATAGGTGCACGACAGACAAACAGACAAGGGTACAAAGAAGCCAGGGAAATGGGGAAGTTGCCCACGGGAACACCATGAGCAACAAGCGAGGTGAACGAGCCAAGTCAAACCAGGAGATGAGCGAGGTACAAAAACGCAGAGCAGAAGAGTGGTCAGAAAACCCAAGGTCAATCACAAGCAGAGGATCAGTAGTTCGAGAAGCTGCAGCAGGGCCAGGAAACCAACAGAGAAGAATCACAAGCAAAGGAGGAACAGGAAAGGCAGGTATAAATAGACAGAGGGCGGGAGCTAGCTCCGTCTGGCCAGGCTGTGATAGGCTCTCCCACTCCTAAGCCTGCCATCCTGGGTGGTGGAAGATGGAGTCAGTCTCACAGACATAGAAGCAGGTGCAGACTGATTACCTATGGGCGTCGACACAGAAGTTGTGTCTGGCAGATCCTTTACAGTACCCCCCCTTTTATGAGGGGCCACCGGACCCTTTCTAGGTGGACCTGGTTTATTGGAGAAACGAAGGTGGAACCTCCTGACCAATACCCCAGCATGAACATCCCGGGCGGGTACCGAAGTTCTCTCCTCAGGCCCGTATCCCCTCCAATGGACCAGGTACTGGAGGGAGCCTTGGACCATCCTGCTGTCCACAATCTTGGCCACCTCGAATTCTACCCCCTCAGGGGTGAGAACAGGGACCGGAGGTTTCCTCGAGGGAGCCAAGGACGGGGAGCAGTGTTTAAGGAGGGAGGCATGAAACACGTTGTGTACTCGAAAAGACGGGGGCAACTCCAGTCGGAAGGAGACAGGGTTAAGGACTTCAATGACCTTGTATGGCCCTATAAACCGGGGAGCAAACTTCTTGGACGGGACTTTAAGGCGCAAATTTTTTGACGATAGCCACACCAGATCCCCGACCACAAACAAGGGGTTAGCAGAACGTCTTCTATCTGCCTGAGTCTTTTGTATGCTCTGGGACTCCTCTAGGTTCTTCTGAACCTGGGCACAGACTGTGCACAGTTCCCGATGAACGACATCTACCTCGGGATTGTTGGAACTACCAGGTAAAACGGAGGAGAACCGTGGATTAAACCCAAAATTACAGAAAAAGGGGGAGACCCCTGACGAGTTACTGACCCGGTTATTAAGGGAAAATTCGGCGAGGGGAATGAATGAGACCCAATCATATTGACAGTCAGAGATAAAACACCTTAAATATTGTTCTAGAGACTTATTAGTCCTCTCAGTTTGGCCATTACTTTCAGGATGGAAGGCAGAGGAGAAGGACAGATCAATCTCCAACTATTTACAGAAGGCTCTCCAAAACAATGAAACAAATTGTACCCCTCTGTCAGAAACAATATTGACAGGGACCCCATGGAGACGCAGGATGTGTTTGACAAACAAGGTAGCTAACGTCTTAGCATTGGGTAGTTTCTCGAGGGGCACAAAGTGGCACATTTTACTGAAGCGGTCTACTACAACCCACACCACCGACTTGTCTTGAGATGGAGGCAAATCGGTGATGAAATCCATGGAGACATGGGTCCAAGGTCTCTGGGGAACGGGCAAAGAACATAGTAAGCCCGCTGGTCGGGACCTGGGAGTCTTGGACCTAGCACAAACTTCACAAGCGGCGACGTAGGCCTTAATGTCTTTGAGCAACCCAGGCCACCAATAGTTTCTGGCAATGAGGTGCTTGGTACCCAGGATGCCTGGATGGCCAGATAGTGCAGAGTCATGATTTTCCCTAAATACCGTTAGCCGGAATTGCAGGGGAACAAACAGATTGTTCTCAGGAAGGTTCCCGGGAGCTGAACCTTGATCAGCCGCAATTTCAGAGACTAAATCAGAATTAATAGAGGAAATGATTATACCTGGAGGCAAAACACAAGCAGGATTTTCCTCCGAAGGAGGGCTGGCCATGAAGCTACGCGACAGTGCATCAGCCTTAATATTTTTATACCCAGCCCTATAGGTGACCAAAAAGTTTAATCTGGTAAAAAACAACGCCCATCGAGCTTGTCTCGGGTTTAGCCTCCGGGCAGATTCTAGGAAAACCAGATTCTTGTGATCGGTAAGGACCGTTACCTGGTGCCTAGCCCCCTCCAGGAAGTGGCGCCACTCTTCAAATGCCCATTTAATGGCTAAGAGTTTGCGGTTGCCAATATCATAGTTACTCTCAGTGGGCGAAAACTTCCTGGAGAAGTAGGCACAGGGACGGAGATGGGTGAGGGACCTGGTACCCTGGGACAAGACAGCCCCCACTCCCACCTCGGACGCGTCAACCTCCACGATAAATGTCTCCATTTGGTTGGGCTGAACCAGCACTGGGGCCGAGGTTAAAGCACTTCTTAAGGACCTCAAAAGCCTGGACAGCCTCAGGAGGCCAGTGGAGGAGATCAGCACCTTTGCGAGTGAGATCCGTAAGAGGCTTAGCGATGACCGAGAAGTTAGCAATAAATCTCCTGTAATAATTAGCGAACCCCAGGAATCACTGTAACGCCTTCAGGGAGGCAGGTTGGACCCATTCCGCCACAGCCTGGACCTTGGCGGGGCCCATGTGGAATTCATGAGGAGTGAGGATTTGACCCAAAAATGGTATCTCCTGCACCCCAAACACACATTTCTCGGTCTTAGCAAACAGTTTGTTTTCCCGAAGGGCCTGGAGCACCTTCCTGACATGCTCAATGTGGGAGGACCAGTCCTTGGAAAACACAAGTATGTCATCAAGGTACACTACAAGAAATACCCCCAGGTAGTCTCTTAAAACCTCATTTATGAAATTCTGGAAGACCGCGGGAGCATTACACAACCCAAAGGGCATTACGAGGTATTCGAAATGACCTTCGGGCGTGTTAAACGCAGTCTTCCACTCATCCCCCTCTTTGATGCGGATAAGATTATAAGCCCCCCGTAGATCAAACTTAGAGAACCATTGGGCCCCCTGAACCTGATTGAAGAGATCAGGAATCAAAGGAAGGGGATACTGGTTCCTTACAGTGACCTTATTCAAGTTTCGGTAGTCAATGCATGGCCTAAGACCACCATCCTTCTTCCCTACGAAGAAAAAGCCAGCACCTACCGGAGAAGTAGAGGGGCGAATGTAACCCTTGGCCAGGCATTGCTGTATATACTCTCTCATGGCTTCACGTTCGGGACAAGAGAGATTAAATATCCTACCCTTAGGGAGCTTAGCTCCTGGTACCAAATCAATTGCGCAATCATATTCTCTATGAGGTGGTAACACTTCGGAGGCCTCTTTAGAGAAAACATCAGCGAAGTCCTGAACAAACTCAGGTAGAGAGTGTTCACCTCCTCAGGGAGAGAAATAGAATTAACAGGAAAACATGACGTCATGCATTCATTACCCCATTTGGTAAGATCCCCAGTATTCCAGTCAAAAGTGGGATTATGCAACTGCAACCAGGGAAGGCCTAAAACCAAATCGGACGATAATCTCTGCATCACCAGTACAGAGCACTGCTCCAAATGCATGGAGCCCACAAGGAGTTCAAAAACAGGGGTATGCTGTGTAAAATAACCATTAGCAAGAGGAGTGGAGTCGATACTCACTACCGGGACAGGTTTAGGCAAATCAATCAATGGCATAGCTAGAGACATAGCAAATTCCACAGATATAATATTAGCAGAAGACCCTGAATCCACGAAGGCACTGCCGGTAGCAGACCTACCACCAAAAGAGACCTGAAAGGGAAGCAAGATTTTATTACGTTTCATATTTACGGGAAATACCTGTGCGCCCAAGTGACCTCCCCGATGGTCACTTAGGTGTGGAAGTTCTTCCGGCTGCTTATTCTTACGCCTAGGACAGTTGTTCACTTGATGCTTGTCATCCCCACAGTAGAAGCAGAGACCATTCTTCCTGTGGAACTCTCTACGTTGTTCGGGGGACACGGAGGCCCCGAGTTGCATAGGTACCTCCGAGTCTTCCGTGGAAGAACGAAGCAACGGAACCTCGGGAGGCATCATGGGGGAGTCAGAGGAGAAAACACAAACACGTTCAAGTCGTCGTTCCCTGAGACGTCGGTCAAGTCGTACCACTAAAGCCATAACCTGATCTAGGGAGTCAGAAGAGGGATAGCTAACTAGCAGGTCTTTCAGGGCGTTTGACAGACCCAATCTAAACTGGCACCTTAAGGCAGGGTCATTCCACCGAGAAGCTACACACCAGAACAATACTCCTCAACAATACTCCTCAACAGGTCTCTTACCCTGACGTAAGGTCATCAGCTGACTCTCGGCAAAGGCAGCCTTGTCAGTCTCGTCATAAATGAGCCCGAGAGCAGAAAAGAAAAGATCAACGGAGGAAAGTTCAGGGGCGTCAGGAGCCAAGAAGAAGGCCCATTCTTGGGGCCCGTCCTGGAGCCGGGACATAATTATACCCACCCGCTGGCTCTCAGAACCAGAGGAGTTGGGCTTTAAGCGAAAATAGAGCCTACAACTCTCCCAAAAGGAGAAAAAAGTCTTCCGGTCCCCTGAGAACCGGTCAGGCAACTTGAGGTGGGGTTCAAGAGGTGAGGGGCACTACCAGGGCAGCATCAGGCTGGTTGTCCCTCTGAGCCAGGGCCTGGACCTGTAGGGAGAGGCCATGCATTTGCATAGCCAGGGTCTCAAGGGGGTAAATAGTAGTGTCAGGGACCAGGGTAGACTAGGTATATGGGCTTGTGATTATGTAATGTCGGGGTAGGGAAACAGACAAGTGAGCCCTAATCTACCCGCCACTCAGTCCCTGCCTACTAGCAACTACCCGCCCGAGGCGACGGGGTACAACTGGGCGACGGTCCCTACACTCAATAGGTGCACGACAGACAAGGGTACAAAAAAGCCAGGGAAATGGGGAAGTTGCCCACGGGAACACCGTGAGCAACAAGCGAGGTGAACGAGCCGAGTCAAACCAGGAGATGAGCGAGGTACAAAAACGCAGAGCAGAAGAGTGGTCAGAAAAGCCAAGGTCAATCACAAGCAGAGGATCAGTAGTTCAAGAAGCTGCAGCAGGGCCAGGAAACCAACAGAGAAGAATCACAAGCAAAGGAGGAACAGGAAAGGCAGGTATAAATAGACAGAGGGCGGGAGCTAGCTCCGTCTGGCCAGGCTGTGATAGGCTCTCCCACTCCTAAGCCTGCCATCCTGGGTGGTGGAAGATGGAGTCAGTCTCACAGACATAGAAGCAGGTGCAGACTGATAACCTATGGGCGTCGACACAGAAGTTGTGTCTGGCAGATCCTTTACAGCTCTATTTTTGCGTCTGTTAACATAGAGCTGATATGACTTGCCAAAAAGCTCCAATTTTGTCTCATCTGTCCAAAGGAAATACTCCCAGACGCTTTGTGGCTTGTCAATATTCATTTTGGCAAATTCCAGTCTCGCTTTTTATGCTTTCAACAGTGGTTTCCCACTCGGTCGTTTTCCATTAAATCCACTTTGGCAAAGACAGCGACGGATGGTGCGATCAGACACTGATGTACCTTGACCTTGGAGTTCCCCTCTAAGCTCATTGGAAGTTGTTCTGGGCTCTTTTGTTACTATTCGTATTATCCGTCTCTTCAATTTGTCACCAATTTTCCTCTTGCGACCACGTCCAGGGTGATTGGCTACAGTCCCATTGTAACGTCCGTGGTCGATGACCACGAACTCCTTCCATCCAGTCGATGCCCTTCTCTCAAGAGATGTCTGCACATACGACCGTCCTTCTCCACAGTGACCACCAGGGTGCGTTCACGAGCTCAGTCCAGACTTAAGAATCCAGAGCGCACGCATGTTGGAGATCGAGCTAATTGCTCCCAGAGCACCCTGGGCTATAAGAAGGCCCCAGCCCCATCCTCCCACGCCTGAGCTTTGTTGTCGTATTCCAAGTTTGTCTTGCAAATGGTCCCCTAGTGTTTCCTGCTCCCAGTGTTCCCTGTTCCTGTATCCTGATCTAGTGCCATGCTGAGCTGTAGCCGTGCTGTGCTGTATACCACGCCTATCCTGCTTCTCCACGCCTGACGTCTACCTGCTGCCTAGTTCCTGCCAAGCCTGCCTTGCTACTGTCCGAGCTGCCACAGGTACCCTATATGAACTATAGACTCTGACCTGTGCCATGTTGGCTAGCTGCCATACCGTCAAGGCGGTACGGCCCAGTGGGTCCACGAACCCTACGTGATACGCATAGACCTTAAACTTCTGAATCATATGTGCAACTGTAGTAACAGGAACATCGAGCTGTTTGGAGATGGTCTTATAGGCTTTACCCTTAACATGTTTGTCTATAATTTTCTTTCTAATCTCCTGAGACAACTCTTTCCTTAGCTTTCTTTGGTCTATGTTCAGCGTGGTACACACCATGATACCAAACAGCACAGTGACTACTTTTCAACCTATAAATAGGCAAACTGACTGATTACAGGTTTGAAGACACCTATGGTGCTAATTGCAGACACACCATAGTCTAAAATGTCCCTATGGTCAAATTATTTTCTCTCTTTTCTAGGGGTACCATCACTTTTGTTTGGTGCAGTTTCATTCGTTTTTTATTTAAACATTTTCTGTTGAACCACAATTAAAAAGCAATGTCTGATTTACATTAGTTGATTTTCATTAAATTAAAACGTATTATTACTTTTGTCAGTTTCAAGTTATTTCAGTGACAAATCTGGTTTTCTCTTTCTTTAACGGAAGGGTACCAACAATTTTGTCCACGACTGTACATTTATTAAAAATGTTGCTTTGTTTTTGTTCTACTGCTTCTATGCACACTGAAGCTGGAGAATGATCTTGTCAGCCGAAAAATCAGTGAGCTGGTCTGATGGTTCAGCTGATAGCGGGTCTTGTGTGCCTCTGACTTAGATTTTATCAGTATCCGGCACAGTGCCAGATCCACTTCAGCCTGGATGCAAGGGCATTTTCGTCTGAAGTCGCAAGCGTTGCTTTCATAATTTCTCTCCTCACTGGCAGGTCCCTTGCATGGGCTAATCCTATCTGGGTGAGACAAGGACCAGAGACCCGTGACTTCCAGGGCTTCCTCCGGACATTTGTGTTTGAGGAGCCTGGACGAGTCTCGTCTGCAACCGCCTCTTTGCTGAACCTACGCCAAGGAGACACCTCCGTGGGCTAATACGCCATCCACTTCCGCTCCCTGGCAGGAGAACTGTTGTGGAACAATGAGGCCCTGGTGGCTACATTCTGGCAGGGACTATTTCCTAAGATTAAGGATGAGCTTGCCGCTCGAGATCTACCGTCTACCCTGGATGACCTCATCCTTCTGGCCGCCCGGATTGATATTAGGATCCGAGAACGGCTCCAAGAAGCTCGTTGGGAGGGAGGTCTTCGTAGTCCGGTCCCTACTTTACAGAAACCCCTGCTGTCCTCAGATGCCGACCCTCCTAAGGAGTCTGCGAGGATAGACTAGTTTAAGCTATCTACCCAGGAGAGACAACGCAGACGCACCTCGGGACTCTGTCTATATTGCGGCCTCGGAGGCCATCTTGTGCGTCGGTGTCCCCAAAAGCCCCAAAGCCTAGGGTTGGTAGGAGAGACAACCTTGGATGAAGAAGGACTTTCATCTAAATTGTCCATTCCCTTGACAATAATGTCCGGCGAAAAGACGCATCGGGTCTCCGCGTATGGACTCTGGTTCTGCTTCTAATTTCATTCATAGAGACCTGGTGGATCTTCTCCAATTACCCACTACCCCTCTGGAGAGGCTGTTGATGGTTGCATCTGTAAATGGACTACCTCTGCCAGACCCAGTTGTAGCTATGACCATGCCGTTGAGGCTCCAAGTAGGAGCTCTCCACTCCGAGCTTCTCTCGTTCTTTGTCTTGTCCAAGGCCATTACCCCGTGCTGCTGGGCCTGCCTTGGCTCCGACTACATGCCCCAGTTCTGGACAGGAACCCTGGAGAGGTTATCCAGTGGGGTCCCGAGTGTCTCAACCGTTGCCTGGCTCAGCCTCCCCTGCCTCGGTCATTGGCAGGATTGCCTAGTCATTATGCTGCATTTTCGGACATCTTCAGCAAGACAGAGGCAGAGACGCTGCCCCCACACCGGGCGTATGACTGTGCTATCGAGCTGATTCCTGGTGCATCCCCTCCCTGTGGTGGGGTATATCCTCTCTCCGTGCCAGAGACTCTGTCCATGTCCGCCTATGTTAAAGAGAACTTGGAGAGGGGTTTCATATGGAAGTCTTCCTCCCCGGCAGGAGCCGGGTTCTTCTTCGTCACGAAAAATGATGGTTCCCTGCGTCCTTGTATCGACTACCGGGTTCTCAACTAGATCACGGTGAAAAATAAGTATCTGTTGCCATTAATCTCAGAACTGTTTGATTGTATACGTGGTGCCAAGATTTTTTCCAAACTAGGCCTGCGTGGGTCTTACAACCTAATACGGATTCGCCGGGGTGATGAATGGAAGACTGCATTTAACACCCGCGACGGACACTATGAATATCTAGTAATGCCCTTCGGCCTGTGTAATGCTCCCGTGGTCTTCCAGGAGTTCGTTAATGACATCTTCCATGACCTCCTCTATGTTTGTGTTGTGGTCTATCTTGATGACATCTTGATTTTTTCTCCAGATCCTATCACTCATCAGAGGCATGTCCATCATGTTTTGCTACGGTTAAGGGAGAATCGCCTGTACGCCAAGTTGGAGAAGTGCGTGTTTGAGAGAGATGCTTTACTCTTCCTGGGCTACATCGTCTCGAATCGAGGTCTCAAGATGGATCCTGAAAAGGTAAAGTCCATCCTGGAATGGCCACGCCCTCAAGGCTTGAGGGCCATACAGCATTTTCTGGGATTCGCCAATTTTTACAGACAGTTCATTCCAAACTTCTTCTCACTGACATCGCCTATCTCTAACCTCACCAAGAAGGGCATGAATGCCAAGGTGTGGACTCCTGAGGCAGAGTCCGCATTCAATAGCCTGAAGAGTGCCTTCACTCAGCCTCTATCCTCCATCATCCAGATGTTTCTGGACAGTTCTCGTTGGAGGTGGATGCCTCCTCTGTCGGTGCTGGTGCACTCCTGTTACAGAGAGGTTCCAAGAGCAAGTCAATGGTATGTGGATAGTTCTCTAAGCTCTTCTCTTCCGCAGAACGCAACTACTCAATTGGGGATCGGGATTTACGGGCCATCAAATTGGCCCTAGAGGAGTGGAGACAACTACTAGAGGGTGCAGTTCATCCCATCCTGATTTTTACGGACCATAAGAATCTCACCTATCTGCAGACGGCCCACGGCTGAACCCTCGTCAGGCCAGGTGGTCGCTGTTCTTTACCAGGTTCCAGTTTGAGCTTCATTATCGCCCGGCCGACAAGAATGTGATGGCCGATGCCTTGTCCAGGTCATTCGAGACAGAGGACACCGTAGAAATTCCACAGAATATTATTGACCCGTCTTTCATTGTCTCTGTAAACCCCGTGCAAGTTGGGGACATTCTTCCAGGGAGGACCTTTGTGCGCCTGGCTGACGGAGGGAGACTCCTCCACTGGGGACACTGCTCTAGACTGGCAGGTCACACGGGTACCCGTAAGACCCGAGACCTGATTGCCCATCATTTCTGGTGGCCCACGCTGCCCAAAGACATCATGGACTTTGTTTCCTCCTGTACGGTGTGTGCAGCTAACAAGGTCGCTCACTCCAGACCTGCTGGCCTGCTGCAGCCTCAGCCTGGGCCCGATGCTCCCTGGCAGCATATAGCTATGGACTTTGTTACGGACCTGCCTCCCTCTGCGGGATGTAGTACTGTCTGGGAGTGGTGGACCGATTTTCGAAGATGGCCCCCTTTGTTCCACTGACCGGTCTTCCTTCTGCTCCTCAACTGGCCAACCTTTTCATCCAACACCTCTTCCGTCTGCACGGCTTGCCACAGCATATTGTGTCTGATCGGGGGGTTCAGTTCACCTCGAAGTTCTGGAGAGCCTTCTGCGGCCTTCTCGGTGTGAAGTTGGACTTTTCCTCAGCCTACCATCCTCAGTCCAATGGTCAGGTCGAGAGGATAAATCATATCTTGGAGAACTACCTACGCCACTTCATCTCCAAGCAGCATGATGACTGGGTGCAGCTTCTTCCGTGGGCTGAGTTCTCATATAATAATCACACCAGCAAGTCCACAAGGAATACACCGTTCTTCATTGTCTACAGCCAACCCCCACTAATTCCTCTCCCGGTGCCGATACGTCCGAGGTACCAGCAGCTGATTCTGCTTTTAGGGACTTCCTGCAGATCTAGCAGCAGACTCGATCCTACTGGCAGTCGACCGCATGAAACGGTAGGCAGACACAAGGAGAAGAGTACCTCCTCAATTTCTCCCTGGCACGAAGGTCTGGCTGTCCTCTAGGAATATCTGACTGAGGGTGCCATCATACAAATTTGTTCCTCGGACCCTTCGAGATCCTACAGCAGATCAATCCTGTGGCCTTCAAGCTTCAGCTGCCTCCTACCCTCAAGATCCCCAACTCCTTTCATTCTCCCTCCTGAAGCCGGTGGTTCTGAACCGCTATACCAAGACTCCAAGCCCTGCAGTTGCCTCCAGTGGCCCTTCAGACACCTTCGAAGTTAAGGAGATCTTGGACACCAAGAGAGTAAGAGGAAGAACTTTTTATTTGGTGGATTGGAGTGGGTTTGGTGCTGAAGAGAGGTCCTGGGAGCCAGAAAAGAACCTCAATGCTCCTACCCTTCTGAAGAAGTTACACTCTCGCTCTGGTCCCAAGAGGAGGGGGCGTAAGAGGGGGGATACTGTCATGCTCATGGGCCGTTAGGCTCACTCACCTCCTGACGGCCCGCAGCCATGGATCTGCGAGCGCTGGCCCCAGCCTCCTCCTCAGGAGATGCCAGCGCTCACTTCCGCTTACCTTGGCCGGGTCCCGTAGGGCACCTGAGTTTATGTCAAAATTAGCCCATGAGTACCCTGGACTATAAGAAGGGCTCAGCCCCTTCCACCCATGCCTGAGCGTTGTTGTCATACCCAAAGTTTGTCTAAGCAAATGGTCTCCTAGTGTTTCCCATTTCTCAGTGTTCCCCGTTCCTGTACCTGTAACCTGTATCCCGTGCTATCCTGGTCAAGTGCCATGCTGAGCTGAAGTCGTGCTGTGCTGTATACCAGGCCTACCCTGCTACACCACGCCTGACGTCTGCCTGCTGTCTAGTCCCAGCCGAGCCTGTCTCGCTACTGTCCGAGCTGCCACAGGTACACTATACGAACTATAGACTGTGACCTGAGTCCTGTTGGCCAGCTGCCAAACCGTCAAGGTGGTACGTCCCAGTGGATCTAAGTACCCAACGAGACAGAGGCACACAGGAGTCGTTGTCAGGACTTCAGTGTCAGTCCAGCTCACTGAGGGATTTGGCTTACACTGAAGCTTCTATGTAAGGGTGTAGTCACACGTAGCAGATTTTGTTGCAGAACTGTCATTAATCTGAATGGAACATGCAGAAATCCATGCTCCTGCTGCAGAAACAACCCCATTCAGATGAATGGAACACATTTTCAATAGCAGAAATTTCTGAAACACAGGAAAAATCCACACAGCATAGCGTATAAACTTGGCCTAAATTTCGAGGGAAGAGGGGCGGGGGAGCTAAAATATAATTCTGCACAGGGAGCCATAAAACCTAGAGCCCGGCCTAGCTACAGACTAGATGAGCAATTTTGAATAGATTTTCAAGCTACTCAATGCATTCCTTTGGACAGTGATTTATCACAGTATGTTTTGTACTGAGATAAATAGTCATGGGGCGGATTTACACGAGCGTGTGCGCGCGCAAAAGGCACTTGACAGCTCCGTGTGTCATGATCATATGGTGCGTGGCGGCGTGCTTTTCGCGCAGCCGCCATCATTATGACACTCTGTTTGTATGTTTGTAAACAGAAAAGCACGTGGTGCTTTTCTGTTTGCAATCATAGTTTGCCTACTGTTGCTCGAATCACGCACGTCTCACGGAGGTGCCTCCGTGTGGCATGCGTGATTTTCACGCACCCATTGACTTCAATAGGTGCGTGATACGCGAAAAACGCAGAAATATAGGACCTGTCATGAGTTTTACGCAGCAGACTCACGCTGCGCAAAAATCACTGACAGTCTGCACTGCCCCATAGACTAGCATAGGTCCGTGCGACGCGCGTGAAAAGCACGGAAGTATTACACGTTCGTGTAATCCGCCCTTAGTCTGATTCCTTCCTATGGACAGCAATTTATTGCTCACTACAAAACAAAAGTCTAGGTCTAGCCCCACCCTAACTGGAAGCTAAATATCTGATCTGGAAAAACAAGAATGACGCACCATTTCCATAGAAATTATTTCTCAGAAAATCTAGTAAAAATATTTCAAAGAAATGGCCCTAACACTGCCCCTCCCCAGTGTTTGTCTTTTGTTTTGTTTTTTTACCAATACACAATTTAGAGATACACAGGTTAAAACAACATAACAAAGTCAAAGTGGTAATTCACAGGTCCGGCCCTAGAATAATTATGACACACAATTTGTAACTTTCAGACATACATCTGAGCAATGCTTTTCTTAACTAAAAACTAATTGTCAGGGATTCAAAACAATTTCTAACATTAACAATAATAATCATACAGCAGAAAGCAATAATTTCATGAAGCATTAAATAAAGAAATAAATATGTCCTCATTAGAGGTTAGGTGCACAGCACATGATGTCTCATTTATTAGTTCTCTAAGCCGCCCACTCTTTTTGAAATTGGAGTGACCCTGTTTCTTTTGTTTAATATGGATTTTATATAGTTCTTGGTGATTTCTGGGATGTCTTTTTTAGCATTTTGGAATCTTGGTGGCTTTTATGAATATACTATATTAAGCCAGAGTATCAGTTGACAACCCACAAAGTCCATATATGTTTATGAATTTTTCAAGGAAAAGTTGTAATATTTTTGGTCCCCCAATTGATCTCTTGTTTAATAATAGAACATTCCTTGAATGCTAGGGTTCTATTAGCTTGTTTTGCAATGGTATTGTGTGGATCCACTATTCAAAGATTTATGTAAGTGACTGGAGAGAACATATTGTCTTTCTATTCGACTGCAAGCGGTCTACCTGTCCATCAGGTTAAATTTTCATGGAAATTCTATGACCAGTCAGCAACAAGGCTAAAGATTTAAATGCGCACTTTTATCTGCTCCCAATAACACCCCTTATTACACATGAATACAGTGTTTCTGATCTCCCACTTTGACAAAGTGACTATATGGTGGTTAAAAACACAATAATGGTTAATTATCATTGTGGGCTTACAGAAAGTGTCCAAAATTGACTCTTGTTTTTTTAACAAAGCAACCTTTACTTATGACTTTTAGGGCCAAAAGTTTTTTCTTAAAAGTCCTGTATGTAATGTACGGGAAAAATAACCTGTAAGAAGTACAGACTTTAAGGTATTTGATTGACAAACATTCTGTGCATAATTATAATTCCTCCAATTGTACGAGGGAGGAGGTTGTGAAACAAGTTTCTTAGACACTGGGTAAAGAGAAATTCCTACATCTTCTCTACTAACCAAACTGGTAGTAAAGGGGGAAGGTAGACTTGGACTAGAACCTCTAGTGATATGAAACCAAAAAGGGAAACACACATGAGGGCAGGAGATGATAGCCTACAGTGAGGTGGACCTGTGCGAAGAAGATGGAGAGACCAAGATGAACTGGCCTGAAAAAGACACAAAACCGTGTACAAGGGTAATTATAAAAGTTCTGGCAAAAATATTCTCTGGGCAGGGTTGTTTTATAGATTATGTATCCAAATAGTGACTCATTATATATTCGACTCATGACAAATTTCAGTTTTCTTAACCATAGTAATAATATTTATACACAGAAGAAAGAGAAGGAGAATACGAGCCTATATATTAAAATGTAACTTTATTGACATAAACATATAATGTATAAAAACAGATACACACAATGGACTAAAGGACACTGTTACAATTACAGTAGAAAAAGACACATATGATCAGACTGTGTAAAGATCATGCCATCGAGCAAGAGAGATGAGTACAGAGGTTGTACTATATAGCTCTAAATACAGCCATATGTAAGCAAGCATAGTACCAGTACTTGAACCTAACAATAAAGGGTCAAAGGCAAAACAGTGTGCAGACTGCACCAATAGCCGTCTATGGGTAAGAGATTTGTTTTTATCACTGAACTTCCTATATACCTCTTTTTGGGTTGTTCTTTAAGCTCTGGTTAGTGAGTCAATGCATAGGATACTAGTCCACCTTTGCACACTGTTTTGCCTTTGACCCTTTATTGTTAGGTTCAAGTACTGGTACTATGCTTGCTTACATATGGCTGTATTTAGAGCTATATAGTACAACCTCTGTATTCATCTCTCTTGCTCGATGGCATGATCTTTACACAGTCTGATCATATGTGTCTTTTTCTACTGTAATTGTAACAGTGTCCTTTAGTCCATTGTGTGTATCTGTTTTTATACATTATATGTTTATGTCAATAAAGTTACATTTTAATATATAGGCTCGTATTCTCCTTCTCTTTCTTCTGTGTATATATGTCTATATAGGAGTGCCTTTATTGTTACCCGGGGAGCATGCTTTACCGTATAGCAGCTAGCCCCTTCTTTTTTCATTGCTGTAGGAGCTTTTCTGTTTATATAGTAATAATATTTTAACTATGTGAAAATTATACAGTTTATACTCTTATTTTGTGTGCTGTATTATCTAAAGAACCAGACCCAAATAGGAGGAAGATATTCTAAGGCTCTGTTTACACTGGTGTCATAGTTTCTGTTTTTAAAGGATCCATGACGGATGTAACAGATTTTTTTTGTAACAAATCCTAACAGATCATATTGATTTAATGAGTTAGGTTTCCATTTATTTTTTTACTATGCTACTCAGGGACAATGCAAACGCGTGTGAACAGAGCCAAATAATTGTTATGTTGAGACCCTTAAAATGTCAAACAGACCTTACATGTGTAAACGTTACATATTACCTGACTATTGAAATTTCACTAGAATTGTAGCCCATCTTTAACCCCTTCTCGCCCCATGAAGTAATAGTGCATCACAGGGAGCAGATCGTTCCCGCAAACTACCATACGGTTACCTCATGGTCCTGAGCCCGAACCATCACCAACTGGTACTGGTTGTAACTAACAACTTAAATCCTGGCCTGCAGCACCTAAGTACTCCCTCAGTCACTCTATTTGCACCTCCAAAAGGATGTCACGGCTGCTGGGGGCCTAACTATAGCTTTTTTTACTTTCAACCCCCTAAAAAAGTTAAGAAAAGTTAATCAATGAGCTATATGTACCCAACAAAATTGTACCATTGAACAATATAGCTCGTCCGGCAAAAACCAAGTCCTCATGAAGCTACTTCAAAAAAATAAAAAAAGATATGACTCTCGGAATGTGGAGATGCAGACTGTTTTTATTTATATGAAAAACTATTTTATTGTGCCAAAGAGGTAATATATAAATATAACTATACATATCTGGTATAGTAAATGTAACAGCCCATTGAATAAAGTTACAATTTTATTTAAGCCTTATGATAAATAAAGTTTAAAAAATTAAATTAAATAAAAATAGTGGCATTGCTGTCCCCTAAAAAAAAATAAAAATTGTAAAGTGCATAAGCAATGAATTAGGCTGCGTTCACACGACCATGTTACGTCCGTAATTGACGGAACGTATTTCGGCCGGAAGTCCCGGACCGTACACAGTGCAGGTACCCGGGCTCCTAGCATCATAGTTATGTACGATGCTAGGAGTCCCTGCCTCGCTGCAGGACAACTGTCCCGTACTGTAATCATGTTTTCAGTATGGGACAGTAGTTCCACGGAGAGGCAGGGACTCCTAGCATCGTACATAACTATGATGCTAGGAGCCCGGCTCCCTGCACTGTGTTCGGTCCGGGACTTCCGGACGAAATACGTTCCGTCCATTACGGACGTAACATGGTCGTGTGAACCCAGCCTTATAGCTACCACAAAATGGTACCAGTAAAAATATAGTTAGTCCCCAGGAAAAAGAAATTCAGTTGACAGAAAAATAAAACGTTATGTCTCTCAGAATGTTATGATGAAAAAACAAAATAAAAATTGCTGTGTCCTTAAATAGACACTAACAGTTCAAATAACTTTTGCTAATCTTATAGTTTACCTTTTACATGTCAACTTTGTAATTTACTTACTGTTAAAATGTAGCCGTTTTATCCATACAAATTCTGTGTGAAGTTACTGCCACTATGAGTCTCCCTTCCTAGAATCTGCCACACTGCCCATAGAAGTCTATGGAGAGGGTAGGGGGAGCAGGAGAAGGGAGCAGGGAGAGAAAAAGACAGACACAATACCCATAAAAATCTACAGATAGGGGAGGGGAGCAGGAAGAGGGAGCAGGAGCAGGGAGAAAGAGACACATTGCACTTACAAATCTATGGAGAAGGAAAGTGGGAGCAGGAGGAGGGAGCATAGTAAGAGACACAGACACACACAGATGCTGGCCATAGAAGTCTATGGAGAGGGAAGGGGAGCAGGAGAAAAAAAGAGGAGACCCGGACGCTGTACATAGAAGTCTATGGGGAGGGGAAGAGGTAGCAGGAGCAGGAAGAGAAGTGAGAGACACAGACACTACGCTGCCCACAGACGTCTATCGAGAGGGTTAAGGAGCAGAAGGAGGGAACAGGTGATGAGAGAGTAGACACAGACATAGACGCTGCCCAAAGAAATCTATCAAGAGGGGAGCAGGAGGAGGGAGCAGAGACACAGACATAAGTTGCTGGTAAGACTTATAGCTCATCCCAATGCTGGACACTCAGCTACGCTGCTCATTACTGCTGCATAATGTCCTCCACGCTGCTGCAGCTTATATATATATATATATATATTAGATACTGTAGATTGGAGAGTAGGATTCTCCTCTTCTATGTGTGCTGTGTATAGAAGACGTGATAGCAGTTAGGCTCCGCCTACTAGCTCACTCAGAGATGACTGAGAATTTGAGATAAAGCTCACAGTGTGGAAAATTGCGAAAGGAACGCAGAAACAAAGTCATATATTTGTCAGATATTGTGTTATTCCTCATGTACACACACAACTGCTTATTCTGACTAGTCACCTGAAAGTTAGGTATGCTTTAATTGGTTAAAAATATGTTATATGCCTGATGTTTTTTTATTCATTGTCATTCTGTGATTGATTTTTTGTACCCCCCGGGATGACTGTGTAGCGTCCATGGCCGCGGGCAGTCGGGTCCACTCACCTCCTGATGCCCGCAGCCATAGATCTGTGAGCGCTGGTCCCCATCTCCTTCCCAGGAGACACCAGCACTCACTTCTGCTCCGGTCCGCTGTGTTCCGTAGGGCCATCGCGCGCACATGTAGGAAATCATCATCACCAACACACATGATTTCCTGGACTATAGGAAGGTCCCAGCCCATCTGATCCTTGCCTGAGCGTTCTTAGTATACCCCAAGTCTGTCTTGCAAATGGTCCCTTAGTGTTTCCTTTTCCAGCTGTTACCCGTGCCCTGTTACCCATTCCTGTATCCCGTGCTGTGTTCTTGTTCCTGTGACTACTAGTTGGAGTCGTGTCTACTGCACCTGTATCATCCGCCACGTCCTGTGTCATCTGCCACGTCCAGATGGATTCGCCACGTCTGGCGCAACCTGCGGCACCAGTGTCACTTGCCACGTCCTGTGTCATCTGCCACGTCCAGAGGGATTCACCACGTGTGGCGCAACCTGCAGCACCTGTGTCATCCGCCACGTCCTGTGTCATCTGCCACGTCCAGAGGGATTCGCCACGTGTGGCGCAACCTGCAGCACCTGTGTCATCCGCCACGTCCTGTGTCATCTGCCATGACCTGAGGGATTCGCCATGTCTGGCACAACCTGTAGCACCTGCTGTCATCCGCCATGTCTGGCGTTACCTGCTGTACCCACCTCCATCCGTGCCAGAGCTGCGGCCACTGTCTGGACTATCCAGGTACCCTTGTGCGGGACTTTGTATTTCTGGTGTTCCCCGTTGTTTGGCCAGCTGCCTCCCTGCTACGGCGGTCCGGCCTAGTGGGTCCACATACCCACAAACCGTGACAGACTGTTTCATTCCTCCAGGGGTGCCGCAAAACTCCTCTGATCCACTGCCATGGAACAAAATATATATATATATAAATATATGTGTCTATATATATATATATATATATATATATATATATATATATGCATACACACATATATATGGAAGAAAATCCCACAGCACTCCGTGTTAGTGAAAAAAATGGTGGTTTATTAAGCCAGCACAAGCTGCAGCGTTTCCGTCCTGCTATGGGACCTTTATCAAGCATAGTGATACATACAACATGTGAACCATATATAGTGAGTATCTCATTAGCATAATGAGTAAACATTAAGACTGTATGCATAAAAAAAAACATACTGATATACATTCAAGTCCAAAACTTTAAAAATGTTTACAGTGATCAATTGCCAGTGATGGCATCAGTGAATGGAAAATTACAAAAACATTATTTAAAACATGAGAAATCAGCATAATTGTCCTGAAATCGAAAATGCAACCACATGTGTGTGGGTGGAGAACATCCGACCACTCACCAATCCGGGCTGGTATATGTAAATTCGTGAAAGGAGATGCAGGTCCGTACCACATGTTGAATCCAAAGCTAATCGGCGTCCTCAAACTTCGACTGCGCATGCTCGCGTATGGAAGACGGAAGACTGTAGTTGCTTAGCAACAACTGACACTCAAGCCAGTTAGTGAATTAAAAGCAGCAAGCAGCACAGGAAGGAGGAATGACATGTGCCAACTAGCATCTAAATCTGCCAGACCACGACAATCCAGGTATAATATTCAAATTATGATGACCTAATGTCTCTAAAAATCAGAGCACTGTAAAGCGTAACAGTGCACCATTTATAATATTGGTAGTCCCATTGGGGTAAGCAACGGAACCCGTATAATGTATCAAGACTGTATTATATAAATAAAGAATTTAAAAGGTCAAGAAGTTTGTATATACACCTGATTGTGCATTACTGGACTAGCTGAATTAGTCGGGCAGATATGGATACGTATCGTTGTATCTCGATAAATGCAGAGCTGGTGAGTGATCACAATGTTCCAATAATTATATTAAAAACATCAATATTTTCTATAAATAAAAAATTGTTCAACAAGATTGTCACAATTGTTCTAAAACAAAAAAAGTTGTTGTGTAACATGTATCACATACCGCATGCTGTTACATGCATGCATGTATATATACATTCAGTAAGGAAGACATGGCAAGGACACCCAACATTCCAAAGGCCATGTGATAACTAATTCAATCTCGCCACATTAAACTCAATGTTAAGGCCCCTAGGATGTAAGGAACCCATTAAGTGTATCCATTTAAGTTCACATTTGTGTAAAAGTCTGTGTCTGTCACCCCCCCCCCCCCCCCTGTAAGGAATGGGAATATGTTCAAGAATCATGAATTTCAAATCCTTCTCAGAGTGCCCTAAATCAAAGAAGTGTTTTGCCACTGGCAAATCACGTCTCTTTTTGCGAATGGAGTGCCTATGGTTGTTAAAACGGGTCTTAAAATCGCAAGTGGTTTCACCCACATAAAGCAGTAAACAAGGACACCAGATCACATATATAACCCACCCAGTATCGCAGGTAAGGAATTGTTTGATTTTATGTTGTTTGTGGGTAACAGGATGTAAAAAAATATTCCCTTTACACATGAACCGGCAATTAACACAGTGCAGGCAAGGGAAATTGCCCATATTTCTAGGTCTAAGGAATGTTTGTTGGTCTGTCACATGTGTTTTCCCTACTAGATTGTAGACCAGTTTGTCCCGTAAATTCTGTGGACGTTGTCACGAAGGATCTGTGGACCCACTGGGCCGTACCGCCTTGGCGGTAAGGCAGCTGGCCAACAGGGTGCAGGACAATGTCTATAGTTCATATATAGCATACCTGTGGCAGCACGGACAGTAGCTTGGCAGGAACTAGGCAGCAGGTGACGACAGGCGTGGGTAGGCAGTCAAGCGTGGTATCCAGCACGGCATGGCAATAGCAAGCACGGCACTAGATCGGGATATAGGAAAAGGAGCAGGAACGGGAAACACTGGGAACAGGAAACACTAAGGGACCAATTTGCAAAGACAGACTAGGGATACACAACAATGCTCAGGCACCGAACTAGGGGGCTGGACTCCTCTTATAGTCCAGGGTACTCACGGGTCAAAGGTCGTCCATGATGTCCGGTGCGCGCGCTGCTCCTTTAAGAGCGGGGACGAGCGTGCGCGCGAACCCTACGGGATCCGGCAGAGGTGAGTGGATGCAAGCGCTGGCGTCTCCTGAGGAGGAGGCTGGGGCCAGCGCTTGCCGACTCGTGGTTGCGGCTGTCAGCGGGAGCTTGGAGCTGACAGGCCGCAGCCACGGACATTACAGACGTCTGAATGACATAAGAGGTTTGTACTTGAATGTCCCAATATGTTTGTAGCTATTTTGTATGATGCCCCAATGTTCACAGCAACTGTGAACTGATTATCTCTGTATTGGATCTGATTCTTACTTCAAATTACTTTTCATTTGACAACAAATTTTTTTTGCAGGAGAAAGGTATGGCCATGGGCGCCAACATAGCGCCTACCTATGCTAATATGTTTGTAAACATGATGGAGGAGATGTCGATCTATGTGGCCCACCATTTCGCTCATGTCTTGAGATGGTGGCGATACATAGACGACATCTTCCTCATCTGGACGGACACACCAGAATCGTTACATGATTTTCATGCTTTTTTGAATCACATAGACTCAGATATTCAGTTCACTATCACATACTGTGAACTGATTATCTCTCTATTGGATCTGATTCTTACTTCAAATTACTTTTCATTTGACAACAAAAATTTTTTGCAGGAGAAAGGTATGGCCATGGGCTCCAACATAGCGCCTACCTATGCTAATATTTTTGTAAACATGATGGAGGAGATGTCGATCTATGTGTCCCACCATTTCGCTCATGTCTTGAGATGGTGGAGATACATAGACGACATCTTCCTCATTTGGACGGACACACCAGAATCGTTACATGATTTTCATGCTTTTTTGAATCACATAGACTCAGATATTCAGTTCACTATCACATACTCTGTATGACACTATTCAATTTTTAGATGTCTTGGTGGATATTAGAGACAATGTATTCCAAACCAGTCTCTACACGAAACAGACTGATGGCAATACGTTGCTTAGATTTGACAGTTGTCACCCTAAAAGAATGGTACGGTCTCTACAACACAGCCAAATGCTCAGAGTTACATGCATTGTTGTTGATGGAGTCAAACTAGATCAAACACTAGATCAGATGGTGGTTAATTTTTCACAAAGGGGCTATCCGAGGAAACTGTTACGTACGTGTAGAGACAAAATTTCATCTTCTCCCAACGTTGGTATCTTCGCTAAAACAAAATCTCTCAAACAACATGAATGTATCCCATTTGTTACTACATATAACGATTTGAGTGGAGAGGTGTCGAAAATTGTTAACAAACATTGGGGCATCATACAAAATAGCTACAAACATATTGGGCAATTCAAGAACAAACCTCTTATGTCATACAGAATTTACCGGACAAACTGGTTAACAATCTAGTAGGGAAAACACATGTGACAGACCAACAAACATTCCTTAGACCTAGAAAAATGGGCAATTTCCCTTGCCTGCACTGTGTTAATTGCCGGTTCATGTGTAAGGGGAATATTTTTTTACATCCAGATACCCACAAACAACATAAAATCAAACAATTCCTTACCTGCGATACTGGGTGGGTTATATATGTGCGCTGGTGTCCTTGTTTACTGCTTTATGTGGGTGAAACCACTTGCGATTTTAAGACCCGTTTTAATAACCATAGGCACTCCATTCGTAAAAAGAGACGTGATTTGCCAGTGGCAAAACACTTCTGTGATTTAGGGCACTCTGAGAAGCATTTAAAATTCATGATTCTTGAACATATTCCCATTCCTTACAGGGGGGAGTGACAGACACAGACTTTTACACAAATGTGAACTTAAATGGATACACTTATTGGGTTCCTTACATCCTAGGGGCCTTAACATTGAGTTTAATGTGGCGAGATTGAATTAGTTATCACATGGCCTTTGGAATGTTGGGTGTCCTTGCAATGTCTTCCTTATTGAATGTATATATACACGCATGCATGTAACAGCATGCGGTATGTTATACATGTTACACAACAACTTTTTTTGTTTTAGAACAATTGTGACAATCTTGTTGAACAATTTTTTATTTATATAAAATATTGATGTTTTTCACATAATTATTGGAACATCGTGATCACTCACCAGCTCTGTATTTATCGAGATACAATGATACGTATCCATATCTGCCCGACTAATCCAGCTAGTCCAGTAATGGACAATCAGATGTATATACAGACTTCTTGACCTTGACCTAAGCAACTACAGTCTTCTGTCTTCCATACGCGAGCATGCGCAGTCGAAGTTTGAGGACGCCGATTAGCTTTGGATTCAACATGTGGTACGGACCTGCATCTCCTTTCACGAATTTACATATACCAGCCCGGATTTACATATACCAGCCCGGATTGGTGAGTGGTCGGATGTTCTCCACCCACACACATGTGGTTGCATTTTCAATTTCACGACAATTATGCTGATTTCGCATGTTTGAAATAATGTTTTTGTAATTTTCTATTCACTTATGCCATCACTGGCAATTGATCACTGTAAATTTTTTTAACGTTTTGGACTTGAATGTATATCAGTAAGTTTTTTTTAATGTATACTGTCTTAATGTTTACTCATTATGCTAATGAGATACTCACTATATATGGTTCACATGTTGTATGTATCACTATGCTTGATAAAGGTCCTATAGCAGGACGGAAACGTTGCAGCTTGTGCTGGCTTAATAAACCACCATTTTTTTCACTAACACGGAGTACTGTGGGATTTTCTTCCATATCTATCTATATCCCCTGGTTCGGGATTACCTGCTTGCACCTGAGATCATCTTGGAATTGCAATTGGAAGTGCTGCTGCTTTTCTATTTGTGCACACACATATATATATATATATATATATATACACATATATAAAAAGCTTCTGCTTGTAGCGAATGTGACGCACGCACGTCTGCTAAAAGCACCGCCCCGGACGCTTACTTCAACTATGCTTGTAGCAGACATGACGCACACATGTCTGATAAAAGTACAGGCAACCACTTCCTGCCAGAAGAGCCTGACAGAGGGAGAGGACTCAGAGAAAATAAAGCTGCTGGGCAGGGTAAGGATTTATTCCTTCCCAGCAGTAAGAACACTTTTGTGCTTTTACAATCACATCTCTATGATGTGATTGCAGCGTGTTATGATGTGCTCACTGCAGGGGAAGAAATTAACGTCTGTCTGTGATGGTCACTTTACTGGGGGGACTGATGGTCACTTTACTGGGGGGACTGATGGTCACTTTACTGCAGGGGGATGATGGTCACTTTAATGGAGTGGGCTGATGGTCACTTTACTGGACGGGGCTAATGGTCATTTTAGTGGAGAGGGCTGATGGTCACGTTACTGTGAGTGGGGGCTGATGGTCACGTTACTGTGAGTGAGGGGCTGATGGTCATTTTACTGTGAGTGGGGGGCTGCTGGGCACTTTACTGTGAGTGGGGAGCTGATGGTCACTTTACTGTGAGTGGGGGACTGATGGTCATTTTACTGTGAGTGGGGGCTGATTGTCTTCAAGTGTTTCTTTCCTCTAACCTCCCATTGAAATTAATAGGATTGAGAAAAAATCTGCGGCGCTCATTTGGAGGGCTTTTTTGCCTGCATTTTTTGCATTAGTTTCAACGGCTTAATAAAACGCAGGCAAAAACGCGGAAAAAAAAGCGTCAAATAAAGCTGTCAAATCAAAATCTGCCTCAAAATTCATAAGAGTGTAGTGCTTGTTTTTAGCCATTTTTTGTCTTTTTCTAAACTATGTTTGATAGGTGTGCCTTGAGAAAAATTATTTTTCCAGGGGTGCCTCGAGTCCAAAAAGGTTGGGAAACTCCGCTCTAGATATTCGAGTGGACACAATATGTAGCTGATTTTTTTTTTAAAAATTCAGTCACACTAGGGCCCAGAAGACCTCTGGAAATGATTATAGTTGTTGTTGTTGTAGATGTGACTGATTAAAGAGCAATTTCACTTACGACATATGGTTGAATGGATGTAGTAGGCTCACATTAAAGATCACATAAAGATCACATTAAGGATGATTTTAAGAAAAAAGGACCACAATACTTTGTATTCAGTGGCGGATTAAGTAGACCATAGGCCCTGGGCTGTTCCCCCAAGCTTGGGCCCCCTCTCTCCACCACCGCCCTGCCACGTCATGTCTATATTAAACACCACCTTTCTGTGTGAGCATTGACAAATGTGTTACGATTCCCCTTGTCAAAGGGCTGTTTCCCTACATACTGACAGTCTCCCACCATCGCTGACAGTATCACACTGTGTAGGGACACATCCTCTTGACAATGGGAATGGTAACACGCATTTGTTTATTAGTTCTGAGTACACAAAGACTTTTTATAGAATACAAGGATTTCCTATAACAGACATGTCAGGAGAGGTGACAGATTTTGTATGAATACTGTGACTCACAAGTAGGGATGCACGGTGCATCGAAAATTCGATACTGTTTCGATACTGTGCATCCCTAAACGGTTCGATACCGCTATTTCCTGTATTTCGATACTGAGCTGCGCAGCCGCACACCTCAGTATAGTAATACATGAATGTATGGGAGCGCGGCTGCGGCTGTGTAATTCAGCCACAGCCCCGCTCATGAGTCATGATAAGTTCGCGGGGTCAGGATGATGCGATGCGGCCAGCGCTGCACTAATGATTGCCGGCACTGAAGTCAGAACATGGCGGGCGCACTGCAAAACACCTCCAGTGCCTGAACTGCCGCTCATTAGTGCAGCGCCGGCCGCACCTCCTTATGCTGACCGCGCGCGCACTTCCTGTCAGGAGCGGGGCAATGGCTGTATTACACAGCCGCAGCCCCGCTCTATAACGGCGGAGATCAGAGAAACCTCTCATCTCCGCCGTTATTCCCCTGAATGCTGCGATCACAGCAGACTGCAGCATTCAGGAGAAAATGAGAAGGGGGGATGCCCCTGGATCGCGTCACAGGGAATTCCTGTGACGCGATCGAGGGCCATACCATATATGGGCAGACAGCCCAGGGTCTATTGACGGACCCCAGGGCTGTCTTACCATATTTCATGTTGTTAGGACATACCCAAGTATGCCCTAACAACAGCCTGTATGCTATCCGTCCACAGGCTAATGTACTGGCATATATCTGATATATGTCAGTACATTAAAGTTTAAAAATAAAGTAAAAACAAAGTATTGTTAAATTTTAAAAAAAATACACATTCACCTTTTTTACAATAAACATTCAAATAAGTCTCAATTCATAAAATATTCACACATTCAGTAATGGCGCGCACAACAATTTTTTTGCATCATTAACCCATTATGACTGAGAAACATGATGGGATTAATTACTATTAATGTGAGGCGCGTTCAAAATTCATCAAACGTCGCGCCTCACATCAGAAAACGGAAGATTTTTTTTTTATTACTGTTGGCAAAGTATTGAAATTGGTATCGAAATCACAATACTAAACGAAGTATCGGTATCGAAGTCCAAATTCTGGTATCGTGACATCCCTACTCACAAGTGATGTTTTCTCTGATGGGAGTTGAGCTCTTTTCTTCTCTTCTCTATCTGACACAGACCGTTATGGCGACTTCTCCTGATGACTGCAGAGTTTCCTGATGAGAAATCTTTGCCCCTCGATTCTGCAGCCATTTTCAGCATCTATAGCAACACGAAAAGTCAGAAACTACACACCCTAAATTGTTTTATACCCCAGACCAAACCCCTAAGCAAATTAAGACCCCAGACCCATACATTAACTCAGATAACTAAATTCAGCCCCCAAGGGGCAACTAAGCTTTTAAAAAACTATTGGCGTGTCATAGTGACATGTCAGAAGTTTTGATCGGTGGGGGTCCGAGCACTGAGACCCCCATCGATCGCTAAAACAAAGTGGCAGAGCACTGTTCCACTTAAATTCTGATAGTCTTTCCTCAGAGCGGTGTAAGGACTCAGGCATTCTATTGTGCCCGTACAACACTTGCTAGACTATCAGAGGAAAGACAATCAGAAACAAAATGGCACATCATTCACCTGAGCGCTTCTGCCCCTTTGTTTTAGCGATCGGTGGGGTCTCAGTGCTCGGATCCCCACCAATGAGAACTTTTGACATGTCACTATGACATGTCAAATTGTTTTTAAAAGTTTAGTTACCCTTTAAGCAGTCAGACACCCCTCCCCCTGCAGTAAAATAACTCGAGGGCCAGAGCGTCTGACTGACTGCTGAGTGCCCTATGGGAGGGTCTGAGAACCCCCCTTGCAGTATAATCCCCCCATAGAGCCCTCAGTAGTCAGTCAGATGCTCTGATCCCCCCTTGCAGTATAATAACTACTAAGGGCTCTATGGGGGGATTATATTGCAAGGTTCTGAGCATCTGACTGACTGCAGAGGGCTCTATGGGTGGGAAAAAATTGCCCCGCCCATAAAGCCCTCAGCAGTCAGTTAGGCTGTGTTCACACTGGGCAGATACGATGCGTATCCGCCCTGTGCGCCGCAGTGAATTCTGGGAAAAAAGCATGAACTGTGGTGCAGTTTTTCGTCCGGAATGTGCGCTGCAAAAAACTGCAGCACTAGCCGGCCTGCTAGCAGGCCAGCCTCCTGGAATGACGTCTCATCCAAGGAGACCATTGCAGCCTGTGATTGGCTGCAGCGGCGGTCACATGGGATGAAGCAAAATCCCAGGAGGATAAAACACAGACTCCTGGGTAAGTATAATATATATTTTTTTTCGGAGTTGCATTTTTTGCAGCGGGATCGCTAAACTGCTATTTGGTGAAAACCCGCAACAAATAAGCAGCATTTACGCAAATACAATTGACATGCTGCGGAATAAAACTCTGCACTGCAGGTCGATTTCTGAGCGGTTTTTTTCCGCTCAGTATTTATGCAATGTGTGGATGAGATTTGTTTTATCTCATCCACTTTGCTGCTACTGTATTTGCTGCTACTGTATTTGATGCAGATTTTTCGCAATGAATTCCGTTGCAGAAAATCTGCAGTATTTACGCAACGTGTGAACTGGCCCTTAGACTTTTGAGATGTACTTTTTTTGTTTTTGTACATTACACACCATATACAATTCACACTCACACCACACACTGTATATTCAAACCACACACACTATACACACACACACTATACATTATGTACACTATACACACACATACTATATGCATTATACACACACACACTTACATTATACACTATAAACACTATACACACAGCACACACTATATAGACTTACACTATACACACTACATACACACACACACTTACATTATACACACTATATACACTATACACACAGCTTACACTATATAGACTTACACTATGTTCACTCTATACACACCACACTTACCAGAGCCTCCTCCTATTTGCAGTCTTGCTGTTATCCGTGCACAGCAGAAAAAAGGAGCAGACTGTCAGGGAGAGTGACGCCAGCACCTGCCCATCACTATCTCTGACAGTCTGCTCTCTACAGCTGATGTGCTGTGCGGCCCCTTACACACTGGGAGAGTGATGCGCCTCCTGTTCCCTGGCCTAGCTTGCCCCTGCAATTGACTCCCCCTGTACATCCCCCGCCCCACCTCCTCATCAGCAGGTGGGACCGACGGCCGGGGGAATGCAGCCAGCAGCAGCCGTACATTTGTGGTTCGGGCGGCCATGGTCCCCCTGGGAGCCTTGGGCCCTGGGAGGCCGGCCGAACCACCCATATGAGGATCCGCCACTGTTTGTATTCCAACTTCTCCTACTACTACTACTTCTTTCCAGACTCGATCCTCCATCATTGAAGTGCGGGGAAAACATTAGTGATAACCTCTATAGCCACCAGATTGAACAGTTATATCTATGTGAATTCTGTTTTCTAGCATTGTTTTTGATAATTGTATTTAAAAACTGTTTGCTTAATTCTCTCTAGCCACCAACAAAGAAACTTTTTTGGGCCGTCTGTGCAGTGGGAATTGGAGGGACTTTTCAATATGGATATAATCTATCAATCATTAATGCATCTACAACTGTAAGCAAATCTTTATAAACTTTGTTGATACTTTGTGTAAGAACAAATTCATTATAATGAAAGGACTTGGTGGAGTTGTACTCAGGCTATGTAAACTCTATACCTGCTCATTGCTCTCTGGGGAAGGCAAGTACAGTAGGTGGCGGGTTACTTTAACTAACATATGTTTAACTAGCTAGTAGGGTGTAAAAAAGTATATGTACAATCTTACAACCAATAAAAGTAAAGTAAATAGTGAAGTAAACATCTATATTTTATCACTATGAACATATATATTGTAAGTATTAAAATATGTTAGAATGTTTTTCCCTAAGACAGTGTATTTTCCTGTATTACAGCTATACGTTTATCATCTTGGGCTAGGCAAGTTTGGCCATTCTTTTGGGGGCAGCCCCTTAAACTGTATTTTATCAAGATTGATAGCTGTGTGGTGCAGTGCAATGTAATATATATCGGTAAATATGGCTGTACAGTCCTAACTTGATCATACGTAGTAAAGAAAAAAAAATATGTGTGTTATGAAGTTCAGCATTTAAGACTAGCTAACACAATTATGTTGTATCTCCACATTTATACATTGGATTATAAAAGAAGGAAGAAGGGAAACCTTTCCCAAAGGCCTTCCAACTTCTTTCATCAATCAAGAAGCCTCTCTCGCAAAGCCCCTATTAATTATAATAGGAGCTTTGTTGGAGGCTTATGGCTTTTGATGGTTGGCTGAGATACAGGATTACCCACTCTCCCTGACGTGTCTCTCACCAGGATATTTAAAGAGGATCTGTTGCCAGAGTTCACAATCTAAACTGCATACATAATTAAATAGATCTCTTAGACCTGATGAAGCTGGTGTACTAACTTTGAAAACCCATGCCGGAAGGACTATTTAATCCTTTTTCATAGTTTCCAGTTTTATATTAAAATGAGCAGAGTGCGCTAAAGTTCGGGAAAAAATATCATTTTTCCATAAAGGAGTTGTCCCAGTAGAACAATCCCTTTTCATATGCCCTGTTAATGCATATAGACATCATGGAAGGGGGTCCCCTGCTCAGGACCCCCTCTCTGAGTCAAAATGGAGAGTCACTGATTATCAGCTGTTCCTGCCCGTCCTTGTATTACATAAATGGCTATTGAATGGTCATAATTTAATACTAAATTTTCCTATGCAACAACCACTACAGGGGAAATATATATATATATATATATATATATATATATATATCGCAACTTTTCCCACCAATGACAGCTAATGGCTTGGGGTTTCAGAATTCGGACCTGCAGCCATCAGCTTATTGCCAGACCGGCTTCATCCCCAAAAGGGGTTGGTCATAACGCCTTTAAATAAATACAATAATAATTCACAACCTGAAAGCGTGTTATATATATATATATATATATATATATATATATATATATATATATATATATATATATATATATATTATTATTATTTTTTTTTCACATAAGATCTAGTTTGACTAATTTAGAATAACAGGGGATATCTGAAAGGAGGAATATACTTTTCCCTATCGTTCCAAAGGCAGCACACAATGGGTTAATGACCTGCTTCTTCCCAGCTAGTACAGAAGAAAACAGACAATTAGTCTTAATTACAACCTCCTCATTAACCCTCAGGCCAATGGTATAAAGCACACCTTGCAGAGACACCCAATGTGTTTTTTTCTTCTGTCCCAGCTGGACAGGTTATTTTTCTCCTCTCAACAGGTTTTCTTATTTTGTGCAATGATGGCCGTGTGTGGAATCCTAGGGAAGTCTCTAGTGCGTCCACTTAGCCATCCGAAGTTGTTTTTCCCACTGTGTGTGGTGTTTACTGGAGTGGCATTAAATGACACCTACCTGGTCGGATGATTAGGTGTGTCTCGTGCGTCCTACCAAAATTCACGGCCGGAGCATCAGCAGTGATTTCTGCTGGGTTGGTCTGGAGTAGAGCCGCAGGCCTGCACTAAAGTCCCTGGTAAGGGATATTGCCACTGCGCAACTCCGGAAGTCAACGCTGGGATACCCTAGTCTGTACGTAATCGGAGTATGCCCAGTTCCGGAACTCGGCACAGTGCACATGCGCGGAAGTTGCCGGCCATCGCGAGACGCCAGCTTTAATATAAGGGCGCGCTTTTCAGCGTTTGTGGCCGGTAACATTGCCAGGCTCGTACCTCCAGTCAGCCAGAAAGGTAGGAAGCGGTTATTTATTTTGCTCTTTAAGGTTTATAGAGTAAAGAAAAGGTCTTTTATTACTGGTCAAGCCTGCTGTTTTCTCACACTGTCCCTATGTTTGTCCCTAGATGCCTAACTCTCAAAGGGGAAAATGCTCAAAGAAAGCTAAACATAGGATGCGTTCTCAGTGTGAACAGCCTCTATCTGATGATTATGAAGCTGATATATGCGATACATGTTTACAGCAGCATGATGATGATGATGTGGATGTTTTCCTGTATAGCATCAGGCTAAAAAGTTTTTGGACTGGTTTAAAGGGACTCTGTCACCACATTATAAGTGCCCTATCTCCTACATAAGGAGATGGGCGCTGTAATGTAGGTGACAGTAATGCTTTTTATTTAAAAAACCGATCTTTTTTCACAAAGTTAGCAGCGATTTAAGTTTATGCTAATGAGCTTTCTTAATGCCCAAGTGGGCGTACTTTTACTTTCGACCAAGTGGGCGTTGTACAGAGGAGTGCATGACGCTGACCAATCGGCTGATATATCGCTATGTGCAGCCTCATTCCCCATCCCTAACATTACTACAGTGTCCTGATAATGAATACACATGAAATCCAGCCTGGACGTCATGTGTACTCAGAATCCTGACACTTCTGAATCTTTTTTGTGAGATTCCAGCAATGGATACGAAATCTCGCGAGATCTCGGAACTAAACGAGATATGGTTTCACTTGCCGGAATCTCACCAAAAAAGAGTCAGAAGTGTCAGGATTCTGAGTACACATGACGTCCAGGCTGGATTTCATGTGTATTCATTATCAGGACACTGTAGTAATGTTAGGGCTTGTGTATGTGGTTGCACATAGCGATATATCTATATCGCTAGTGCAGTGTAAATGAATGGAGAGGAGTGCATGATGCCGATTGGTTAGCGTCATGCACTCCTCTGTACAACGCCCACTTGGTCGAAAGTAAAAGTACGCCCACTTGGGCATTAAGAAAGCTCATTAGCATAAACTTAAATCGCTGCTAACTTTGTGAAAAAAGATCGTTTTATTAAATAAAAAGCATTACTGTCACCTACATTACAGCGCCGATCTCCTTATATAGGAGACAGGGCACTTATAATGTGGTGACAGAGTCTCTTTAAAGACCATCTTGTTGAGGCTTTTAAAGAGGCCAAAGGGGAATGCAGTATTTCTACTAAACATAGAAAAACAACTGCTGAAGAAAACGTATGCTCAATAGATCACTCCCCGTCCCCCCCCCCCCCCCAATCTTACTCTGAAGGCGAGAGCTTCTGATTCAGAGTCTGATATAGGCATTCCGGATGATTATTGTCTATTCAGAAAAGATAATATTTTATCGCTGCTAAAAGCTGTCAAAGATTCAGTAGAATCTGAGGTTTTGAATGGAGAACGTTCAAAGAAACAGCAGTTATTTCATTTTCCGGAAAAACAAGGCAGATTTTTTCCGGAGCACGATTTACTGAATGAATTTTTCAGACTAGACTGGCAGAGACCAGAGAGGAAGATACATATGGGCCACAGATTTAGGTCTGTATATAAAATAGATCCTTCATATTCGGATCGCTGGATGACCCCACCTCAAATGGATCTGGCCGCTGCCCGACTTTCTAAAAGAAACCTTTTTTCCTTCAGATGAGTCATCGTTGCGTAAAGATCCTATGGTTAGAAAGGCAGATTTTCTTCTTAAGAGAGCTTACTCAGCATCAGCAAATGTATGTAAAGCTTCCTTTGCCTCAGTCCCTGTGGCTAGGGCACTGAGGATCTGGTTAAAGAGGCTCTGTCACCACATTATAAATGTCCTATCTTGTACATAATGTGATCAGCGCTGTAATGTAGATTACAGCAGTGTTTTTTATTTAGAAAAACAATCATTTTTGATGGTTATGACCTATTTTAGCTTTATGCTAATGAGTTTCTTAATGGGCATCTGGGCGTGTTTTACTTTTTGACCAAGTGGGCGTTGTGGAGAGAAGTGTATGACGCTGACCAATCAGCGTCATACACTTCTCTTCATTCATTTACACAGCACATAGCGATATAGCTATATCACTATGTGCAGCCACATACACACACACTAACGATACTGCAGTGTTCTGACAGTGAATATACATTACCTCCAGCCGGGACGTGATGTCTATTCAGAATCGTGACACTTCACTAACGTTTCTGTGAGATTTACAGCAAGGCAAGCGTAATCTCGTTTTAAATGACCGTTTACAGCGTATTCCATTCCATCCTAGCAGTTTGTTTGGCCCAAATCTGGAGGACATTCTTAAATCCCTTAATGATAACAAAGGTGTATCCTTTCCTCAATCTAATTATGGGAGACTTCATAGTTTTCGTGGGCAACCTGGAAGGTTACCGAAATTTAGGAGGTCTTATTCTAACTCAAAAGTTAACCGCAGGTATAGTCAGAGAAAAGGTCAATCTTCTACTTCCGCCTTTGCAAAAAGACGTCAGGAGGAAACCAGACAAGGTAATCAATGACGCCATATCTCTTTCTCCAGTGGGGGCCCGTCTTCAAAAGTTCTCCACCAATTGGCAGGTGGTTACATCAGATGCTTGGGTTCTGTCCACTATTAAAAGAGGGAACTCGCTGGAGCTAGAGTCTTTTCCCCCGAACAATTTTTTCCTAAATGTTCCGAAAAATCCAGTCGTGATAAATTTGCTTCAGGATTTTGTAAAAATGGGGGCTCTAGAGGACATTCCAGATCACCAGAGATGGCATGGGGTCTACTCAAGAATCTTTGCGGTCCCCAAGCAAGATCAGGGATGGAGGCTAGTGATAGAACTCACTTTCCTGAACAGGTTTATGAGAAAAACAAAATTCAAAATGGAGTTAGTGAAGTCAGTAATATCCCTCTTGCAGCCACAAGACTGGATGGTAACCATCGACCTAAAAGATGCCTACCTGCATGTGCCTATTATCCAGCCCCACTGGAAATTCCTCAGAGTAGCAATCCAGCTAGGTCCCGTAGTCAAACATCTACAGTTCACATGCCTTCCGTTTGGCCTTCCATCCTCACCGCGACTGTTCACAAAGATTGTGGTGGTTATTGCAGCCTTCCTCAGGCTGAGAGGAGTATACCTAGTGCCATATCTGGACGACTATCAATACACAAGATTGCCTGCCGGCAACATAAGCCCTATTTTCCAACTATAAATCGAATTAAAATAACATTTTATTGTGCTATAGTAGCAAAGGACAAACTACACAGAAATTAAAAGATTCATGTCCATGACTGAGCCCCCCCGACATGTTTCACTGCTGATGTAGCGTCTTCAGGGGTATCGGGGCTAATGACGGCGCGCCGCGGATTTCTCATGGCTAAATACACAGTAAACTCGCTACACATGTCCCTTCATTATGGCCTCGGCCAATGGGAATCGGAATAGAGGACCGAGCCTCCACCGTTATGATGGACAGATGATCAAGCGAATGGTAGGTTCAGCGACGAACCACCAATGAAACGTAGTATACGAACGCATGCGCAGTGACTCGCATGGCAGAGGCAGAAGCAGAACATTACGTTCAGGAGAAAAGTCCGACCTAGGCGCATGCGCGAAAGACCAGACATCAAATGTCAGTAGAGCCAAGCGCAAATAGTAGATAACTGTGAGAATCATCAACAGGATCCAGGAGATTCACATAACTTCCTCCACACTAATCGCCAGTATTGATGTGCAGTCTCTCTACACCAATATTCAGCACGAATTTGGCCTCACTGCAGTTGCACATTTCCTGAGCACAAAGGGCACTCAATTTCATGCACATAATAAATTTCTACTGTCACTACTTCAATTTCTTTTGACACACAACTATTTCTTGTTTGACCAAAAATTCTATCAACAGATAAAAGGAACGGCTATGGGCACTGTTTGTGTGCCAACATATGCGAATTTGTTTTTGGGATGGTGGGAAGACACCATAGTGTTTACTGACAAGCTAGTTTCCTACACCTGTCATATTCTTTTCTGGGGGAGATATATCGACGATATTCTCCTCCTATGGGACGGTGACTTAACTCTATTTTATGATTTCATGGCCACGCTTAACAACAATCAGGTGGGCATGAAATTTACTCACGTTATACACAAAAAAGAGATCACTTTCCTGGACCTTAAAATCTCCTTGGACCCTGCTGGTGGTGTCCACACAGATATTTCACGTAAACCAACATCAACTAATAGTCTATTACATTGGGAAAGTTACCATCCTCCCGCTCTGAAGAAGGGCATTCCTATAGGGCAATACCTCCGAGCCAAAAGGACCTGCTCCGATGAGCGGTCCTGCCAATTGGAGTGTGATGGACTTTTCTCTAAATTCCTGGCATGAGGTTACCCTAAGAAATGGCTACACAAAGCATTTGCTAGTGCAAGGGCCACAGATCGAAAGGAATTGTTATGCGAACGGAAACCCCAGGGTGCTCAGCAATCTATAACTACTACTAAATCCGTGGGATCAACCAACATTAGATGTATTGGTACTTTTGACACAGGCTCTCAACAGGTCCGTGAGATCCTACATCGACATTGGCCAATCCTTTTGGCTGACCCTGACCTTCAGGATGTAGTCCCTCCTACTCCCAGCATAACTTATCGCAGAGGTAGGAATCTGCAAGACTACTTGGTGCATAGTCATCACTCTAGATCTACTGTGGTATCAAAATGCTGGCTTAAATCATCGGCTATCGGTTCCCATCCATGTGGCCGATGCTCTTTTTGTTACCTTATGCCTACTGTCAAGCAATTTACTAACCCGCTTGATGGGAGATCTTACCAAGTTAGACAATTCATCAACTGCCAGAACAAAGGTGTAATATATGTAGCCAAGTGTCCGTGCCCTAAGCTGTATGTGGGAAAAACTATCCAGGAGCTAAGGAGAAGAATTTTCGAAACATCTGAGTACCATAAATCAGAAAGATGACACACCACTGTCTAGACACATCCGTTTCACACATGGTGGGGATGTTCGTTCCTTACAATTCTGGGGTATTACTCAGATTAAACTGGGCCCCCGAGCAGGTAATTTAGATCGTAGATTGCTACAGGAGGAGGCACGCTGGATTCATCGCTTGGGGACACTTCACCGCTCATCTTCATCACCACAGAGTGGTTGTACAAACAGACAACTTAGCAGCAGTGTTTTATCTGAACAAACAGAGAGGGACAAGGAGTCCATCACTAATTCAGGAATGCAAAAATATCATGGTTTGGGTGGAGTTGAATGTGGCAGAACTAGCAGCCATCCACATAAAAGGGCATCTGAATCTCCAGGCAGATTGGCTCAGTCGCAATTTCATCAAACCAAGGGAATGAAGCCTCAACACTCGAATTTTTCTGCAGATCACTTCAAAGTTTGGTCTGCAAGAAATATATGCGATGGCGTCATTCTACAATGCCAAAGTCTGGAGGTTTTGTTCTCTCTCCAGGGAAGGTCATCCAGAGGCCTTAGATGGCCTCTCCATATCATGGAGACATCTCCTTATCTATGCATTTCCCCAAGTCCCCTTAATTCCGAGAGTCCTGAAGAAGGTGATAGAGGATTGTGCTATGGCAATCGTGATTATCCTTTTCTGGCCTCGAAGAGGCTGGTTTCCTCTCGCCTTAGAGATTTCCAGGGGTTGATATTGGAAAATCCCGATATCTAAAGATCTCCTACAGCAGACCGGGCTGTCTCACTCAGAGCCAGTGAATCTGCATTTGACCACATGGAAATTGACAGGAGGAACCTAGCTGATAATGGTCTCTCAGATAAAGTTGTGGATTTACTTGTCTGTGCGAGAAGACCTTCCACATCTAAAGCATATTCTAGACTATGGAAAAAATGTGCTAGTTGGTGCTCGTCTAATAGTAAACCTCCCTCAATGTTGCCGTCGGTGCTCCAATTCCTTCAGGAAGGTTATGATAAGGGATTAAATCTCAATACATTAAAAGTCAATTTTTCTGCAATTAACTCTTCTTTTTCAGAAGGCATTTTTTTCTAATAATCAGTTGGTTCAAAGATTTTTTAGGGCGATTAAACTCCTTAGACTTCCTGTAAAATCCCCGGTCATGTCCTGGGACCTAGGTATTGTTCTTCGCTGTTTAGCGGTTCAGCCTTTCGAACCTATCCAGGATATAAGTCTAAAATATCTCACCTGGAAAACTTTATTTTTAGTGGCCATTTCTTCAGCAAAGAGGGTAGGGGAACTGCAAGCTCTCTCTTCCAGGAATCCTTACCTTAAGGGTTCCTTCCATCATCAAATAATATCAATCAAGAGATCTTTCTCCCTACTATGCCCTCAGAATCTCCAGACCATCCGGCCCATTCTCTAGATGTGAAACTGTCAGTCCTTGCCTTTCGAAATTCAGAAATGCTCTTTCTTCAGTTTCAAGGTCCTCGTAAAGGGGAGAAGGCTTCTAAGTCGTCCCTTAGTCACTGGATTAGAAATGTTATTACATTTGCTAACACTCAAGCTAACTCGCCGGATCCTTCTGATCGAAGGGCTCATTCTACTAGGGCCCTATCAACATCCTGGGCTGAAATACTCTACGTGGGTCTTGATCAAATTTGCCAAGAAGCAACCTGGTCTTCAGCAGATACCGTCGTGAAGCATTACAGACTGGATACATTGGCTGATGCGGAGGTGTCTTTTGGCAGAAGGGTACTCGAGGTTGCAAATATGTAAACCCACCCATTTATTTTTATATTGCTTTCAATGTCCCATTGTGTGCTGCCTTTGGAACGATAGGGAAAGCTTAAATTTGCTTACCAACAATTTTCCTTTTCCTGAGTTCAAAGGCAGCACAGCTTCCCACCCCTATTTTTGTTAGTCTATTGCTAAGTTACTACACATTGGGTGTCTCTGCAAGGTGTGCTTTATACCATTGGCCTGAAGGGTTAATGAGGTTGTAATTAAGACTAATTGTCTTTTTTCTTCTGTACTAGCTGGAAGAAGCAGGTCATTAACCCATTGTGTGTTGCCTTTGAACTCAGGGAAAGGAAAGATTTCGGTAAGCAAATTTAAGCTTTACACAACTTTTTTTATTTGATTAGAGAAAATTCGAGAAAATTGCCTTCAAATGCTTGTATATGACAGGGATGGCTAGCAATTCTTGCTCTGGTGACCACAATAAGTAGTAGCTGCCATTCTGGATTCTCAACCATGGATGCATGCTGAGCACCAAATTTCTCAGATGCAAGCTCCACCCTGACCTCTCCCCATATTCCTTTAGCCCCACCTCCATAGTAATTTCTGGTCATAAACTCAAAACATTACGTTTTCTTAACTGAGTGCCAAGACCTTGATATGCAACTATACTCCTGAATTGTACCAGAGACAGCACCACTATAATATAAAACACCGCTGCATTACTCTCTACTATACTTATTGGAACATAAATGCAAGCAGCCAACCAGCAGCTGTATGCATCTAATTATATCTTCCTGTTCAGCTTGGTTCACATTGTGCATTTTTGTTGCGTTTTTGGAAATGCTGGAATGAAAAATGCATCTGAAAAACGCATGCGTTTTTACAAAGTGTTTCAGATGTAATTTGGTTTTCAATTGACTAGTCATAGGCTTACAGCTGAAACAGTTTGCAAAACGCATGGTTAAAGGTCAACTAAGTGTTCAGAAAACTTCTGACATGTCATAGTAACATGTCAGAAGTTTTGATCACTGAGACCCCACCGATCTCTAAAACGAAGCAGCAGAAGCGCTCGGGTGAGCGCTGAGCCACTTAGTTTCTGATCAGCTTTTCTCGGAAAGCCGAGCAGTTGGTATACGGGCGCATAGACTTTCTATTGAGTCCGTACACCAACTGCTCGGCTTTCCAAGAAAAGCCGATCAGAAACCGCATGCATTTTTCAGATGCATTTTTCTTTCCAGCGATACAAAAATGCACAATCTGAACCCAGCCTTCCAATGTCTCCAGTTTGAGATAATTACTGGAGAAATCTATCATTGATCGCTTCTCTCAGAAGTGTGGACAGTTCTGGGAATCTAGGATATATGAAAACAAGGTATAGATGTGTCCCATGCCACACTGTAGCCACTGTGAGTAAATAACATACAAAAAAACAACAAAAAAAAACTACTCTAATATGGGCAGGCCTACATACAGTATATGCAATGCTGAAGATTTGTTGCCTGTCTAAACTTTTTTTTACTCCCTTACAGCATGTACACAAGTTTATTAATGAAACCTGGTCTTCACGCTTCCACTCCCAGTTAGATGAAGATCTATTAACCCTCATCTGGTCAGTAATTGTTTCAGTCTTTACAGTTGGAGGTCTCCTTGGGACATTCATTGGTGGGCATGCAGCAGTAAAGCTTGGCAGGTAAGAACACTCCACCATAATTTATTTTATGACTCCTATTTTAATTATCGTCAAAGCAAGCATGGATTACAAGATAAACACAACAATTGGCACACCAACTGATACGTAGGGTTGAATTTAATAAAAAGGGAGATTAGTGGCTGTTCTCTCTGATCTTTCTTGTTTGTTTGTGTAGGCTCTAGAATGGGGATCTGTATCTTACTAAGGCCTATTTTATAAGGCAGTAAGGCTGCTGCAACACATGGATCTCCTGTGGTTCTACTTTAAAGATACATACCCGGAAATATGAATGACCTACATTTCTATCCCCGTCTCATTTGAAGCCAATAACTTTTAGATGAATTCTGATTTCCTGCATATACTAAATTGTCTGCTCATCTGTATTGCAGGAAACAGGCTCTACTGGTGAATAACGTTGTAGCAATTCTCGCTGCTCTTTTCATGGGAATTGCACAACCAGCTGGATTATTTGAATTTTTGATTGTTGGGAGATTCCTAATAGGATTTAATGCAGGTAATATAAAAATAAGAATACTTATTTAAGTATATGGTTATATTTTGGACTAAGGGATACAAGACAAAATGTCTGGGTATTGTGGCTGTAATGCAGATGCAAAAACACAGCCATATTACAGCTGTGTGAAATAGGTCTAAGGGCTAGCGTCAGTGCCAGTCTTTACCACCAAGCAAACCACAATTGCGTGAGGCACCCACACAGTGCCACAACTTTCAACTGCATCGGCACCCTCATAAGACCCGGATCCCCGGGTGACTGCCACATTCAATTGTATTTGTGTCCTCAATTAAACATTATGGCAGAGCAGGGACTTGTTAGCTTCATGCTCCACCCCACACTAGGCTATAGGTCACGTTAGGCCTGCAGCCTATGAGACGGTGGGACAGGATCTCTGCGCAGGCCGTTGCAATGATGTAATGTGTTTTGGGGCATTATTACTGAATGGGCACACTATCTACAGGGGGCACTACCTACAGTGGGCACTGTGTGAGGCACTCTCTACAGGGGCACTGTGTGTGGCTATATCCACAGGGGGAATGTGTGTGGCACTCTCTACAGGGGTCTCTGTGTGTGCCATGCTCTACAGGGGGCACTGTGTGGCACTCGCTACAGGTGGCACTGTGTGAGGCACTCCCTACAGGGGGCACTGTGTGTCGCACTCCCTGCAGGGAGCAATGTCTGTGGCACTATCTACAGTAGGCACTGTGTGTGGCACTCTTTACAGGGAGCACTGGGTATGGTACTCTCTACCTGGGGGGCCCTGGGTGTTGCATTCTCTACAGGGGCACTATGTGGCATTTTCTACATGGCGCACTGTGTGTGGCACTCTCTAAAGCAGGCACTGTGTGTGGCACTCTTTACAGGTGGCACTGCTTGTTGCACTCTCAACAAAGGGCACTTTATGTGACCATCTCTACAGGTGTCTTTGATTAGGGCCTCCAGACTTAACTTTGCTTGGTGCCCCAGTAACGTCAAATCCGATCCTGGCTAGTCTGGATAAAAAACATATTTCTATTTTTTTTTGGCCAAACCAAGATTTTATCACAGAATAATAAAATAACTTTTTTGGGGGGAAGTTCTTAGCATCTCTCACCTCTGATTGAATGGCCCTATGAAATGGTTTGTTTTTTATGTAGCAGACTTTTGAAATACTCTTTTGAAGACTGCCACCAGTCAATAATTTTTGTATTTCACTAATGATATTTAATATTTTGTTGTAGTAATGACACGTGTATTGTTAATATTATTCTATATTTATATTTGGTTCAATCTTTATTAATTCTATATTCCGCATTCATCAGGGTATTTCCATCATGTAATTATTAAGCCTTAAACAGCTTGTACAGAATTAGAAAAACATGGCAGCTTTTTTCTCCAGAAACACCACCACACCTTTTCATTCTGTAAATATGCAGTTTATCAAACCTGTCACTAGTCTGAGAGTATTAATATTTCTCAACAGCTTTCGATCTTTATTAAAATAATATATAAATAAAACACACTATTCTCCTTCTCCTGCTACTAATCTCACTACATAGTCTTATTTCAGGCTTCTATGAATATTGTTTGCTTTCTTTTCCAGGTATCGGAGCATGTGTACAGCCATTATATCTTGGAGAAATAGCTCCCAAGAATATAAGAGGCATCACAACAGTGGCCATTAATATTTTTCTGACTATTGGCATCTTGGCAGGACAGATTGTTGGCTTACGGTATATTATGTCTTTAGTTGCAGATAAGTTTTAATTAAGCTTAAGTTAAATTCGAACTCCCAACCAAATAAATACTAAGCATGTTTACAACAATTTTTAGCTCATTTAATATAATTTGCCCTATATAAAAGAACACCTGTCAGTGTACAGTGCATTCGGAACGTCTTTAGACCCTTTCACATTTTACACATTTTGTTATGTTGAGGCCTTGTGCTAAAATAAGTTTTTCCCCATCATTATGCGCTCAATATCCCATAATGACAAAGTGAAAACAAAATGTTAGTAATCCTTGCTAGTTTATTGAAAACAAAAAACTAAAATTCCGCATGGACTTAAGTATTCAGGCCCTTTACTATGACACTTGAAATTAAGCTCTGGGGCCTCCCATTTCTCTAGCTCATCTTCGAAGTGTTTCTACACCTTGATTGGAGTCCAGCGGTGGTAAATTAATTTAATTGGACATGATTTGGAAAGACACACTCCTGTCTATATAAGGTCTCACAGCTGACAATGCATATCAGAGCAAAAACTAAGTTATAAGGAGGAAAGAACTGCTTATAGAGCTCAGACAGGATTGTGTGGAGGCACAGATCTGGAGAAGGGGACAAAAAAAATTCTGCTGCACAGAAAAGTTGCTCGAGAATGCAAGTATTAACTAAAACAGACACGTCAGGAGAGCTAGCAGGTCCTCTTTAAAATTTAAGTGTTATTGGATCTAACTTGGTAGATAGCTGATGTTATTTTTTTCATAATATTCTTTTTAAATGTTTTTGGGTCTCTGGATTTTCCCTGGGACCCAATCAGTTGTTTTTTTAGTGTTATAGATTTTCATAGGCTTAATGTCATCACATAATTCTTGCTGTATGTTGTAGAGAGGTGCTGGGTGGTGAAAACTCCTGGTCTTTACTGCTGTCCTCTTGTGCCATTCCGGCTTTTATACAACTGGTATCACTACCCTGCTTCCCTGAGAGTCCCAGATACCTTCTGATAGAGAAGAAAGATGAATTTCAATGCAAAAAGGGTAAGACATAAAAACCTATTAAAAAGTGCATTGTAGGTTTAACATACAATTGTGTTTTATTTCTGAGAAGGGCCCAGCTGTTTGCAAGAAAAATGTGTTCACTATATGGAATGTATTGGATATTAATAGGCTATTTTTTATAAAATGTGACCATAATACAAAACAAAGGTCCTGCACCCCTGTTCTATAGAAACTGCATTTGTTATACTCTCTGTTTGCATGTAAATTAATTTAGAAGTAAAGATTTTTTTATTTTCCCAAACCAGCTCTGAAATCATTTTATGGTTCACACCACTACCAAATGGAAATGGAAGAGATAGAAAAAGAGTCACAAGCTTTAAAGGACGAAAATCAAAAAAAGATACTAGAGTTGTTTTTTGATCAATCTGTGAAATGGCAGCTAATCGCAGTTATTGTGACCAACATAGGACAACAGCTCACTGGGATCAATGCAGTAAGTAAAACAAAAAGCTTATAATCTCATATAAGGCCACATATGTTCAGGACGGTGCTTACCATATGGCCAATCATCTCTAGCCATACATGTAATGTAGGGGTAGGGAGACAGACAGGTGAGCCCTAATCTACCCGCCACTCAGTCCCTGCCTACTTGCATGGCCCGTCCTAGGCGACGGCGTACAACTGGGCGACGGTCCCTACGCTCAATAAGTGCACGACAGACAAACAGACTGCTATGGGAAGCTAAGGGAAAAGGGGCAGTTGCCCACGGCAACACCGTGAGCAACAAGAGTAGTGAACGAGCCGAGTCAAACCAGGAGTGTACGAGGTACCAAATGCAGAGCAGGAGAGTAGTCAGTAAAGCCAGGGTCAATTTGAAGCAGAGGTCAATAGTACTAGCAGGAACAGCAGAGCCAGGAAACAAGACAGAATCACAGGCAAAGGAAGAGCAGGAAATGAAGGTATAAATAGACCGAGGGCGGGAGCTAGCTCTGTCTGGCCAGGCTGTGATAGGTTCTCCCACTCCTCAGCCTACCAGCCTGAGTGGTAGCAGATCGAGTCACTCTATCAGACCTAAGAGCAGATGCAGACTGATTAACCACGGGCGTCGACACAGAAGCGGTTTCTGGCAGATCCTTTACAATACAGAGTTATTTTTGGATAACCTGATATACATTTTTGTAAATAATTTTTTACTATTTGACTTTTCAGTTAAATTGTAAAGCTTTTCAAAATCGACCCAGCTGCACGTTAGCAGCCATTAATGTTGAAAAACACCTAAAATATCTAGGAATGGTATTTTTCGGAATTGTCTATTTTCCTGGAGAAAATTCCCAATGAAATCCTCTTTTGATTGCAGAATTAACTTACTGCTCCAGTAGCAGACTGATGATAATAGAATCCTTGCAGTCAGGGCCAAGTTTATGTGGGCCCCTTGGGTAACAACATCACAATGGGCTGTTTGTCTATCCCATAATCGGCTTGTCAAGCATCGAACATGTTTAGTCAGAGCACTATGCCCCCAAGTGGGCCCTGGCATCTGCTAATGTTTGCTTGGAGTTGAAGCTGCCTTGGGCCTAGGAAACAATTGGTGAAAGACAAATCTGGCCATAACGGTACATAAGTGGCTACTGCGGACCTTTTCACAAGTTTTGAACAAGAAATGGCAAAAGGTTGTAATGCTAGCTTAAATCTTTTTGTTCATGGAGAATATACGTTTTTTTACGCATAGGGAAATGATGACATGTACAACCAGTCACTAGAGATACAATTGAACTAAAGTAAATATTATAGTTTATTGACCTATGGAAATTATATCATCATTTCATACTTCGGTCTTATGTCTTACAGATTTATTTTTATGCAGAGTACGTGTTTAAAAAAACTGGAATTCCCACTGCAAACATCCCTTACGTCACACTGGGGACTGGATTCTCTGAGTGTATTACTGCTATGACATGTGTAAGTACACAGTAAAAAGCCCACACTACCCATATTTTGTCAATAAGTCACATTTTTCTGACAAACTCAGATAATAGACAATAGACCAAGAGTGCTCAACATTGAGGCATGTGCGCAACTTTTTGAAAAGTCTTAGCTGTGTGATCCATCAACCAATGTATAGAGCTTATGACTGGTCCTACACAATACGTTTGCTGCATTCGTTTTTACATTGGTTTGTTTTATGCTAATTTAAAGCAAAAACTCTATCATTTTATTGCCTATTGAATTTGTTTTACAATGTATTTTATGGAGTTTTACAATAAAAAGGAATAACTATACAAATATCAATGAAAACAAGAAGTAATCACAAAAGCGTTATAAATCCTCAAATATCCAAGGTCCAAGAAAAAGAGGACCAGGACATTGCTACTAATCTCGGCGGGACTAAGTACCAATGTAAGAGCAGTTTATAGTTTGCCTCCATCAAAGATGTATTAATGGAAATTTTAGCTGCTGTTTCTGCCATATCTTGCCATTCTCTCAAAGAGAAGGTTTTTGATAAGACCTGCACCCAACGGTCCATATACTATATGCAAGTTCATGTACTGGTGTAGTTAGGTGTACATATATCAAAGATAGGATGCGATGGTCAATAGGCATATTTAAACATAGATCTTCAAAGGGTGAGTATACTGTAATATACGGAGAGAGATTTTAGAGACCAAACCTACAAGGAGGACAAACATAAACCCCCTCTTCCACTTGTTCATAATATAATCATAGTGCTGATCAGAAGGAAGCAGGGAGGAAAGTCACATATAGGCCCGATATATGGTCATTGGTAATGACTCATCATTGATAATAATAACCTAAATAGGAGTCAATATACCACTAGTTACTATAAAACTTATAAATTTTATTGCATACAAATACATAAAAGCTATTACAAAAAAAGTTACAGAGATGATAGCGACCACAGTGTGTGAAGATGGAAACCAGACAGCATAAGTCTGACATGATAACATGCATATAATACATATATGGCAAGAAACGAGGATATGGATGTATATATACAACATGTATATAAGAGTTTCACTTGAAATACTGATAGGGGAGTCACTTATGTGATAGCCTAGGTAAAGCTCCCAAACATATGATGACATGTGTTGATAGCACATGTCAGGCTATCACCCACCAAACACAAGGTACAGTAGGTGAAGTGGCTGGACAATGCCAGTTACATGAACACAGAGGTACAAAATACAACATATCCTGCAAATAACAGTCTTACCCATAGCACAGTGTCCGGCGTCATACCCCAACACACATAAGTCAGTATTTCATACATACATTTTGTATATATACATCCATATCATCGTTTCTTGCCATATATGTATTACATGCATATTATCATTTCAGACTTATGCTGTCTGGCTTCCATCTTCACACACTGTGGTCGCTATCATCTCTGTAACTTTTTTATGTAATAGTTTATGTATTTGTACACAATAAAATGTATACGTTTTATAGTAACTAGTGGTATATTGACTCCTTTTTAGGTTATTATTAGAGATTTTAGAGAGTCTAAATAATATCTAATCTGAGAATATCGAAAACATTCAGAATCTGGCATAGCATGGATAATTTGAAAGAAATTATGGGAACGGATTCCTAGTCTATCAATAAAGTTCCCAATACAATAAAGATTTTTGTCTATCCAACATTTAAAACTCTTCAATTGGAGTCCTGGTAGGAAAGCAGGGTTTCCAAACAAACGAGCTACTGGTAAATGAAAATATGCAAAGTTGTACAATTTGCTTAACCTATCCTGTAATGCAAGAGAAGAGAGGACCAGGCACAAAATCAATGAATGGATCTTCGGTGTCATCCAGGGCAGTAAGTTGATTGGAATAGATGGAGTTGCATTTTGTTCAATAGAAACCCAACGAGGATGAGAGTGCAACCTATGAAGGGTGACCAAAGGGGCCAGACGAGCTGCATAATAATACTTAGCCAAGTTAGGTAACCCAAGACCACCGCTCACTTTACCAGCGTTTGTAATGGATTGATAAACCCTAGGCCGTTTAGATCCCCCCAAAAAAAGAAAAACATCCCTCTATAGGTAGTTAGTAATCAAGAGGTGGATGTCTATCATTGTCGTTCTAAAAATATATAACATTCTAGGTAAAAGAATCATTTTAATGGCAGTGATATGTCTTAACCAGGATAAATTGAGTAGTGATCAATGAGAAAAGTCCTCCAGCAGTTTCCTTTGAGTAGGGATGAAGTTGGCCTTAAAGAGTGCCGATATTGAGGGAGTTCATGCAATTCTGATCTTCCTGCCAACACAATTCAAAATTTACCTGTATCAGTTTAGCCATGTGATGGGGGACTGAAATATTAAGTACCTCCACCTTTTCATGGTTTATGAAATCAGATCTTAGAAAATTATCTAGTACATTATACACATGGGGAAGTGTAGTGAGAGGGCATGATAGTAGCAATAGAATATCATCGGAAAAAAGTGCACACTTATAGGATTGCCCACCTATTGGAATTGCTTTAAAATCTGCATTTGTCCTGATCAAGTGGGACAACGGTTCTATCACTAGAACCAAAAAAATGTGTGAAAGCGGGCATCCTTGTCGAGTTCCCTGAGCGATATTAATCGGTTGAGATAGAAAACCTTTCCAATTAATCTTTGCAGTAGGTACTGAATAGATCCCTTTCAATAGGGTCAGAAATTTTGGCCCAAATCCCCAAAGTTGTAGGATATAAAACATATAATCCCAATGAAGGGAATCGAATGGCTTATGTAAATACAGAGAAAGACAAAGAGCTTTAGGTCAAATGGATCCGTCCCATTGGGACTGTACCAAAAAAATTAGATCTATTATTCTATGGCTTTGATCAGCTGCTTGTCTATTTGGAACAAAGCCCATTTGATCAGAATTCAACTCTCCAGGAAAGTATTATTTCTACATGTCATAACCTTAGTGAGAATCTTTAGATCCATGGGTCAATGAGATGGGTCTATAATTCTGACACAAGGTATGATCTCTATCAGGTTTTGGAATGGCTGAAATATAAGCCCTAATACGTCAGGGCAAAGGGAACTACCATTACTTAGAGAATTAAAAAGAGAAAAAAGATGTGTCAGCAAATTTATTATAGTATAAATTTGAAAACCCATCAGGCCCTGGAGTCTTACCTGGTTTAAGAGATGTATTAACAGTTAATACTTCTTCGGAAGTGATATCAGTTTTCAATACGTTTCTATTTGCTAGAGAAATAGTGGGTAGTGCTAAATCACGTAGAAGTATATCAGCTTCTGACTTCCTAAAGCTCTCTGGGAAATTATAAAAGTCAGAATAAAAATAAAAAAAGGATGATAAAACATCTTGGGGCGCTGGGATAGGGTACCGTTAGTTAATCTGAGCTTGAGCTAAGTGTAGCAATGCGTCCTAGGTGTAAGTCTCCGGGCTAAGAGAGATCCAAACTTGTCAGCATGAGCATAAAACCTATATTGTGACCATCTAATACTGTGTTCCGCAATTGTTGTCAAATACATGTTCAATCCAGTTCTGGCCTGTTCTAGTTTAGCCTGCAGATCCAGCTCAGGATATTGCTCATGCTGGGATAGTAAAGTGGCATAAGCAGCTTATTTTTCCAATAATAAGGAATCCCTCTGTTTCTTGAGTCTGGAAGCCATTTATATAATTTTCCCACTAATAGTGGCCTTATAAACCTCCCAATTTACCGTAAACGATGCATTTTCCAGGTTATTTAATCAAAATATAGTTTAAGTTCTGAGGTTAAGTCTTTAACCCCTTCAAGACTGAGCCTGTTTTGGCCTTCATGACGAAGCCGATTTTTCAAATCTGACATGTCACTTTATGTAATAACTTCGGAATGCGTTTACCTATCCTAGCGATTCTGAGATTATTTACTCGTGACATATTGGACTTTATGTCAGTGAAAAAATTTGGTCGATAAATTTAATATTTATTTGTAAAAAAAATACCAAGATTTGGAAAAAAATAGCAAAAATCAGCATTTTTCTAACTTTAAATGTATCTGCTTGTAAAACAGATAGTAATACCACACAAAATAGTTACTAGTTTACATTTCCCATATGTCTTTTTTCAGTTTGCATCGCTTTTTGAACATTCTTTTATTTTTCTAGGACGTTACAAGGCTTAGAACTTTAGCAGCAATTTCTCATATTTTCCCCCAAAAATTCAAAAGGCTATTTTATCAGGGACCAGTTCAGTTCTGAAGTGGCTTTGAGGGCCTTATATATTAGAAAGTCCCCATAAATCACCCCATTTTGAAAACTGCATCCCTCAAAGTATTCAAAACAGCATTCAGAAAGTTTTAACCCTTTAGGCGTTTCACAGGAATTAAAGCAAAGTAGCGGTAAAATTTACACATGTAATTTTTTTCGGGTGCATGTCGCAGTTGCAAAGCCCCTGAGAGGCCAAAACAATGGAAACCACACAAAAGTGACACTATTTGGGAAACTACACGACTTAAGGAATTTATGTAGGGGTATAGTGAGCATTTTGACCCCACAGATCTTTTGCAAAATTTATTAGAATTAGGCTGTGGAAATGAACATCAACATTATATCCACTAAAATGTTTGATTTTTTTCAATTTGACAAAGGATAAAGGAGGAAAAAGCACCCCAACATTTGTAAAGCAATTTCTCCCGGGAACGGCAATATCCCACATGTGGTCATAAATATTTTTTCATTAGAAAGTAATTAACCCTTTTCAGACTGATCCATTTTTGCTTTTTCCTTTTCGTTTTTCCCTCCCCGCTTTCCAAGAGCCATAACTTTTTTATTTTTCCGTCAATAGAGCGGTGAGGGCTTATTTTTTGCCGGACAAGCTGTCGTTTTCTTTGGTACAATTTTTTGTCACATACAACTTTTTAAGCACTTTTTATTACACGTTTTGGTAGAGCCAAGGTGACCAAAAAACAGCGATTTTTAAATTCTCTATTTTTCACGGCGTTCACCATACAAGTTAAATAATGCTATAGTGTAATAGTTTGGACTTTTACAGACACAGCGATACCAATTTTTTTTACATGACTTTAGAGAAATAATTGTGCTTTTTTTTGGACTTTAAATATTTAATTTTTTTCACTAATAATAATTTACTTTTGTTTTTACACATTTTATTAGTCCCCTTAGGGGACTTGAAGCAGCAATCAGTAGATAGCTGGTACAATACACTGCAATACTAATGTATTGCAGTATATTGTCATTTTTACAGGCTCCTGTAACAGCGCGATCGCTGTTCCTGTCTGTTAGTCCCGGGTGTCAGCTGTAATACACAGCTGACACCCGCAGCGTATGGCGCGGGCTCAGCGTGTGAGCCCGCTCCATACATCACCCCCTACACCACAACATGCTATTAGGTCATGGTACGCGAATGGGTTAATGCGCAACGGATGGGGCAGAGTGAAAATTAAAATTTTCCGCCGATATGCCATTTTAGTGCACTATATGTTATGCCCAGTTTGTGCCACTGAAGACAAATACCTCATAAAATATTAATCGGGTTCTCCCGGGTATGGCGATGCAGTATCTGTGGATGTAAACTGCTCTTTGGGCACGCTGTAGGGCTCAGAAGTGAGGGAGCGGCATTTGGCTTTTGGAGAGCAGATTTAGCTTGTTAGTAGTTCTGTTTGGCGTTTTGCTGGTATTTCAGTTTATAATGTGGGGGCATATGTAAGCTGTGCGGAGTATATCAGGGCATAATAAAACGCTATATTAATGGGGTAAATAAATAATAATCTGCAGATGTGTGGCCAGCGTCGCTATGAAAAATGGTGGCTGATCTTATCCGCTTTTGCAACACTCTGCACATTTTGCATCGCCATATTCTGAGAGCCAGAACTTTTTTATTTTTTCTTCACCGGAGCTGTGGGAGGGCTTATTTGTTGCGGGACAATCTGTACTTTTCATTGGTACCATTTTGGGGTACATGCGATTTTTTTTTTTTTTTGATCACTTTTTATTCCATTTGTTGGCAAGCAAGGTGACCAAAAACCAGCAATTCTGACAATGGTTTTCATTATTTTTTTACGGCGTTCACCTTGGGCTATAAATGACCATTTTACTTTATTCTGTGGGTCGGTACGATTATGGTGATACCATATGTATATCGGTTATTTTATGTTTTGCAGCATTTGCACAATAAAATCACTTATTTATAAAATCATTTATTTTTTGTGTCACCATATTCTGAGAGCCAGAACTTTTTTATTTTTGAGTCCAAAAAGCTGTGTAAGGGCTTGTTTTTTGCGGGACGGGTTGTAGTTTTTATTGGTACTATTTTGCAGTGCATGCGACTATTTGATCACTTTTTATTCTATATTTTGTAAGGGGTGGTGACCAAAAAATAGTGATTCTAGCATTGTTTTTTTATTTCTTTTTTTTTTGCGGTGTTCATCGGGTGGGAAAAATAATATTATAGTTTTATAGTTGGGGTCGTTACGAACGCGGTGATACCAAATATGTGTACTTTTTTAACGTGTTCATTTTTTCCCTATAACGAAAGACTTATTATAGGAAAAAAAGCCTTTTTCGTTTATGTAACTTATAACTTTTTTACACTTTTTTAAAACATTTTTATTATCTTTTTTTACTTGTCCCACTAGGGGACATTTAGACTTGAAGCTCTGATCGCTGATAGAACACATTACACTACCTACGTAGTGTAATGTGTTCTGCCATTGTGACGTGACAGTTGGTCACGCCATCTTGAAGATCCGGATCAGGTACGGGGGGCGGACGGGGGGATTGATCGGGGGTGTAATAGGGGGGTGCTGGCCCCTATTTAGACCATTTCTCTCCTCTCACAGAATATTTTCTGTGAGAGAAGAGAGAGAACGAACCGCCGCTGTTTTTACAGCGATCGCCGCTATTCGTTGAATAACGGTGATCACGTGACCGGGGACCGGACAAAACGATCCTCGGTCTGTGCTCCGAGGCCTCAGCTACCTCCGTAGCTGAGTCCACGAAGTTTAAGTGCCTCACGGCGGCGCTCTGGCATATGTACCCTTAATGGCCGCCGTGAAAACACGTACAGGCTGTCATTAAGGCGTTAAACAAAGTAGGGTTAGTCAAACACCACAGAACATGCGTGGGTTTTAGCCAAAAACAATCCATCGTGACACAAACCGGGTCATGATCCAACCAAGGAACAGAGGGAATGGAAGCTTTCTGGACACTATACAAGAGTCTAGAGCAGGGGTGGGCAAACTTTTTGACTCGCGGGCCACAATGGGTTCTAAAATTTGACAGAGGGGCCGGGCCAGGAGCATTTGGAGGGAGTGTTTGGGCCGGATATACTAAAGCATTAAATGTAGTGTGTGCAAACCTCATAGCACAGTAAGAACACTACAACCCAATTTATTAACTGTCTTTCAAATGTGAAAAATAGCCCTTATCAGTTAATAAATTTGTCTCAAGGAATATGCAAGATATGGCATTTACATACTATTTCGCAGATACTGGGAGGAGGAAATGTAAATAGATTAAAATAACATACGCACTGTGATTTATCAAGAAAAAAGTTCTGTTGACTCTGTAAATTAGCTGCCAACCTCTGAGCAGTAGCCGCCCGTTCTTGTGTTGACTGCTTGCTAGCATAGTTTGCATGCTTCGTGGCAAAGTGACGGCTGATATTGTACTCTTTGAAAACCGAAGGGCTTAATGGTGACGTGAAACGAAGTGAAAATTAAAGTGAAATAAAAAGAAATACGCGCCACATTAACCCCTTAATGACCGGGCCATTTTGCACGTTAATGACCAAGGATTATTTTTTGTTTTTCCACGGTCGCATTCCAAGAGTCGTAACTCTTTTTTTATTCCGTCGACATAGCCGTATAAGGGCTTGTTATTTGCGGGACGAGTTGTATTTTGTAATTGTACCATTTTTAGATGCTTATAACATATTGATTAACTTTTATTAACTTTATTTTAGGAGAGAATTGAAAATAAGCAGCTATTCCAGCATTAATTTTCACGTTATAAATTTACGCCGTTTACTATGCAGCGTAAATAACATGTTAACTTTATTCTATGGGTCGGCACGATTACAGGGATACCAAATGAGTAAAGGTTTTATATGTTTTTTCTACGTTTGCACAATAAAAACCCTTTTAGAAAAAAATTACTTGTTTTTGCATCGCCGCATTCCAAGAGGCGTAATTTTTTTATTTTTCCGTCGATGTGGCCGTACATGGGATTGATTTTTGAGGGACAATGTGTAGTTTTCATTAGTACTATTTTGGGGTACATAGGACTTATAGATGAACTTTTATTTTATTTTTTATGGGGGGAATGGGAGAAAAGAGAGAATTTTGCCGTTGTTTTTTGCGTTTTCTTTGGACGCCGTTCATCCGGCGGTTAAATTAATGTGTTCATTTTATTGGTCAAGTTGTTACGATCGCGGGGATACCATATATGTGTATGTGTGATTTGTTTTGACCGTTTTATTAAATAAAACCACTTTTTGGGGCAAAAAAGTAGTTTTATTTGACTTTGACTGTAATTTTTTTTATTTTTTTTTTCACAAACTTTATTTAACGGTTTTACTTTTTTTTTTTTAGTCCCACCCGGGGACTTCACTATGCGATGTGCCGATCGCATATATAATGCTTTGGTATACTTCGTATACCAAAGCATTATTGCCTGTCAGTGTAAAACTGACAGGCAACCTGTTAGGTCATGCCTCTGGCATCGCCTAACAGGCAGATGCTGAAGACAGACCTGGGGGTCTTTGTTAGACCCCCGGCTGTCATGGAAACCCGACGGCGACCCGCGATTTGTTTGCGGGGGCGCCGATCGGGAGACAGAGGGAGTTCCCCCCTCTGTCAAACACATTAAATGCCGCTGTCACTGTTGACAGCGGCATTTAATGGGTTAAACTGCCGGAATCGGCGCGTGCTTCGATTCCGGCAGTTGCAGCAGGAGCCAGGCTGTGTATAACAGCCGTGCTCCTGCCGCTGATCGCGTGGGTAAACTGTCAGTACCCGCGCGATCACAGGACGGATATATCCGTCCTCCTGCGCGAACTAGCAGCTGCTGAGGACGGATATATCCGTCCTTCGGCGTTAATTAACAACGGTCAATGTGTTTTGAGTGCGCCATCTATTGGGAAAACGTGGGCATTGCAGGGAAAGGGGAAAAAAAAAAGGAGGTTTTTACTATTATTTGGACAAGTTCGGCGGGCCGGATTAAAAAGCCTAACGGGCCGTATGTGGCCCGCGGGCCGTAGTTTGCCCATGTCTGGTCTAGAGCAAAAAAATAAATAATCAATTCTTGAATAAGAATTATGTGCTACAGAGTAATCAGTTTATTCCCTCACCGCTGGATTGATAGAACGCCAAACATCAACCATATCATAGGAATTAAGTAATTTGGCCTACTGTAAATACTGCATGGGAGAGGTATCAAGGAGGACTTGCCATCATTTAAGGTATAGTCCAACGGGACATTGGAATCACCACCAAAAATAACCTTTCCCATAAGATAAGTCCCAGATATCAGAAGATACCTGCCCTCCGGATCTGCAACAGTAGTCTGATGTACAAAAGGTGTATATTTTGCTAAAAAATATGCCCTCTCCTCTCCTTTTCATCTGCTAATGCCATATGGTATGTCGGAAATCATTCATGAATAAATCTAGTACTGGATCTAGAAGTGTAATGCAATTCTTGTAAAAATACATCACAATGCATAGAATAATAATGCCGAAAGGCCTTTCTCCTCTTTACTGGATTATTCAACCCCTGAACATTATGTGTAAGGATTTTAAAGGATGCCTATTGAATTTGATTCAACAAGCACTACAGATGAAAGTCACAAGTGTGCCCCCATAACAGAGTCAGCCAGTTACAGATGCCCTTTTTAAACAGCATCTGCAAGCCACAGATGCTTTCCCAAAGACATCTGCCAGCCACAGGTTCCCCCACAACACAACACATACCCCGAGACCATTTTTCTTGCCACAATTGCCACCATAATAAAGTCTGCCAGCCACAGAGACCTCTATAAGTGACAGCCAGCCAAAGATGCTCCATAACAGTGTGCCAGTCACAGATGTCCCAATAACAGCATATGCTGGGCACAATTTTACCCTTAATAGCATGGAGCAACCACAGATATTCCCATAACAGTCTGTGCCAGCCAAGGGTTCCGCTACAATAGTCTGTCAGTTATGGATGCCCACATAACTGTACTTGCAGGCCACAGATGCTCCCATAGCAGTGTGCCAGACAAAGATGCCCCATAATAGAGTGGCAACCACAGATGGCCCACCACTTTACCACTCCTCTATCATCTACTTCTTTCTTTTCCTGTGCAATTACCTGCTAAAAACGGGTCCAGTATGAGAATTGTGCGGTGGGTGGCCAGTACATCCCCATCGGCCATATTTCCACTACTGCATTAGATGGCTCACAATGCCAAGAAGAATGTGGTTGACATTTCTGTGAATTAAATATAGAACACAATGGAGATGTGAGTAGCTCGACAATTGACTATTACTTGCTAGTCACTGGACTGCATGAGTAAGTTCCCATGTTAACAGAATATGTCAGAACAGAACAGTGGGCACTTAAGGGCCAAATATTTAATCACATTAACATTTTTGTTTTTCAGAATGTGTGCTTTCATATTGTGTGTATAAATATGGGGAAGTTTATACTGATTTTCTAGTAAAGATGAAAAAATAGTGTAGTACCGTGTTATCCAGAAACAATATGCAATGTCAAATACTTTTGTGTCAAAAAAGACAAAAGTATAGTAGGTTTGATACCTTTGTTGGCTAACATAAAAGTTCTATATGCAAGCTTTCAGACCGCAGAGGCCCCGTCATCAGGCAATTTACAAATGAGTGACTGAGGAAAAAAACACAACATTTAAGATGTTACACAAAGACAATTGGTACAGGAGGTGATACATCATTAAGATAAGCCGGGGCAATAAAACTGAGGTTATAGGGGTGATGACTCAGGAGTTAAGGGATCTGGAGTCAGTCTGATGGGGGATGTGACGTGTGTCCATGTAGTATATCCAGGTGTTAGATAAAATGTTGTGGTTTTTTTCTCAGTCATTCATTTGTAAAATGCCTGAAGAAGGGGCCTCTGTGCTCTGAAAGCTTGCATATAGAACTTTTATGGTTAGCCAACGAAGGTATCAAACCTACTATACTTTTGTCTTCTTTTACACAAAAGTATTTAACATTGCATATAGTAAAGATTACAAGTTATATACTGGTGCAGTAACAATCAGCAATATTTTCATAGGTGATGATTCCCAAGATGATAGATGATTCTCTATGTCAATAATAGGCTTATTCATTGCAGGGTTTGCTTATAGACAGAGCTGGAAGACGGGTTCTTATCATTGGAGGATATTGTTTAATGGCATTGTTTTGCATTGTATTAACAGTGACACTCACTTTTCAGGTAATTATAGAATAACTGTTTTATTCATATTCAATACCATACATGCCAACTCCACTTGAAAAAACACTTTTCTGTAATCTATTAAATTCTTTGTAAAGTGCAATTGTGAGTATTCCACTCAAGTACTCTCCACTGTAAGTTCAATATAGAACATATCCATGGTCACCAGTAGTTGACAGTTGAAATATTTTCCAAGTGACAGCACTGCTTGATAGTTATGGTTTTAATGGTAATACAGTTAGATCTATAGAAGAGTTTATATATTAACCAATGATGCATCTTCCGGATTAACACCATAATCATAGTTCCAGTTTAGTTGAAATATCTAGAAATGATGGTCTTAAAATGGATACAGCTATTTATGCCTTCATAATATTGTTATCCTGACTTTTTATGTATTAATTCATCCTTTCCATATCTTAAATCAAAATTGGGAGCTTGCTCTATACACATACGAAGGATACATATGACACATATAAAGCATAACAGTGATGTGGCATAAACAATAACAAATACATTCCAATACCTATACCAAAAAATGATGTTTACTTTTTTATCTTTATTTTCAGGATGCTTACCCATGGGTTCCCTATTTAAGTATAGCGGCTATATTAGCCTTTATGTTAAGTTTTGGTCTAGGACCAGGTAAGTGAGCTATGAGAAAAAAGAAAAAAAAATTACGATTTTAGGCATCTTAAGGCTTTAGGTTCAATTCACACGCACAGCGTTTCGCTGCATTTTTGTAGCATTTTTTTTGTTCCGCCAAATCTTTAATTACAGTCTGTAGTAAAATATAAAATGCACCACATACAACTGTGTTTTGGTTTGTGTAGTTTTTATCCACAGGATAGGTCATAAATGTCAGATAGATGCGGGTCCCACCTCTGGGACCCGCACCTATCTCTAGAACGGGGCCCCCTAAACCCTGTTCTACCTATCTGTGTTGTGGCTGAATCGTTTGATTTTTGACCATGAATTACGGAAACAGCGTAGCTTGCTGAGCTATGCTGTTTCCATGGAACTGAATGGTAGTTCCAGAAACAGCGTAGCTCGTTTCCGTATTTCATGGAAGGAAATCACACGCTTCAGCTACAACACAGAGCAATAGAACAGGGTTTAGGGGAGCCCGTTCTAGAGATTGGTGCGGGTCCCAGAGGTGGGACCCGCATCTATCTGACATATTCCTGTGGATATGTCATAAATGTCTATGATGGGAAAACCCCTTTAAGGCATTTTCCCTTATTTATAGGCTTATTTATAGGACTTGAAAAACAGCAGACAAAAGCATGTACAAAATGACACGAAATTTAAAAACACCACTAAAAAATCACTGTTACATTTTACTAAACTCTAGCATATTCACGTGTATTTTTTCATGCAGTTTAAAACGCCAGAAAAAAAATCTATGTTTGAAGGAGGCCTAAAAGGGTTTCCCCAACTAAGATTCCCTTCTGGAAAGCTCATTAATGTACTGACCATTGCCACAGCATGTGCCCACAGCAGCCAACAGCTGGGAGCTGCAGGTTTTGACACTATGAATAATAAACTATTAAATACACCCTCCCCTACCTTACTAGAACAATGGAAATACATTCCTGGTGGCAAGATGCTTTCCCTTCTTCAGAGCTGCACCATGGCAATTTTGTGCCAAAACTATAACCAAACCATTCAAAAGAAATTAATAATTGTGGGTTCTCGAGTTTCAGAGTAAAAAAGACAGCACTTGAAGGTATGACGTGTTATGGTTTTTGGCACACACATAACGACCTGTAGAATAAAGATAACATATAATTTGTACACCTTCATACAGCTATGTTTACGGGAAAATAAAATAGTTGCAGCTCTCAGAATGCAGTAATGAAAAAAAATCGCTACATCCTGAAGACCCAACATTGGCCTTAACTAGTTAAAGTACAATTGACATGGGTACATCTAAAACAATCTCATAAAGGGTTTAAACCTGGGGATGTTGACAGTGCCCACTGTACAGCCCTATGAACTGGAAATAAGGAGGCTATGCACTTTATCTGCCTGCCAGCCGAATTGAATGGCCAGGATTTACAAGTAGAGGAGCCCTGACAGGGGCGTAACTAGAAAAGACTGGGCCCCATAGCAAACTCTTGACTGGGGCCCCCAGGTGCCACACACAGCCCCCCTTATAGATAGTGCCCCCTGTATATAGTGCCACACAGCCCCCTCCCTTGTATATAGTGCCACACAGCCCCCCTTAGTAGATAGTGCCACACAGCTCCCCCTTAGTAGATAGTACCACACATAGACCCCTGTAGATAGCCACAGCCCTCCCCCTTGTAACTAGTGCCATACAGCCCCTAGTAGATAGTGCCACATAGCCCCCCTTAGTAGTGCCACACATCCCCTTGTATATAGTGACACACAGCTCCCCCATGTGTATAGTGCCACACAGCCCCGCCTTGTATATAGTGCCACACAGTCCCCCCTTGTGTATAGTGCCACACAGTCTCCCCTTGTGTGTAGTGCCACACAGTCCCCCCTTGTGTATAGTGCCACAAAGCCCCCCAAGTAGTACAAGGCAATGGCACATCCGAGAAAGTTGCATCAGCCAGGGGGATGTCAATCAATGGAATGGAATAGTGGGTTTGGAGGCAGGACTATGTGACTCTTCAGAATAGCCACACCGACATCTGATCCTTTAATGAGTAATTAGCATATAGTGTTCGCCGTTTTAAAAGTATATTTAATAGATTTTGCTGAATCTAAAAAACTTTTTAGTTCTTTTTCTCTTTTCTTCTCCCTCCGGTCCAGACCTCTATGATGGATTTCTCCCGGCCACAGCCCATTTCTGCAGTTTTCCGCTCAGATGTCTTCAGCTTCTCACTTTTAAAATATTTCTGCACCTATAAATGAAGATAAAATTCTCAACACCTCTAAATATAATAGTGCCATACACTGCACCTCTAACTATAATTGCACCATACACTGTGTCCCTGATTATAATAGCACCATACACTGTGTCCCTGATTATAATAGTACCATACACTGTGTCCCACAAACACACACACCCACACACCGTGCCCCCTGTAGATAGTGCCCCCGTAGCCCCCCTGTAGATAGTGACCCCCATAGAGCCTCTATAGATAGTGCCCTACATAAAAACCCCTGTAGATAGTGCCCCACATACAGCCCTCTGTAGATAGTGCCCACATATGGACTCCAGAGCTACAAGGCAATAGTGCTAACCACTGAGCCACCGTGCTGCCCCACATATAGCTTTCCCCTATAGATAGTGCTCCACATATATCCCACGTCTGTAGATAGTGCCTCACATATAGCCCACCCCTGTAGACCATGCCCTACATATAGCCCCCTGTAGATAGTGCCCCACAGGTAACCCACCCCTGTATATAATGTCCCACATATAGCCCACCCCTGTAGATAGTGCCCTACAAATACCTCCCCCTATAGATAGTGCTCCACATATAGCCCACCTCTGTAGATAGTGCCTCACATATACAGTGAAGGAAATAAGTATTTGATCCCTTGCTGATTTTGTAAGTTTGCCCACTGTCAAAGACATGAACAGTCCAGAATTTTTAGGCTAGGTTACATTTACCAGTGAGAGATAGATTATATTTAAAAAAAAAAAAGAAAATCACATAGTCAAAATTATATATATTTATTCGCATTGTGCACAGAGAAATAAGTATTTGATCCCCTACCAACCATTAAGAGTTCAGCCTCCTCCAGACCAGTTACACAATCCAAATCAACTTGGTGCCTGCATTAAAGACAGCTGTCTTAAATGGTCACCTGTATAAAAGACTCCTGTCCACAGACTCAATTAATCAGTCTGACTCTAACCTCTACAACATGGGCAAGACCAAAGAGCTTTCTAAGGATGTCAGGGACAAGATCATAGACCTGCACAAGGCTGGAATGGGCTACAAAACCATAAGTAAGACGCTGGGTGAGAAGGAGACAACTGTTGGTGCAATAGTAAGAAAATGGAAGACATACAAAATGACTGTCAATCGACATCGATCTGGCGCTCCATGCAAAATCTCACCTCGTGGGGTATCCTTGATCCTGAGGAAGGTGAGAGCTCAGCCGAAAACTACATGGGGGGAACTTGTTAATGATCTCAAGGCAGCTGGGACCACAGTCACCAAGAAAACCATTGGTAACACATTACGCCGTAATGGATTAAAATCCTGCAGTGCCCGCAAGGTCCCCCTGCTCAAGAAGGCACATGTACAGGCCCGTCTGAAGTTTGCAAATGAACATCTGGATGATTCTGAGAGTGATTGGGAGAAGGTGCTGTGGTCAGATGAGACTAAAATTGAGCTCTTTGGCATTAACTCAACTCGCCGTGTTTGGAGGAAGAGAAATGCTGTCTATGACCCAAAGAACACCATCCCCACTGTCAAGCATGGAGGTGGAAACATTATGTTTTGGGGGTGTTTCTCTGCTAAGGGCACAGGACTACTTCACCGCATCACTGGGAGAATGGATGGAGCCATGTACCGTCAAATCCTGAGTGACAACCTCCTTCCCTCCACCAGGACATTAAAAATGGCTCGTGGCTGGGTCTTCCAGCACGACAATGACCCAAAACATACAGCCAAGGCAACAAAGGAGTGGCTCAAAATGAAGCACATTAAGGTCATGGAATGGCCTAGCCAGTCTCCAGACCTTAATCCCATCGAAAACTTATGGAGGGAGCTGAAGACAGCCTCGAAATCTTAATGATTTACAGATGATCTGCAAAGAGGAGTGGGCCAAAATTCCATCTAACATGTGTGCAAACCTCATCATCAACTACAAAAAATGTCTGACTGCTGTGCTTGCCAACAAGGGTTTTGCCACCAAGTATTAAGCCTTGTTTGCCAAAGGGATCAAATACTTATTTCTCTGTGCACAATGCAAATAAAGATATATAATTTTGACAATGTGATTTTCTTTTTTTTTTTTAATATATAATCTATCTCTCACTGGTAAAAGTAACCTAGCCTAAAAATTCTAGACTGTTCATATCTTTGACAGTGGGCAAACTTACAAAATCAGCAAGGGATCAAATACTTATTTTCTTCACTGTAGCTCCCTTGTAGATAGTGCCCCACAGGTAACCCACCCCTGCATATAGTGTCCCACATATAGCCCACCCCTGTAGATAGTGCCCTACATATGGCTCCCCCTGCATATAGTGCTCCACATCCCACACATATAGACCTCCCTCTGTAGATAGAGCCCCCACTGTAGATAATGCCACTCACAGTTTTAGTAGAAAGAAAAAAACGAATTTACATACTCACCCTGATTCCGTTCCCGTGCTGTCCGGTGGCCATGCAGATCTGCTCTCTTCTGAGCAGGTCTGCTGGAGCTGAACGACGCAAGCGGCACGTTGTTGAAAGGCACTGATTGGCACAGCAGAATGACTTGCCCCGTCAATCAGCGCCTTTCAAACACGTAAGAGGCGCGATAACGTCATTGTGCCGCTAGCATCATTGAAAGGCACCGATTGGCGGGGCAAGTAATTTTGCCCCGCCAATCAGCGTCATTGTAAGGCGCTGAATGGTCGGCCATTCAGCGCTAAGGCATGTATTTGTACCTGCGTGCTATAGATGCAGGTACAATTACTGCAAGAGGGGGTGGCTGTCACTAGCACCGGGGCCCCCTATGGTGCTAGCGACGCCACCGGGCATGAGAAGGCCCTTGCCTCCCGGCCCATAACGGCTGCTAGCGGCGCCACCGGGCCTATGGGGGGCGTGTCAGCGAGCAGCACGAGCCCCCTCATCCTGCGGGTCCCATAGCACCCGCTGCTACAGCGATAGTTACGCCACTGTGCCCTGTCAGTCAGTAACTGTTGGTTATGCGGATGACACACGACCAAGACAAAATATTACACAAAACCTACGATGAAAAATTATGAAAAGGACAACAAAGTTTTAATAAAATATGCAGGATGGAAAAATCATGATGTGTTGTATGTGTTCTATCAAAATGATCTCGTAAGACCAAATTTTATAAATGGTCAATATGCTTAGTACTGTATGTGTAAAGATATTATGAGGAAATTAGAACATGTGAAACACTACACATAAATACAGTTACACAGTACAAATGATTGTAGAATACTTCTCTCATGCCATAGAGACAAGTCGTTTTCACTAGAATGAAGGGCGCTCCTACAAGCGTTTATTTCTCTATTAGCTTGGAGATCTGTGCATATATAAAGATCTCAAGCTAATGTTGGCATTGTCCAAGAGACTTTAAGTCCTTCATGACAGCCATACGGCTATATATGTTCCAACTGCCGATGCCTCATGCAGTTGTCATATATATATAAATGTTGGCAGTCTGGAAGGAGGTTTAACCCTTCCCCGCCGTTTTGTTTTTTCCTCCCCACCTTCCAACAGCCATAACTTTTAAATTTTTCCATCAATATTGTCGTATTTGGGTTAGTTTTTTGCGGGACGAGTTGTAGATTTTCAAGGCACCATTTATTGTACCATATAATGTAGTGGGAAACTGGAAAAAAAATATTTGTGGGGTGGAATAAGAAAACAAATAGTGATTCCTCAATATTTTGGGGGGGGGGTTTATTTTCACGGTGCGGTAAAATCTCCATGTTAACTTTATTCTGTGGGTCAATACGATTATGGTGATACCAAATTCATATTGTTTTTTCTTATGTTTTACTACTTTTACAAGGAAAAAACTGATTGTTACAAAAAAAATTCGTTTTGTCGCCACATTCTGAGAGCTATAATTTGTTTAAATTGTGCTAAATGGGAAAAGGTTTTTTTTTTTAAATTATTACTATTACTTTACTGTTTTCTTACTTGTCCTCCTAGGGACTTGAACCAGCGATTGTTGGATCGCTTGCATTATAAACTGCAGTACTAATGTATTGCAGTATATTGCGATACGGCCAGACCATTGCCGACGCTCTGGCCGGTGATTCCGCTCCTGGAGAAGCCCCTGGCGTCACAATCCATATATGGACAGTGACGTCAGGGGCTCCTCCTGGAGTGGAATCCCCGGCCAGAGCGTTGGCAACGCTCTAGCTGGGGATTCTGCTCCTAGAGGGAGCCCCAATGGCTCTATCTACAGGGGAGGGGGTGTAGTGCTATCCTGAGCCAGCCTTAGTTTGGATGGTGCCCTGAGCGGGACTCTCTATTACCGCCCCCTACACAAACCAATAATTAACCACATATACCTGCAGTCCTATTTAACACCACAGATAACAGTGATAACTCTCTGAGTACAGATAATGTAGTAGTGTTACCTGCAGTCCTATGTAACACCGCAGATAACACAGTTATAACTCTCTGAGTACAGATAATGTAGTAGATAATAACTATACCCACAGACACATATAAACACACACGCAGAGGCATATATATATATATATATATATATATATATATATAGTTCAAATAGATGCAAAAAACACAGCACTCAATGTAGACTGGAAATCAGGCCATGTGCACGTTACCATAGTAAGGATAAATCAACTCCTTGGAATGAAATAGCAGGAATAAAGAGCAAGTAACGGCACCAGGACTTCAATGTTGGGGAGATGTTGGTTTATTCACCACCAGGTGGAAAGAATGAGCTCATTCTTTCCACCTGGTGGTGAATAAACCAACATCTCCCCAACATTGAAGTCCTGGTGCCGTTACTTGATCTTTATTCCTGATTATATATATATATATATATATATATATATAAGGGCAGCAGGGTATATAAGGGGCCGCAGGGTATATAATGGGCAGCAGGTTATATAATGGGCAGCAGAGTATACAAGAGGCAGCAGGGTATATAAGGGGCAGCAGGATATATAGGGTGCAGCATGGTATATAGGGGGAAGCACAGATATCTTTGTTTTATCTGTTCTACTTTAATATTAAACACACACACACACATATACAAACACAGAGACACATACTGTATACACACACATATAGACACGCATAGATACTCACAGTCTCTCCTTGCTGACAGGATTACAGGCTTCGTGCAGGACGGGCTGTGGGCAGAGCTTCCTCCTCTTCTCTTGCTTCTCGGCTCTTATTTACTCTGTGTGTGTAACTAAGAGCATAGGACAAAGCAGAGCCCAGTGGCACCCCTACATGCTGGGAGGGTGCAGCGCCCTGTGCAATCGTAAAGGTCGCACACCCCTAAGGCCAGCCCTGGCGCTATCCACAGGGTGGGATGTGTGTAATGCAATCTATGGGGTGAGTGTGAGGCACTATCTACAGGGGGTGTGGCGCTGTCTGCAGGAGTCTGTGTGGTGCTATGTACAGGGGGGTGTAGCGATATCTGCAGGGTGGGGTCTGTGGCACCATCTACAGGGGGTGTGGCGCTACATACACGGGTGTGTGGCGCTATCTAGGGGGTGTGTGCACTATCTACATGGGCACTGTGGCACTATATGGGCATTATCTAGAGGGCACACTGTGGCGCTATCTACATGGGCATAGTGTGTGGCACTATCTACACGAGCACTGTGGCACTATTTGGTCGTGTGAATGTAGCCTAATTGTTACAGAGCTGAAACAGAGTATATATATAAAAGCCTCATATGTCTTGTAAAAAAAATAACTAATAATAGTTGTGATATTCAAGCGGTCGCAAAGATATTATTGTGTAAAGAAATGCATATTAGAAATGGAAATTTTGACCTGGACACAAGTACATCAATGACCCTTGGTCATGAAAGGGTTAATAGAACTGAACTGTTCATAAGCATTGTAGCCTATTAAAGGGGTTGGACGCTTTGGACAATCCTTTTTTGTTAGAAGGGTCCCTCACAATAAGTTGATAGCAGGGTGGGACACCCTGATAGTGTTTAATAGGTGATTCTATACTTTATGCACCTTTGTCCCCAATAATATTATTCTTTACTTTTATATATTTTTTTTATCTCTTTCTAGTTAAATATAAATTGCAAGGTAATTGTGTAATGCTAATAACTATTACATCTATAAACAACTTTGTTATACCGTAATTTGCATTACAGACTAATAAAAACAACGTTTTAAAAAGCAATGGATTGTAAAATTTCAGACATTTCCAAAAGCAGAGTTGTATTATAATCAAAATCATACTAAATTATAATATGTACTAATATGCTAAGCTAAACTATTGAGTTCATAAATCCATAGGTGGTGTCACAAATACCCTAACTGCAGAGACACATACTGTATACACACACATATAGACACGCATAGATACTCACAGTCTCTCCTTGCTGACAGGATTACAGGCTTCGTGCAGGACGGGCTGTGGGCAGAGCTTCCTCCTCTTCTCTTGCTTCTCGGCTCTTATTTACTCTGTGTGTGTAACTAAGAGCATAGGACAAAGCAGAGCCCAGTGGCACCCCTACATGCTGGGAGGGTGCAGCGCCCTGTGCAATCGTAAAGGTCGCACACCCCTAAGGCCAGCCCTGGCGCTATCCACAGGGTGGGATGTGTGTAATGCAATCTATGGGGTGAGTGTGAGGCACTATCTACAGGGGGTGTGGCGCTGTCTGCAGGAGTCTGTGTGGTGCTATGTACAGGGGGGTGTAGCGATATCTGCAGGGTGGGGTCTGTGGCACCATCTACAGGGGGTGTGGCGCTACATACACGGGTGTGTGGCGCTATCTAGGGGGTGTGTGCACTATCTACATGGGCACTGTGGCACTATATGGGCATTATCTAGAGGGCACACTGTGGCGCTATCTACATGGGCATAGTGTGTGGCACTATCTACACGAGCACTGTGGCACTATTTGGTCGTGTGAATGTAGCCTAATTGTTACAGAGCTGAAACAGAGTATATATATAAAAGCCTCATATGTCTTGTAAAAAAAATAACTAATAATAGTTGTGATATTCAAGCGGTCGCAAAGATATTATTGTGTAAAGAAATGCATATTAGAAATGGAAATTTTGACCTGGACACAAGTACATCAATGACCCTTGGTCATGAAAGGGTTAATAGAACTGAACTGTTCATAAGCATTGTAGCCTATTAAAGGGGTTGGACGCTTTGGACAATCCTTTTTTGTTAGAAGGGTCCCTCACAATAAGTTGATAGCAGGGTGGGACACCCTGATAGTGTTTAATAGGTGATTCTATACTTTATGCACCTTTGTCCCCAATAATATTATTCTTTACTTTTATATATTTTTTTTATCTCTTTCTAGTTAAATATAAATTGCAAGGTAATTGTGTAATGCTAATAACTATTACATCTATAAACAACTTTGTTATACCGTAATTTGCATTACAGACTAATAAAAACAACGTTTTAAAAAGCAATGGATTGTAAAATTTCAGACATTTCCAAAAGCAGAGTTGTATTATAATCAAAATCATACTAAATTATAATATGTACTAATATGCTAAGCTAAACTATTGAATTCATAAATCCATAGGTGGTGTCACAAATACCCTAACTGCAGAGTTATTTACCCAATCAACACGTACAGGAGCTTACATGATAGGAGGAGCTGTAAACTGGATAAGCTTTTTCGCTATAGGAATGGTTTTTCCATTTATAGTCGTAAGTATTATTTCTGTATCTCGAGTTTATAAGGATTTTATTTAACAAGTTGTTCAGGCCATTATATTTCAGGTAAGTAGCATCCAACTAATACTTGTCAGCTGCCCTGCGTAATGTCTGCATTCAATCTCAAACTCAATTCAGCTCAACTTTAGCAATGTTCTGCAAAGACAGTACAAGAATACAATACTTCATCATATAGTCCATTCTCAAATGTACATACTCTGATTGCAAGACTCTTGGACTTACTTATATGTTAAAGGAAAACTCCACTGTAATATACTTAAATATGGTGTCATTCATGTGCTGCCAAGTCAGGGTAAGACCAATTCCATAAGGGCTGAAATGGTGCTAATTTTGAAAGGCAAGTATGCTACATTTTGCAACAGTTGAAACCCATTTAACCCCTTTAGGACGCAGCCTGTTTTGGCCTTGTGGCACAGCCGATTTTTTCAAATCTGACACGTGTCACTTTATGTGGTAATAACTCTGGAATGCTTTTACCTATCCAAGCGATTCTGAGATTGTTTTCTCGTGACATATTGTACTTTATGATAGTGGAAAAATTTGGTCGATAAATTCGATATTTATTTGTGAAAAACACCAAAATTTAGAGAAAATTTGCAAAAATTTTCATTTTTCTAAATTTAAATGTATCTGCTTGTAAAACCGATAGTAATACCACACAAAATAGTCACTAGTTACCATTTCCCATATGTGTACTTTATATTTGCATCGTTTTTTGAACATCCTTTTATTTTTCTAGGACGTTACAAGGCTTAGAACTTTAGCAGCAATTTCTCATATTTTCAAGAAAATTTCAAAAGGCTATTTTTACAGGGGCCAGTTCAGTTCTGAAGTGGTTTTGAGGGCCTTATATATTAGAATACCCCAATAAAGTACCCCATTTTAAAAACTGCACCCCTCAAAGTATTCAAAACAGCATTCAGAAAGTATTTTAACCCTTTAGGCGTTTCACAGGAAATAACGCAAAGTAGAGTGGAAATTTATACATTTCTCCTTTTTTTGCCGAAATACATTTGTAATAAAAAAAATTGTGTAACACAGAAGGTTTTACCAGAGAAATACAACCCAATATTTATTGCCCAGGTGCTGCAGTTTTTAGGAATATCCCACATGTGGCCCTAGTAATGGACTGAAACACTGGCCTTAGAAGCAAAGGAGCACCTAGTGGATTTTGGGGCCTGCTTATTTTTAGATTATATTTTAGGCACCATGTCGAGTTTGAAGAGGTCTTGTGGTGCCAAAACAGTGGAAACTCCCCAAAAGTGACCCCATTTTGGAAACTAGACCCCTCAAGGAATTTGTCTAGGGGTATAGTTAGCACTTTGACCCCACAGGTATTTTGCTATATTTATTGGAGTTAGTCTGTGAAAATGAAAATCTACTTTTTTTCTAAAAATACATAGACCTTTTTAATATTTACAAGGAATGTTTTTTAACGGTTTGATTTCTTTCCTATAATAAGAGACTTATTATAGGAAAAAAAAATCTTTTATTTTTACACTTTTGTAAAACATTTTTATTAACTTTTTTTTTATTTTTTATTTACTTTTGACACTTTCTTTTTTTACCTGCAGCTCTGATCGCTGCTAGAATACATTACACTACCTAGGTAGTGTAACGTATTCCAACTGTCAGTGTGACGTCACAGTCAGGCCGGATTCAGACGAACGTGTTTTGCGTCCGTGCAGCCCGTGTGGTTTTCACACGGCTCGCGCGGACCAATACAAGTCTATGGGGCAGTGCAGACAGTCCGTGAGTTTTGCGCTGCGTGAGTCCGCTGCGTAAAACTCGCGACATGTTCTATATTTCGGCGTTTTTCACGCTTCACACACCCATTGAAGTCAACGGGTGCGTGAAAATCACGCGCACCCTACGGAAGCCCTTCCGTGGAACGCGCGTTATTCGCGCACCAACAGTAAAAGAATGATTGTAAACAGAAAAGCACCACGTGCTTTTCTGTTTACAAACATCCAAACGGAGTGTCATAAAGACACACAGCCGCGCATCCATATGAACAGGGCACACAGACTGGTCAAGTGCCTTTTGCACACGCAAAACGCAGCGGTTTTTGCGTGCGCAAAACGCACACGTTCGTCTGAATCCGGCCTCACTCTGACAGTTAGTCTACGAGGACCAGCCAGAGGCTGATCCTCATAGGCTTGCATACATGGCAGACCCGGGGGCCGTTGTCTGGCCCCCGGGTGCCATCACAAGCATCAGCAACCCCCACAATTGCATGGGGGCTGCTGATGTGCTACAAACCCTGTACATGCGGGGATCGCAATCGAGCCCCGCATGTAACGGGTTAATTGCCGAAATCAGCGGCAATGAGCCGCTGATCGGCAACTAGTGGAGTGTCAGCTGTCAGGGACAGCTGACCTCCCGGTTCCCGATGCACACTGTCGCCGACACTGTCACAGACACGGTCATCGACAGTGTGAATCGCGAACGGCAGTGACATCCTGTCACTGACAGGAAGTCTATCAGGAGGCTGATCCTGATGGGCTTCCGTACATGGCAGACACGGAGGCCATTACTTGGCTTCCAATCGCCATGCTAGCCATCTGCAAACCTCACGATTTCATCGTGAGGTCTGCCGATGAGCTAGAAACCCCTGAATGCGGTGATTGCAATCAATCACCGCAATCAAGGGGTTAATTGCCGATATCAGCGGAAATAAGCCGCTGATCAGCATACAGTGGAGTGTCAGCTGTCAGGGACAGCTGGCCTCCCGGTTCCTGGTGCACACGGTCTCCGACAGTGTGCAACGGGAACCACGCAGTAACTGTACGTCCCTGTGCCTTAAGACACTGGCCGCATGGACGTACAGTTGCGTCCTCGTGCACCTAGGGGTTAAGCAACTTTCTAACATACATTGTTTTTCAGTACAATTTTTCATTTTCAACCCCTTCCTGCGGCAGCCAGTTTTGACTTTCCTGACGGAGCCTTATTTTTCAAATCTGACGTGTCACTTTATGCGGTAATAACTTTGGAATGCTTTTACCTATCCAAGCGATTCTGAGATTGTTTTCTTGTGACACATTGGACTTTATGTTACTGGCAAAATTTGGTCGATACATTCAGTATTTAATTGTGAACAGGACCAAAATGTAAATCTACTTGGTCGTGGTCTGTCGTATTGAGGGGCAAACATGCAAATAAATAGGTTGGTATTTGACATGATTTTGGATCTTTGATCGTGGTTTCACCTCTTTACCTATACTCCCTATTCAGTGTTTATGTATCTATATAATGGTAATTTAAGGTGTCTTTTGTATAGTGTCTGTCTATATATTATACCGCCCTATCACATGTATATTTAATGTGATGCATTGTGACCCCTCATACCACTACCACATTTTTATTATGCTTTTTTTATATTTTGTGTGATGGTCTACATGTGTTTTTATTATATATTCTAATAAAGATATTTTTTTATATATTGGCTAGTGCTATATTTGTACTATTGGTGATTTACATTCTAGATTTATTGTCTATATGTCTTGATAGGTATTCTATTTCCAGTGTTGATATATATGGACGTTATTGCTGAAACAGGTTTTCTGTCTGGCTTGGAGCTTATAGGTATTGTTGTAAGACAGATAGTAATACCACACAAAATAGTTACTAATTAACATTTCTACTTTAGATTGGCATCGTTTTTTAAACATCATTTTATTTTTCTAGGTTGCTACAAGGCTTAGAACTTTAGCAACAATTTCTCATATTTTCAAGAAAATTTCAAAAGGCTATTTTTTCAGAGACCAGTTCAGTTCTGAAGTGGCTTTGAAGGGCCCACACTTTAAAAACGGCACCCCTCAAAGTATTCAAAACAGCATTTAGAAAGTTTCTTAACCCTTTAGGCACTTCACAGGAATTTAAGCAATCTATTTTTTTTTGCAGAAATTCATATTTAATCCATTTTTTTCTGTAACACAGAAGGTTTTACCAGAGAAATACAACTAAAAATGTATTACCCAGATTCTGCAGTTTTTAGAAATATCCCACATGTGGCCCTAGTATGTTAATGGACTGAAGCACAGACCTTAGAAGCAAAGGAGCACCTAATGGATTTTGGGGCATTCTTCTTTATTAGATTATATTTTAGGCACCATGTCAGGTTTAAAGAGGTCTTGTGGTACGAAAACAAAGCAAACACCACAAAAAATACCCTATGTTGGAAACTACACCCACAAGGAATTTATCCAGGTGTGTAGTGAGCATTTTGACCCCACAGGTGTTTAATAGATTTTATTAGAATTGGGCTGTGAAAATGAAAAATATTTTTTTCCCAAAAAAAACATAGAATTTCTTTCATGCACCCCTACAATTGTAAAACAATTTCTCCCAAGTACAGCAATAAACCCATATGTGGTCATAAATGGATGCTTGGACATACGGCAGGGCTCAGAAGGGAAGGAGCACCATTTGACTTTTGAAGCTCAAATTTAGATGTAATCGTTTGCGGAGGCCATGTCGCATTTGCAAAGCCCCTGAGGGGCCAAAACACTGGAAACCCCCCACAAGTGACCCCATTTGGTAAACTACAGCCCTCAAGGAAATTATCTAGAGGTATGGTGAGCATTTTCACCCCTCATGTTTTTTCAGAAATGATTGGAAGTAGGCCGTGAAAATTTAAATCTCCATTTTTTTCCAATAAAATTTAGGTTTAGCAATTTCTCCTGAGTACGGCAATACCCCATATGCGGTCAAAAACTGCTGTTTGAACACAAGTTAGGGCTCAGATGGGAAGGAGTCCCATTTGGCTTTTGGAATGGTTTCTGGGCGCCAGATCACATTTGCTGAGCCCCTGTAGTACTAGTACATTGGGAACACCCTAAAAGTGACTCCATTTGGGAAACTACATCCCTTGAGGAATCATCTAGGGGTATACTGAGAATTTTGACCCCAAAAGTATTTTTGCTGAATTAATTAGAATTAAGTCGTGAAAATGAAACATTTTATTTTTTCCAATAAGGTGTAGTTTTAGATCAAATGTTTCGTTTTCACAACAATGTGGTTATAAACTGCTGTTTGGATATATGGGAGGGTTCAGAAGAAAAGGAGCGTGGATTTTGCTGGAATGGTTTGCGGACGCCATGTCGAATTTGCAAAACCCCATATGTACCAAAAAAAGTGACCCCATATAAGAAACTACACCCCTGAAGGCATTTATCAAGGGGTGTAGTGATCATTTAGACCCCACAGGTGTTTTTCAGAAATTAATACGCAGCGGATGATGTTGCGCCCAGCTTATGTCACTGGAGAATCTTACCCCATAAAGTGTTAAGCGGGTTCTCCCAGGTATGGCAATGCCTTACATGTGGACGTAAACTGCTGTTTGGGCACACTGTACGGTTTAGGAGGGAAGGACCGCCATTTGGAGATTGGATTTTGCTTGGTAGTAGTATTGTTTGAGTATTACTGGTATTTAAGTTTAGAATGTAGAGTAAATTCAAACTTATTACTCTCACCCACAAAGCGTTCCACAGTGCTGCACCTCTTTACATCTCCCCCCTCATCTCTGTCTACCACCCTACCCGTGCTCTACGTTCTGCCAACGACATTAGATTAAAATCCTCCATAATCCGAACCTCCCACTCCCGTCTCCAAGATTTTTCTCATGCTGCGCCTGTCCTCTGGAATGCACTACGCCTGGCATTGTTTTTCTTTTTTACGGAAGTTCACCATGCGGGATAAAATTACATAATAGTTTTAAAGTTTGGGTCATTACGGAAGCGGTGATACCAATTATGTATAGTTTTTTTTGTTTTTTTACAATAATAAAAGATTTATTATGGGGAAAAAAGGCAATTTGGGGTCTTTTAACTTGAAACTTTTATTTTTTTACATTTTTATAAACTTTTTTTTTCCCCACTAGGGGAATTGAAGGCCTGCACCTCTGATTGCTATTCTAATACACTGCACTACATACGGAGGCGGGTCCTCATAGGCTTCCATACAAGGCAGACATGGAGCCTATTGTTAGATCGCATCGCTGGGTTGCCGGTTGGCTACAAAACCTCTCAGATGCTGCAATCTCTATTGAGCGCAGCATCTGAGGGCTTAATCGACTAACTCCAGTCCTGGCCATTACTGCAGGGTGTCAGTTGTAATATACAGCTGACACCCTGCGGTGATGGTACGGGCTCTGCTTCTGAGTCCGCACTATTAGGCCTGATTCACACGAATGTGAAAAGATAGGACATGTCCGTGGGACGGCCGATGAAACAGCGGCCGTCCCATGGACCTATGTAATTCAATGTGGCCGTTGTTTCAACAAACCGTGTGAAGGGTCCATGGGAAAATAGGACATGTCCTATCTTTTCACGCATCACTCCATAGACTCAACTATGGTGGATGCGCGACATCGCGTCCCGCAGCGCTGAGCACGGATGCACCTTGGACGTGAAATATTGCAGTTTTTCACGTCCGAGATGCGCAGCGCTTGTGTGAATCAGGCCTTACTGCAACGTAATTGCACTGCGCTTTGTGGGAACCCCTTCCCGACAGCGCCATATATATACGGCGGATGTAAAGATCTTTTTGTTGTCAGTGAACGAAAACATTCTTATCTACATTAAAAATGCTAAATATATTCAGACCTAATAATTCTCACAGCTGAGATGTATCCAGTCTAGGCAATCACCTGTGATCTAAACATCCTGGACTCCAGAATGATGCATTTTACCTGCATTCAGAGGATTGCCTAGACCAGGGGTCTCAAGCACACGGCCCCTGGGGCTGTCATCTGCGGCCCGCGGGACACAGAGCCGCTAGTATCGGCTCTGCTCCGAGACTCTGGAATTCCCTGACATCGCTGTCCACATATGAACAGCGATGTCTGGGGCTTCCCCAGAGCCGGAGTCCCGAGCAGAGCGCTGGTGTCGGCTCTGCTCCGGGACTCTGTGGAATTCCCTGACATCGCTGCCCATATATGGACAGTGTGTCACGGTTTTGCCCAGAGCCGAGCAGAGCGCTGGTGTCGGCTCTGCTCCTGGACTCTCTGGAATTCCCTGACATCGCTGTCCACATATGAACAGCGATGTCTGGGGCTTCCCCAGAGCCGGAGTCCCGAGCAGAGCGCTGGTGTCGGCTCTGCTCCGGGACTCTGTGGAATTCCCTGACATCGCTGCCCATATATGGACAGTGTGTCAGGGTCTTGCCCAGAGCGGAGCAGAGCGCTGGTGTCAGCTCTGCTCCTGGACTCTGTGGAATTCCCTGACATCGCTGCCCATATATGGACAGTGTGTCAGGGTCTTCCCCAGAGCAGAGTCCCGGGCAGAGCGCTAGTATCGGCTCTGCTCCGGGACTCTTGGGAAGCCTCTGACATCGCTGTCCATACATCGACAATGATGTCAGGGGCTTCCCCAGAGCAGGAGTCCCAGTGATGTCAGGGGCACAGCTGGAGTCCCAGGAAGAGCCTACTAGGGCTCTGCCTGGGACTCCAGCTCTGGGCAAGCCCCTGACATCACTGGGGCAGCCTCTACAGAGGGCACTGGGGCAGCCTCTACAGAGGGTACTTTGGCAGCCTCTGCAGAGGGCACTGTGGCAGCCTCTACAGAGGGCACTGTGGCAGCCTCTACAGAGGGCACTGTGGCGTTATCTACAAGTGGGTGTGTGACAGTATCTGAAGAGGACACTGGCATTATCTAGGGGTGTGTTGCATTCTCTACAGAGGGCACTGTGGCCTTATCTACAGAGGGCACTGTGGACTTATCTACAGAGGGCACTGTGGCCTTATCTACAGAGGGCACTGTGGCCTTATCTACAGAGGGCACTGTGGCCTTATCTACAGAGGGCACTGTGGCCTTATCTACAGAGGGCACTGTGGCCTTATCTAGGGGTGTGTTGCATTATCCACAGAGGGCACTGCGGCAGCATCCACAGAGGGCACTGCGGCAGCATCCACAGAGGGCACTGCGGCAGCATCCACAGAGGGCACTGCGGCACTATCTAAAAGGGGGCTGCCCAATCTTGACATGTGTGCTAACTGAGCCGCCGGACTGCATTTAGCGACACTTAAACTGGAAAGCTGGATTGTTGAAATAAGCACGTGGAGAAATATTTCAAATTTTAAACCTAGCGCTATTATTATAGTAATGTAGTATTATTATTCTAGTAATATAGTGTTATAGTAGTTCAAATAACTAATTGATTAACAATAATTTTGTATTGTATCAAATTTGAAAGTAATGCGGCCCGTCAACTTCCCATTTTTTTGTATATGCGGCCCACTTACCCGGCCGAGTTTGAGACCCCTGGCCTAGACTGTATACAGTTGTAGCAAACTTTCAAATGTGAAAAGTATTAATTAGGCTGTGTTTACATCAGCCTTGTCTTTCCGTTGAGGGCTTGCGTAGGAGGTTTCCATCGCTGGAATCCCTTAACGGAAAGTCAAACGGAAACCTTAGCTTCGGTTTGCATCACCATTGATCTCAGTGGTGACGGAAACGTTGCTAATGGTTTCAGTTGTCACCGTTGTGACAGGGTTCCGTTGTTTTTGACAGAATCAATAGCGGAACGCTGTCGCAACTGTGACAAACGTAAACCATTAGCAATGTTTCCATCACCATTGAGATCAATGGTGATGCAAATGGAAGCTAAGGTTTCCGTTTGCCTTCCCGTTGGGGGGTTCCCCCGATGGAAACCTCCGACGGAATCCCTCAACGGAAAGTCAACGTTGATGTGAACAGGCCCTAAGGGTTTTCAGTCTCAAACAGAGATCTTGAAAATGGTGATAAACAAAAACACAAAGGGGGGATTTATCAACGGCATTACCCCACTTTTTTGGCATGCAAAACGCGTAAATTTTGGCGCCCATCATATTTGCGATAAAATGTGCGACTTTTCACTCCTCTGGTCACTTTTCAAAAGTGGCAAGCAAAGTGGGTGCTGTTTAGCGGGAGGGCGGTGCCTCCACAGACTGACAGATTTCTTATAATTTACACCAGAAATTGGCATAAATTATGGAACAAATCTATACCTATTATTAAAATACTGGCGCACTGACAAAATACGACAAATTTATTAAGTGGCATGCGCTTCTTAATAGAATTGACGCATTCTACTCCAGCACAATACAGTTGAAGACTGGCGTATGAAAACCTAGTCTTCGTAAATTCCCCCTAAAGTATATTAGTAAGTTGTAGAATTTTTCATGGAGTACAATAAATTAATAAAAAACAAGTAAAGTGTTTGTTCTTTTCAATTTTCTGTAATAAAATCTGATGTGATCTTTCAGAGACCAGATTGAGTGTAGTAATATGAAATCTTTTTGCATTTTCAGAATGGATTAAGTCAATATTGTTTCCTGTTTTTCTTCATGGAGTGCATCTTATTAGCCGTCTTCATCTACTTCATAGTACCTGAAACAAAGAACAAATCATTTCTTGATATCAAAACAGACTTCCAGAAACTTAACTATGGACACTCCTATACAATGTTACAAGAAGAGGAAAATAATATGCTTGATAAAACCATTTGAATGTTTTTTAAAGCACCAAAAAGTGAATATATCATCAGAAAATGACCTATTTAAACCACATTTTTAAGGTAAAACATATTTTTACAAAAATATTGCTGATGGGTTTTTTTTTTAACTTTGCGTGTTACTATATACAACATTTTTGAAATATTGTAGTTATTACTCTGGCCACTAGAGCATTCACAATAGACAAACTTCCTGTTAGGTAGCTCAGTTTTCATCTGTGCGGTGCAAGCTAGGGGTGTGTTATCAGAAACACCTTCTTATCATTGGTGGTAGGGGTTGCAGTGACAGATGACCGCTCTTTTGTACTGCTAAAGGGTCTTTTCACACCATGCCCAGACTGAGGTGTACCCAGCTTTTTTTTTTTTTTTAGAGGAAAGGAATTTTTTGTCCAAAATGCATCTCTATGGCATACGTTAGCATATCCTTGCACAAAAAAAGGTACAGCCTTTTTTTTTTTGCAGTGACTATAGTAATAGGATAACAGTGCCATAGCTTTTCTGATAATTATCTGTAACAGGTGTCCCCAAAGGGGACTAACAATTATAGGTAAATCTGTGGCTGACATTTATGCGGGCACCTCTGTATAGTCATAGGTGCCCCCATGGCAGTCTAACTGCATATATGTCCAGCAACAGTTTTAGGTTCCCATAGGTGTTAAGCTACAAGTACACTCCTATAATTGTCAACCACAGTTTAACCCCATAATTGCAAGCCAAAGCCTCCCGTATTTGCCAGCCACAGTCCCACCTATAATTGCCTGCCACAGTCCCCCCATAATTGCTAGCTACAACCACCCCTTAAGTGCCAGCCAGTCTACCCTATAACTACAAACAACACTGCCTCCCATAATTGTCAGCTGAAGTCCCCCCATAAATGCTAGCCACATACCTCCTACCATATATGTCAGCCACTGTTTCCACCATAACTGCCAGCCACAGTCCCACCTATAGCTGGCAGCCACATCCACCTCCCTATAATTGCCAGCCACAGCCCCCTATAGCTACCAGCCACAGCACCCCTATAATTTTCAGCCCCACCTTCTATAACTGCCTGCCACAACCCTCCTATAATTGCGAGTCAGTTTTCCCCATTAACTGCATGGAATACACATCTTCATAATGCAATGTGAATTATGTGTATTGCCATTATGGAGATCTATATTGCCATGCCGCAAATGTGTATTGCCAACGTGTTGAAACAGCAAGGGATCCATGAGAACAATAGTCTTAACATGTGGGGAATACACATACATGGCACAAGTGCCTGCTCTATAAAAGATGTCTGCCCCCATAAAATGGAGGTCACGCCGTGACGGGACTTCGTCTCGCAGGTCCTTTACCGGAGCAACGGATGAGTCAACAGACATCGCCTCCAGACGCGCCAGGACATTTATCCAAATCTGCAGCAGCTGGAGTCGATGTCTGTTCAGTCTTCCATGGCTCTGGTGAAGGACCTGTGGGAAAAAGTCCCGTCACAGCGTGATCTCGCGAGATCACGCTGTGCAGTGAAACAAGTTAGACATGAATGAAGAGAAGTGTGTGACGCTGATTGGTCAGCGTCATACACTTTTTTCTTTACAATGGCCACATGGTGAAAAGTAAAAAAATGTAGAGTTGGGCATTTAGAACAAATTAGCATAAAACTAAAAATGATCATAACTTGGTCAAAAATAAACGTTAAAAAAAAAAAAAGCTGTTATCTACATTAAAGCGCCTATTAGATTAGGTAGAAGATAAGGCACTTATAAACTGGTGACAGAGCCTCTTTAATAACCAAGCTATTTTTTTAAGTTTTTCCATGGTCTCATTCAAAGAGCTATACGTTTTTTATTTTTGCGTCGACATAGCTTGTTTTTTGCAGGACAAGTTGTATTTTTTAATAGCACCATTTTGGGGTACATAAAATTTATTGATTAACTTTTCTAAAAAAAAATTGGGGAGGGGGGGGATAGAAAAAAACAGCTATTTCGCCACACTTTTTTGCGTCCTAAATATACGCCGTTTACCGTGTGGTATAAATAACACTAACTTTATTCAGCGGGTTGTTACATTTGCAAGAATACCAAATTTATATGGATTTTGTATGTTTTATTACTTTTACACAGTAAAAACATTTTTTTTCAAAATTATTGGTTCTTGTGTCTCCATATTTGAAGAGCCATAACTTTTTTATTTTTCCGCCGATGCAGTTGTAGGAGGGCTTTTTTTTAAAATTTTGCGGGACTTGTAGTTTTTATTGGTACCATTTTGGAGTAGAAGCGACTTTTCGATCACTTTTTATCACATTTTTTTTAAGGCAGGATTTACAGAAAACAGCAATTTTTGCAATGATTTTAATTTTATTTTTTACGGCTGTGTAGCTTTTTTTTTTTAATAATAAAGCATTCTGTAAGGGGAAAAAGTGGGTTTTTTATTTTTTTTCACTTATTTTTTATAAATTAACTTAAACTTTTTTTTTTACTAATCCCACTAGGGGACTTCACTATGCGATCGTCCAATCGTTTTTATAATACACTGCAATAAAATGGACAGGCATCTGGCAAGGCTAAGCAGGCATAACTAGTGGCAGACCTGGAGGCCTTTATTAGACCCCCGGCTGCCATAGAAGACATCGTCATTCTGCAATCACACAGAGGGTGGCGGTGGGGTGAGAGAGGGAGCTCCCTCTCTCCAAAACCACTCAGATGCGGCGCTTGCTATTGAGCGCCGCATCTGAGGGGTTAAACTGGCGAGGTTGATACTGATATCGATCTTGCCCCTTTAAAGAGGCTGTGTCACCACATTATAAGTGCACTATCTCCTACATAAGGAGATGGGCGCTGTAATGTAGGTGACAGTAATGCTTTTTATTTAAAAAAACGATCGATTTTCACCAATTTTTTAGCGTTTTTAGATTTATGCGAATGAGTTGCTTAATGCCCAAGTGGGCGTATTTTTACTTTAGACCAAGTGGGCGTTGTACAGGAGAGTGTATGACGCTGACCAATCAGCCTCATGCACTCCTTTCCATTCATTTAGGCAGCGCATAGGGATCCTTTTAGATCCTAATGTACTGTCTTATACTAACACATTTACAATACTGAAGTGTTTTTAGACAGTGAATAGACACTCCACGGGATGTCTATTCACAATCTCTGCACTTCGTTCCTCTGTCTGTGGTAGTTACAGCAGAGGAAGCGTGATCTCGTGAGATCTCGCTGTAAATGACAGGTTACAACGAGATCACGCTTCCTCTGCTGTAACTACCATAGAAACAGTAACGAAGTGCAGGGATTGTGAATAGACATCCCGTGGAATGTCTATTCACGGTCTAAACACTTCAGTATTGTTAATGTGTTAGAATGAGGGTATGTTCACACGGCAGCCTCCGATACGCCTGAAATTACGGAGCTGTTTTCAGGAGAAAACAGCTCCAGAATTTCAGACGTAATGGCATGTGCAGGCGTTTTTCGCAGCGTCCATTACGGACGTAATTGGAACGGTTTTTCAATGGTGCCAATGAAAAACGGCTCCATTTATGTCTTGAGAAGTGACATGCACTTCTTTGACGCGGGCGTATTTTTTATGCGCCGTCTTTTGACAGCGCTTTGGAGCCGTATTTTCAGACGTAATTAGAGGCTAAAACGCCTGAATTACATCCGTAAATAGGGTGTGTGAACCCAGCCTTAGACAGCACATAAGAATCTAAAAGGATCCCTATGCGCTGCCTAAATGAATGGAGAGGAGTGCATGATGCTGATTGGTCAGCGTCATACACTCCCCTGTACAACGCCCACTTGGTCTAAAGTAAAAATACACCCACTTGGGCATTAGGCAACTCATTAGCATAAATCTAAAAATGCTAATAAAGTGGTGAAAATAGATCGTTTTTTTTTAAATAAAAAGCACTGCGGTCACCTATATTATAGCGCCCATCTCCTTATGTAGGAGATAGGGCACTTATAATGTGGTGACAGAGCCTCTTTAAGTAGGGCTGCTCCCGAAGGTAGCTGAGAGCAGAGAGATTTAACGGCTCCTTGCTCTGTTTATTTATTCCAATGCAGCGCCGTGAAAAGGCGTATGCATCGCCCTAAAGCCCATTAGTCGCCGCCGTGAAAAGGCGTATTGGCGGTAACTAACGGGTTAAAGGAACTTGTCAGCAGCTTTATACTGACCTCTCTGAGGGCAGCATAACAGTGACAAACCCACTGACTTCAGCGATCTGTCACTTCTGTCTGATAGTAATGTCATTTTTGTTAACTTTTTTATCTTGTCAGCACTCGCATCACGCTGGGAGGAAAAAGTCTGACATATTTAGGAGCTGCCGCGCTCTCCACGCAACCACCGATGATGGACAGCTTTCCTCCTATGCACAGTAATAGGGAGGAAGCTGTCAATTTTTGGCGGCTCGGGAGGGAGTGGCAGCTCATGAATAAAACGTTTAAAATTACATAACTATCAGACATAAGTGACGGACCAATGAAATCAGTGTGTCTGTCACTACTTTATACTGCCCTTAGAGAGGGCAGTATAAAGTTGCTAACAGGTTTACTTTGATGATATTCTCCATATGGACATCTTTTAAACAGGTGTTGGGGCTCAGGATACCCCTTTTTTGGTCTGTATTCTGTCCTCCTTTTTGTGCCGGTCTAGTCTAATTGTTTTTCCTAACTCGACACTTGTCAATATAGAGATGCTGCATTTATTGTTCAGGCACTTGCAATTTGCTGTCTTTACCTATACATTTTTTTCTATAGGTGGCTTTTAGTATTTACCTGTGGGGATCCTTGCATCATGGGTCTGTCGTTCCATTTTATATTCTGTATTTTATTTTGTATCTAATAAAGACGTATTTTGCATTATACTGGTTATCTTGCCTGTATTTTGTGATAGAAGCATACATTCAAGTAAGAAGTAGGGGACAAATGAAAGAGTATGTAGGATGACACTACTCACAGGTTTTTTGCATTCAGTTACTATGGCGATACATAGGAGCATTACGAGCAGCAGGCCTGTTTCTGCACACTCATCATCTCCTAGCTTTTAATCAGCAGCTAGGGCTGTTGGAGCGAATGCCAAAACCACAGGTAAAAAAGCAGTCCAAACGAGCACCACAGGTTTTTTTCGGACTCCTATTGCTTTTAATGGGAGGTCAGAGGCGAAAATCGCTTGAAGACCATCAGCCCCCACTCACCGTAAAATGATCATCAGCCCCCCCCCCCACTCACAGTAAAATGACCATTAGCCCTCACTCACAATATAGTAACCATCAGCCCCCCACTCACAGAAAAATTAGCATCAGCTTCCTGCTCATGGAAGAATGACCATCACCCCCCCAGTAGAGTGACCATCACAGACAGAAGTTAGCACACTATAACGCCACAGTGTGATTGTAACGGCACAAAAGTGTGCTTACTCCTGAAGAAGGAATAAATACTTACACTGCCCAGCGTTAATGGCTCCTGTCCCTCCGTCAGGCTCTTCTTGCGGGAACTGGTGGGCGGTACTTGTAGCAGACGTGCGTGCGTCACATCTGCTATAAACATAGTTGTAGTAAGCGTCGGGGGCGGAGCATGTAGCAGACGTGCTTGCGTGCTTCACGTCTCCTACAAGCATAGTTGAATAAGGACGCATCTGAGCTTGTAGCAGACGTGTGTGTGTCACGTCTGCTGCAAGCAAAAGTTTCTGTTTTTTTTTATGGCAGTGGATGAGTGGAGTGTCACGTCACTACTGGACGGTTCTCACGGCACCCCGGTTGGGAACCACTGCTATAGGTGAAGCCTAGTTTTGCCTAGTTACAAGGAGCTATAGACACAGAACTGTATGATATTTTATATTAATGAAGACTATTTGCAATGTATCATTTTTCACTTTAAATACTGTACTTTAGAGCAGTAAAAAAAACAACTAATTATTTCTGAGGGTTACCATTTCCTCAGTTTTTGTTTGCTTCAGTATTTAGTCTTGTTGTTGAGTTTTATCCTGTTTCAATTGTTCTCTATCCTGCTTGCCTTGTTTTACTGGATGCTGGATATGTTTAGTTTTGTTTTCATTGCCTTTGGTTTCTAGTGTTTTCCTGGTGTTATGTTAGGGACGATGTCTGCAGATTAGAGACTTCATTAGGCACAGTGTAGGTTAGCAGTGTCTGGTGTTAGGGTCAGTGCTTAGGGATAAATCTAGGGCTAGATATAGGGCGAGCTAGAGTTAGGCTCAGCTTGTTACCATCACCCATTTGTTACCATCATTTGAATGCCATCATTACCCATCATCCGTTTGTTTTCATAGTTTGTCTGACATCAACTTGTTACCATCCCTGTCTTCAATCAGTGAGTTCCTGTTTCTTGTATTCCGGTCGCCTGCTAGCATTGTGATACGTGCTCGATATTTCCCTTTTCTTCGAAAATCAAGTTGGCTCACAATTCGGCCCTACCGTAAGTCCTGTGCACAGCTAAGTACCTGGAAACACTGTTTGTCCCTAGGAAAGCGGATTGCTATAGTTGAAGCCTAGTTATTTTGTCACCAACCATAGCCCGCGCTATATCATGATGGAAAATAATCCCCTGCAGGTTTTAGCCATCCATATTCAGACACTGAATACTCTGAAGCATGGTGTCCTTAACCAACTTTGGAGTGTATCTATAATTCTCCTCTGCCATTCATAATACATAACTATTCTAAGATTACACTATTGGCTTTTATGTCCTCCAAATAATTGCATAGTCCATAAATAAACTATAAATTGTTATCTCTATAATATTACATAAACTTAGTAACATAGAAAATATTAATAAATTGAAATAAGGGGGGCGTGGCCTGGTAATGGCGCCGAGCGGACGTGTGGACTGAGAGCTCCGCTACAGACTTCATCCCAGCAAGCTCTTTAGCATGAGAAGGCAGAGGCAAACGACACCCTGATGAGCAGGAGAACACCCAGACATACAGGCACACCGTCCAGATCACAATCGAGGGCACTTACCGGAGGCATTCACAGGTATTTTGGCGACACAGTGAGGGGAGAAAAATCCAAGATGGCGCCGCCGGGCCCTGAACGCCACACCAGGGGAAATGGAAGCACAGTACAGGACGCTTCCCCTACAGCTCCCCCATCTCCAGCTCAAACCTCCTCTCCTAGCTCCTCGTCGCCTCAGAAGAATACTACAGGCCTAACCACGCAAATGGTTGCGACAGATATGATCTCTGTTCCAGGGAATATGCTTATGGAGCTAAAACAACAACTTGCTGCAGTTCCAACAAAGGGGGACATGGAAGCTTATGTGAGCAGATTGGAGACCACGTACAAATCTGAGATACAGGCGCTGACATGCAATCTTTCTCAGCTTACAGACCAGGTACAGCGCATGGATGGAGATATTACAGCGACTTCTCAGGCACAAGCATCCCACCAGTCTACACTGGAACAACATACTCAGCAAATCCATATGCTGTTTAATATCGCAGAAGACCATGAAAACCGCAACCGTCGGAATAACTTGCGTGTACGTGGCCTGCCGGAGACATATAGCACTGCCTCTATAGTTCCTACACTGAAGGGCCTTTTCAACTCTCTCCTGGGACGTGAGCCTGAATCTGCTCTGGAAATTGATAGAGCACACCGCACTCTGGGTCCTAGAAACGCAGATCCCGATAGGCCGAGAGATATCCTGTGCCGCATTCACTACTTTACGCTGAAGGAGGAAATATTACGAAAAGCCAGAGATAAAGGCGATATCGTATGGGAGGGGACGAAACTTCAACTCTTATCTGATCTCTCCAAAATGACTTTGGACAAACGTAGGCACCTGCGCCCTTTACTGGATGTTCTGCGGGAGCATGGGATTTCATATTCTTGGGGATATCCGTTCCAGCTTCAGGTCAGGAAAGATGGCGTTCTCTTCTTCGTCCGGGAGCTAGCCGACATCCCAGAGTTCTGTGAGGCGTTAGACATCCCAAGAGTCTCCATATTGGACTGGCCCTCAACTCCGTTTCTTCCCCAAAGAGCGCAGTAAGGTCATCGCGGCAGATCTCCAGCCCTTCGCGGACGGCGTCAGGAGCGACGACAGATGGAACCGGTTCCAGAAAATTAAGTGGTGGTCGTGAGTATATATACTCACCCACATGTAGCATAATTATAAGCCCTTTCCGGCTTTGACACGGAACTCTCATGATTACATATTTGTATTCTATACATTCTATAGGGACACAGGTTGAGGGTTCATGATGTTTTTTGAGAGAATCTAGAACGAATACCTTGATGTGATATGCTTTTACATAACTGTGTTCCGGTTAGAGATAGACGAGGTTCATTAGCACTTTACATAAATATGTCACTTTAATGGTACAACGTTCCACTATTTGCCTCTGAATGTATATTTAAGGTTCCGCACCATCTCATGTGTCATACCATACTGCCTTAGATAATACCGCTTAACGGGTGTTCTCCATAGCTCCTTCTGGTGCTATACTGTTCTCTTGATACTTATTCATATTGTATTATTTCATGTTGTTCTTCCTGCTCTATTTTTTCAGTAATATTGCTGGGGTGATAGTCTAAGCGTTCGCTAGGTTCCTGACTAGTCACTCTTCCAATTAGGGATTCACTGGTTCGCCAGTGTTACTTGGTTTGTAATATCTCTCTGATTTAGTCATCAGAGAGCGGGTTTTCACCCTTATTCTATACTTCATCTTCGAAGTTCGTTTTATTTTTATTTTTTGTTTCAATTTCTCCTATTCCTAAACTTATCCCCCTTCTTTCCTTCTTCCCGCCTTTTTAGTGGGAGGGGATGGCCTCCCTAAAGATGTGCACTCTGAATGTCAGGGGATTTAATATTCCTGAAAAACGCGCACAGATCCTTTATGACATGCATAAAGAGAGGGTCCAACTCTTGTTTTTACAGGAGACCCATTTTAAAACAGCACACACCCCTCGTCTTAGCACTCAATATTACTCCAAGTGGTATCATAGCACGAATACGGAGTCCAAAAGCAAAGGGGTTAGTATTGCAATTCATAAATCCCTATTGCACGAGGTATTAGCGACGGCGTCAGACACGGAGGGTCGCTATTTATTTGTCAAAATTTCTCTACATGGCAAGGTGATTACGTTGGCTAACTTTTATCTGCCTAATCAGGATCAGGCTAGGGTGTGCAGGTCATTGTTGCGTAGGCTGGAGGATTTCTCAGAAGGTCTGCTGGTAATTGGAGGCGACTTTAACCTAGTGTTGGACAGATATCTTGACTCATCGTCTGGCAAAAGCTCGGTACCTAGGTCACATTTGTCAGCCTTATCATCTACATTACATACAATGCAGTTAGTCGATGTGTGGCACACGCTCCACCCACAAACCAAAGATTACACCTACTTTTCTGCGTTACATAATTCATATAGTAGAATTGACATGTTCCTTCTCAGCCGCCATCTCCTCACATGGAAACCCACAATGATTGGGAATGCACTCTGGTCGGATCACGCTCCGGTGTATCTGATTTTAGATATCCCAGATAAGCCGAAACATTTTAAGAACTGGAAGCTGAATGACAACCTCCTAAACGACACAGTCTGTATGACCGCAATGAAGAACTCCATTCAGTCCTTCATTCTTAATCATACAGCTGACACAACAGCCTTACCACTGCAGTGGGAGGCGTTGAAATGTGTGTTAAGAGGAGTTCTCATTCAACATGGGTCACGCCTGAAAAGGGAGAAAGGAGCCCAAATGACCAAATTATTAGATAAGATTAACGTCCTTGAGACCCAACATAAACGCACGCAACTCCTCACTACACGATCAGAACTCGGCCTCGCTAGGAATCAACTCAGGTAACTGCTCGACCAATCCTACACGCGGTATAGAGACAGGAATCGGAAGTACTTTTATGAACTCGCTGACAAGTGTGGACGACCTCTCGCAAGGGCGCTGCATCCCAGATCACAGGCTGCATATATCCCTAAATTACACACAGCATCAGGGCAGGTGGTTTCTGATCCCAAGGACATCACTATGGGTTTCCAACAATACTATTCTTCCCTATACAACATTAAGGGTAGCTTACATGACATTCCGGTGGAAACACTACAGTCCAAAATAGACGAGTACTTGAACGAGACTCCAGTCCCTACTCTTTCCCAGGCAGACTCTGACATGTTAGAGTCTGATTTCACGGAGGACGAAGTGCTACAAGCTTTTAAGAACTCTCCATTGGGAAAGAGTCCGGGACCTGACGGTTTCAATAACAAATTTTACAAAACATTCCAGGAGCTTCTAATTCCTTTTTTAACAAGGGTTTTCAACTCCATCACTCCAACATGCGGCTTCGCCCAACAGTCGCTTGAGGCACACATCACATTACTACCAAAACCGGGGAAGGACCCTACGTCGTGCCCTAACTTCCGCCCGATTTCACTGATCAACGTGGATGTCAAATTATTTGCGAAGATCATCGCATCACGCATGTCTCCTATCTTACCGTCTCTCATCCATGATGATCAGGTGGGATTCGTCAAGGGACGAGAGGCAAGAGACAATACAAACAAGACCATCCTTCTCATGTCTTATGCACAACGACAACGGATCCCTACATGCTTGCTCTCTGTGGACGCCGAAAAGGCGTTTGACAGGGTAAGTTGGCAATTCCTTGGGAGGGCATTGTCACAAATTCGTTTGGGCAACAATATGCTTGGAAAAATAATGTCTTTATACACAAAACCTACAGCCAGGGTGCACGTGAATGGGCTATTATCAGATCCACTGCACATTTCAAATGGTACCAGACAGGGATGCCCGTTATCCCCTATCTTATACGTTCTCACCATGGAACATTTGGCTAGTGCATTGTGGAAAAACTCATCCATAAAAGGAATAAACGTGAGATCAATGCATACCAAACTTGCTTTATATGCAGTTGACCTCCTCTTGTATGTAACTGAACCTATTGTGACTTTGCCATCCATCCTTAACCCCTTCCCGCTCCTTGACGTACTATTACGTCATGGCAGCTCTATCGTTCGCGCTCCATGCCGTAATAGTACGTCTTGCAGTTAGAACAGCGGTGCGCGCGCCCGGCGCGTTCATGCGCTGTGATAGCTGCTGTTTCTGACAGCAGGCTATCACGGCATAATGGGACGGGACCATTTACTATGGTCCCGCCTCGCCGATCGCCGCTATTGGCTAGTCAGTGAGTAACTAGCCAATAGCAGCGATCGGTCTCATTCAGCACAGCAGTGCTCGAGCCCGGCGTTCCTGAGCTGTGATAGCTGCTGTTTCTGACAGCATGCTATCACAGCATAATGGGCCGGGACCATTTACTATGGTCCCGCCTCGCCGATCGCCGCTATTGGCTAGTCAGTGAGTAACTAGCCAATAGCAGCGATCATTCTCGTCACTTCCTCTCTCTGACCTCACATCCTGCTGCAACCGCCCTGAACGCCCTGTTGGAGTTAGCGAGGCGTTGAGATCGGTTGTGAGCAGAGAGTCAGAGAGAAAAGAAGTGAAAAAAAGTGAAAAAAAGTTTCTAAAACAACGTTTTTTTTGCTTCCCACCACCCCATCCACTACCCACTCCTGTTCCCTTCCTCTTTGAGTTCTACCCACGTTTTTTGGTCAGTGATCTCCTATCACTGACCACTTTTCAGTCTTCAGGACCACATTTCTTGGTCCCTGGGGATTTTTTTTTCATTTTTTTCTATATAAAACATAAAACAAAAAAAAAAATATAAAAAGAAAAAAAAGAAACAAAAAAAAATAGTTAGTTTAGCCAATTTTGAAAATTTAACTGGTTAGTTTAGTATTAGCCCCTTCCCGCTCCTTGACGTACTATTACGTCATGGCAGCTCTATCGTTCGCGCTCCATGCCGTAATAGTACGTCTTGCAGTTAGAACAGCGGTGCGCGCGCCCGGCGCGTTCATGCGCTGTGATAGCTGCTGTTTCTGACAGCAGGCTATCACGGCATAATGGGACGGGACCATTTACTATGGTCCCGCCTCGCCGATCGCCGCTATTGGCTAGTCAGTGAGTAACTAGCCAATAGCAGCGATCGGTCTCATTCAGCACAGCAGTGCTCGAGCCCGGCGTTCCTGAGCTGTGATAGCTGCTGTTTCTGACAGCATGCTATCACAGCATAATGGGCCGGGACCATTTACTATGGTCCCGCCTCGCCGATCGCCGCTATTGGCTAGTCAGTGAGTAACTAGCCAATAGCAGCGATCATTCTCGTCACTTCCTCTCTCTGACCTCACATCCTGCTGCAACCGCCCTGAACGCCCTGTTGGAGTTAGCGAGGCGTTGAGATCGGTTGTGAGCAGAGAGTCAGAGAGAAAAGAAGTGAAAAAAAGTGAAAAAAAGTTTCTAAAACAACGTTTTTTTTGCTTCCCACCACCCCATCCACTACCCACTCCTGTTCCCTTCCTCTTTGAGTTCTACCCACGTTTTTTGGTCAGTGATCTCCTATCACTGACCACTTTTCAGTCTTCAGGACCACATTTCTTGGTCCCTGGGGATTTTTTTTTCATTTTTTTCTATATAAAACATAAAACAAAAAAAAAAATATAAAAAGAAAAAAAAGAAACAAAAAAAAATAGTTAGTTTAGCCAATTTTGAAAATTTAACTGGTTAGTTTAGTATTAGGGTTAGTTAGTGTCAGGGAACCGTCAAAAAGCGTAGTTAGGTATAGTGTCAGGGAATTTAGCGTCAGGAATCGGTCACCGTAGATAGGCTTAGCGTTAGGGATCCATCACCGTAGTTAGGTTTAGCGTCAGGGAAGCTCGGAATAATTAGATAGGTTTAGTGTCAGGCACCCGTCACCGTAGTTAGGTTTAGTGTCAGGGAAGCTTGAAATAATCTAGATAGGTTTAGTGTCAGGGAATCGTCGCCGTAGTTAGGTTTAGCGTTAGGGAAGTCCACATAAAATTTAGTTAGGTTTAGTGTTAGGAACCCTCGCCCTAGTTAGCTTTAGTGTCAGGGAAGTCCACTTGCTCTCTAAAAACAAAACACACATTTGTGCTAGTTGTGCTATCCTATTGCTCCCAGTTAGGGATTTATTTTTTTGCAGTATATAAATTTTGTCTTCGCACAACAAGCATGTCCCAACGGACATTTACTGCTGAAGAGGCGTATGCATTTCTGGCCTCCGACACAGACTCGTCGGATGGCGATACACTATTTTATTTGTCTACCTCCTCATCCAGCGATGAAGAGGAGGGACCCCCTAGGAGACGCCCCAGGACCACCACCATAGTAGAAATCCCTGAGAGAAGTGACCCCACAACAAGTGATACCCCTGAGCGAAGTGACCCCATTTGGACGCCCACACCAGACCATTATGAACCCCAAATCCCTGAGTACACGGGCAGCCCAGGCATCAAATTTAACACGGCAGGGTTCAGTGAGATGGACTTTTTCAAGTTCTTCTTCACTGATAACTTTATAGAGCTAATGGTCACCCAGACTAATTTATATGCCCAACAGTATATCACCAAGAACCCCAACTCATTTTATGCCCAATCCCAGAGGTGGACTCCTGTAAACGCAGCAGAGTTGGGCAAGTTCTGGGGACTGCTCTTGAACATGGGGCTTCTAAAAAAGCCATCCATTAGGACCTACTGGAGCACGGACATCCTATACCACACCCCGATGTACCGTATGGCCATGTCCAGGATGCGTTATGAGGCAATACTTCGCTTCCTACATTATGCCGATAATGAGCAGTGCCCACCCCGAGATGACCCCAGTTTTGACCGTTTATATAAACTGAGACCCCTATTAGACCATTTCAGTGCCCGGTTTGCCCAAGCATACACCCCCGAGAAGTGTATTTCCATTGATGAGTCCCTGGTACATTTTAAAGGGAGGCTTCAATTCCGCCAATACCTGCCAAGTAAGAGGGCAAGGTATGGCGTGAAGTTGTATAAGCTGTGCGAGAGTGCATCAGGGTATACATATAAATTCAGGATATATGAAGGGAAGGACAGCAGTATTCAGCCCCCAGAATGCCCCCCCTTACTGGGAATTAACGCAAAAATTGTGTGGGATTTGGTGCACCCACTGCTGGACCAGGGTTACCACCTCTACCTGGATAATTTTTATACCAGCGTCCCGCTCTTCAAGTGCCTCGCTTCCAGAAGGACTGCGGCATGCGGCACGGCTAGAAAAAATCTTAGAGGCCTCCCTAAAACACTGCTTGGGCAAACACTCAGAAGGGGTGAGAGCAGGGCACATTCTAGTAGCAACATATTGTGTGTCAAGTACAAGGACAAGAGAGATGTCCTTGTATTGACAACAATACATGGCCACACCAGTACCCATGTACCTGTACGAGGTACCAGTACAGAGACCCCCAAACCAGATTGCATCCTGGACTACAATAGGTACATGGGAGGGGTGGACTTGTCAGATCAAGTCCTGAAGCCCTACAGCGCTACGCGGAAATCGAGGGTGTGGTATAAGAAGCTGGCCGTGCACATCATACAGATGGCATTGTACAATGCGTACGTGCTACGTCGATGTGCAGGCCAGAGGGGAACTTTCCTGGAATTTCAAGAGGTGGTTATAAAGAACCTAATTTTTGGCGACCAGGAAGGAGGGGCACCCAGTACTTCTGGAAGCGAGGCCACACGCATCGTACCAGGGCAACACTTTCCAGGAGAAGTTCCCCAAACTGGCAAGAAGGGAAAAAGTCAAAAGAGGTGCAAAGTGTGCTATAAGAGGGGGATAAGGAAGGACACAACATACCAATGCGACACGTGTCCCGAAAAACCAGGGCTCTGTATGAAAGATTGTTTTAAAATTTACCATACATCCCTTGATTTTTAATTTACCCTGATGCACTCCGCACAGCTTATCCCCCTCATCTTTCCCTTTTGAGCCCTGCCATGTGCCCAAGCAGCAAATAACAGCCACATGTAGGGTATTGCCGTACCCGGGAGAACCCACATTACAATTTATGGGGTGTATGTCTCCGGTGGCACATGCTGGGCACAATATATCGGACACTGAAATGGCATATATGTATAGGAAATTGCAAATCTCACTTTGCACCATCTACTGCGCATTACCTTTTACACAATAACTGTTGGGTCAAAATGCTCACTACACTCTAGATGAATGTCTTAAGGGGTGTAGTTTTTAAAATGGGTTCACTTCTCGGGGGTTTCAACTGTACTGGTACCTCAGGGGTTCTGCCTACATGACTTAGCACCAGAAAAGCTCCAGTAGGCTAAATGGTGGTCCTTCCCTTCTGAGCCCTGTCGTGTGCCCAGGCAGCTAATAACAGCCACATGTAGGGTATTGCCGTACCCGGGAGAACCCACATTACAATTTATGGGGTGTATGTCTCCAGTGGCACATGCTGGGCACAATATATCAGACACTGAAATGGCATATATGCATAGGAAATTGCAAATCTCACTTTGCACCATCTGCTGCGCATTACCTTTTACACAATAACTGTGGGGTCAAAATGCTCACTACACCACTAGATGAATGTCTTAAGGGGTGTAGTTTTTAAAATGGGGTCACTTCTCGGGGGTTTCAACTGTACTGGTACCTCAGGGGTTCTGCCTACATGACTTAGCACCAGAAAAGCTCCAGTAGGCTAAATGGTGGTCCTTCCCTTCTGAGCCCTGTCGTGTGCCCAGGCAGCTAATAACAGCCACATGTAGGGTATTGCCGTACCCGGGAGAACCCACATTACAATTTATGGGGTGTATGTCTCCAGTGGCACATGCTGGGCACAATATATCAGACACTGAAATGGCATATATGCATAGGAAATTGCAAATCTCACTTTGCACCATCTGCTGCGCATTACCTTTTACACAATAACTGTGGGGTCAAAATGCTCACTACACCACTAGATGAATGTCTTAAGGGGTGTAGTTTTTAAAATGGGGTCACTTCTCGGGGGTTTCAACTGTACTGGTACCTCAGGGGTTCTGCCTACATGACTTAGCACCAGAAAAGCTCCAGTAGGCTAAATGGTGGTCCTTCCCTTCTGAGCCCTGTCGTGTGCCCAGGCAGCTAATAACAGCCACATGTAGGGTATTGCCGTACCCGGGAGAACCCACATTACAATTTATGGGGTGTATGTCTCCAGTGGCACATGCTGGGCACAATATATCAGACACTGAAATGGCATATATGCATAGGAAATTGCAAATCTCACTTTGCACCATCTGCTGCGCATTACCTTTTACACAATAACTGTGGGGTCAAAATGCTCACTACACCACTAGATGAATGTCTTAAGGGGTGTAGTTTTTAAAATGGGGTCACTTCTCGGGGGTTTCAACTGTACTGGTACCTCAGGGGTTCTGCCTACATGACTTAGCACCAGAAAAGCTCCAGTAGGCTAAATGGTGGTCCTTCCCTTCTGAGCCCTGTCGTGTGCCCAGGCAGCTAATAACAGCCACATGTAGGGTATTGCCGTACCCGGGAGAACCCACATTACAATTTATGGGGTGTATGTCTCCAGTGGCACATGCTGGGCACAATATATCAGACACTGAAATGGCATATATGCATAGGAAATTGCAAATCTCACTTTGCACCATCTGCTGCGCATTACCTTTTACACAATAACTGTGGGGTCAAAATGCTCACTACACCACTAGATGAATGTCTTAAGGGGTGTAGTTTTTAAAATGGGGTCACTTCTCGGGGGTTTCAACTGTACTGGTACCTCAGGGGTTCTGCCTACATGACTTAGCACCAGAAAAGCTCCAGTAGGCTAAATGGTGGTCCTTCCCTTCTGAGCCCTGTCGTGTGCCCAGGCAGCTAATAACAGCCACATGTAGGGTATTGCCGTACCCGGGAGAACCCACATTACAATTTATGGGGTGTATGTCTCCAGTGGCACATGCTGGGCACAATATATCAGACACTGAAATGGCATATATGCATAGGAAATTGCAAATCTCACTTTGCACCATCTGCTGCGCATTACCTTTTACACAATAACTGTGGGGTCAAAATGCTCACTACACCACTAGATGAATGTCTTAAGGGGTGTAGTTTTTAAAATGGGGTCACTTCTCGGGGGTTTCAACTGTACTGGTACCTCAGGGGTTCTGCCTACATGACTTAGCACCAGAAAAGCTCCAGTAGGCTAAATGGTGGTCCTTCCCTTCTGAGCCCTGTCGTGTGCCCAGGCAGCTAATAACAGCCACATGTAGGGTATTGCCGTACCCGGGAGAACCCACATTACAATTTATGGGGTGTATGTCTCCAGTGGCACATGCTGGGCACAATATATCAGACACTGAAATGGCATATATGCATAGGAAATTGCAAATCTCACTTTGCACCATCTGCTGCGCATTACCTTTTACACAATAACTGTGGGGTCAAAATGCTCACTACACCACTAGATGAATGTCTTAAGGGGTGTAGTTTTTAAAATGGGGTCACTTCTCGGGGGTTTTAACTGTACTGGTACCTCAGGGGCTTCTGCCTACATGACTTAGCACAAGAAAAGCTCCAGTAGGCCAAATGGTGGTCCTTTCCTTCTGAGTCCTGCCATGGGCCCAAACATCAGTTTATCACCACAAATGGGGTATTGCCGCACTCAGGACAAATTGGGCAACAAAATGGGGTGTTTTATTCCTTGTGAAAATAAGAAATTTTGAACAAAAATTACATCTTAATGGAAAAAAATATCATTTTTTTAATTCACAGCCCAATTCAAATAGGTGCTGTGAAAAAACGGTGTGGTCAAAATGATAACAACAACCATAAATGAATTCCTTGAGGGGTCTAGTTTCCAAAATGGGGTCACTTCTGGTGGGTTTCCATTGCTTTCATACCTCTGGGGCTCTGCAAATGCGACATGGAACCCGAAAACCAATCCAGCAAAATCTGGACTCCAACAAACACATAGCGCTCCTTTCCTTCTGAGTCCTCCCATGGGCCCAAACGGCAGTTTATCACCACAAATGGGGTATTGCCGCACTAAGGACAAATTGGGCAACAAAATGGGGTGTTTTATTCCTTGTGAAAATAAGAAATTTTTAACAAAAATTACATCTTAATGGAAAAAATATCATTTTTTTAATTTCACAGCCCAATTCAAATAGGTGCTGTGAAAAAACGGTGTGGTCAAAATGATAACAACAACCATAAATGAATTCCTTGAGGGGTCTAGTTTCCAAAATGGGGTCACTTCTGGTGGGTTTCCATTGCTTTCATACCTCAACACCTCTTCAAACCTGGCATGCTGCCTAAAATATATTCTAATAAAAAAGAGGCCTCAAAATGCACTAGGTGCTCCTTTGTTTCTGAGGCTTGTGTTTTATTCCACGAGCGCACTAGAGCCACATGTGGGACATTTCTAAAAACTGCAGAATCTGGACAATACATATTTAGTAGTATTTCTCTGGTAAAATCTTCTGTGTTACAGAAAAAAATGGAATAATATTGAAATTCAGCAAGAAAAATGAAATTTGCAAATTTCACCTCCACATTGCTTTAATTCCTGTGAAATGCCTGAAGGGTTAAAAAACTTTCTAAATGCTGTTTTGAATACTTTGAGGGGTCTAGTTTTTAAAATGGGGTGTTTTATGGGGGTTTCTAATACATAGGCCCCTCAAAGCCACTTCAGAACTCAAGAGGTACCTTAAAAAAAAGGCTTTTGAAATTTTCTTAAAAATATGAGAAATTGCTGTTTATGTTCTAAGCCTTGTAACGTCCAAGAAAAATAAAAGAATGTTAAAAAAACGATGCCAATCTAAAGTAGACATATGGGAAATGTGAACTAGTAACTATTTTGGGTGGTATAACCGTCTGTTTTACAAGCAGATGCATTTAAATTCTGAAAAATGCAATTTTTTCAAAATTTTCTCTAAATTTTGCAATTTTTCACCAATAAACACTGAATATATCGACCAAATTTTACCACGAACATGAAGCCCAAAGTGTCACGAGAAAACAATCTCAGAATCGCTTGGATAGGTTTAAGCATTCCGACGTTATTACCACATAAAGTGAAATATGTCAGATTTGAAAAATGGGCTCTGAGCCTTAAGGCCCAAACTAGGCTGCGTCCTTAAGGGGTTAAGGAATTCGAACGTTTTAGTCAACTCAGCAATTTAAAAGTCAACTACTCTAAAACTGAAGCTTTAAATGTCTCCCTCAGCAGTGAGTCGGTTGAACACTTAAAACAAAATTTCCCATTCAAATGGCAGCAAGAATCTCTAAAGTATCTGGGAATCAATATCCCAACGGATTTGACAGAGTTGTTCCGTCTGAACTACACCTCTTTATTGCATCGCACAATGAAAGACGTGGAGCAGTACTCTTCGGCTCGCCTTTCTTGGTTTAGCCGAATCAATGCGGTAAAAATGGACATTTTACCTAGATTTTTATATCTATTTCAGACGGTCCCGATTCTGGCAACTCAACCCTACTTCCGTCAGTTACAGAGAAGCATAAATAAATTTATTTGGGGATCTAAAAAACCCCGAATAAGCCTGAAAGTGCTCTGTAAACCAAAATCGGAGGGAGGGGCGGGGCTACCAGATTTAAAAAAATACCACTCTGCAGCATTGTTGATGAGAATCGCTTAGGGTATGTTCACACGGCCAAATTTCAGACGTATACGAGGCGTATTTTGCCTCGTTTTACGTCTGGAAATACGTCTCAAATACGTCGGCAAACATCTGCCCATTCATTTGAATGGGTTTGCCGACGTACTGTGCAGACGACCTGTTATTTACGCGTCGTCGTTTGACAGCTGTCAAACGACGACGCGTAAAATTACAGCCTCGTCAAAAGAAGTGCAGGACACTTCTTTGGACGTTTTTGGAGCTGTTTTCTCATAGACTCCAATGAAAACAGCTCCAAAAACGGACGTAAAAAACGCCGCGAAAACGGCGTGAAAACGCCGCGAAAAAAGCGAGTTGGTAAAAAAACGTCTGAAAAGCAGGGTCTGTTTTCCCTTGAAAACAGCTCTGGATTTTCAGACGTTTTTGTTGACTACGTGTGAACATACCCTTACTGGTTTAGATCATATACCCACAAACAATGGGTCCGTTTGGAATTTGAAATTTCCCCTTTATGACTAACATCTCTCCCATGGACGGCCAAACAGCTCAGAAATACCTCTATGCTACCATCGTTAACACAAAATTAATTAGTGGCTTGGGACAGGGAAGCAGCGGCTCTTAACCTAACTCATTGTCCTGGTCCTTTCACTCCCTTATTTGACAATCCAGACTTCACACCGGCAGTGGGAGTCGAGGAATTTCTTTCTTGGAAGAAGCAGGACAATGTCAGACTAGCTTCCACACTCACTGACACTCATGAGCTCCCCACTTTACTGTCCTTGAGGGAATCGTGCCCTCACAAAAGACTATCTTGGTTGGAGTACCTACAGCTTAGGGCATACATTTCCTCTTTTCCAGACAATGAGGCTATCACCTTAGACAAAACAGCACTGGAAGTTTTCCTACTGATACCCTCCATGCCGACCAAACTGTTATCAACAATGCACGTCTTTCTACGTGACTGCTCTGAGCTGTCTCAACTTAGATATGTACAGGCGTGGGAGCGTGAACTGGGGTTTCACATACAGGAGGAGGATTGTCCAAAAATTTTTTTGCTTACCCATAAACTGCCATCAGCCTGTTATGCTCAGGAAAATAATTTTAAAATTCTCACCCGTTGGTATCGATACCCGGTTTTGTTACATAAAGCTTTTCCCTCCGTGTCTGACCAATGTTGGCGCTGCCTTTCCGCTTTGGGAACCATGTTGCACATATGGTGGGAATGTCCCATATTATCTCCATTTTGGACTAACATATTCGAACTATATAATGTGCTGTTTGATTCCCAAACTCCTATTGAAATTGCCATTGGACTACTGTCCCTTTTGCCAGGCAACGTCACAGCCTTGAAAAAAGGTGTTTTCAGACACTTTCTCACTGCAGGTAGGTGCGTGATTCCTAGACATTGGAAATCCACGAGATGCCCCTCTCTTCGTGAATGGGTTACCGAGTTAACTCATATCATGAGAATGGAAGGCCTCCTGGCAGGGGACAATGGCAAACGAGACAGATTCATGGCTACATGGAGGAGCTGGATTCTGTTTGCAGAAAGTGAAGCCCTTCCTCGTTGGCTGGAAGAACACACCTAAATCTCCTTAGGCGTTTGTACGTCTTGTTTAGAGGCCACCCCTCTCCACTATACACTTTACCTTTCCGCTCTCTTTGTTTTTCTTTTCTTCCCCCCTGTCTCTTATTTTTATTTTATTTTTTTGCACTATATTACATAATACATCAGATTGATTATATTGTACTAATTCTTCTGTACTTATTTGTTCCTCATTGAATGGTTCTTACGCAAGGTACACTTCTTGATGCCAATAATGTATATGCTCTTTATGTATAACATTTGCATTGTATGCAAAAATTTAATTTAAAGTGGTTCAGTTGAACTGCCGCTCGTTCAAATGCATTGAAGTTGTTATTTGTTTGTATTGAAAATTTAATAAACTTTGATAAAGAAAAAAATAAAATAAAATAAATTGAAATAAGAAATAACACTATATACTTTAATATTTAGACATCGTTCTAATTTTACATCCGATTTATTGACCATTGAATTAATGGAATGGTTTTCACGCATATATAAAAAAAGAAAACTCCTTCATGGAAACAAAGAGAGAAAAATAAATAACATTTACCCTTTATTAACAATTTGTTGAAACATTTAGGCTGGGTTCACACCGAGTGTTTTGCAGGCAGAAACTCTGCGTCAAAATTCAGTTTGGAATTTCGGGGCAGATTTTACTCTTCTGCACGTCGGTTTTCGCTGCGTTTTTTTTGCCCGCGGCCATTGAGCGTTGCGGGCAAAAAACGCAGCGAAATACGCTTTTTCTGCCTCCCATTGATGTCAATGGAAGATCAGACGCATAAACGCTCGAAGATAGGGCATGTCCCTTCTTTTTCCAACGAGCCGGTTTTTCCGTTGAAATCAATGGGAGGCATTTTCAGACTTTTTGGCGCGTTTTCCGACGCGGTTTCCGCGTCAAAAAAACGCTGTGTGAACTGGCCCTTAGAGAAATGGATTATAAAAAGGTTTCTTCTAACATTCAATGTGAAACTCAATGCTTGTTTTTTATTATTTACACATTTTTAAATATTCACGTTTGTAAAATGTTATATACTATATTGATTACACTTACCTTGATGGATCACTATTTAAACGAGCATGGAGCGTCCGACAGGTATGCTTGAGAAAGGGGGAGGTCCCCCAAAACGTCGCACAGGTGTTGTCAGACGCCAATCCTCCACGTGTATTGTCTCGGCTATCGGCTAAAGCCCTGGATCTAACTGAGAAGACTATGATGGAACTCTAACCTTCAGATGGGTGATATATTTGAATCAAATTTGGCAATTGTATTGCATTTGTTTTCTGTCAATTGACATTGAAAAGATATAAAGCACAATTTTCAACTTTTTGAAATTTCTGTCTGAACTAGTTCTTATTTCCTCAAACTCTATATCTAAAAGGTAGAAAGCACCTTTTAAGATATGTTCACACGGCTTATTTTCGGCCCGTAAAATCTGAGGCAGAACGCCTCCAAACATCTGCGCATTGATTTCAATGGGAAAAACTGTGTTGTTCCGACGGGGAGTTTTTTTAAGCGGCCGCGTAAAAAAACGCCCGTGAAAAAGAAGTGCATGTCACTTCTTGAGCTGTTTTTCATTGACTCTAAAGAAAACCAGCTCCAAAAGCAGGCGTAAAAAGCTAGTTAATTAAAAAAACGGCTGAAAATCAGGAGCTGTTTTTGCTTTAAAACAGCTCCGTATTTTCAGACGTTTTTAGCGAAGCGTGTGAACATACCCTTACTGCACAACCTCACCAACAGGTTAGTTCATTATTAAGGTCAGAAACTTGCCATACAATAACAACTCCCTGTAGACTCCTTAGAACCCTGTATTAATTTACCAAACTGTTTTTCTGTAACCAGTTAAATAAAAATAGAGCTTATAGCTCTTATAGAAATTCTTAACCCCTTGGAGACACGGCCAATTTCATTTTTTTCATTTTTTGTTTTTTCCTCCCCGCATTCCAAAAGCCATAACTTCTTTGTTTTATTGTCAACATAGCCGCATGAGGGCTTATTTTTTGCAGGACAAGTTGTAGTTTGTCATGGCACCATTTATTATATTGCATAATGTACTGGGAAGCTGAAAAAAAAATATTTAGATATCGTTCTAAATTTACATCTGATTTATTGACCATTGAATTAATGGAATGGTTTTCACGCATATATAAAAAAAGAAAACTCCTACATGGAAATAACAAAAGAGAGAAAAATAAATAACATTTACCCTTTATTAACAATTTGTTGAAACATTTAGGATGGGTTCACACGGAGTGTTTTGCAGGCAGAAACTCTGCGTCAAAATTCAGTTTGGAATTTCGGGGCAGATTTTACTCTTCTGCACGCCGGTTTTCATCAGGCGGTAAGAACTACATGTACACCTTCTACAGGTTGATACGATTATGGCTATGTGGAGCAGACGGGAAGGAAGTTAAAGGGAACCTGTCACCAGCATTACACCTATTGAACTTTATTTATCCCTCACTGGCCGCTGCTATCAAAAGTTGATTACCATTATCCCCTCTCCTAAACTCCTCCTCCTCCGACTGTAAATAACGGTCTGCAAACATTTTGCGCCTTTTATCGTAATAATCAGGAGTCCCTTTGCGTGCACACAACAGAAGAGGACATCAATACACGAGCGTGGGATTTTGTGTGCTGGGAGAAGGCGAGGAGCAGTCAATCAAAAGTACGGAGACAGGGTTAACTCGGAAAGACTTGAGGAATGAAGATTTGACTCTTTTCAAACAAAGATATGACTCTTTTATGCTCATTGGCATATGGCGTGGGAACACTAAAAAACTAAAGCTACAGAGCTGACTAAGAAGACAATTAGGGCATGTTCAGACGTGGCAGAATTCTGCAGACACTGTCCGCATCAATGCCGCACATAATCTGCGTTGCAGATTCCGTTGCGCCTTTGCCTAAAATGTGAAGCAAAATGCTGCGGATTAGTTGTTGTGGATTCAGGTGAAGAGTACAGCCTGCTGTCTATTAAAAAATTCCATTTCAGTCTGGCTATAGACCTCGAAACACATAGGTCCAGTCAGAATGATGAAATATCCATTTCGCAAAAGCAATCCGCACCGCAACACACAACATCTGCGGATTTCATTGCGTAATTTTGCAACTCCATTGAAGTCAATGGAGAAATTATGCCACAAGTACGCATCAAGTCCGCAAGAGCCAGAGTATGCTGCGGACACCAAATTCCGTACCGCAGCCTATGGTCCGCAGCGGAGTTGTCCGCAATATCTGCATGAAAATTCCTAAAAAGGTGTAGAAACCAATGGACATACTCTGCTGCGGACTTCCAGTGCGGACTGTCCGCAGCGGAATTCCACAGCAATTCCGCCACGTGTGAACGTGCTCTTATAGGTTATATAGAAATAATTTTTCACCCGCTACCACCAGGTATTGCTGGTTTAATAGGTGAAATGCTGGCAACAGGTTCCCTTTAAAGAAAAGAATAAGCGAGCATATCAACAATATAAAAAAGGGGTTATGACACATAGTGTATCAGCTGATTTTTCCACTTGCCATAATAAAAACCCGAAGGATGATGGGAATTTGCAAGTTTGACCCATACTAGAGTGGTGGGGGGGGGGCAACGTACTAGTCTTCTGATTAGGAGAAAGCTTTAACAGCAGCACTATCCGCAGAGCTGGATGAGGGAGAGCGTGCGCTTCTGAAAGAGACGCCGCAGCTGAGAGAAAGCAGCTGAAAAAGGAGGCCAAATTGTACTGGACAGTACCCGATTGCAGAATTCGTATGGTTACTAAAAAGTAACTATTAACAAGCGCTGTTGATTATTACAGAGTTTTTATATTTAATATTTGTTGATTATTTTATGCAGCTCCGAGACTAACCACATTGCTAACTACTTTCCTTACAGGTGGGACACAGAACTCAGCTTTGTCTCGCTTGTTTGAGCTTTTGTTCTGAAGTTGCTCTACAGTTACATACATTATTCAGTCTGGAAAAATTGTATAACTTATTAAAAAATAAAATAATAATAATTTGATTTGCTGAAATGGACAACCCCATTAAGATGGGAAAAATCAAAGCCTAGAAGGTAAAAGGAATGTTCTTCTAGATGCATTTAATTTCTTTTACCCAAAGTTTGGGTCTCACTCCGGTACCTCTGGAGAACCCTATTGGTACCATAGACGGAACCACTTTATCCAGTAGGATTAATTGATTCTCCCACTAACCCTATTATTTTAGGTTACTCCTGCTTAGCCCTCCACAATCCAATAGTCCATTGGGGCTCTAGTGAATTAACCCAGTGAGAAAAGTAAGTTCAGGGAGCTGCTTTAAACTCTCTATTCGTATCGCTGCCACTAGTCTACAAGGTCTATTCGCAAAATACTATGAATGAGTAGATGTGTTTTGCGAAAAGACAATAATATTCTTCTTACTCATCGGGAATAAGACTGCCCCCTAGATCTGGTCCCGGGCTCTAAGTTTCCAAGAGGAGGTCATATTCCTTACCTGCTCCTGAGACCCGGGCGGTGGTGCAATACTTCAAGGAGAACCCAGAGAAGGGATTTATTCATCCCTCCAGGTCCCAAGTTCTTTATTGTGGTCAAGAAGGGTGACGATCTTCTTCCCTGTATAGATAGCAGGGGACTGAATAAGACCAGCATACGTAACCGCCACCTTTTTCCCCTCATCCCTGAATTATTTGACCAGCTCAAAAAAAGCAGTCATATTCTCCCAAATCATTCTGTGGGAAGCCTGTAATCTCTTTAGGATCCGGGAGGGGGATGAATAAAAAACTATTAACTCGCATACAGGGCATTATGAATGGGAATGCCCTTTGGGCTCTGTATTGCCCCAGCTGTCTTCCAGGACCTTAACAATATTTTTAGAGAATTTTTGGGTCAAATTTGGATCCAATGACTGTTGCATAAAGGTATGTGCAAACGACCTCTTTTCAGATGTAATGGAGGCGTTTTACGCCTCGAATTACACCTGAAAAGACGGCTCCAGTACGTCGGCAAGCATCTGCCCATTGCTTGCAATGGGTCTTACGATGTTCTGTGCAGACGAGCTGTCATTTTACGCGTCGCTGTCAAAATACGGCGCGTAAAATGACGGCTTGTCAAACGTGCAGGACACTTCTTGGGACGTTTTTGGAGCCGATTTCTCATAGACTATTGAAAACAGCTCCAAAAAACGGCCTTGAAAAACGCGAGTTGCTCAAAAAACATCTAAAAATCAGGAGCTGTTTTCCCTTGAAAACAGCTCCGCATTTTCAGATGTATTTTGTTAAGCGTGTGAACATACCCTAAGATGGACACAGACAGCTACCGCCATTCACTTGAATAGGCCCGTGATGCAGTTCCCTACGTGGCCAGGGCACCGCTGTGCAGATAAAAATAGTGAAGGGAACGCAGCACTAAATTAATGCTGCGGCCTCTTCCTTCTCAAGATATACCATCACTTTATAAGATGGAAATGCCACCACTAATCTAGGCACCCCCGCACATTAGCTTCTTATCCCACTGATAACTCATAATTTTAACAATTTTGCAGGAATTTCAGTTGAAGCACATCAAAACCATGTGTTTCACATAAATTTGCCGCAAAACCACTGCACCTCAGCCAAATCATGTACGGGCAACCTAACACAGCCAAATTGGAGACAATTATAGCCAAAATAATGAGGCTGAAATGTAACCAAGACAAAATTTATTACACACAGAGTCTATTTCCAGCATTTTTTCTTTTAATGTTGAGGAGTATGGCTAAGAGTTAATGAAAACCCAATATTTTGTGTTTCAGAAAATTAGAATATTTTATAAGCCCAATTTCAAAAATGTTTTTTAATACTGAAATGTTGGCCTACTGAAAAGGATGTACAGTATATACACTAAATAATTGGTTGGGGCTCTTTTTGCATGAATTACTGCATCAATGCGGCGTGGCATGGAGGCGATCAGCCTGTGGCACTGCTGAGGTGTTATGGAAGCCCAGGTTGCTTTGATGGCGGCCTTCAGCTCGTTTTCATTGTTGGGTCTGGGGTCTCATCTTCCTCTTGACAATAATCCATAGATTCTCTATGGGGTTTAGGTCAGGCGAGTTTTCTGGCCCATGAAGCACAGTTATACTGTGGTTATTAAACTAGGTATTGGTACTTTTGACAGTGTGGGCAGGTGCCAAGTCCTGCTGGAAAATGAAATCAGCATCTCCATAAAAGCGTGTCAGCAGAGGGAAGCATGAAGTGCTCTAAAATGTCCTGGTAGACAGCTGCGCTAAATCTGGACTTGATATAACACAATGGACCCACACCAGCAGATGACTCCCCTAACCATCACAGACTGTGGAAACGTCACACTGGACCACAAGCAACTTGAATTGAGTGTCTCTCCACTCTTCCTCTAGACTCTGGGTCCTTGAATTCCCAATGAAATGCAAAATTTACTTTCATCTAAAAACAGGACTTTGGACCACTGAGCAACAGTGTTGGTCCACAGTGTCATATCAAGTCCAGAGTCAACGCAGCCGTCTACCAAGAAATTTTAGAGCACTACGTGCTTCCCTCTGCTGACAAGCTTTATGGAGATGCTGATGGTCAGCTAGTTTCTGATCTAGGAAGGCACTAAGGGCTGCAAAATGAACTTTTAAAGTGCTGGTCTTCAGGCCTAAATCCAGACCTGATTGAAGAAATTTAAGAATAGAAGATATTTTGGTCTGGAATAAGGAATCCGATGAAGAAGTTTGGTTCAGCAAAGAAAGGAAGGTTCTCCATACTTAGTGGTAAGTCTTAGAAGTTCCCTGCTTGCTGCTATTCAATAAGGTATCTACATCTTTCTCTGAAAGACCCTTATCCATCAACAATCTCCATTCAACAACCAGGCTGTAAGATGAAGCAGACTCACCTCCGGGTGCAGAACTGGACCCTGGAACAGTAGATGTTGTCTGTGACGTAGATGCCAAGGGGCTTTCTGAGACATTTTTAGTAACAACGGGAACCATGACCTTATGGGCCAATATTAAAATAATCTTTGCTCATCCTCAAGCACCTTGCTTAGAACCCTGGAAATCAGGGGAAATGCATAAATAAGCTTGCCATTCCATGTCTGAGATAGGGCATCTACTTTACAAATTCCTTACCTTTCTGTTCTTCATAGTTCCAAATATGTCGATTTGCAGCTGTCCCCATTTTCTTGTATGGGCTTTCAAAATTGTTAGATTCAAACACCATTCCACTGGGAATAAAGTTTTTCTTCTTAGATAGTCCCCTACCTGGTTCTTCGTTCCTCTGAGATAAATGACTACCAGAGATGCCATTTTACCTTATCCTCCCGAATAAAAATCTGTTCCGAGACTTGGCACAGGCAGCAGCTTCTTGTTATACCTTGATTGTTCATGTAAGCTACCGTAGAGATGTCTGGAAATATCTTGACGACATATTTGTTTATAATTTGTCCTTCAAGGACTTTCAGAGATTCCCCAACCGCGGTTAGTTCTCTTGGATTTGAGGCGGCTTTTGATAAGGAGAGATTTCAGGATCCCTGAACTATGTTCTGAGCCGATTGAGATGTTTTATAGCTATAGGACGCAACTGATTTAGAGAAGCTCTCTTTTCCTGTGGAACAGGCGAAAACTGAACCTGTGAATTCAAAAGGATACCTATAAATATCTTTGATTGTTCTGGAACCAGGTCTGATTTTTCTAGGTTGAGTAGCCTGCCCAGGGATGACAACAATTGCGGAGTTGTTTTGAGATGGGATAATCTGATTTTTGTACTCACCGTAAAATCCCTTTCTTGTTGAATTTATTGGGGGGCACAGCACAATGGGTATATGCCCCTGCCACTAGGAAAAAAAAACGAAAAATGTGTTTGCTGCGCCCAGTGGGCTATATCCTTTCCTGTTACACCAAGCTATTCAGTTTGTACCAAGAGCAGCAGGAGAGCCTAAAACAAAATAACCAAAATACCAACACCTCCTGGACTCTAGAAAAAACCCAAGACCAGCCTGGGAAAAACCAGAACAATCCACAAAGAAGGGTGGGACCTGTGTCCACCAGTGAATTCAACGAGAAAGGGATTTTACAGTGAGTACAAAAATTGGATTTTCTCGTTAAATTATTCATTGGGGGACAGAGAACCATGGGACATCCTACAGCAGTCCCTGATGGTGGACAGTAGAAATAAAAACATCCATGCGAACAATCTAACAGCTGCTTGGAACACCATACGACCCAGACTAGCATCTGCAAGCAGGAAGAGGAGATCCACGTACCACACCCTGCATGGCAAATCTGGAGCCACTGACTTTCGAGGATCCAAGGAAAAATAAGAAGAGGCGGAAAGAGGGAGAGAAGACGGCAATCCGACCAAGGAAGAACCAGTGCGTCGGCCCCTAGGGCGCAGGGGTCCTTGGCCCTGGAGACGTAAGCTGGGCACCTATGGTTGAGGTGGGAGGCAAAGAGGTCTACGTCCGGAGTGCCCCAGTGAAGGCAGAGTGTGAAATGAGGTCGGGTGAAGGGACCACGCTCTCGGTTGTCCATTCCTGGAATGTGAACTGCCGAGAGGGCAGGAACATGAAGCTTCACCCAATGAAGGGACCGGGAGGCTTCCTGCCACATCAGCCTACTCCTAGTGCCCCCTTGGTGATTCAAGTACGCAACTGCAGTAGTGTTGTCTGTCTTGACTCGAACCGGAAGGCTCGAGAGGGATGTCCAACGGCGTAGTGCCAGAAAAATATCCTTCAGTTCCAGGATGTTTATCTGGAGACAAGTCTCCGAGCTTGACCACTGGCCCTGGACAGTGCGGCGGCCGAAGACTGCCCCCCAGCCTGACAGGCTGGTATCCGTCGTGACCACCTGCCAAAGGAGGATGGCAAAGGGCTTCCCCAGGGAGAAAAGCCACTATCAGAAGGTCCAAGGAGTCCGGAGGCCTGTCCCAGCGAGCAAAAATCGCCAATTGTAGGGAGTGAGTGTGAAACTTGGCAAACGGAATTGCCTCGAACGAGGAAACCATCATCCCGAGAATCCGCATGTAAAAACTAATGGGGCAGGGAAAATACGTCCTTCTGGAGAGAATTGATCATAGAGTTCTGGAAGAAAGATCCTGCCCACATGGGTGTCTAGAATCATGCCCAGAAACTCTATCCTTTGAGAGGGAATGAGGGAGGACTTGTCCTCGTTGATTTTCCACCCAAAAACGCAAAATTGTCCTGTTTGTAGGGGGCCTTTAACAAGAGGTCCCGCAACCCCAATAGATTGAAGAAGGGCCATGAGAACAGCCACGAATGGTGAAGACCCTGGGTGCAGTGGCCAACCCGAAGGGATGTGCCACGAATTGGAAACTATTGGAACCCACATCGAAGCGAAGAAAACGCTGGTGACACCGAACAATGGGGATGTGAAGATAAGAAATAAGACAGGAACTTGCACATTTCGAAGGATGCCACAACTGAGCGCAGAAATTCCATATGATACCTGCGGCCCTTGACATAACGATTGAGGCGCTTGAGATCCAGGATAGGACAAGGTGAGCCGTCCTTTTTTGGGATGGTGAAATGTTGGAGTAGTAGCCCTGGACCCGCTCTGGGCCTGGGACAGTGACCCCCTGCTGAAGGAGATGGATGGCCCGGGTAAAGGTTAGCGCCTGAGAAGGCACCGAGGAGAAGTCGACAGGAAGAACCGACCAGGAGAAAGGGAGGCAAACTCTATCTTGTATCCTGTCGACACGACCTCTCGGACCCAGGCATCTTCTACGCCTGCGAGCCATGTCTCCTGGAAGGAGAGCAGCTGTCCCCCCCACCCGAGGAATTGAGGTCCTCGGAGCAGTGGCAGGCCTGTGGCTGGGTTGCCATAACGGTCGTAGCCTAAAAGAGGGGCGTGGGCCCGAGATGGACCCCTGTCTCGGGGGGCTTGCGTATGACGTGAGTGGAAGTTCTGAAAGGAACGAAACCTCAGACCAGGAAGAGGCGGCTGGGCAATGCAGAGGACGCCACACCCTCTGTAGCAACGGCAATTAGTTTAACCAGATCGGGAATGAAGAGAAGGTTCTGGGCAAAAGGAGGAGCGAGGACAGCCTTCTTGGAAGCCAGCTCGGAATTCCAGGTGCGAATCCAGATAGCACAGCAGATAAGCCACTTCATTAGCCATAGCCTTGGTGGAGCCGCCTCAATGGAAACATCACAGAGATACTTAGATGCCTGGATCAGCTGGGAAGCCAGAAGAGAGTCCTCATGATGTGGCTCCCCCCAGACAAAAGAGACCTGTTGAGCTGCTTTGCCGTGACCATGCAGGCTTTGCTAACCCAAGAAGCTGCAAACGAGGGCTGGAGGGCAGCGCCAGCAGAAGACGGCCTTGGCCATAAAATCCATCTTCTTATCAATGGGATCTTTAAGAGAAGCAGCACACGCTATGGGCAGAGTAGTTGCCTCAGACAGTTGAGTCCCAGGGGGATCGACTGGTGGACAGGCCGACCACTCAGAGAAGCATTAGTCTGAAAAAAAAAAAAAAAGGAGGAACATGACGTCCATCATTTTAGAAGTGGGCAAAGGCCGGTCCGGGCATCTCCACGCCCTTCCAAGAAGTTTTTATAAACCCCTTATGGTCGGGAAAACTAAAGGGGGATGCCTCTGTCTCCTTTAAAATGCACCCTTGCATTGTACCAGTTACCCAGTTTTCCCAGGCTCCTGAAAGGCAAATCTTCCTAGCTGTGACCCAATTTGAGATGTGCTCTTGAGATGAGTCAGGAGCATCCTCAGGGTTTTGCAGAATATCTCTGACCGCCCGGATAAGATCCTGTATGGCAGGGGATGTAGAATTGCCTTGTTCAGACTCAGAGGAGTCCACAGTAGAGGCAGAAACAGACCCACCTGCGGTTGCCCTATCCATCGAGGTACCAGAGGAAGCAATCTGCTTAGGCAACCGGTTTAAGGCTTCCACCATTCGCTGTGAGAGGTGGGCAAGATTATCTACCGCCTGGGTGAGGGAAGACGCCCATTCCGGGTGGACAAACTCACTAGCAGCGGTGGTCCGAGTGTCCTGGGATGCAGGCATTGAGGGCAGATCGGGTCAGACTAGCCACATGGGAAGCATGGGAGTGCAAGCAAAGTGTGTGACAATACCAGTGGGGAAGAAGACACATGGGATTTTTGGCCTTTTCCCCTTGTAGACATAAGATGACTAGAGCCCTGAAGTAAAAAGTTATAGCGGACAGGCTAGCCTACCCGACCCTGGGTGCTGTGTGCTACCAACAAGCCAACGATGCGGAGAAGCTGCCATTGCTGATTGAGTAAGCTGCCAGGATGCCTTGCTGAAAAAAAAAACCCCACTGCTGCTGCTGAGAGAGCTGCCGGCGTCTGGAGGAACAGGAAGACAACTACAGGAAACCGAGCCCACACTGCAATGGGATTGGAGGACCAAGACCATGTGACCATAGACTGCCCAGCGACCAATGAGAAGCCGAGGAATCCTTTGACTGCAGGAAATGGGGCGTGGCTAATTGCGGCCTAGGCCCGGACTAAATTTATGAAGCCGGCCACAGACCATGCACCCCTGGCACGACGGAAAACGGAGGCCCGGGGGTGCCGAAAAACAGAAGGGGGACAAAGCAGATGAACAAGGGGGAGCTCCAGAAACCATATCCTTCCAGGAGAGTACAGAAAAAAATGGTCCACCAGGAGAGAACATGCATCAGACCAGCAGCAGGTGCATCATATAACAGCAAAATTGAGAAACCAGCTACATTTCCAGCAGAATCCTAGGGGGAAACCTCAAAGGGGGGTCACATGGTGAGACTTACCCATCTGGTGTCTTCGGGCGCGTGCCTGGTCACCCCTTCGATGGTCTCACACTGAATTGTGGGTTCACTGCCATTCCTGACGCCGCTGCGGCCACTGGGGTCTGGGCGACCTAAAGGGCAGGAAAAAAACTCCACCCTGCGCCCGCAGGGAGTTACGACTTATTTGGTGTACATGCTGATGACCCCCTTGCAACATGAAAAGAAAAAAAAAAAGATAGAAATAAAACAAAAAATAAAAAGCAGAAGATCTGTATGCAGATCAGGTCTGCCTCCTACAGACACTAGGATAAAACGGAGCAGCTTGGTGTAACCGGAGTGGATATAAACACACTGGGCAGAGCCAACACTTTTTTAGTTTTTTCCTAGTGTCAGGGGAATATAGCTATGGTGCGGTGTGCCCCAATTAATGATAAACGAGAAATCAACTTGCTTCTGAATCTGTGAGATTAAGAGATCATCTAAGTATAGGATAATTAGTATTTCTTTCTGATGAAGGCAAGTTGTGACCTCTGCAATAATCTTGGTGAAGATATTGGAGACAGACGAGAGGGCAAATGGTAGAGCCTGGAATTGAAGATGATGAACTTCTCTCAAAGTCTCCGCAAACTTTAAGAGTCTGAATGTATTGGAACATGAAAATATGCATCTTGTAGTTCTATTGAGGTCATGAGCAATAGACTAGGAGCAGATTGATTGATTGTAGAAGCGATGGTCTCCATTTTTCTGTACTGAATATGTTCATTTAGTTGCTTCAAGCTTATTATTAATCAGAATCTCCCATTAGGTTTAGGAACTAGAAATAGTGGAAAATAACGCTGGTTGTGCTGAAAATCCTGATAGGAAAGCCTTTCTATCTAAAGCCTTTTTTAAATATATCGTCTAGACCAGAGCCGAACAGTCTATCACCCTCACAGGCTATGGAGCATAACCTATCCACTGTCTCCAGCCCTGAAAGAAGCCAAAAAGATCTTCTTGTCGAGTCTGAAAGAGACGCTGCTCTGGCATGGAGTCTGACCAAATCAGCTGATGTGTATGTATGTCTTTTGAAGTACTGGCATAGAAGCCAAAATCTGCTCTCTTGGAGTCATGCATTTAAAGTGATCCATCCAAATCTCTCAGGATCTTGCAGCACACGTTGTTGCAATACTTGTTAAAAAAAAAAACAAGAAAACACAGTCTTACCAGGCTGGAGGCTCTGCACGGAACATCTCGGGCAAACTCATTGTAAGAATTCAGTAAGTAGCAGCAGCACAGAATACAGATTCAAACACTACTACAAAAGTGGGAGGAAAAAACCTTCAGCTTGTTTTGAAACTGATTTTGGTGCCAAAGACAAAATTAGCCTCTGCACTTAAAGGGAACCGGTCACCAGCATTTCACCTATTGAACTTTACTTATCCCTCACTGGCCGCTGCTATCAAAAGTTCATTGCCGTTATCCCCTCTCCTAAACTCCTCCTCTGACTATAATCCGGTGTCCCTTTGTGCGCACACACCAGAAGAGGACATCAATGCACAAGCGCAGGATTTTGTGTGCTGGAGGAAGGCGTGGAGCTGTCAATCAAAAGTAAGGAGGCAGGGAAAACTCGGAAAAAGAATTGAGGAATGAAGATTTGACTCTTCTCAAACGAGGATATGACTCTTTTATGCTCATTAGCATACGGTGTGGGAACACAAAGACTGAATTCTAAAAAGATACAGACTAAGAAGACAATTATAGGTTACATAGTAATGATTTTTTACCTACTACCAACAGGTATTGCTGGTTTAATAGGTGAAATGCTGGTGACAGTTTCCCTTTAAAGGGGCCGGACCACGCCATGCACACTATCCAGTCAAAGATGGCAGAGACGCTGATACAGCGCGCAAGAAGGGATTTCTTTCCACAGGGAAATCCCGGAGTCTACTCCAGCCATGGAAGCGCCGACACCCGAGACCTACCTGATGTCCGGGAGCCCAGGGCCGCCAGCACTGCAGGACTTACGCCAAGGAGCTGGAGAGGAGGCACCTGTCGCTCCGAGCCCTTATACATGGCCCGATCCTCCCTGAAAAGAGACACAGGTCATTCGTCCAGGTGAGAGATAGACCGGCGTGCCTGATGAAATTTTGATCACATGCAGCCCTGCAAGGGTCCTGCTACCCATGTCCCAAGGGACAGGAAACAACTGGAAAGGGTAAGGAGGAGGGGGAATTTAAACTGCTTCCTTTCCCTTTGGGGGAAGGACACCCCTCCTGGTGGTGCTGTCATGGAGGGTGTAGAGAGAAAATGTTGATTTTGCCTTGGGCAGTATATATTTTTAACACATTTGTGGATGACGGCCAAATATTGCACGGCCTCTGATTCAGAGTTAAGAGAACAAGCTCTTATTTTTTTCTGTTTTTAGTCATATAATACACTACAGGCACACACTTCCTCACAGAAAACACAGATATGGAGCCATACACCTATATTATGGTTTATGCCTGCGTGTGTATGATGTGTAACAATGGGTCATGTAACTGGCTGCAGCCAACGGTTGTGTAGCTGTAATGAAGGAGAGAGAGAGAGGTAGAGAGAGGAGGGAAAGTCTCGAAAGAATGAAAATAGCTACTATTGATGCAGACGTATGCGGTATATATGAATTTTGCACACCTTGGTCTATTCGGTTTACAGACAAATTTAGTTAAAAAAAATGTTTGTATGCGAATTCAGATTTGCAGGTGAAAAATTCACAGCGGGAGACTGTTACAGGCAAGTGGATGAGATTAAATCAATTACATTCTCTGCACAAACCTCAGAGCCTGCTGCGGATTTTCAAATCCCTAGCATGCTGTTTCTGTTCTTGATGTTCACCCTTTTCAATGTACAATAGTAGAGGCGAAATCTGCAGCAGAATCCACACATAACACTAGTGGATTTTGATGCAGAAACGCTGCGGAAAACAGAAACAAATCCACTACGTGTGGGTGTCCTATAACCAGATACTTGGTTCTGGCGATTTTAGGAAGATATGTGCATATAAGCAAGCATAAGTGGTATGTATAAACTTTGAACATGTTGAACTTTTATATTTAGGATGTGTGGTGCATCTCATTTTCTGCTTAGGTCGCACTAGTAGCCACAAATATAAAGTTGCATATATTCTTTTCTGGAAATTTTACACAAAACTGCTGAGTGGCATTTTGGCAATATGCCAGGTGTCTACTTTAACCAGTTCAGGACACCGTTTAGCCATTTTTAGCACTTGTTAGTTAAATGGCTATAACTTTTTTATTTGTTGGGATAACGACGTGATTTTTGCGATGTTTTTTCCGTAGACAATGCAGGTTTCTTTTTTTATCGTTTTTATACACACCTTTTTTGCTATTTTAGAATTTTTATTCATAAAGTTTGAAAATAATAGTAAAAAAATAAGCTTTTTTACGTTTCAGCTATTTTTTTTTGGTAATAACATTGTTTTACCCTAAAATAGACCTTTTATTTGTGATCGTCATTGTCTACCGTAAATTTTAATATATTACATGTCTATATTAGGGTAATTGGGTCAGCGCTAGCGTTACAACAATGATTGGCGGGGGGGGGGGGAACTGTTTTTTTGGGGTGGGTATTTTGTGTGTATTTATTATTTAATTTTTTTTTCACTTTACTTTATTATTACTATGGTCTGTCCCTCAAAGGTCAAAAAAGACCTTTGGGGAACTTTATATATATTTTTTTCTTTCTTTTACACCATGTTTTTCCACTGTAACTGGAGCTGCACAGCAGCCCCAGTTACAGGGGAAATCAGCCCTCTCATAGTGACGATTGTCACTAATAGGGCTGTGCTGGGTCTAGTAAGACCCAGCAGCAGTCTGTCAGTAACGGCACCCGGCGATTATGTGACCAGTCACATGAACACCGGGAGGAATAGAGACAGCGCCGCTGCCTCTATTCCTATACACAGCGTTCATTGAGCGCTGTGTAAAAAGATATCCGAGAAGACAGAAGCAGCTAAAGCTGCTCCTATCTTCTCCTCAGGGTCCCCAGCAGTCACTGACAGCCGGAGACCCGACATTCAGCTGTCCGATCGCGCGGGCAGCAAGTTAAAACCCGAGCCGTAAAAGGTCTATGGCTCGGGTTTTAAGGACCCTGACCGCTGGCCGTAAAAATACAGCCAGCGGTCGGGAACCAGTTAAGAAAATGTTTAGGCATGGGGGTTTAGGAAGAGTCTTTATTTTGTAATTGGGGTTCTATTTGTACATATCAAAAGTGTGAAAATTGTCCTGGCTACCAGAGGTGTCAAATATAGAAAAACAAAACAAAAATAAATAAATTAAAAAACTGGCAGCGAAAGGCCTAAACATCATTGCCAGCTTGTTTTTAATCAAGTAATTTTTCTATTGCGAAGTAGATGTAAACAATCCATCCTTTTTACACACAATGCACAATTTCTTCATATCACAATACAATATTTCTTACAAATGTAAATCGTTTTTTTATTTCCTTATGAAACAAACAGCATTGCCACACAAGGCTTTTATTTCCTATGTGGGGTCAGTAGTTACAAAATACAGAGAATGCTGAAAATTAAAAAAAGTAGAACTTGATTACTGTACAAAGAATACACATATTAAACAAAGACGCTACAATTTACAAAATCCCTTCATTTTTTCGCTCTCTTTTCATACTGGGTTGTTGAGGTCTCTAAACATGTAGAAGTACTGGCATCTGAATCCCCTTCATGCCCACGTTTTCGATTCATGAAATGCTGTGAAACCTACCCCCAAAAAAGAAATAAATTTGCCATTACATTTAAACTGAGTGGTTTACATTTATGATTATGTAAAGGTTAAAATAATGTTGAAAATAAGCATGTTCGATTATGGCACATAAAAGATAAAAAAAAGTATTATCGGGTATGTACACCATTGACAAATAAAAAATTTTTTTTACATTTGTTAATGACTATCTAGGGTTTAAAAAAAATAAAGTTGAATGAAGTTTTAGGCTGCTGCTCACACTAGCTCTCCTGTATCAGCACATCTTCATTGCTTTCCCCTTCTGCAGACACGGATACAGACATTGAGGGATTTCCCACTGAACTTACAATGTGCTACTGCAAGAGGAATGAAGGAGGCAAGCTCCAGCAGAGAATCTCAGTAAGGGCATGCCCACACGTGGCGGATTTCCTCCGCAACTGTCCGCATCAATGCCGCACAGAATCTGCGTTGCAGATCCTGCGGCGGATCTGCCCAAAATGTGAAGTAAATTGATGCGGACTAGCTGCTGCGGACTGCGGTAAAAGTGCTTCCCTTCTCTCTATCAGTGCAGGATAGAGAGAAGGGCCAGCACTTTCCCTAGTGAAAGTAAACGAATTTCATACTTACCGGCCGTTGTCTTGGTGACGCGTCCCTCTTTCGGCATCCAGCCCGACCTCCCTGGATGACGCGGCAGTCCATGTGACCGCTGCAGCCTGTGATTGGCTGCAGCCGTCACTTAGACTGAAACGTCATCCTGGGAAGCCGGACTGGAGACAGAAGCAGGGAGTTCTCGGTAAGTATGAACTTCTATTTTTTTGACAGGTTGCTGTATATTGGGATCGGTAGTCACTGTCCAGGGTGCAGAAACAGTTACTGCCGATCGCTTAACTCTTTCAGCACCCTGGACAGTGACTATTTACTGACGTCGCCTTGCAACGCTCCCGTAATTACGGGAGCCCCATTGACTTCCTCAGTCTGGCTGTAGACCTAGAAATACATAGGTCCAGCCAGAATGAAGAAATGTCATGTCAAAAAAGCAAGACGCATCCGCAGCACACATAACATGTGTATGACAGCTGCGGACTTCATTGCGGAATTTAGAATCTCTATTGAAGTCAATGCAGAAATTCCGCCATGAGTCCGCAACCAGTCCGCCACAACTCTGCAACATCCATTGCATGCTGCGGACACCAAATTCCGCACCGCAGCCTATGCTCCGCAGCGGAATTTTCAGCCTCGTCTAAATGAACCCTACTAAATAGAAGTGGAAGTCAATGGAGAAACGGCTCCGCTGCGGATTAACGCTGCGGAGTGTCCCCAGCGGAATTAAAGAGCAATTCCGCCACGTGTGGCTTTGCCCTAAGGGTGCAGTCACACATGGCGTAATTGCTTTGTATTTCCGCAACATAAAAATACACTGCAGGAAACTGTACAAAGTCCAAGGGAGAAAAATTGTTCCACAAATCAGACAGGTTTCTTAATTTTTGCATTATTTTTTTCATAGGCTTATAAATTGTAAATGGCATATACGCAGTGAGTCATTGCACCCTATAGGCGATAGATTAGGTCAGCCCTGAGCCGACCGCAGTCTGAAGCAGTGTGCTGTGGGCAACTATGTCAGAAGCAGCACCATAGCCAGCCATGTAAAAGGAGTTTCACAGACACAACAGCAACAAAATGGTAGGATTTTTTTTTCTTAAAGACTTTTTAGAAATGAAAATAAATAAATCCGAGCGATGTTTCGCATTGCCTTTGAAACATTTTCACAAGGCTGCATTTAAGCTTCCATATTATGACTACACAACAAAGACACATCTCCCCCCCCCCCCCCCGCACGGTTCATCTGAATCAAATTTTAAGATTACTGTAAGGTCCTATGGTGATTGGAGTTTGGTTCAGTAGCACTGCTGAACATACGTTTGTTGCAGCCAAAATCCAGCCATCAATAGAAATTATTGACATGATTATGAAGAATAAGGGTTATTTTCTAACTATATTCTAATATAGTAGCAACAAAAAATCTAGTCTGTACATGTAATGTACTACAGGGCTAAAGCCAAGAAATAAAACTTAGGCTATGTTCACACTGCTGTCAAGAGACAGGAAATCAAACTGGAATCCAACAGACCCCATTGCAAGTTAATGGGATCCATCAGGCGCCGGTGAGATCTGTCGTATGACAGATCCGACAGACTGTTGTGGCTTCCGTTATGAACAGAGGCCATGACATAAATGTGTACATAGCCTTAGCACAGTTCACACTAGTATCCGGGAAGAACAGTTCAGATTCTTACAAAAACGAATACCAGCCAAGGAGGTAAAGAAAAATATCCTGATTATGACAACCACGGTTAATATGCCCTATTATGGTATATGGACGTCATAGCTTTGGACCCCCACGTCTGAGTCAGAGCATAAAAATGCTGCAAACAGCATCTGTCCCTCTGGAGGACTGTATTACAAGGCTTTAATTTAGAAAGCAATGGGATGTTTTTGGTTTTTTTTAGTTTCAGAATCTAGTGTGAATTAGAACGGTCCTGAGTATTTCCTGAGACCTAATAAGTGGCAGATCCACCAGAATAAAAGGACTTGTTACCTGTGAGGGAGGTGGCATTGGATGAGAAACATCATACATTAACCGGTCAGCAATGATCTTCATGTCATCATCCTTAATGAAATACAAACAACATTCAAAGATCAGAATTACATGTTATATTAAACAAAACCCATGTCATCACACATGTGCACTTATTTCATAAAGGAAACCTGATAAGTGACCCCCGATTCCTCTAGTTTCTCCTTTTTCAATAGAAGACACACTGACTGTTTGCTTGGCTTATTTGCAGATTTCACATCTGTTTACTTCCGATCAGAGGAACTAAAGACTATTCATAATGTCAAAGCATAGCTATGTAGAACAGATTAGATCCTTCCATTTTTTTTAAACAAAATTTATTGAAGAAAACATAAAAACAAGAGCCATATCCAGTATAATGTTGCAAAAATCAGGTATACTGCAAACTAAAATATCACATCAAAGTACATAAAGAGAAAATGCATTTGGTATAAAAAAAATATTGGGGCAGGTGTACTACTGTGTCTCGGTCTAGTAGTTTGGCGTTTGCACCTCACTAATATATATATATATATATATATATATATATATATATATATACTTTTAAAAAGTGGGGTGGATCAGCTAGAGAGGGCGTGGTTTGCTAAAAGGAGGTGTGGCTTAAAGTGCTAATGTACTTTAAAGTACCTCAAAATTGTGCCGCAAAATACGCCAAATCAAAAGTGGTATAAGGAAAAGAATAGTGTCTATCAGGTCATGCAAGACGCGCCAAACTTATCACGCAGCATGCACCACTGTTCTAAATCATTTCGCGCTTGCCTGGTCTAAGTTTACACTGTTTAACTATTGGACAGCATTAGTAAATGTGGGCCATTAATATCTAGAAATGCCTTCTAAGGCTGTGTAACTATAACAAATATATCAATATCGTTTAAATTATAGAAGGACTTTCTTTCCCTTTATCCTCTGAATTTTTAAAGACAAGCATTAGGAACAAAGTGTGGCAGTCACCAGATGAGGTTACAAAAGGACTGCTACACTAATAAAGATTGAGGATTGCAGAGTGGCAGAAGACAATTGAGTCAGTGGCAAATGACACCATTTATTCCAGATTTTGAGAAATATTGTCTTGCAATTATGATTCTTGTATATAGTTACATAGTTTATAAGGTTGAAAATAAACACAGGTCCATCAAGTCTAACCTATAATCCTACCATGTCGATCCAGAGGAAGGCAAAAAACCCCATGAGATGGACGCCAACTACCTCATTAGTAAAGTATAGATTTCCCGCCTGTGATGATGGTGGAACCTTTTTTCAATGAAGTTATCCCGTACGACTATGATATAAACAAGTTGTTTCATCATATGCAAAGTTGGAGGCCTAGAAGCCATCCATCGAATAGCGATGGCTTTCCTTGCCAAGAATAAAGTCTTGCGAATAAAAATACATATATTATTGGAAGCATTATCAATGTCCATGAATCCTAACAGGCAGAGGGCTGGATAAGGTACTAACGGAACGCATAGGACATTGGCAGGTAGATCCAGTATCTTTTTCCAGTAATCAGATACGTAGGGGCAAGATCAAATCAGATGTATAAAATGAGCCTACTTTATGTGACATCTAAGACATTAATAACATAGATGTATAACAAAGCTGCATCAAAGATACATGAAGGTGCCATTTCCTCCTGCCAGTCCTCTTCAGGTAGAGGGGGAATATTGACGTGTCATTTATCAAAGTACCGGGAAAGTAGAATATTTTATAGTTTAATTTTTAATAAAAATGTGTACAAACTTGAAACAAGACCTCTAGGGCTCTGGTGACTGCTACGATTGCTTAACCCTTTCATCACCAAGGGTCATTGATGCCCGTGTCCAGGTCAAATTTTCCATTTTTGATATGCACTTCTTTAAACGATAATATCTTTGGAACTGCTTTGAATATCACAACTATTTTTACTAGTTTTTTTTTTACAAGACTAAGGCTTCATGCACACGACCGTGGCCACGGACAGCCGGCCGTTTTTACAAGCCAAGCTCCCATTATAAAGTATAGGAGCATGGTCCGTAAAATGAAAACAATATGACACGTCCCATTTTTTTCGTCAGGTTTCTACGGCATGGACACCCTCCCGTAGACATACTGGATGGTGTCCGTCGGCCATAGAAATGAACGCGCCCGTAATTCCAGGCGATTTTACGGTCGTGTGCATGGGGCCTTTCATTTCCTAGATTAGTTAAATTAATTCAGTGTTTTTAATTTTTATTAGGAGCAGACAAAATCACAAAAAATTAAAAAACAACAACACTTTTTTGTAACTTTTTATATCTATCTATACACATACACTGTATTGCTCTGTAACAATTAGTCCTCTTCTCTCTCGTCACCCTGGATCGCTGTGAGGGAAGAGTGAAGAGGACTATATACACACGACCATGAAAAAAATGGCAGTCAACAACAAATCAACTGTCAGTTTATCATGGCTGTTTTGCATTAATAGGTCTCAAAATTTGAATCTATTTCCCGGCCGTCTGACCGTTTTTAACCGCCATTTGCCATCCGTTTTTCATGGACGTTTAAAAAAAATTTATGACTTTTATTAGTTAGGGTTTTTTGTCCCAACCCCTGAAAACACCACAGTGCCCATGTAGATAGTGACACCAGTGTAGATAGAGCCACATTGGCACTATGTGGGCAGTGCCCACTGTATATAGTGCCACAGTGCCCACATAGTGCCACAGTTCTCCCTGTAGATAATGCCCACATAGCGCCAGTGTCCCCTGTACATAGTGCCAAAATAATGCCGCAGTACCCATGTAGATAGTGCCACACCCCCTGTAGATAGCACCATGTCCCCCTGTATTTAGCAATATCCCCGCTGCAGATAGCGCCTCCCCCAACCCCGTAAATGGCACCCCCTTCCTGTAAATAGCACCACTGTAGCTCCCTGTAGGAGCGGAATCCCTCTGGCCGAAGATTCCGCACCTACAGGAAGCCCCTGATGTCTCTGTGCATATATGGACAGTGACATCAGGGGTGAACTCTAAAAGCGGAATCCCCTGCCAGCAGGGGTGAACCTAGCACGTCTGCCGCCTGAGGCTAACTATAAAAAGGCGCCCCCCCCAAATCTATCAGAGTTTTCTCATTCCTAGCTGTACACATCAAACACGCAATATATACATTTTTTAAATAGGAAAACATTTGATGTTTATTTTTTAGGCCCTTTTCACACAGAGTATTTTGACGAGTTTTTGGGCACGGAAACCGCTCCGCAAAACTCGTCAAAAACCGGCCGAAAATGCCTCCTGAGAAAGAAGGGACATGCCCTATCTTCGCACGTTTACGCCTCTGACCTCCTATTGACATCAATGGGAGGCAGAGAAAGGGTATTTCGCAGAGTTTTTTGCCCGTAGCACTCAATGGCCGTGAGCGAAAAACGCGGTGAAAATAGCGGCAAACGACGTGCAGGAAGGACAAAATCTGCCTCAAAATCCCAAACAGAATTTTGAGGCAGAATTTTCCTCCTGCAAAAAACTCAATGTGAACATAGCCTTAGGCTATGTTCACACGGAGTATTTTGCCGAGTTTTTTGACGTGGAAACCGCGTCGCAAAACTCGGCAAAAACGGCCCGAAAATGCCTCTTATTGATTTCAATGGGAGGCGTCATCGTCTTTTTCCCGCGAGCAGTAAAACTGCCTCGCGGGAAAAAGAAGCGACATGCCCTATCTTCGGGAGCTTCCGCCTCTGACCACCCATTGACTTCAATGGGAGGCAGAGAAAGCGTATTTCACTGTGTTTTATGCCCGCGGCGCTCACTGGCCGCAGGCGAAAAACGCTGCGAAAAACTCTGCGAAAATCGGCGTGCAGGGAGTGGAAAATCTGCCTCAAACTTCCAAACGGAATTTTGAGGCAGATATTCCTCCTGTGTGAACATAGCCTTAAAGTGCTGTTTGAAGTATGGAAAATATTTAAAGAATTATTCTTACTGCCAATCAGTACAGTCTGCACTGCACGGCCCCATATCTTTCCTCGGCAGCCAGTCTCATTTGCGCCGTCACTCTCTGCAATTACATTCAGGCCAGTCCAGGACGGAGCGCGCTTAGCGCTGTTTTGAAGTGGCACATCCTGGGCCGTTTTTTTTTTCTCTACCTACTGTATTGTTGTGGTCTGCCTGTGCTGGCTCGATGCCAGTGGTGGATTAATATGATCTTAGGCCCTGGGCTGTACACAAGTTATGTGCCCACAACCTACACGTAAGTATCACCTACATGTCAAAGTACATCACATGCCACTCTGCAGACTGTCTCTTAGGCCTCATTTACACGAACGTGATATACGTCAGTGCGACTCGCGTGCTTTTCACGCGGGTCGCACGGACCTATACAAGTCTATGGGGGCATGCAGACAGTCCGTGAGTTTTGCTCAGCGTGAGTGCGCTGAACAAAACTCACGACATGTTTAAATTTCTGCGTTTTTCGCGCATCACGCACCCATTGAAGTCAATGGGTGCGTGAAAACCACGAAGGTCCCACGGAAGCACTTCTGTGCGAACTGCGTGATTCGCGCAAGAGCTGTCAAACTCTGAATGTAAACAGAAAAGCACCACGTGCTTTTCTGTTTACAAACATCCAAACGGAGTGTCTTAGAGATGAGCGAACCGAACTTCACCGGGTTCGGCCGAACTCGTTTTGACCGAACCCGGCAAAAAATGTTGCGGTACGCAACGTCAGGAGACAGTCACTGTCCAGGGTGCTGAAAGAGTTAAACTGGTTCAGCACCCTGGACAGTGACTTCCGATCACAATATACATGAACGTGTAAAAAATAAAAAATAAAAGAAGAAGTTCTGACTTACCGATAACTCCCGGCTTCTTCCTCCAGTCTGACCTCCCGGGATGACAATTCAGTCCAAGTGACAGCTCCAGCCAATCACAGGCTGCAGCGGTCACATGGACTGCCGCGTCATCCAGGGAGGTGGGGCCGGATGTCAAGAGAGGCACGTCTCCAAGGACGCGTCACCAAGGCAATGGCCGGGAGGGAAGTTCTCGGTAAGTACGAACGTTTTTTTTTTTTTTTTAACAGGTTGCTCGATATGGTGATCGGAATTCACTGTCGAGTGTGCTGAAAGAGTTACTGCCGATCAGTTAGCTCTTTCAGCACCCTGGACAGTGACTGACGTCGACTAGCCTCATCTCTATGATGGCGGCTGCGCGAAAATCACGCAGCCGCGCATCATACACTGATGACACACAGAGCTGTCAAGTGCCTTTTGCGCACGCAAAACGCGTCGTTTTTTGCGTGCGCAAAACACACGCTCGTGTAAATGAGGCCTTAGCCTGATCATCTGCTGCCACTCACACTTCCCCACAGCCCCCACCACAGTAATGTACATAGATTGTAAGACCAACATTACCAATAATACCCCATACTGTTACTGAATACCCCCATACTGTTACTGAATAATACCGCCACACCATAACCACATAGTGACTGAATAATACCGCCACACCATAACCACATAGTGACTGAATAATACCGCCACACCATAACCACATAGTGACTGTATAATACCGCCACACCATAACCACATAGTGACTGAATAATACCGCCACACCATAACCACATAGTGACTGAATAATACCGCCACACCATAACCACATAGTGACTGAATAATATCCACATACTGTTACTGAATAATAACCCCATACTGTTACTGAATAATACCCCCATACTGTTACTAAATAATACCTCCATACTGTTACTGAATAATACCCCCATACTGTTACTGAATAATACCTCCATACTGTTACTGAATAATACCCCCATACTGTTACTGAATAATACCTTTATACTGTTACTGAATAATACCTCCATACTGTTACTGAATAATACCCCCATACTGTTACTGAATAATACCCCCATACTGTTACTGAATAATACCCCCATACTGTTACTGAATAATACCCCCATACTGTTACTGAATAATACCTCCATACTGATACTGAATAATACCCCCATACTGTTACTGAATAATACCCCCATACTGTTACTGAATAATACATTTATACTGTTACTGAATAATACATTTATACTGTTACTGAATAATACCCCCATACTGTTACTGAATAATACCCCCATACTGTTACTGAATAATACCCCCATACTGTTACTGAATAATACCTCCATACCGTTACTGAATAATACCTCCATACCGTTACTGAATAATATCTCCATACCGTTACTGAATAATACCTCCATACCGTTACTGAATAATACCCCCATACTGTTACTGAATAATACCCCCATACTGTTACTGAATAATACTTCCATACGGTTACTGAATAATACCCCCATACTGTTACTGAATAATACCCCCATACTGTTACTGAATAATACTCCATACTGTTACTGAATAATACTCCATACTGTTACTGAATAATACCCCCATACTGTTACTGAATAATACCTCCATACGGTTACTGAATAAAACTACCAAACCATGATCACATATTACTACAACATTGTGTCAGAAAAAACCCACCATACTGTTAGTGAATAAATCACACTATATATAGACCAATATTACCACCATATAGTGACCTTATAGAGGTAGTTGCCAGTTATACACAAGATATCTGCAAACCATATAAGTGATTACAGTACAGTTATATTGAGTGACTATTGTCGCAAATTTTTAAGTTTTTAAAATTTTTATACTTCTTTTTTTTTGGTAGGTTCCTCTGGAGCGTTTGGACTACGTTGTAGATTCATTGGACTACTCCGATGATCTACTTTTTAAAAAAATAAAAATAAATGGTGAAAGAGGATTGCATGGGGGAGCTTAGATTTCAATAAAAAGTTTTTCTTATGTCTGTTTTTTTTAATACTTTATTATGGCCTTAGTAATGGCTGCTGTCTGATTGAGAGCGTCCATTACTAAAGAAGGGGCTTCGTGTTATCCAGTAAAAAGGCTATCACTAACCCCTATTATTACCCCGGTTCTCACTGCCGCGAGGGGAGTACGATCCAGTACCCGACCATCTGAAGCGACGGTAAGGCAGCAGGGCGGTCAGAGGCTGGTCTTACCAGGCTGGGTAGGGATAAAAAACGTGGCCCTTCCCACCCTGGGGATGCTAGGCTGCAGCTGCCTTATTGTATCTGGCTGATTGTGAAAAATAGCGGGAACCCCACGTCTTTTAAAAAAAATAAATAGAAAAAAAATTACGTGAGATCCCCTCCATTTTTCATAACCAGCCAGATACAATAAAGCAGCAGCAGCCTAGCATTACCAGGGTGGGAAGGGCCATGGTTTTTGGCCATTCCGAGCCTGATAGTACCAGCCTGCAGCCATGCCAGTACCCGCCCTTCTCTTCAGACAGTCGGGTGCTGGATCGTACCCAGCTCTTCCCGGTACTCCTGGTGGCGGTGGGTACCGGGGTAATAATAGGGGTTAGTGCTAGCCTTATTACTGGCTAACACTAAGCCCCTTCTTAGTAATGGGCGCTCTCAATCAGACAGCAGCCATTACTAAGGCGGTAATGAAGTATTAAAAAACAGAGACATAAAGACATTTATTTTATTGAAATGACAACTCTTCCACACAATCCACTTTAACCATTTTATAAAAAAATAAATAAAGCTTAAATCAGCGAAGTAGTCCAACGAATCTACGACGTAGTCCAGTCCAAATGGTCCAGCGGAACCTGCAAAACAAAAATTAGCCGTATGAACAATAAAAATAAAGCTGGCTGCCCCCACAGACGTACAAACATATGAATAAATAGCTACCTTCGGAAACATATTAAAATACTTAGAAAAATTAGGCCCATAAAATAAAACATATCAAATAAAAAAATAATAATTAGAACACCTTTCTTTTAAAGAGAACCTTTCACCTCCCCATACATGTACAGCTGAGTGCAGCATGTAATGGGGAGGGCTGCACAAACTCTGGGGCACTTTACATTTTTGTCCTAGCCTCCTTCGTTATTTAGATATCAGTGCTGTAATATTTGGCGCCCGATATTTAAATAACCCCATGAACTGTCAATGGGGAGGTAATTGGCAAGGGGGCGTGTAACATCGCTGTGACACTGTCCAATCAGCTACGGTCAGCGTTACAGCAAGAACTGTAGAGAGCGTGTGCGCGCAGCTCCGTCACCACTAAGGAACACACGAGGAGAAGAAGAGTGTGAATTCTTCTTCTTCTGTTCCATGGCATCGGAGCTGTGCGTGCACGCACGCTCTCACTCTTTAGCTCTCGGCAGACAAGAACGACAAGACTGATCTCTCATCTGAGATCACAGTCTTGCACTTGCCTGCCGAGAGCTGAAGAGTGAGAGCGTGCGCGCGCACATGATCTCCTCTCTCCAGCTCATGCTGTTGACATTGTCTGTAGCGGATTGTTGTGTTACAGCGATGTTACACGTCCCCTTGCCAATCCGCCCCATTGGCAGTTTATGGGGTTATTTAAATATCGGGCGTCAAGTATTATAGCACCGATATCTAAGTAAGGAAAGAGGGTAGGAAAATTTTTTTAAAGTGCCCCAGAGTTTGTGCAGCCCTGACCATTACACGCTGCACTCAAATGCAAATCTGTGGGCAGGTGAAAGGTTCTCTTTAAAAAGTGTAACAACTTTTTAAAAAACTTTTCACATGTCAGAAGTTTTGATCAGTGGGGTCCGAACACTGAGACCCCCCACTAGTCGCTAAAACGAAGCAGCAGAAGTGCTCGGGTGAGCGGTGTGCCGCTTCAATTCTGTTTGGCTTTCCTTGGAGCAGTGTACGGGCTCAATAGAAAGTCTAGGAGTCCGTACACCGCTCACTCGGCTGAAAGTCGATCATAAATGAAGCGGCACAGCGCTCACCCGAGCAGTTCTGCTGCTTCGTTTTAGCGATTGGTGGGGGCCTCAGTGCTCGGTCCCCCACCGATGAAAACTTCGGACATGTCAGTATGATATATAAAGATATCTATTAATGCGATTGGTGCAAGTTTTAATTACTTTTTATTGAAAATGATTTGCACTTTTTGAGATACAGCTGCTTTGTATCCTGTATACAGAGCAGCTGTATATTGCGCTGAGACCTGAATCCATTAGGTCGCCTATTACCGATCACATCTAAGTTATGAACTTAGATGTGATCGGTAACAGCTCGATCCTGCAGGACTCGCTGACACTGAATCAGTCAGTCCCGCTGACATGACGGATACAGGATACAGCGCTATATACATTATATAATATATTTATTTTAATTAGCGGGGGCAGGTTTATGGGGAAGGATTAGAGCCTGTTCACATCAGCGTTGGCTTTCCGTTCCGGGGTTCCGTGGGAGGTTTCCGTCGGGTGAACCCCGCAACGGAAAGTCAAACTGAAACCACAGCTTCCGTTTCAGCCACCATTAAAATCAATGGTGACGGAAACATTGCTAATGGTTTCCGTTCGTCACCATTCCGGCAGATTTCCGTTTTTGTGACGGAATCAATAGCGCAGTTGACTGCGCTAATGGTGACGGAAACGGAAGCTGTGGTTTCAGTTTGACTTTCCGTTGCGGGGTTACCTCCAACGGAAACCCAGAACGGAAAGCCAATGCTGATGTGAACAGGCCCTAAGGCTTCTTTCACACTAGCATTAATATACGTTTACCTCTCTTCCGTCAGAGGAAGAGATGATCGATACGTTAAACGGAAAGCAACGGTTCCATTAGAATTACCATTGATTTCAATGGTAATTATTTTGTATCAGTTGCTTTCCGTTTGTCTCCGTTCGGTAAGTTTCCGTTTTTTTTAAAGAACGGAAACCTACCGAACGGAGACAAACGGAAAGCAACGGATACAAAAGAATTACCATTGAAAGCAATGGTAATTCTAATGGAACCGTTGCTTTCCGTTTAACGTATCGATCCTCTCCCTCTGACGGAAGTAAACGTATATTAATGCTAGTGTAAACAAAGCCCAATACAAGATATTAATATAATAAAAAAAATAAAATAAAAAAAAAACCAGCTGGGATTTGAACCAGCAACCTTCATGTGTAAAGCAGACAAGCTAACCACTAGACTATAGAAGCTGTCATAGTCAATGTGTCTGAAACTGTAGTAGTTGAGGGTTTACTATTAGTCTCTCCTGTCTCTCTGCTGCGTGTGGTGACTGGTCAGAGACTCACAGTCAGACTGAATGCCGCAGCTGCTGCATACAGTGTGCACTGTGAGTGACTGTGAGACTCACCAGTCACAGCTCTGATTGTAGCTTTCCCACGCTAATTAAGCACAGGAAAGCTACAAAGCCAGGAGTATACTACAGGGGGGGGGGGGGGGGGGGGGCGTTTTACTGACAGCAGAGGGCTCTATAGGGGGGAATTATCCCCCCCACCATAGAGCCCTGACTAGTTACTATACTGAAAGGTTAGGGGGGTCTGAGCATCTGACTGACTGCTCTAAAGGGGGGGGCAGAATCCCCCCCCTATAGAGCCCTCTGCAGTAAGTCAGACGCTCAGACCCTCCCCCACCCACACTAATCGTTGCATTATAGTGATGTGAGGGCTCTATGGGGTGGATTATTCCAGCCCCATAGAGCCCTCTGCTGTCGGTAAAATGCCCAGACCCCCCATTGCAGTATACTCACGTCACGGGTCCCGGTCCCAGCAAGGCAGGAACTTACCTCGTGCTTCTGGTGCTGCTCGTCGCTCCTCCTGCAGACTTGCTCCTCTCTGGCTGCATGTGCTGTGTGCAGCGTCAGAGAGGAGGAGGAGTATTACAGACGTTCGGCACGTCTGCTATGTGCGTCTGCATGGCCCCTCCCCCCGGTCCAGTCCGTACTGGGCTGAAAATGCCGCCCCCCCCCCTTTGGGTAGGTGGTGCCGTCGGCTCACCTGGCCTCATGGCAGATGCGGCACTGCCTGCCAGAGCGGGGAAACCGCTCCTAGAGAAAGCCGCTGACGTCATTGTCCATATATGGAAAGTGACACCAAGGGCTTCTCCAGTGGCAGAATCCCTGGCACAGAGCGATCTGACACCGGGGAATACGCTCCAAGAGAGAGCCGCTGACATCATTGTCCATATATGGATAGTGACAAAAATGTAAGGATGCACGCAAGTAAGGATGACAACCGTATTTAAGATAGAAAAAATATATATATTTTTCTTCAGATAAAAATTGTGATATACATAGCAAACACACATATGCATTAGTGTGTAATTGAAAAAGTCACCCAATATGCTGGAGTCCTCATGTGTACAATCGTCCGGTAGAGGTTTCCTTATTCCGGGTAAATCTGTGGAAATGGATCCTGCAGAGGTTCACGTGAGAAGACAGGTGAGGCGTCTAGTTGCGCCAAGTACTGATGCAACGTTTTGGGGTCCGCCCCCTTTTTCAAGGATGTGGAGTTACATTCAGTGTCGGTTTATATTGAAGGCTTACAGCTGGTGATTAAGACTAATGAGGTAAGTGAAAGTGGTTTTCTTTTATATATATATTGTGAAATATATGTGTAGTGAACATTTAAAAACCGGCTTGATAATCTGAGTATCTGTATATTTAATGTTACGTATTATCAGTCAATAGATAGTTTATTTTATAGTTATCTCTAGAATATAAATATAAATATATATATATATAAATAAAACTTCTAACAGATGCAATGGATATAGAGTAGTAATGTAACGTGCATATCGGAATTCTATTACTGTAAGGATTATATTTGTATTTATATTTAATCCAATATGGAGATTTATATGTCTCGATTTTATACTATATTTAAAAAAGCAAGTATTGGCTCTAGATTATTTTCTCGTAAAGTATCGACATATAAATCTCTAAAATAGACTATTCAAAAAAACTAAAACAACTTAAGAAAAAAGAAAGTCTACTAATGCACGCTTCTACGCTAACAGAGTATATCAAAGTACAGAGGATCCCTAGAGGTCTTAGAAGTTCACTGAATCCTATATTATTAAAAAATGACACCGTATGCCACCAACATTGGTTTGCCTTGAGCAACCGATATTCCCTCGACCTTATATATTTAACCATACAACATCTACAAATCGCAATTGAAGCTACACAGAAGGAAATATCTAAAATTGAAAGTGAATTTAAACAATCTACAGACCTCAACGATTACAACCAAATTCATGAAGACCTTAAATAATCTATTGAAAAACTCAAAAATTCAATACTACAAAGTAAATTGAAGAAATTTGAACGCAATACTTTAGATTACCAACATAATAAAGTATATACCTGGGCTGAAGAACGAAAATTTAGCAGACAAAATAAAAAATATAAAAAATCCAATACAAGAGATGATTATTCTTCTACGGATACTGAAAGAAATAAAAATAAAAAGCATGACCACCAAATGACCTTACGCTCTACCCTAAGGAAACCTAAAACTATGAATAAATATTTTTTTTAGAGAAAACCAAAAAAGCAATATACAGGAGGATACGGATTCGTCCAACGAAAGTACTGGAACAGCATGGAACAAAAACCTTTGAAAGCAAAACCAACATATAAAAGATAAAAATCATTTAGATATTAATATCATCTTCGACACTAACAAAAGCAGAAAAAAAGTTTGCTAAATAAAGGACTTGGATTTGTCCCAACACAGAACACCAAACCTTTCGACTTTATCGTCGACTTTCAGAGATTATGTCGAAATATACATCTTCAAATGTATTTTATGGATAAATCAAAATCGAAAGACTCGAGGATTAACGAAATACCACCTATTCTCAGAAGCAAGAGTCAATTCGATCCAGAAATAACTAATACCCTCTTTTCTTCATTTCAAGAAACTGTTAATAACGAAGTTACATCGAAATGGGACAATGTTTAAAAAAAAAAAAAAAAGCAACATTCTAATCTAAATAAACAAGAACTTCATTCAATAAAGAAATTGAAAGAAAATTAATCAATTATAATAAAGAGCGGATAAAGGAGGAGCTACAGTCGTCATGAATAGTGACTATTATTGTGAAGAGGCAAGTAGACAATTATCTGATTGTAATATATATAAAAAATTAAAAGGTGACCCAACCAACAACTTTAAAAGGGATATCGACATAATAATAGAGGATGCCTTTAGATTAGGCATTATAGATCTAGATTTGAAAACTGCACTTATTAATAAACATTCAAGAGTACCTGTCAGCGATCATTACCATGTATATTGTTTGAAAAATATTATCCTTACATATATATATATATATATATATATTCAGTATATTACACAAAGATATTGGATTCATGGAGCACAAAGAGCCTGCATAACACGCCTCTGGAAGACACCGCCCCCTGGAATGCAAAGAGGAGTGTGCAGAAGAATGTACAGGAAAACTTACAGCTGAGGAGCCAATGGGATTTAAGCAAGTCCCACATCTATAGGGAGGGGCATGTGTCTTCTCTGTGTGTTTCTTTGTTCTGAATAAAGTTCAGTTCTCTTTGTCTGATCAAGGGAAGTTATGTACCAAACATTTTTGGCTGGTTTATTTCTTTCCAGGCATGCCTTCAGCTTTCAATTTACAGAGGTGGTTATTCGGTGTGAAATACGGACCTGACATTTGGCGCCCGAACGTGGGGCCTCACTCGAGGAAATATCAAAATACGGACAATCGACAATCACAGGGTGATACAGATAACTCAAAGTTGCCCACTGAAGGAATTTGATCACCTCCGCAATAACACGGTAAGCGAATTGATTTTATAAATCTTTGTCTTATCTGTGTTAGTGGACAGTCTTGTGACGATCTGTAGAACCCTTTTGTTGATTTCCTGGATTATCTCAGGCGACAGAGGTGATATTTTCCGCTGTGAGGTTGAAAACCTGTGAGACCTTAGTCGCACCCGACTAACCATCCTCTGGGTAATTAGAGTCTAAATAAAATATTATATAACCGACCGGAGTGCTGCAGACTGTGAAATTTTAATATTTCCAGCGAGGCCAGAGAGTCTAATTAAAGATTTTTATATCCTAGCGAGATGTAATAAATTACATTGCAGACTAGAGATGATACTATTTCGGCGAGACTTAGCGTTGGAGACTGTGAAATTATAATATTTCCTGCCAGACGAAGAGTTGCAGATCGAAAATTGTTATATAAATTACGTGTACAATATAGACTGCTAGAATGGATGGTTTACGGTCCATATTCAAATCATCAGGATCACCCGATCCTATTCATGATTTGGTGAAGTGAATGGAAGTTAGGAATAAGAAAGGTATTGTATGTTATATGTATTAGAAAACACAGGACCAGCCGACGCCCGGTAATGGTGTCCGTACCTCATGTTGAGTGTGTCCTCATTGTGGGTGGGAAACCACCCCCCTTCACAGCTGAGCAATGTGTTTCCAATGGGAGAGGCTGCCCCCCCTGCCCCTGATGTGGCCACGCCCGGCCCAACCAAATCAGTATGAAATAATCGCCTTGTTAATTTTGTCATTTGTAGTGTTTTTTTTCTATTTACAGAAGTTCCAGTCTAGTTCACTGATGAAACAACACGTCATCATAATATAGAGATGGTGGCCGACAGATTGTACTGTTACAAATTATGTGGTTGATGTTTTGAACGTAGATAATTCCTATACAATGGTGTGATGAATGATTGCAGATACGTATGTTGTTTTGCCGGCATTGAAAGTGTTAAGATTGTGAGACTAGACGCTGTTAGAAGCTGTGAGTGTGTGACCCCCTCCCTCCCCCTGTAGTGTACTGTGCTGTGTTTGGGAGGAGGAGGGGGGCTGACTGGGTGCAGTCTGCAGGGCTGATGGGACAAAGGGATTTCAATATGCACTGCTAGATATATATCAGTAATGTCTACAAACCTAAATAAATTTCTTCTCTTTGCGCATGCGCTGTTGTTTATAAAAGTTCCGATATTTATGTGTTATGATGTGATCAGATTTCATGTGTTTTGATGTTAATTCAGATGTATTAAACTACAGATACTGTGAGACACAGGGTTTTGAAAATGTATGTGCCCCCACCGTTCCCTATTTTTATATACAGTTTATTGGTTTGCAGTAATTAATGTTATCAGATATAATATTTTCTGTTTTATTGAATAACTAACTACAATTGTTTTGTTTTTGATTTCACACTTGAGTCATGTCATTGTAAAGATCAAATGTATTTTCGTCAGGAAAAAAGTCATTTTTGTTTCAGGCTGTTGTACATTACAGGGGGTTAAACTAGTGTTATATTGAGATGTAGTTTTGAACTCTGCTACATTACTTTTGCAGAGTCCACAAAGGGGGGAAGGGTGAAGGAACTGATCAGGTACAATTTTGGTTTGTTTTGAATTAATTAATTTGGTTTCAGGAGATCTACAAAATGTGTAAGAGACCCCAATGAGTAATCCAGATTAAATGTGTATGAGAGTAACCTAAATTTTGAGGTTTTTCTGTGTAGATGGTTCCAGATATTTCCAGAACAGTAAATATGGCACTGGGTATGCTGTGCTGTAGTCTCCACCCAATATGAGGTATTGTGTAAGAGACCATCCCCCTCCAGCAAATTTACACAGGAGGTGACGTCACTCACAGATGAGTCTTTACAGATTTAGAAAGGGGAGAAGGAAACAAACAAAAATTGTCTGGACATAGTTAATTTGATGTAAAGTTTTTAGGAATTTTTTTATTTTGTTTTTGTATTAATCAAGTATTTGCAGAATCTGATAAAAGTGAAGATTCTCAAAGTGTTCTGGATTATCAGATGAGTGTGGAGAAGTGTATAACATTTGGTTTTATTTTTAGAGGATGAAGACGCCACCCCTTTGAGATGTTCTATCTATATGTGACATGGGTTTCTAATGTAAATTTGTAATAAAGAGATTTTATTATACAGTATGTACATGACAGGATACGAGGCACCAGGTAAATTACCCAGAAACCACTCTCACCTTCTTGTTCATCTCAAGGAGCGGAGCTGGAGGTGCTCGCTGAGACTTGTAACCTGGCAGAAGGTAAGACGGCCGACATTTACACTGACTCTAGGTACGCTTTTGGCATCGCCCACAATTATGGGCCCATTGGTAGCAGGAACTTTATTGGATCATCGGGTAAGCCAATTGAGAGAGCAAGAGAAGACAGACCTGACAACAAGGATATGTGCAGTCAGGTGTCAGTAAATTGGCTTGTCCCTGGATACAATAATGCCACCACTAGGTTTGTAGCAGCCGGCATGATGTGCGCACGGCATGACATAGGTAAAACAGCAAAGGTACCTGTGAAAAGTGCAGCCCGGCCAGATTATCCGTCCCAGCGACTGCAGAACATACAACTACCCGAGGTAGAAGTGTATGACAATGTGCTCGTGTGTGTAGACCTGTTCTCAGCGGGGCCTGAAGCCCGGCCTGTATTTTCCCCACTGAAGACGTTGTGTGTAAGTGACGGGGGAACAGTGTTATCCCAAGTATTGACCTGTTGTTTGTACAATGATAAGATGTTAGCAGTTCTCTAGAGGTTATTCCAAAGTTAGTTTGTTTAATAATTGTCTTTAAGAAGTGTTGTGGGAATATTAAATACTGAGGTTAAGTTTTATGTAAAGTTCTTGACCAGCCTTAGCATTGGACTATTGGAGGCGTCAGATAAAAAGGTACAGAAGTGGAATATTCCCATTCGAAAACATTTTTATTTGTTTATTTTTTGTTGTGAAAGGGAAATTTTAGAGCAGAGCAATTCTGTGCAGTGTATATGTGTATGTATAGATATGTATTTGAAGAAGAAGAATCAGTTTGTAAGTTTTAGTTACTGACCAATGTGAACATTCGATGTAAAGATGCAATTTATTAATGTTTTTCTTCAAATTAATTATTTGATTAAGATCAATTAATGTTTATACAATGAAAAAGCTTGTTCTCCACAGGAAGAGTCCAACTGGGAGGGGAAGGCGTGAGAACCAGATTCTAACAGAATGTGGACGGATAAGGGAACGTGAACCGGTAACACCCAAGGCACTCTTGATGGCACTTGCATTGCTGGTGTATGACCTCACATATGTCCCAAGACTGCAAGGATCGATTTGGTAAGATCTAATTGGTATGTCCCAGGCTTTACAGCTGATGCTGCTAAATTCTGTTAGAGCTGTTTGATTTGCCTACAGAACAGTCCTGGCAGACCGGTGCCAACTTTATCATACCCGCCTCCCACAAAGAGAACCGACCTTGAGAGGTCTTCCCAGGTAGAACGAACCAGATTAGAGTAAGAAAAATTGGTTTGAGACACTTGTCAGATAAACATGTGGAATCTGTGTATATTTCTGTGAGGTGGAGATGTTCTAGGCAATCAGCTGAGATCAAGGTACAAATCCTGCTGAAAGAGTATCACCAAGTGAAAATGAAATGTACCCAACAAATTACACATCTTCTAGGTGCCCTGTCCATTGTAACAGAGAAGTTTTTCCTTATACAAAGGTGTTTGATGTCATTTAAGGGCCTGACATTATTGTATGTACTTAGAACAACGTTTATAATGTATGCGGATGATGTTATCACCAGATTAGTATTTATTTTAACAATTGACAAGAGTTGGGGGTCCCCAGCAAGTGGCAGTAAATATGAACTAAAAGACTTTTAACACGATGAACTCCATCACTGAGATGCGGCAGGCGCAGCCTGAGCCACTACAACGCGTTTATCATGAACTGACGGCAGTGTAACAATTCTAAGCGGCCGCCCAGACAAGTAACTTGCCAGAGGAAGAGTACAGATGCGGAGGGGGTGATAGTCACAATACAACTCCACTAATCCGCCTACGTGGGATCTCACCCCAGGCTCACAGCATGAGGTGCTATGTACAGCCTGATGATGTAAACTAAAAGGAGACGGTGTCGGACAGATGAGAAGGACCAAACCAAGTCCTGATGACATCAGCAAAGTTCAAAGTAAAGACCAAAGACCTGAGTGAATCCGTCAGCAGGATAAAGTGTTTTGATAAGTGGCTAGGAGGGGGTAATAACAACTCCCCCACTGGACACCAACGTAGTCTGACTCCACAATTGTGTGGGTTACCCTGAGGGTGACAGTCAGTGAAGAGCAGAAGACAGGAGAAGAAGACGATGGTGTACAGGACTGGCAATGAACTGATGGAACCCGAAACCTGAGGGTGATAGCATGAGATTGGTGATAGCATTATGATTATTAGTTGAGGCCCTATTGTTTATATTGTCTGAGGTTTATAATTGTGTGTGTAAATATGCCACGGCACTGCAAATTACAATCTGAGGAGTTTTATGTGAAGGTGTGAGGTGAAGGTCACTGTGCTGCCCATGACCTGTCATATCTGCAGGAGTAAAAGTCCCATTAGGATAGTAAGTGACAGTGCGACAGTTGTTACCATTAATAAAATGTAGACTGGATTAATTATATATACATTACAACCAGCAGCGGTTTGTAGATTATATCAAGACAACCATCCTGTATCCAGAGGAGAATAGGGAAAGTTAGGACCACTCCGACACCTTGGAAGTCCAGGTACAAAGGGGGGTTACTCATCAGGAGTAGCTCGTCTCAAGCTGGTGAAGAAATCCAAAACCCCTACCTGCCTGGTTCGAGTGGTTAGTGGTAGGTTGATAGGCAAGACTCAGACTCGGGGATAGAATAATAATATTTTTAGGGGGGACTGTCAGGGATCATTACCATGTATAATGTTTGAAAAATATTATCCTTACATATATATATATATATATATATATTCAGTATATTACACAAAGATATTGGATTCATGGAGCACAAAGAGCCTGCATAACACGCCTCTGGAAGACACCGCCCCCTGGAATGCAAAGAGGAGTGTGCAGAAGAATGTACAGGAAAACTTACAGCTGAGGAGCCAATGGGATTTAAGCAAGTCCCACATCTATAGGGAGGGGCATGTGTCTTCTCTGTGTGTTTCTTTGTTCTGAATAAAGTTCAGTTCTCTTTGTCTGATCAAGGGAAGTTATGTACCAAACATTTTTGGCTGGTTTATTTCTTTCCAGGCATGCCTTCAGCTTTCAATTTACAGAGGTGGTTATTCGGTGTGAAATACGGACCTGACATACCAATATTTTATCTCTTGCCAAAAATACACAAAAATGGCAATAACCCACCAGGGAGACCTATAGTATCAGGCACTAATTCTATTCTCCAGCCTCTAGCTATTTATGTCGATTCCTTTTTACAAACAATTGTTACCAAGTTACTTAATTGCCTTAAAAGACACCACCGTCTTCTTACACAAAATATCAAATATTCCAATCTATTCACATAGTATACTATGTACACTTGATATCAAAAGTTTGTATACAAATATTCCTTACAACGAAGGCATGACAGCTGTGAGACAGAAATTATGCGAAGAGGCTACCCCTCAATAAATCCAAAAATTAAATTTATCCTATCCCTACTCGATATTCTATTAACTAAAAACTATTTTAGATTCAATGAAGATTATTATTTGCAGCTGCAGGGAACCTCAATGGGATCCTCCACATCACCTAGCTATGCAAACATCTTTATGTCATCTTTCGAAACTACATACATTATTGACTGTCCCTACAAATAACACGGACGGATGGCTTCGCATTGTGGACGATGTATTCCTATTATGGAATAGAAGCATAGAAGCGCTTAATACATTTATTTCATATACTAATGAATGCCATGAACTGATTGAATTTTTTCTGGAGTTCGTTGAAAATAAAATACATTTTTTAGATGTTGAAATTAATAAGACCGAAAATAATGAGTTAATTACTACTCTATTCTCTAAACCTACAGAAAGAAATAATTTGCTAAGAAAAGACCGTGCCCATGCCCCACAAACCTTCCCTATGGCTGGGTTCACACTACCTATTTTCAGGCGTAAACGAGGCGTTTTACGCCTCGAATTACGCCTGAAAACACGGCTCAAATACGTTGGCAAACATCTGCCCATTCATTTCAATGGGTTTGCCGAGGTACTGTACCGACGACCTGTAATTTTACGCGTCGCTGTCAAAAGACGGCGCTTAAAATAACATAGTCATCAAAGATGTGCAGGACACTTCTTGGGACGTAATTTGAGCCGTTTTTCATTGACTTCAATGAAGAACAGCTCCCAAATTACGGCCGTACTTGACGCCTCACAAAACGCGAGTACGAGCAATTACGTCTGAAATGCAGGAGCTGTTTTCTCCTGAAAACAGCTCCGTAATTTCAGCCGTAATTGTCGTTATCGTGTGCACATACCCTAAGGGACAATTTATACGAGCCCGCAGAATCTGTAGTAACGACTCTGAATATCTTAAACATAAAAATAAAATGAGAGAAATTTACCGCACGAGGATACGAAAAGAGAGAGATGTCCAAAATAGGAAACAAAATAATGTCTTATAAAAAAAAGAAGATTTACGGATTCGTAAAGTAAAAAAACCAAAAACGAACAACCATTAATGTTCATTTCCACCTACGGCAAACATTCCCACCTTATAAAAAACACGATTACTAAATATTGGGATATGATGAAACATGACCAAAACTATGGTATTCGGTTTAAAAACAAACCTAAATTCATCTACAGAAAAGGTAGCTAGCAGACATCAAGAAAAAAACTATTTCTAAACATGCTTTCTTGAATACTCCTAAGAATGGTACCTACTCATGTTTATCATGTCCCAATTGTAGTTCAATTCTAAAAGGAAATTTCTTTAATCATCATAAAAAGGGATATAAGATCTACTTTAAAGGTTATTACAATTGTAATTACAAAAATGTGATCTATTTGTTAAAATGTCCATGTGGCAAAGTATACGTTAGTCAGACTATGCGGCCAATTAAGACCCGTATCAATGAACATAGGTGCAAGATAAAAACATTTGTAACTAAAACGAAAGAACAAATTACTTCCACTATTTTGACCAAAAGAAAACACGGAGAAGCCTCTGTGGCAAAACATTTTGCTGAAATGAAACACAAAGTATATGAACTAAAAGAGGAAATAGAAGGGTCTAACAGCAAACACATTAAAACAAAACTTCTACAAAGAGAAGGCTATTGGATACACACCCTAAATAGCCTTAGTCCATCAGGTCTCAATGAAACCTGTAACTTCAGAATCTTTCTATAATCTTTCTATAATAATATATATTCAAATATCTTACATTTTGTTCTAAGTCTTTATATCTCATATATATATATCTCATATATAATAAAAAATAGATACTTTACGAGAAAATAATCTGGAGCCAATACTTGCTTTTTTAAATATAATATAAAATCGAGACATATAGCTCCAAATGGCGCTCCTTCCATTCTAAGCCCTACAGTGTGCCCAAACAGCAGTTTACGTCCACAAGTAAGGCATTACCATACCCGGGAGAACCCGCTTAATTCATGGGTTACGATTCTCCAGTGGCACAAGCTGGGCACACCATATCGTGCGGTGAATAGGCAGATCAGTGGAAAAATTAAAATTTTCACTTTGCATCATCCACTGCGTATTCATTTCTGAAAAACACCTGTGGGGTCTAAATTCTCAATACACCCCTCGATAAATGCCTTTATGGTGTACCAAAAAAAAGGGACCCCATTTTAGAAACTACATCATGGGTTTTGCGAATGCGACAAAGCGTCTGTAAACTGTTCCAGCAAAATCTACGCTCCAAAAGCCAAATACCCCTCCTTTTCATCTAAACCCTCCCTTATATGTAAACAGCAGTTTATAACCACATATGGGGTGTTACCGTACTCGGGAGAAATTACTTTACAAATGTTGGGGTGCTTTTTCTTCTTTATTCCTTGTGAAAATAAACTGTAAAAAAATAAATAATTTTTACATTTTCACGGCCTACTTCTAATAATTTCTGCAAACCACCTGTAGGGGCTAAATTCTCACTACACCCCTAGATAATTTCCTCAAGGGGTGTGGTTTCCAAAATGGGGTCACTTTTAGGGGGTTTCCACTGTTTTGTCCCCTCAGGGGATTTGCAAATGAGTCATGGCCTCCGCAAACCAGTCCTGCTAAATTTGAGCTACAAAAGCCAAATTGCGCTCTTTCCCTTAAGCCCTGCAGTGTTTCCAAACAGCCGTTTAGGACCACATATGGGGTATTGTTTTACTCGGGAGAAATTGCTTTATAAAATGTTGTGGTGCTTTTAATCCGTTAGTCTTTGTGGAAATAAAAAAATATTTACTAAACCTACACTTTCTTTGAAAAAAATGTAGATTTTCATTTTCACGGCATAATTCCAATAATTTCTGCAAAAAACATGTGCGGTCAAAATACTCACTATACCCCTAGATAATTTCCTTGAGGGGTGTAGTTTCCCAAATGGGGTCACTTTTGGGGGATTTTCACTGTTTTGGCACTGCAAGAGCTCTTCAAACCTGACATGGTGCCTAAAATATATCCTAATAAAAAGGAGGCCGGCCCCAAAATCCTCTAGGTGCTCCTTTGATTTTGAGGCCTGTGTTTCAGTCCAGCAGCACACTAGGGCCACATGTTGGATATTTCCTAAAACTGAAAAATCTGGGCAATAAATATTGATTGACGTTTCTCTGGTAAAACCTTCTGTGTTACAATTTTTATTTTATTAAATATGAATTTCTGCAAAAAAAATAAAATTAATTCGTACATTTCATCTCTACTTGGCTTTAATTCTTGTGAAATGCCTAAAGTGTTAAGAAACTTTCTAAATGCTGTTTTGAATACTTTGAGGGGTGCAGTTTTTAAAATGGGGTGACTTATTGGGGGTTTCTAATATATAAAGCCCTCAAAGACACATCACAACTGAACTGGTCCCTGAAAAAATAGCCTTTTGAAATTTTCTTGAAAATATCAGAAATTGCTGCTACAGTTCTAAGCCTTGTAACATCCAAGAAAAATAAAAGGATGTTCAAAAACCGATGGAAATCTAAAAGTAGACATATGGGGGATGTTAATTAGCAACTATTTTGTGTGGTATAACGGCTTGTATTACAAGCAGATACGTTTAAATTTAGAAAAATGCACATTTTTAGCAAAATTTTGGTGTTTTTCACAATTAAATACTGAATGTAGCAAGCAAATTTTGCCAGTAACAAAAGTCCAATGTGTCACGAGAAAACAATCTCAGAATCGATTGGATAGGTAAAAGCATTGCAAAGTTATTACCACATAAAGTGAAACATGTCAGATTTGAAAAATTAGGCTCTTTCAGGAAGGTCAAAAGTGGCCACAGGGGAAAGTGGTTAAAGACGTCAAAAGAGAAACACTAAATATGTCCGTTAGGCAGGTATCCCACACCTGATCCAGAAATGATAGAGCAGAAAATGTGAATCTATACCATATCCTTTGTGCTAACTACTGAATTGGTAAGGTCCAACAGTCTACAGATCTAAGGAACCATAGAGAATAGGCCATAAGGATGACTGGTTTGAAAAATACGCTAAATGAGCTTCGAGAGGAGGGGTGTCAGCTGTATGTTTCTGCTGACACCTCGGCTGTGATTGGAGAGAACTTAGAACCCGGCTGTTAAACTACTTAGATGCAATGGCCAGAAGTGACCGTGGCATCTAAGCCACTAGAAAGAGAGAGAATATCGGGGGCGTGGCCTAGCGGTGAATGTGAGCAGACGTGCGAGACTGGAGCTGCTGCCGTGCCCATCCTGAATTTACGTATTTGTCCCGTTGAATGCGGGAAAACTTTAGACCCGAACAAAGATTCATACTGGAGGCGGTTGTGCTGGAGTGCCCTGCCACGATGACCCGCTCAAAGAAGCAAAAAACACCGCCGCCGAGTCCAGGGTCTTGCTCCCAAGATGGCGCCGGTGAGAAGGACGGCCGGAACAGAGGCCTCCGCCAGGATGCAGCAGACAAGCTGGAGCGGTTTGCCCGTACGCCTAGAGCGGGTGGCGCGGTTGCACTGTAAGTGCAGTTGGCTGTAGGACAGCCTGCAGGCGGCTCCTCATATGGATCTCGGTACTCTGTCTTGGAAGAGGACACGAGAAGTGAGGAGGAGGAGGTGAGCAGGACCACGCTGGGTCAGCAGGGTACTGGCGGGAAGAAGAGCGTTGGGACAGGGGAACCCTCTTTAACGGACATTTTGGCTGCAGTAAAACAAAATTCCATGGTCCTCACTACGCTAACCTGCCAGATGGGAGGTTTGAAAGAGAACATTTTGTTGCTAAGAAATGACCTACAAAAAGTGGCGGAGTGGCACCACTGCTATGGAAGGGAGAGTGTGAGACATGGAGGATGCTATTCCTGCCATACAGCTTGATGTACAATCACATTCTCAAGCTGTGGCTGCATTACAACCAAAGGCAGACGATATGGAAAATCGGCTGCGTCGTAACAATGTTCGCCTGGTGGGGGTGCAGGAAAAAATGGAGGGCACAAACCCTGATGATTTTTTCGAAAAATGGCTGATTGATACGTTTGGCATAGAGGAACTGAATCCTCTATTTGTAGTGGAAAGAGCTCAACAGGGTGCCGATAAGACCTGGCCCTCCGGGGCGACCGCCGAGACCAGTCCTCATAAAGATCCTACACTACAAAGGATAGAGATAAGATTTTGAGGAAAGCAAGAGAACGGCAAGATATTTCCTTCAATGGGGTGAAAGCGTCCTTCTTTCCTGATTTTTCAATGGAAGTGCAACGGAAAGATCGCAATTTTTGGATATAAAGAAACGCCTTAGGGCATTGCAAGTTCAGTATTCCATGATGTATCCTGCCAGACTTAGGGTGGTAGCCCTAGGAGCTACTTAATTTTTTGAGACGTCTAGAGAGGCTGTCAGATGGCTCGACAGAAATGAAAGTCGATTGCGACCTGAAGCAGAGAGAGGGCGCTGATCCCAGCGTGACAGGGCTTGGACGAAGAGGCCGGCGCTACAGGACTGTGGCGGGTGTCGCGGACTTTTGCAAAGACTGGTACTGCTGACTAATTTCTGGCTTTGTTTTCCTTTTGAGCTTCCTGGTATCCTTTGAAGAACAACATGAAGGATCACCAAGAACTGGGGGAGAGGTTTTTTGGGTGTTATATGTTTATAATGTGTTGAAGGGATGGATGACTATTCGTACAGAGCAGTGGGAGTAAATGTCAGATGAGTATGGATTTCTATATATTTGGTATGTTCTCTATGTATATGAGGAATGCAGTAATTGCCTGCCAATGCTCGCCGACATGGGATAAGACAGACACTATCTGTTGCCCTGACCCTTTTAGTGGGGTAGGTTTATTGGGTTTACAACAGGGGATTGGGAGGGAGAGGGAGGGGAGTTTGATTCAGCTGGTTGGATTTACACAACTCAAGATGCAGGGTAAGATGTATTGGTATATGTTGAGGTTTGATGGGGTCACTTAACTGTTTGTCCTGGAATGTTAGGGGACTACATGAATCCAGGAAACGTCATGCTATTTTTGAATTTATTAGACAACAGGATGCGCGGATGATTGGGTTGCAGGAGACGCATATGACTAGAGACTCTGTGTCCTTGATTCAACGGGCCTGGATAGGACAGTTTTCATTCCTATCACACCACTTATTCCAGGGGGGGGGGGGTGAGTCTTCTCATACATAGGGCAATACCATTTATTTGTCATTCTTCCTTTATTGATGGAGAGGGGCGGTATGGGGGGTATACATTGTTCCTTATATAATTGGGAATGTGTGTTGGTGGTGCTGTATATTCCCCCTCCCTTTTCCAGTGTGTGTATTAGAAAAGTTGTGGAAGAACGGTCTAAATTCCCGGAGGTACCACTAATTTTGATGGGGGATTTTGATGAATGCTGGAGCAGATCAATTTCACAGAGGGGATGGCAATCCGAGGGGAGGTATAACAGCATTTGGGAGGCTTATTACGGAGATAGGTTGGCGTGATGTATGAAGAGATAAACATCCGGGACGGTGTCAGTACTCATGTGCTTCCTCCACGTCTCTCTCCAGAACAGATTAGATATTATGCTCGCCTAAAGTGGTACCCTTTATTGCACAGATAGAGTATTTACAGAGAGCTTTGTCGGACCATTCTCCTATGTTGCTAAAGGTGGAGACTGAGGGGAGGATAGGGCGGTGTAAGGGGTGTTGGAAATTAAATGCATTTTGGTTGAAGCGGATAGATAATAAAAAACGTCTTCGAGTTGATAACGGAATACTTTCGGTTCAATACGGGTACAGTGCCACAGGAGATACTGTGCGATGCAATGAAGGCCTGGTTGAGGGGGGCTAGCGAAGCAACCGGGCATGAGAGGGCCCGTGCCTCCCCGCCCATAAATGTTAAAGGCTTGGCAGCGCATGCCCCGTGGTAGCGTCGCTACCCCATAACGGCTGCTAGCGGCACCACTGGGCCTATGGGGGGGGCGTGTCGGCGGGCGGCACGGGCCCCCTCATGCCATGGGTCCCATAGCAGCTGCTACGGCTGCTACAGGGGTAGTTACGCAACTGTGCCCTGTCAGTCAGTAGCTGTTGGTTATGCTGGTGACACACGACCAAGATAAAATATTACACAAAACCTACGATGAAAAATTATGAAAAGGACAACAAAGTTTTAATAAAATATGCAGGATGGAAAAATCATGATGTGTTGTATGTGTTCTATCAAAATGATCTCATAAGACCAAATTTTATAAATGGTCAATATGCTTAGTACTGTATGTGTAAGATATGAGGAGGAAATTAGAACATGTGCAACACTACACATAAATTCAGTTACACAGTATCAATGAATGTAGAATACTTCTCTCATGCTATAGAGACAAGTCGTTTTCACTAGAATGAAGGGCGCTCCTACAAGCGATTATTTCTCTATTAGCTTGGAGATCTGTGCATATATAAAGATCTCAAGCTAATGTTGGCATTGTCCCAGAGACTTTAAGGCCTTCATGACAGCCATACGGCTATATATGTTCCAACTGCCGATGCCCCGTGCAGTTGTCACATTTATAAATGTTGGCAGCCTGGAATGGGGTTTAACCCTTCCCCACCGCAACCATTTTTCAAATTGACACATGCTGATAATACGCCAGATACTTGGAATTGGGTGGAGGCGCAGAAGTTGCTAAAACAGCATCAGTTAGAAAGGGCAGATTACAAGAGGATGTTTCTTAAACAACATTATGAAGGGGAAACTACAGGACGGTTGTTAGCCAAAATGGCACAGGCCAAGAGGGAGAATAATTATATGCATACTATAAGGGGGTGGGGGGTATGCAAGAGACCGATACAGGAAAGATATTGAAAGTATTTCAGAAGTTTTACTCTAATTTATGACTCTAAAGCAGGGTACACACCTCAACAGTTAGAGGAGTATCTAGGGGAGGTCCGTCTTCCCAGATTGGGAAGGGAGGAGAGAACGATGTTGGAGAAGCCTATTTCTCTGGAAGAACTCCAGGAAGCAGTAGGGACACTGGTGAACGAAAAGTCTCCAGGGCCGGATGGCCTCCCGGTAGAGATTTTTAAGGAATATGGGGAGGAGCTTGCTCCTCAGTTACTGGCTACTTTGAATCCGGAAGCCGTCCCCTATAAAAACTTTCCATCAATGTATGAGGCCACCATAGTGGTTCTGCCTAAGGAGGGAAAAGATATTCAACTGCCAGAATCCTATAGACCGGTGTCCTTGTTGACGGCGGATATTAAAATTATGGCAAAGGTCTTGGCACTCAGGCTCTCTAGAGTAGTGGATGGGGTGGTACATGGGGACCAGTCCGGCTTTATGCCGTCGAAATAGACGGCGGTGAACAGGAGACGTTTGTTTTTGAAGTTACATGTGATCCCGGATAATCCTATAGGAAGAGCCATTCTTTTGTTGGATGCTGCTAAAGCTTTCGACTGTGTGGAGTGGGGATATTTGTGGTCAGTCCTGGACAGAATGGGGTTCAGTCCTAACTATGTAAAATTGATTAAGCGGTTATATGTGGCCCCAACTACAAGGATACGGGCGAATGGTGCGTTCTGATCGGTTTTCGTTGGCTAGGGGGACGAGTCAGGGCTGTCCCTTATCACCGTTATTATTCGCTCCAGCAGTGGAACCGTTGGCATGTGCAGTCCGCCAACATGTGGACATACAGGGGTTGAGATATGGGGCGGTGGAGGAGCGTATTGCATTATATGCTGATGATATGCTGTTGTTTATGACAGATACCGAGCACACCCTGCCGATAGTTATGGATCTTATTAAACGCTTTGGGAAATATTCAGGGTTGACAATTAACTGGTCGAAATCGGCTCTTATGTTAATAGATCCGGTTGTTATCCCGATTGGGGATAATACCAGTTATCACAGAATTTAAATACCTGGGGGTTCGGGTAACGGCGAGAGTGACGGATTACATGTCCCTTAATATTATACCAATGTTGCCAAAGATAAAGGCCAAAGTGCAGGCTTGGAACAAGCTCCCACTTTCTGCTTTGGGCAGAACTAATTTGATCAAAATGATCCTCATGCCTCAGGTGCTATATGCCATCCATAACTCCCCTATGTGGATCCCCAAACACTGGTTAAGAAGGCTGCATAACCTTTTTCGAGATCTAGTGTGGAAGCGGGGAGTGCCTAGAATAAAACTGGAGAAGCTGCAATTGCCTAAGGACGAGGGGGGCCTAGCTCTGCCCAATGCGTGGGTGTATTACTTGCTGCTCAATGCCAGCAATTTTGGGGGTGGGAACATGTGGAAAAATGGGGGTCCTGTGCACGTATTTTATCATATTTGGGGGGAAGGGGAAATCCGCTGGCAGGACTGGAAGCACACACATAAGAGGCTAGCGAGTAATAAACCAACATTGCTTCTCATACATAAAGTGTGGTGGCAATGTAAGCAATTGTTGGGGATAGGGGACTGTAATAAGTATACTCCACTTTGGTACAATTCCCACATATATCGATTCCTTCGACTGGAGGGGATGCAGGGTTGGGAACAACAGGGCATTATAAGACGGAGTCAGCTGTATGAGGGACCCTTAAATCCTTCCAGCAACTACAGGATGGGTTTCAGTTGGATCCACATCTGTTTTATCAATATCTGCAGATTCATCATGCCTTACAGACGCAAGCTACCAGGGTAGACCTGAAGATATACGCACTGGGAGTGTTGGAATATATTGCAAAAGCAGCTACATCGAGGGGGTTGATCTCTTTGGCATATCACAGGTTGTTGTCTGAATATCTGGGGGATCTTATGGCGCCTGTTAAAGCTAAATGGGAACGTGATGCGGGACCTATTCCAAAAGATCACTGGGGGGATATACTGGCGTCACCCAGTCTTCTGTCAATTAATGTGGCGCAAAGGAGATCAACTCTTTTTGATACACAGGGTATATAAGACCCCCTGGGTTCTGAAATGTATGGGATTAAGAACAGATGCCAAGTGTCCTCAGTGTCCGGAAGAAAAGGCGGACATTTATCACATGTTTTGGCCCTGCGGGGTTCTGGGGAACTTGTGGAGGGAGATGTCAGAGTTAGTGGGGCGAGTGTATGAGGTGCAGATTCCAATAGACCCAATAGTGATGCTTCTCGGATATGTTGGAGATTTGGAGGGGGAACGGTTGAAATGTTTGGCTATTGCCAAAATGTTGTACCAAGTCAGGAAGGGTATAGCTCAGCATTGGTTGGATGCGGAACGGCCTTAGATGGAGGAAATCCTTGGTACCAATCAATTACAAGGTTTTGATGGAGTATAGGATATATTCAAAGAGGAGGTCTATTAGGAAATTCGAGAAACAATGGGCTAGGTGGATTGATCATCCTGGTTGGGAATCAGCGTAACTCCTGGCACTTCGCTCGTCTCCTTTAGATTAACATGGCAGGAAGGACTGATATGAGTATTGAGTTCCAAGAGGGTAATACTATGGTACTGGGCAATGCAGATTCTGCACAGCGGTGGAGTTGGTATACAGAGACTGGTAGGGGAATGGCAATAGTAGGTATGGGGAGGATAATCTTGTGTGGTTCGTAATTTTTGGTTCTGACGGTATGAATTTGGTATGCACATAAGGGGAAGGAGAGAGAGGAGATGGGCTGGAATAAATAGAAGCAGGTGATAACCTATTGAAACCTTATGAAAGATGGACGGCTGAGGGGTTGCGTGTATTTGTTATGTTGGCAATACATATTGGGTCTTTGATGTACTGACTTCATTGCATTTAAGATTGTATGATGACCTGTAATGCTGTTATCTGCTGAATAAACTTGAACTGATTTAAAAAAAAAAAAGGAGAGAATATCTCCCTCTGTCACTCCTTAAGCCCCCCTGCAACTCGATCGTGGGGTGCCGATAGTGGTCATGGCAGCCTAGGGGTCTAATGTCATGGCAGCCTCCTCTGGCAGGACTTAAAGGAAAGCTGTCAACAGGTTTATGCTGCCCTATCTGAAAGTAGTGACAGACAATGATTCCAGCGGTGTGTCACTTATTTTGTAATAATCAGGAGTTTTCATAAAATCCCTGTTTATCTCCTGCGGCACGAGCGGAGCGTAGTCAATAGCTGTGGCTCCCGCCCTCTGCGGCTAACTAATAGCCTTTTCTCCATACTGTGCACAGGGAAAAATCTGTCAATAAGCGGTGGCAGCCACAGTCCGTGAATATCGAGGAGCCCTGAGTGCGAGCATATCATTGAGAGGACTCCTGGCTCATGCTGCAGGAAATAAACAGGGATTTTATGAAAACGAGTGAATTTTACAAATATAGTCTAAGTAAACTAAAGTAATAACACACAGTAATCTATAAACTAAGTAATCACACCGGTAGAACCAGAGACTCAGACGGCACAAACCATGTGAAAAAGTCTCATTAATCAAAGTCGGTAAAAATCAAAATACATTGCAATACATAGGTATTGCACTGCATTGTGCAAGCATTCTAACAATTTCATGTTCAGGTCCCCTGGGCGGCGGGACAAAAATAAAAGAAAAATGTAAAAAAAAAAAATGTAAAAAAAAAAAAAAACAATTAGTATTGCCGTTTCCATTAAGTTTTAACCCCTAGGCGCACGAGGACGCAACTGTACATCCATGTGGCCAGTGTCTTAAGGCACAGGGACGTACAGTTACTGCGAAGTTCCCGGTGCACACTGTCGGCGACAGTGTGCACTGGGAACCGGGAGGCCAGCTGTCCCTGACAGCTGACACTCCACTGTATGCCGATCAGCGGCTTATTTCCGCTGATATCGGCAATTAACCCCTTGATTGCGGTGATTGATTGCAATCACCGCATTCAGGGGTTTCTAGCTCATCGGCAGACCTCACGATGAAATCGTGAGGTTTGCAGATGGCTAGCATGGCGATCGGAGGCCAAGTAATGGCCTCCGTGTCAGCCATGTACGGAAGCCTATCAGGATCAGCCTCCTGATAGACTTCCTGTCAGAGTGACAGGACGTCACTGCCGTTTGCGATGCACACTGTCGATGACAGTGTCTGTGACACTGTCGGCGACAGTGTGCATCGGGAACCGGGAGGTCAGCTGTCCCTGACAACTGATACTCCACTAGTTGCCGATCAGCGGCTCATTGCCGCTGATTTCGGAAATAAACCCGTTACATGCGGGGCTCGATTGCGATCTCCGCATGTAGGGGGTTTGTAGCACATCAGCAGCCCCCATGCAATTGTGGGGGCTGCTGATGCTTGTGATTGCACCCGGGGGCCAGACAACGGCCCCCGGGTCTGCCATGTATGTCAGCCTATGAGTATCACACTGACAGTTGGAATACGTTACACTAACTAGGTAGTGTTATGTATTCTAGCAGCGATCAGAGCTGCAGGTAAAAAAAGAAAGTGTAAAAAGTAAATAAAAAAAAAAGTTAATAAAAATGTTTTACAAAAGTGTAAAAATAAAAGATCTTTTTTCCTATAATAAGTCTCTTATTATAGGAAAAAAATGAAACCGTTAAAAAAAACAGTACACATATTTGGTATCACCGCGTTCGTAAAGACCCAATCTATAACACTATAATGTTATTTTTACCGCACGGTGAACGCCGCAAAAAAAACCAACCTAAAAACAATGCCAGAATCACTATTTCTTGGTCACCATCCCTCCCAAAATATAGAATAAAAAGTGATCAAAAAGTCGCATGTACCCGGAAATAGTACCAATAAAAACTACAACACCGCTTTTTTGACTGAAAAAAAATAAAATAAAAAAAGTTACGGCTCTCAGAATATGGTGACACAAAAAAGAAATTATTTTATAAAGAAGTGATTTTATTGTGCAAACGCTGCAAAACAAAAAACCTATATACATATGGTATTGCCGTAATCGTACCGACCTGCAGAATAAAGTACAATTGTCATTTATAGCGCATTATGAAAGCCGTAAGAAATAAAGAATTTAAAACGCCAAAATCACTGTTTTTGGCCACCAAAGCTCTAAATAAAAGTAATAAAAAGTGATCAAAAATTTGCATCTACAAAAAAACGGTACCAATAAAATCTACAGCTCGTCCTGCCAAAAATAAGCCCTCACACCGCTCAATTCATGGAAAAATAAAAAAGTTATGGCGTTTGGAAGGCGGGGAGTGAAAAACTAAAATGGAAAAGCAAAAAAGGATCAGTCCTGCGAAGGTTAATTCATTTCTATTAAAAAAATACATTACCACCACATGTGGGGTATTGTCGTACTCGGGAGAGATTGCGCTACAAATTTAGGGCGACTTTTTCTCCTTTATCCCTTGTGAAAATGAAAAAATGCAACATTTTAGTGGACAAAAATGGTTATATTCATTTTCACTGCCTAATTCTACTGAATTCTGCAAAACACCTGTGTGGTATAAATGCTTACTAAACCCCTAGAAAAATTCCTTGAGGGGTCTAGTTTCCAAAATGGGGTCACTTTTGGGGGGTTTCCACTGTTTTGTTCCCTCCAGGGGGTTGCAATCGCAACATGGCACTGAAAATCAATCCAGCAAAATCTGTGTTCCAAAATCCAAATGGCGCTCCCGCCCTTATGAGCGCTGCCGTGGGTCCAAACAGCAGTTTATTACCACATATGGGGTATTTCCGTAATCGGGAGAAGATGCTTTACAAATATTGGGGTGAATTTTCTTCTTTATTCCTTGTAAATATTAAAAATTTCTATGCTATTTCAGAAAAAAAGTAGATTTTCATTTTGACAGACTAACTCCAATAAATATAGCAAAATACCTGTGGGGTCAAAGTGCTAACTATACCCCTAGATAAATTCCTTGAGGGGTCTAGTTTCCAAAATGGGGTCACTTTTGGGGAGTTTCCACTGTTTTGGCCCCACAAGACCTCTTCTAACTCGACATGGTGCCTAAAATATATTCTAAAAATAAGCAGGCCCCAAAATCCTCTAGGTACTCCTTTGCTTCTGAGGCCGGTGTTTCGGTCCATTACCACACTAGGGCCACATGTGGGATATTCCTAAAAACTGCAAGACCTGGGCAATAAATATTGAGTTGTATTTCTCTGGTAAAACCTTCTGTGTTACCCAATTTTTTTTATTACAAATGAACTTCGGCCTAAAAAAGGAGAAATTTGTAAATTTCCCCTCTACTTTGCTTTATTTCCTGTGAAACGCCTAAAGGGTTAAAATACTTTCTGAATGCTGTTTTGAATACTTTGAGGGGTGCCGTTTTTAAAATTGGGTAATTTATTGGGGTATTCTATTATATAAGGCCCTCAAAACGACTTCAGAACTGAACTGGTCCCTGTAAAGATAGCCTTTTCAAATTTTCTTGAAAATGTGAGAAATTGCTGCTAAAGTGCTAAGCCTTGTAATGTCCTAGAAAAATAAAAGGATGTTCAAAAAACAATGCAAATATAAAGTACACATATGGGAAATGGTAACTAGTGACTATTTTGTGTGATATTACTATCGGTTTTACAAGCAGATACATTTAAATTTAGAAAAATGCAAATTTTTGCAAATTTTCTCTAAATTTTGGCGTTTTTCACGAATAAATATTGAATTTATCAACCAAATTTTTCCACTATCATAAAGTACAATATGTCACAAGAAAACAATCTCAGAATCGCTTGGATATGTAAAAGCATTCCGGAGTTATTACCACATAAAGGGACACGTCAGTTTGAAAAAATCGGCTGTGCCACAAGGCCAAAACAGGCTGCGTCCTAAAGGGGTTAAGCTATAGCAATTTAACCCCTTCCTGCTGAAGCCAGTTTTGAGCTTCCTGACAGAGCCTCATTTCTTAGATCTGACACATGTCACTTTATGTGGTAATAACTAATGTTTTCACCTATTCAAGCGATTCTGTTTTCTCGTGACATTGGAATTTATGTTACTGGTAAAATTTGGTCGATACATTCAGTATTTAAATTGTAAAAAATAAAAAAAAATGTAGCGAAAAATTGTAAAAATTAGCATTTTTCTAAATTTGAATGTCTCTGCTTGTAAGACAGATAGTTATACCACACAAGATAGTTGCCAATTAACTTTTCCCATATGTCTACTGAAGTCTAGATTCCCACGAGGGTATAAAACCTCGGAAAAGAAAAACAACATTTTTAAAGTCCAAGGTGGTCCGTTTAAACAACGGTCATGTGAACGGCCCCATTGAATTACATAGGTAGGTGTCTCGGCCGTTGTTTTAAACAGCTATCACATGGACGTATTACACATTCGTGTGAATAAGGCCTTAGATTAGCATCATTTTTTGATTATCCTTTTATTTTTCTAGGACGTTACAAGGCTTAGAATTTTAGCAAAAAATTCTCACATTTTCAAGAACGGCAATTTTTTCAGGGACCACTTCAGTTCTAAAGTGGCTTTGAGGGGCTCATACTTTACAAACCCCCATAAATCACCCCATTTTAAAAAGTGGACCCCTTAAAGTATTCTAAACAGCATTTAGAAAGTTTCTTAACCCTTTAGGCATTTCACAGGAATTAAAGCAATGTAGAGGTAACATTTTCAATTTTCATTTTTTTTGCAGAAGTATATTTCCATTATTTTTCTGTAACACAGAAGGTTTTACCAGAGAAATACATCTAAAAAAATTATTACCCAGATTCTGCAGTTTAGAAATATCCCACATGTGGCCCTAGAGTACTAATGGACTGAAGCACAGGCCTCAGAAGAAAAAGGAGCACCTAGAGAATTTTGGGGTCTTTTTAATAGATTATATTTGAAAAACCATGTCAGGTTTGAAGAGGTCTTGTGGTACGAAAACAAAAGGAAACACCCCAAAAATACTCTATTAAGGAAACTACACACCAGAAGGAATTTATCTTTGTGTGTAGGTAGCATTTTGTCCGCAAACGTTTTATAGATTTTATTCGAATTAGGTTATGAAAATTTTAAAAAATAAATTTCCAATACATTTTTTTTTATTTCCACAAGGATTAAAGGAGAGAAAGCAACCCTACATTTGTATAACAATTTCTCCCGTGTACAGAAATATCCTATATGTGGTCATAAACTGTTGTTTGGACACACGGCAGGGCTAAGAAGGGAAGGAGCGCCATTTGGCTTTTGGAGCTTAAATTTTGCTGGAATGGTTTGTGGAGGCCATGTCGTATTTGCAAAGCCCCTGAGGGGCCAAAACAGTGGAAACCCCGCACAAGTGTCCCAATTTGGGAAACTACACCCTCAAGGAAATTATCTAGGGGGTATAGTGATTATTTTGACCCCACAGGTTTTCTGCAGAAATTATTGCAATTAGGCCGTGAAAATAAACATTTTAATTTTTTCCAATAAAATGTAGGCTTAAATATTATTATTTTTTTCCATAGCCACAAGAACTAAAGGAGAAAAATCACCCCAACATTTGGAAAACAATTTCTCCAGAGTACGGCAATACCCTATATGCAGTCAAACTGCTGTTTGGACACACGGTAGGACTCAGAAAAGAAGGAGCGCCATTTACATTTTGCAATGGTTTCTGGGCGCCATGTCGAATGTGCTGAGACCCTGTAGTATTAGTACAGTGGAAACACCCCAAAAGTGACTCCATTTGGGAAACTACACCCCTTGAGGAATCATCTAGGGGTATATTGAGAATTTTTTGCTGAATTAATTAGAATTAAGAATTAGAAAAGAGGCTCTGTCACCACATTATAAGTGCCCTATCTCCTACATAAGGAGATCGGCGCTGTAATGTAGGCGACAGCAGTGCTTTTTATTGAAAAAAACTATTTTTACCACTTTATTAGCGATTTTAGATTTATGCTAATGAGTTGCTTAATGCCCAAGTGGGCGTATTTTTACTTTAGACCAAGTGGGCGTTGTACTGGGGAGTGTATGACGCTGACCAATCAGCCTCATGCACTCCTCTCCATTCATTTACTCAGCGCATAGGGATTCTGCTAGATCCTTATGTGCTGTCTTATACTAACACATTAACAATACTGAAAGTGTTTAGACAGTGAATAGACATTCCACGGGATGTCTATTCACAATCTCTGCACTTCGTTACTCTGTCTGTGGTAGTTACAGCAGAGGAAGCGTGATCTCGCGAGATCTCGTTGTAAATGACAGGTTACAACGAGATCACGCTTCCTCTGCTATAACTACCATCGAAACAGTAACGAAGTGCAGAGATTGTGAATAGACATCCCGTGGAATGTCTACTCACGGTCTAAACACTTCAGTATTGTTAATGTGTTAGTATAAGACAGCACATAAGGATCTAGCAGGATCCCTATGCGCTGAGTAAACGAATGGAGAGGATTGCATGAGGCTGATTAGTCAGTGTCATACACTCCCTTGTACAACGCCCACTTGGTCTAAAGTAAAAATACGCCCACTTGGGCATTAAGCAACTCATTAGCATAAATCTAAAATCACAAATAAAGTGGTAAAAATAGACCGTTTTTTAAAATAAAAACACTGCTGTCACCTACATTATAGCGCCGATCTCCTCATGTAGGAGATAGGCCACTTATAATGTGGTGACAGAGCCTCTTTAAGCCGTGAAAATTAAAAATGTAATTTTTTCCCAATAAGATGTAGATCAACATTTTTCATTTTCACGAGGAAGACAAAGCACCCCAACATTTGTAAAGAAAGGTCTCCCGAGTATGGCAATACCTCATATATGGTTACAAACTGCCATTTGGACATATGGGAGGATTCAGAAGAAAATAAGTGGTATTTGACATTTGGAGCGTAGATTTTGCTGGAATGGTTTGTGGACGCCATGTCGCATTCGCAAAACCCTGATGCACTGAAAAAAAAAAAAAAAAAAAAAGTGACCTAATTTTAGAGACTACACCCCTAAAGGCATTTATGAAGTGGTGTAGTGAGCATTTAGACCCCACAGCTGTTTTTCAGAAATTAATACGCAGTGGATGATGCAAAGTGAAAATGGCCATTTTTTCCACTGAAATGCCATTTCACCGCTCAATATGTTGTGCCCAGCTTGTGCCACTGGAGAATCTTACCCCATAAATTGTTAATCGTGTTTTCATGGGTATGACAATGCCTTACATGTGGACGTAAACTGCTGTTTGGGCACACCGTAGGGCTTAGCAGGGAAGGAGCGCCATTTGGAGTGTGGATTTGGAGCGTGGATTTTGCTTGGTAGTAGTTTTGTTTGGAGTTGCAGGCCAGCGTAGCACTGATAAACGGTGTCCTCTCTTATCCCCCTTTTGTAATACTCTGCACCTTTTTGGGACTTTTCCTCCTTCGTAGTTTGGGAAATTTTGCTAGGAAAGTGTAGCCCTGGTATAATACGGGCGCCCTCACTTCCAGCAGATGTGCGATGTCCCTTCCCTTCCACGTTCCTAAAAACTAGGGCCCTGAAACAGAAGGAATGTTCCGGCCTGTAAATTGGGATGGTCCCTCATCACCACATTTCTAGTGCCATAACTTTTTTATTTTTCAGTTGATGGAGCTGTGTGAGGGCTTGTTTTTTGCGAGAAAAGCTGTAGGTTTTATTGGTTTCATATTGGGACACATACGACTTTTTGATCACTTTTTATTTCATTTATTGGAAGAGGAAAATTACCAAAAACAAGCAATTCTGGAATTGCTTTTTAATGGGGGTTTTTTCGGCATAAATTACATGATAACTTTATTCTGCGTGTCAATAGGACTACAGCGTTACCAAATCTATAGATTTTATTTTCATGCATTGCACAATAAATCTTTTTTTTTTTTTTTTTTTTGCGGGACGGTCTTTTTTTTTGGTACTATTTTGTGTGACATTTTGATCACTTTTTATTCCCATTTTTGGTGAGGAGATGGGACCTAAAAACAGCGATCCTGGCATTTTTTAAATTTATTTTTTACAGCGTTCACCATGCAGGATAAATCACGTAATAGTTTTATAGTTTGGGTCGTTACGGACGCAGCTATATCAGTTATGTATAGTTTTTTGTATTCTTTTTTGGCATTCTTTCCAATAACAAAAGACTTATGGGGAAAAAAGGCAATTTTAAGTTTAACTATTTCATTTTTGTCCCAATACGGGACTGGAAGAAGGCCTGAAGCCCTGATCGCTGTTCTAATACACTGCACTACATATGTAGTGCAGTGTATTAGAGTGGTCAGTCATATACCCATAGGCTTCCATACAAGGCAGGCACGGAGGCCATTGTTAGGCCTCCGGTTGCCATACCAACCATACCGATTGCGTCGCTGGGGTGCCGGTGGCTAAAAAACCCTCAGATGCTGCGATCTTGATTGAGCACAGCATCTAAGGTGGTCAATGGGCCGGCTCAAGACTAGTTGCGTTTCTGGCCGTTACAGCAGGATGTCAGCTCTAACATACACCTCATATTCTGAGCCCGCACTATCACCACGACGTTACTGTACTGTGCTTTGCGGGAACACCTTCCCGACAGCGCCCTGTATATATATGGCGGATGTCGGGAAGGGGTGAACATTATTTATCCCACAGGGTGAATAGCGCAAATGAAAAAAAACAAAACCTTAGCTCCTCAAAAACATGGATTAAAAAGTGATTTAAAAAAAACTTACGTACCCCAAAAAACAGGCTCTCACACCGCTCCATTAAAAGGGAAAATAAAAAAAATTATGGCTCTCAGAATATGGTAACACAAAACCATTTTTTTTTCTTTGTATTGATTCACAACAAGAAAAAAAAAAAAAAAATGAACATGGGATTTTTACTGCACATTAAATGGCGTAAAAAAAAACGAAAGAAAGAAAACGGAGGACTCGCTTTTCAGGTAGGGAAAAAACAAAATGGCTGTGGTGGCAATTTTTTTGTCATTGTAAAGGCCTAAGCTATTCTCATGAGGGCCTATTTTGATTCCAAAATATTGGAGATATTGGCCAATTTTAACGATAATGTGTGATCAAAAAATGACCTATCGGTATATGCTCCTGCCACTGGGAGGCGACACTAGGTAGGAATGAGTCTTGGCTTTGCCCACGTAGGCCATACAATTCCCACAAAATAAGAGTGTGGGATCTGTGTCCCCAATGGACTCAACGAGAAATTGATTTTACGATGACTACAAAAAACGTATTTACTCGTTATTCATTGGGAAATACAGCACCATGGGATATTCAAATGCAATCCCAGAGGGTGGGAAAAATAAATTAAAAGTACAGTCATGTGACCCGCCTAGCACACAGCTGCCTGCAACACAGACTGACATCAGCTGAGGCCAAAGAAGGAATTTGGTAAGACTTGGTTAAAAGTGTGCACAAAAGCCCAGGTAGCAGCCTTGCAGAACTGAGCAACTCCCTTGTAAAATGGGGAGTAAACTGAAGAGGACGAACTTTACCCTTGAAACCAATAGGTTTTCAAAATCACAGACCGGACACAACACACATTAGTGGCCTTGAATGCTGCCAAACCCCTGCGTTGCCCTTCAGATATAAAATAAATAAATAAATAAAGAGCCGAAACAACTCTGTCACCGATCAATAGATTTGCATTGCTCTTACTAAATCAAGGCAATGTAAATCCTGTTCCCTCAGATGAGATGGGTAGGGTCAAAATGAAGGGAGAACTATCTGCTCATTAATATTGATGGCAGAGACTACCATTGGTACACAAGACTGAACAAGTCGGACCACCACCTTAGGCTAGATTCACACGGACATGTTTGTCATGCATTGCAGTTCCAGGTGGCATCCGTGTGTGTTCCGTGTGGCATCAGTTGTTTGTTGATGTCTGTTTATGTACACATTTCCTTATTTAAAAAAAAATGTCTCTTAATTTCTTATGAACTTGTGCGTGAATCACGGACAAGTGTGGGGATCCGTGACGAGGATTGCTAGCTTGCGTTCTTTTGGCGAAAACGACAACCAATACCCCATGTTTTTTCATGGTTACTTACACTGTACATACTTTTTTTTTTTAGGCCAGGTCTTATGGTGCTGGGAGAGCATGGTGTGCAGGTGTTTAGCATTGCATACAGGACAGCCCGCTCTCTCACACTATGGGCGTTCTAAATAGGCTGCTATTGGGCGATAAATGCTGTGCCTCACTATCCAAACACTATGCCTCCATGTTTTACACATTGCACTCACGTCTTTGTATCACTCACAGCCCTGACCCTTATACACTACACTTAGTAACGTCCCCTATATTTCACATGTATACCATACACCGTATATTTTTTTCCTTTACACATTTACTTCCATGCCCCTCACACCACTCCCCTCAAGCTTAGTGGGAGTGGCTATCATTATTTAACACACCTGGGCACTTCCCTTCAGTAGCATTCTCTATGTCCCAATTTTTTTGTGAATCACGGACAGCACACAGATGTGTGTCCGTGTGCGGTCTGTGATTTTTACGCACCCATTGACTTCAATGGGTGCGTGATGTGCAAAAAACGCACAAGAATAGGAAATGCAGTGAGTTTCACGCAACGGAAACACGCTGCATGTCCGAATGGCCCCATTGAATAGCATAGGTCCGTATGACGACCGTTGTTTTAACGGCCATCACACGGATGTATTCAGCGTTCGTGTGAATAAGGCCTTATACTTATGAATGACCAAAAAAGGTGACTTGCAGGATAAGGCAGCAAGCCCCTGAAACCCGCCTTATAGCCACCATAAAAGGTACTTTCCATGAATGGAGACGCAGCAAAGGTTCGAAAGGAGTCACCTGTAAAGCTCCGGAACCAAAATTTAGATTCCAAGGCTGAATGGAGGGACCACATGAGCCACCCCCTGCAAAAAGTTATTTACCTGATAATGAAAAGCTAAAGTTCTCTGAAAAAGAATGGACAGGGCAGAAATCTGACCCCACAGGGAAGAGAAGCCAAGCCCCTGTTCAAGGTCGGATTGCAGGAAGGACAGGACTCTAGGTGTGGAACATTTCTTTAAATTGTGTTCACACCAGTGTAAATATGCCGCCCATGTATGTTGGCACATCTTAACTGATTGAGGTTTTCTGGCCTTCAACATCGTCTGGATGACTGGCTCAGAGAGGCCCCCAGCACTCAGGATCTCTGCTTCAACAGGCACCCCGATAAATGCGTTGGGAAGAAGCAGACACACCATGGGAGCGTCCGTGAGAAAGTAGATTAGATCTGCGTACAGGACCGGCAAGGCTTGTCTGAAGTCACCAGATTCACGGAAACTCCGTCCCTTTTGATCACTCTTGGCAAGAATGGAAGTGGAGAGAACAGATACAGAAGAACTCTCTCTATGATGTTATCAGCGCGATGGCACTGGGATCCCATGCCCTGGCCACATAGGTCGGAACCGTGTGGTTGAGATGGGAAGAAAAGAGATCTACATCCAGATAGCCCCACCTCTAGGTGAAGAAACCACTCTCCAACATTTTTAAAAAAAAAATATGTTTCACTATATGGTTTTAATATTTTTTTTAAAAAATATGTGTAAAACATTATACAAAGGCCAATAATGGAAAAACAAGACAGCCATGCCTCAGAGTAGCCAGAAAAAAAAGGGAATACATGCCATTTAGAAAAGTTTTGCACGCGATTGTCAATTGAGTAAGGTTATCCATTTGGTAAACAGCATACCAAGGTGAAATTTGTGAAAAACATGCAACAGAAAAGGCCATTCAAATGAGTCAAAGGCCTTAGCAGTGTGTGTGTGTGCGCGCGTGTGTATATATATATATATATATATATATATATATATATATATATATATATATATATATATATTTATATTGTGACAAACTGGGGACCACTTAGCTCACAGGATCGCCATCTCCAGGGTGAGATGGTTGGCACACATATGAAAGTTCACTCCAACTCCTTGAGTAAAAGGTTTAAACTAGCCGCAGCTAGCTTTATTGTCTTCACAACAGCAAACAGTGGTACAACAATAAACATACAAAATAAACCATAGGCCGTCCAGCCTCTAACTAACACATTCAGTGTCCCTCACTATGTGACACTGAGCCTTGTGCCCAGCACCTCAAAACCTTCAGTTTTACCTCACACGGTGGTGACTCTCACAGGCTAGCATGCCTGTCTTCCCCAGACTGAGAGCCCTGTGTGAACAGCACACACATGATATAAAGAGCCGTCTCAGGTGAAGCCTTAGGGCATGTTCACACGGCCAAATTACGGACGTAAAATGGGCGTTTAACGACTGGAATTACGTCCGAAATTACGGCTTGAAAGCGTTGACAAACATCTGCCCATTGAAAGCAATGGGCTGACGTTTGTCTGTTCACACGAGGCGTATATTTACGCGTCGCTGTCAAAAGACGGTGCGTAAATAGACGCCCGCGTCAAAGAAGTGTCATGTCACTTCTTCAGACGTAAATGGAGCCGTTTTCCATGGACTCCATGGAAAACCAGCTCCAGTTACGTCCGTAATGGACGCGGCGTTCAAGCTCCTGCCCATGCCGTTACGGCTGAAATGACGGGGCTGTTTTCTCCTGGAAACAGCCCCGTAATTTCGGCCGTTACGGACGCTGCCGTGTGAACATACCCTAACTAGGCTCATCAGACAGCCCAAGACATGGACTGTCTGTATGGAGTGGAAGCCGCCCTTCTCCTTCACACTCCAGCAAACCAGGCCCTATTCCAGGCTTTACACCCAAGCAATAGCAGAGAAAACCCTCTCTGCTGTACATGCTCCCTGGTTGCTTAAAACCTGAGTTTCTGCCCTGTCCAGTAGCTGCACTGCTACAATATATATATACACACATACACACACACACACACACACACACACACACACACCTATATACATACAATATAGATAGATATAGAAAACATCAATAAAGATGTGAAAAAAACTTTTGTCATTTGTTTGCACATAATAAAAATGAAAAACATGGAATTAAACTAATCTAGAAAATGAAAGCCTCATAAGGCTTGTAAAAAAAAAAAACAAAGTAAAAAAAGTTGTGATATTCAAAGCGGTTCCAAAGATATTATCGTTTAAAGAAGTGCATATCAGAAATGGAAAATTTGACCTGTACACAGGGGTATTAATGACCCTTGGTCATGAAAGGGTTATTCTATTAGCTAGGATTTTTGTGAGAAACTTCTAATCCAGGTTTAACAATGAAACAGGACGATAAGATCCACAGTCATTGGGATCTTCTTTATTAATTGAATAATAGTTGCTTGTCCTTTCAGGTTTAACGGTAATTGCAGTACTTTACCACAGCGGCTAAATGATGTTCCACTCTACTAAATGAGAGTTAGGCCGGATTCACACGAGCACTTAACAGCTCCGTGTGTCATCACCATATGATGCGCGGCTGCGTGATATTCGCGCAGCCGCCATCATTATGACACTCCGTTTGGATGTTTGTAAACAGAAAAGCACGTGGTGCTTTTCGGTTTTCATTCATACTTTTCACTGCTGTTGCATGAATCACGCTCGTCCCACGGAAGTGCTTCCGTGTGGTGCGCGTGATTTTCACGCACCCATTGACTTCAATGGGTGCGTGATGCGCGAAATACGCACAAAGAACGGACATGTCGTGAGTTTTTCGCAGCGGACTCACGCTGCGTAAAAATCACGCAACTGTTTGCACGCCCCCATAGACTAATATAGGTCCGTACGACGTGTGTGAAAATTACGCGCGTTGCATGGACGTATATCCGGTTCGTCTGAATAATATGAAATCCTATTTACATAGTGCAGTTAGGTTGAACACACGTTGTTATCAACAGAGTCTGGATTAGTACCTGCAGCCAAGGATGCTCCAGGGCTTTCTTTGTGGTGAGCCTCTTCTCGGGATCAACAACCAGCAGCTTTTTAACAAGATCTAGTGCTATAAAAATAGTGGAAGCTATTCTTGATAATTCACACAAGTTACACAGGTAATATTTATTCTTCAACAATATGCAAAAAGTCAGTAGCTCTTCAGCAAGCATTAAAACATTCCCGTATCTTCAGATTTCAGGCGGTGCAGGGAGTGTCAGACTCCAGCCTAAGAGCCCCTCATACAGATGTAGAAGGGGAGAAGAAACCGCAGCACTCGACTAATGTTGCAGTTTCTTCTCTATTTCTATCTTCTTCAACAACAGTCAGAATTCAAAATTGATAGTACATGATGACGATCAGTTCCATACCTGGCTGTGATACATGTTTCCAAGCAGCGGGAATAAAGTTGTAAAGTCCTCTTGTGATCTGATCTTTTAAAGGTTTGTTGCAGTTACTTTCGGAAAATGGTGGGTACCCACTAAGGCTGTAAGAGAAAATGCATAAAATACATCCTATACACCAAACAGTTAAAGAACCCTAAAAATTATTTAAACTATTTTGTTTTGCAATAAGTCTTAAAATTTGTTGAGTAAACAGCACCAGTCCTCAAGTACCCCCAAAAGGCGATGATTTGAGAATTTCCCTAAGGGTAATTTCGGCTATTGGTCTGGTAGAAAGCCAAACACTATTGCATCAAAAGACATAATAAACAAGCATATTTTAACCATATTTTGGTAAAAAAGCACTTGTAGAAAATGGCCCAGAACATAATGTTCTTAATACACATTTTATCAAACTGTATTTACCACTTCACATCAACCTCTTTCAAGTGGGTCCCTACTCTAATATTAGGTGAAGGACTGCATGGCGACCGAGCAACACAACAGAACCCCTGCTACCGACTATGCCCCCTTGGCTCTGGGCCATATCCCCCAACAGCAATAAAGACACCACACATCACCACATCCATGTGCAAATATGTAAAAAATGTCACCTTTCCAAATGGCCGCAATCAACAGATTAAGAGCAAATAGGTAGAATCCCTTACGGAGTCCCATGCTAATTAAAAACTCTTGGGTCAAAATTTCAAATGAGGGTGACCGTAGTAAAATATTCCAAAAAAGGTAAAACATGGTGCTGCAGGGTTGCTCGCCTCCAGGTGCTGTAACGGTATTATTGTTCCAGTGTTGCGGCGGTGTTGGTTGCCACACGATACTGCACCGTATAGAGTAGGGACCCAATTAAGAACCTCCAGCTTATTTTTAAAATTACTGCTTCAGAACACAAAAAAAAACAAAAAAACGCTTCTGCTTACCTCATCTTTTTTTATTTTATGTCAAAGATACATTAATATTACGGAATTCAAATTAGTATTTATTTGACTACGCTGGGGATCCAATATTCTGTAAGTACAAAACATGAAGGCTATGGACACCTTTGTTGTGTTTTGTTTTTTAATTATTATTGAAATGCATATTTTTGTGGGATAAAAACAACTTTAAAAAGTTTTTATCTTAAAATAAATGCATTTCAATAGAAAAAAATTGAAATAAAAAGAAAAAAATATCCCAAAAGGTGTCCATGACCTTAAAATAATTTAAATTCAAAACAAAATCAAGATGCTTGTACAAATTCATCCTCCAATCTAGCAAAATTATTTCTTGTAGTATAAACCATTACTCTCTTCTCTAAAATATAGTTTACATTCATGATGTCACTAGATCAGTAATTTACAATCATGTGTCTCTTGCATTATATAGTTACCACACAAAGAGAATGACTCCTAAACTCCAGTAATCCACCGCTCTACTATATCCACCTGTGCCAGCTGTGATCAACACCTCAGGAGCCAAATAAGTGGGTGTCCCACACAAAGTCCTCATTAATGAGGTTTCACCAAGAATTTTGGACTGCCCAAAATCTGTGATCTGTAAAATAAATTAGGGACTGAAATTAGATCTTCAGTTTTACTCTTGATAGAAGACATCAGTTTGTTTATGGTGTAGACCAATGACGGCCAAATAGTAGATTGTGATCTACCAATAGAACAGCAGGGACCAGTGGATCTCGACGTTCGGTCACAAGGCTGATCTCTTGCTGGCATCTACACAGAAGTGGGAAAACTGCTTTCTCGTAGGTTGTGTTTCAGTGTGTTTGATACCATTCTAGTGGAATGCTCATTGGCAAATCATACAGGAACCCGTGAGTCTCAACCAGTGCTAATAGATGGTGTAAATCCAACACATTCCCCGACAGCTTACATACTATACAGGAAAGGAGCAGTACGGTCATGTATGAAGCATGGCTGTGGTGCAAGAGCAATAATTAACTATGGCCGCAGACACTATTTTTGGGGTATAGGGACATCTGAAAAAGGAGACTGCAGGAGCGTCACATGAGACGGTCCCTGGTCCCCTGGTTGATCAGCTTGGGCGTCACAATTAGTAGTACTAAAGAATTTTTAGGGCACTTCAGGTGTAGACTGTATATAAATAATTGTTAAAGAGGCTCGGTCACTACTTTATTAATTCCCTATCTCCGAACTAATCGAAAAGGTGATTTGCTGGTGATCACTACAGTGTGATTTATTTTAAAAAACGGATTATTATTTTGAAAGTTATAAGCATTTTTATACATATGCTAATTTGGCTCTAATAGAAAAATGGGAGGTAATATTTTATTTTAACTCTGAGTGGTGTAAAGACAACTGTATGACACTGTCCAGGTCTCCTCTTCACAGCCCAGCGTAATCTCAGCTTCAATTGCGAGATCAGCCTGTGTGGTGACTGCTGCTGAGGATGAGTCGTCCGTCACGGCTGGAGGCGATGTATTGACCGTCTTCTTGTTGTACGGCTGAGTCGCTGTGGTGAAGGACCTGCAGATAGAAGTGACAACACAGCGTGATCTCGCGATTAAAGCAGAGATTACGCTGGGCTGTGAAAAGGAAACCTCTATGACGCTGATTGGACAGCGTCATACAGTGGTCTTTACACTGCCCATAGTGAAAATAAAATTAGCATATGTATAAAAATTAACATAACTTATTATTTTAAAGTTTTTTTTTTTTTTAAACAAATCACACTGTAGTGATCAGCAGCAAAGCGCCTATTAGTTAGGAGATAGGGAATTGATAAACTGCTGACGGAGCCTCTTTAAATTTAGTACAGATTTAAATATTCAAAATACTGAGGAACATGTACGACTGGTGGTGAAGAGAAGCATACCTAGGATGCTGGGAGTTACGCCAAATGTATTATGTAGTTGGCGCCATTTTGATAAATTGGATGCTTTATGCTCCAAATGAAGACTTATCACTTTGTAACATTTTTACGTCACTATTGATAAATATTCGCCTGCATGTCGCATCTCTTGTAGTACGCACCTTTATGGAACATTCTTCGTTAGTTGAAGATAGCAGCACATTTTCAAGCTTCAGATCGCGGTGTATGATCCCATTATCATGGAGGTACTAAAAGGCAGGATATGTTTAACACTACAATAATTAAGACGTCTACACTATGAAAGAGCAAATACTGCCTGCATGACATAATGGATTCTTTTTTTCTTTGAATTATTGTAAGCCCTTATACTCTCAGTTGAAGTAAAAAACAATCCTGTCCTCAATAAAGCATATAGACAGGGATTGTCCTAATGGGACAAACCATGTAAGAAATCCAGCACTCATTCCATTATACAACACTACAATTCTACTCTGCAGACAGATATAGATATCCGATATGTGCATAAAACCATTGCAGGGCTTATAAACGGGCCTTGCTTTTAAATAAATCAAATATATTAAGAATATAAATAATTTATTAGAATTAGGCAGCTTTTTGTAACACACTGTTTTTTGTTTGTACTCTTTATATTGAGAGTTTGTAGTGTACAGTTGCCTATTGTTTCTCGAACAGTAGGCAATTTTTATATTAAATTACCCACATTTCTGTAGGTATAAATTTCAAAAACACAAAATCGAAACACATCATATAAAATAATTTATCACTATAGATACACAGTCTGTGTGTTCTTAAATTAGTAATTCCAACAAGAAAACCTCTATCAATATTCAATATTAAGGCATATTGGCAGAATAGTAGGGATGTGAACCACTGGGACTTCTGCATTAGCAATAATGGAAAGCCTCGAACAGAGTTGATTTGAACAGATACCATGTAATACTATAGTACCCCATTAGGGGGTGCCGCAGAGGAAATGTATAGCCGCTAAAAAGGAGTCCATCTCTCAATGTTGTTTTGTATGTAAGCCAGGTTCTCAGGTTTAGTAATGTAAAACAAACAACCATATACTTCTATTTTTTGATCCAATCCTGGTTTTGGATTTGAATGAAACACTGCACCAAACCTGCACTGTGAATAGAGTCTACCACAGTTTTTTTTTTTTAAAAACTGCAATTAATTTAAATCAATAAAAGTAATTTACCAACTAGTATTGCTTATAGTTCTCCACATGCTTTTTCCACACATCACAAGGTTAAAAGAGGTGCGCTTAAAGTTACTTTGTTTCATGCACGATGCTCATAATGCTGGATTATGCAATGTGATATTTATTGGATCTGTAGTTTACCTGAACTGCAAGTAGAATCTGATGAAAATACAGCTTTACAGTTGACTCTTTGAGCCTGGATTTCACTACCCTCTCAAATAATTCACCTCCTTCCATCCTAGAAAAAAATGCATCACCGGGTTACAGGTAGGGATGTCACAATAACCAAGTATTGTTATCGAAGTCCAAATTCTGGTTAGTATTGTGATTTCGATACCAATTCGATACTTTGCCAACAGTAATAAAATAAAAAACTTCTTCCATTTTCTGATGTGAGGCGCGAAGTGTGATGATGAATTTAACCTCCACGTGCCTCACATTAATAGTAATTAACCCCATCATGTTTCTCAGTCATAATGGGTTAATGTGTAGGGTACATGATGGGGTTAATTACTATTAATGTGAGGCACATGGAGATTAAATTCATCGCACCTCGTGCCCCACAATAAGTGAAAGAAAGTAGTTCTTATTTTATTTTTTTACAGCGTACACATCAAAGGAGGATGCAAAAAAATAGTTGTGCAGATTACGGCCGCGCCAATACTGAATGTGTATATTTAATGTTTTGAGACTTATTTTAATGTTTATTGTAAAAAAAAAAGGTGTATGTGTGTTTTTTTTTTTTTTTATGTTTTTACTTTATTTTTTAAACTTTAATGTACTGGCATATATCTATATTACAGTACATTAGCCTGTGTACTAAGTATGCCCTAACAACAGGAAATATGGTCAGACAGCCCTGGGGTCCTTCAATGGAGCCTGGGCTGTCTGCCCATATATGGTATGTCCCTCAATTGCGTCACAGGAATTCCCTGTGATGCGATCCAAGGGGGATCCCCCCCTTCTCATTTTCCCCTGAATGCTGCAGTCCGCTGTGATCGCAGCATTCACGGGAATAACGGCGGAGATGAGAGATTTCTCTGATCTCCGCCGTTATAGAGCAGGGCTGCGGCTGTGTATTACAGCCATTGCCCCGCTCCTGACAACAAGTGTGCGCGGTCAGCAAGAGGAGATGCGGCGGGCGCTGTACTAATGAGCGGCGGTTCAGGCACGGAGGACAGAACATGGGGGTGTTTTGTAGTGCGCCCGCCATGTTCGGTCTTCCGGGCCGCCACTCATTAGTGCAGCGCTGGCCGCATCACATCATCCTGACCCCGCGCACTTGTTATCAGGACTCAGGAGCGCGGCAATGACTGTATCACACAGCCGCAGCCCCGCTCTCATACATTCATGTGTTACAATACTGAGCAGTGCGGCTGCACAGCTAAGTATCAAAATACATGAAATAACGGTATCGAACCGTTTGGGGGTGCACGGTATCGAAACAGTATCGAAGTTTCAATGCATCGTGCATTGCTAGTTACAGGTGCACTCAGCTGATACAGTCAGACGTAAATGAGAACACCCATGCTTAATAGTCTACTACTTGTTAGAAGAACATTTGTATTCATGGGCAGCGAGTGAATTTTGGGGATGCTTCCTCCAACTTAACTGGTCAAGTTAGCATTGTAGCTTTGGAGGAATCTCTGTCAAATGTCCAAGCTCTCAGCATCTCAGTTATAGCCATCTCAAACTCTATGGCAGAGATTCCTTCACACTGCACTGCCTACTTGTTGGATTAATTGAATAAGAGGGAGCAGTGAGAAGCCTTTTTGGACTGAATTTATATATCTTAGCAACCACTGCTAAAAAACAGATTTGTCATGAAAATATGTTTTCCCACAATACCAAGTAATGGCATATCATTATGTAATGCCACCACTTACTGATCAAGGTCAATCTGCCAGGAACCCCAGCGAATGAAGATACAGCAGCCCTTCTGGACACCCAATGTGCAAAGATCTACAACACATCTTCAATGTGACTATATTGCAGTACCTACACAGTAAGTGGCCGGAGGCGCCACTGTGCAGAAAACAATCACGGTTCTCGTAATCGACAGAGGTCCCATAACATTATTCGATGGAAATAGCTTTTTTAGGGCAGTATGTTACAATAACAACAGGTCCAGTTATTAGCCGTTATACCAAATGGAACAAAAAAAAAACATTGTGTTAGGATAATAGCTGCTAAGAAAGCGAAGGCTATGTTCACACTGTAGTGAATGTTGCAGTGTGCGCTTCTAGGCGCATACGGAAAACGTATCCATAGATCCGTAGAAAGTGTCCATTTGGCATGCGCTGAGCAGGTATACTTTTTTTTTTATATAGCGTGGTATCCGGTTTTTATTTACACGAGGTATGTCACTTTATGCATAAAGCGCCATGTCAAGGTTTTATATTCGGCGCATATGCCAGGAGATTTCCGTAGCGTATTCGCCGAGTATAAAGCCCAAATGCATTTTGAAGAGTGCCTTAAGGCCCTTTTAAATGGACCAATGATCAGGCAATTAAGGCTCGCACAAACGCTCGTTCGTTCTTTTGTTTAAACAGGGCAGCAAAGGCTCGATCTTCGGCTTCCGGCCGCAAAAGAAAGATGGTGCAGGCTCAAAAGCTGAGCCTGCGACATCAGCCGCCGGTGTCAGCTGTAGGTTACAGAGCTAGCCCCGATCCCGTCCATTAACCCGCGATCGCGGCATCTTAGTGGTTTGTAGAGATCGACACGATTTGATCGTGAAGCTACCGATCTTTACTATGGCAACCGGAGTCCTAACAATGGTCTCTTGGTCTGGCACGTACGATAGCCTAATAGGCCCCCCGCCCAGAGATGGGACCTAATAGGCGTGGGTAGTACAATGCATTAGAGTAAAGAATAGAAGTGAAGGCCCTCAAGTCCCCTAGTGGGACAAAAAAAAACAAAAGTTGAAAAAAGTTGAATAAAAGTGTAAAAATAAAAGTTTCAAGTTAATAAAAACAAAACACCATATTTTTCCTATAATAAAAAGACTTATTATAGGAAAAAAGGCAAACATGTTAAAAAAGGTACATATACTTGGTATCGCCGCGTCCGTAACGACCCAAACTATAAAACTATTATATTTATTTTTCCCGCACGGTGATAAACCGCAAAACAATAAAATAAAAAACAAATGCCAGAATCTCAAATTTTTTTTTATTACCACCCCTCGCAAAACATGGAATAAAAAGTGATCAAAAGGTTGCATGTACCCCAAAACAGTACAAATAAAAACTACAACTGGTCCCTCAAAAAACAAGCCCTTATGCAGCTTTCTTTGACTGCAAAAAAACAAAAAGTTATGGCTCTCAGTATATGGGGACACAAAAAATAAATAGAATCACTTTTTTTAAAATTGTATTACGCAAACGCTGCAAAACGTAAAAAAACTATATACATTTGGTATTGCTGTAATCGTATCGACCCACAGAATAAAGTAAAATTTTCCTTTATAGCCCAGTGTCAGGATTGCCAAACGTCCGTAAAATTTAAGGAAAGTCCGCAAAAATAGGTGTTTTTTTTCTGCCGTCCGTAGCGTCCGGCAGAAAAAAAAGCAACGTCCAGGATTTTTCCTTATTTCCCGAAACTTTGCACTGCGAATGCGCCAAAATGTACATGCGCAGTGCATGCCACGGCCAGGAATATTTTCAGATTCCGCTTGACTTCTGCAGAATCAGAAATGATGCAGGCCGGCCGCAGGCAAGTGAGGTAGGTGCCGGGAGTGGACCACGCCAGTCACCATCCGCAGGGAGGATGGTCTGCGTGGCACCATCCGCACGGGGGGGGGGGGGGGGTCTGCGTGGCACCATCCGCACGGGGTGGGTGGGTCTGCGTGGCACCATCCGCACGGGGTGGGTGGGTCTGCGTGGCACCATCCGCACGGGGGGGGGCACCATCCGCAAGGGGTGGGGGGGTCTGCGTGGCACCATCCGCACGGGGTGGGGGGGGGGTCTGCGTGGCACCATCCGCACGGGGTGGGGGGGTCTGCGTGGCACCATCCGCACGGGGTGGGGGGGGTCTGCGTGGCACCATCCGCACGGGGTGGGGGGGGTCTGCGTGGCACCATCCGCACGGGGTGGGGGGGGGTCTGCGTGGCACCATCCGCACGGGGTGGGGGGGGTCTGCGTGGCACCATCCGCACGGGGTGGGGGGGGGGTCTGCGTGGCACCATCCGCACGGGGTGGGGGGGGTCTGCGTGGCACCATCCGCACGGGGTGGGGGGGGGTCTGCGTGGCACCATCCGCACGGGGTGGGGGGGGTCTGCGTGGCACCATCCGCACGGGGTGGGGGGGGTCTGCGTGGCACCATCCGCACGGGGTGGGGGGGGGTCTGCGTGGCACCATCCGCACGGGGTGGGGGGGGTCTGCGTGGCACCATCCGCACGGGGTGGGGGGGTCTGCGTGGCACCATCCGCACGGGGTGGGGGGGTCTGCGTGGCACCATCCGCACGGGGTGGGGGGGGTCTGCGTGGCACCATCCGCACGGGGTGGGGGGGTCTGCGTGGCACCATCCGCACGGGGTGGGGGGGGGTCTGCGTGGCACCATCCGCACGGGGTGGGGGGGTCTGCGTGGCACCATCCGCACGGGGTGGGGGGGTCTGCGTGGCACCATCCGCACGGGGTGGGGGGGGGTCTGCGTGGCACCATCCGCACGGGGTGGGGGGGTCTGCGTGGCACCATCCGCACGGGGTGGGGGGGTCTGCGTGGCACCATCCGCACGGGGTGGGGGGGGTCTGCGTGGCACCATCCGCACGGGGTGGGGGGGGTCTGCGTGGCACCATCCGCACGGGGTGGGGGGGGTCTGCGTGGCACCATCCGCACGGGGTGGGGGGGGTCTGCGTGGCACCATCCGCACGGGGTGGGGGGGGGTCTGCGTGGCACCAGCCGCACGGGGTGGGGGGGGGGTCTGCGTGGCACCAGCCGCACGGGGTGGGGGGGGGGGTCTGCGTGGCACCAGCCGCACGGGGTGGGGGGGGTCTGCGTGGCACCAGCCGCACGGGGTGGGGGGGGGGTCTGCGTGGCACCAGCCGCACGGGGTGGGGGGGTCTGCGTGGCACCATCCGCACGGGGTGGGGGGGGGGTCTGCGTGGCACCATCCGCACGGGGTGGGGGGGGGGTCTGCGTGGCACCATCCGCACGGGGTGGGGGGGGGGGGTCTGCGTGGCACCATCCGCACGGGGTGGGGGGGGTCTGCGTGGCACCATCCGCACGGGGTGGGGGGGGGTCTGCGTGGCACCATCCGCACGGGGTGGGGGGGGTCTGCGTGGCACCATCCGCACGGGGTGGGGGGGTCTGCGTGGCACCATCCGCACGGGGTGGGGGGGTCTGCGTGGCACCATCCGCACGGGGTGGGGGGGGTCTGCGTGGCACCATCCGCACGGGGTGGGGGGGGTCTGCGTGGCACCATCCGCACGGGGTGGGGGGGGTCTGCGTGGCACCATCCGCACGGGGTGGGGGGGGTCTGCGTGGCACCATCCGCACGGGGTGGGGGGGGTCTGCGTGGCACCATCCGCACGGGGTGGGGGGGTCTGCGTGGCACCATCCGCACGGGGTGGGGGGGGTCTGCGTGGCACCATCCGCACGGGGTGGGGGGGTCTGCGTGGCACCATCCGCACGGGGTGGGGGGGTCTGCGTGGCACCATCCGCACGGGGTGGGGGGGGTCTGCGTGGCACCATCCGCACGGGGTGGGGGGGGTCTGCGTGGCACCATCCGCACGGGGTGGGGGGGGTCTGCGTGGCACCATCCGCACGGGGTGGGGGGGGTCTGCGTGGCACCATCCGCACGGGGTGGGGGGGGTCTGCGTGGCACCATCCGCACGGGGTGGGGGGGTCTGCGTGGCACCATCCGCACGGGGTGGGGGGGTCTGCGTGGCACCATCCGCACGGGGTGGGGGGGTCTGCGTGGCACCATCCGCACGGGGTGGGGGGGGGGTCTGCGTGGCACCATCCGCACGGGGTGGGGGGGTCTGCGTGGCACCATCCGCACGAGGTGGGGGGGGTCTGCGTGGCACCATCCGCACGGGGTGGGGGGGTCTGCGTGGCACCATCCGCACGGGGTGGGGGGGGGGTCTGCGTGGCACCATCCGCACGGGGTGGGGGGGGGGTCTGCGTGGCACCATCCGCACGGGGTGGGGGGGTCTGCGTGGCACCATCCGCACGGGGTGGGGGGGGTCTGCGTGGCACCATCCGCACGGGGTGGGGGGGTCTGCGTGGCACCATCCGCACAGGGTGGGGGGGTCTGCGTGGCACCATCCGCACAGGGTGGGGGGGTCTGCGTGGCACCATCCGCACGGGGTGGGGGGGGTCTGCGTGGCACCATCCTCACGGGGTGGGGGGGGGGGGTCTGCGTGGCACCATCCTCACGGGGTGGGGGGGGGGGTCTGCGTGGCACCATCCTCACGGGGTGGGGGGGTCTGCGTGGCACCATCCGCACGGGGTGGGGGGGTCTGCGTGGCACCATCCGCACGGGGTGGGGGGGTCTGCGTGGCACCATCCGCACGGGGTGGGGGGGTCTGCGTGGCACCATCCGCACGGGGTGGGGGGGTCTGCGTGGCACCATCCGCACGGGGGTCTGCGTGGCACCATCCGCACGGGGGGTCTGCGTGGCACCATCCGCACGGGGGGTCTGCGTGGCACCATCCGCATGGGGGGTCTGCGTGGCACCATCCGCACGGGGGGTCTGCGTGGCACCATCCGCACGGGGGGTCTGCGTGGCACCATCCGCACGGGGGGTCTGCGTGGCACCATCCGCACGGGGGGTCTGCGTGGCACCATCCGCACGGGGGGTCTGCGTGGCACCATCCGCACGGGGGGGCTGCGTGGCACCATCCGCACGGGGGGGCTGCGTGGCACCATCCGCACGGGGGGGCTGCGTGGCACCATCCGCACGGGGGGGCTGCGTGGCACCATCCGCACGGGGGGGCTGCGTGGCACCATCCGCACGGGGGGGCTGCGTGGCACCATCCGAACGGGGGGGCTGCGTGGCACCATCTGCACGGGGGGGCTGCGTGGCACCATCTGCACGGGGGGGCTGCGTAGCACCATCTACAAGAGGGGCTGCGTAGCACCATCTACAAGGGGGGCTGCGTAGCACCATCTACAAGGGGGGCTGCGTAGCACCATCTACAAGGGGGGCTGCGTAGCACCATCTACAAGGGGGGCTGTGTGGCGCCATTTACAAGGCAGGCATTTTTTCAGGGACCAGTTCAGTTCTGAAGTGGCTTTGAGGGCCTTATATATTAGAAAGTCCCCATAAATCACCCCATTTTGAAAACTGCACCCCTCAAAGTATTCAAAACAGCATTCAGAAAGTGTTTTAACCCAATTGGCATTTCTCAGGAATTAAAGCAAAGTAGAGGGGACATTTACAAATTTCATTTCTTTTTGCCAAAATTCATTTGTAATACAGTTTTTTCTGTAACACAGAAGGATTTACCCGAGAAATGCAACCCAATATATATTGCCCAGATTGTGCAGTTTTTACAAATATCCCACATGTGGCCCTAGTGTGGTAATGGACTGAAGAACCGGCCTCAGAAGCAAAGGAGCGCCTACAGGATTTTGGAGCCTACTTTTTTTAAAAATATATTTTAGACACCATGTTAGGTTTGAAGAAGTCTTGTGGTACCAAAACCGTAAAAAAATAAATAAAAAAATTAAAAAAGTGACCCCATTTTGGAAACTACAACCCTCAATGAATTTATCTAGAGGTATAGTTAGCGTTTTTATGCTAAACGTATTTGAAGTAGTCTGTGAAGATGAGAATACACTTTTCTGCTGAATAAACTTAGACATTTGACATTTTTACAAAGGATAAAGGAGAAAAAACACCCCAGCATTTGTAATGCAATTTCTCCCGTTTACGGAAATACCCAATATGTGGTAATAAACGGCTGTTTGAACCCACAGCGGGGCTTAGAAGTGAAGGAGCGCTATTTGGCTTTTGGAGCGAAGATTTAGCAGAAATGGTTTTTGGGTGTCATGTCGCATTTGCAAAGCCCCTGAGAGACCAAAACAGTGAAAATACCCCAAAAGTGACCCAATTTGGGAAACTACACCACTTAAGGAATCTATCTAGGGGTATAGTTAGCATTTAGACCCCACAGGTCTTTTTCAGAATTTATTACAATTAGGCCGTGAAAATTAATATCAACATTATTCCCACTAAAATGTTGAATTTTTGAATTTTTACAAAGAATAAAAGGAGGAAAAAGCCGCCCAACATTTGTAAAGCAATTTCTCCCGAGTACGGCTATACCCCACATGTGCTTTTTTATTAGAAATTAATTAACCCTTTCTGGACTGATCCATTTTTTGCTTTTTTATTTTCGTTTTTCACTCCCCGCATTCCAAGAGCCATAAAGTTTTTCTTATTCCATCAATAAAGTGGTGTGAGGACCACTTGCGGGACCTACTGTAGTTTTTATTGGTACCATTTTTTTAGCACTTTTTATTAAAAAAATTTTTTTTTTTAGAGCGGAGGCAATTTTGCCAATTTAAATTCTTTATCATTTACAGCGTTCACTAATGTATTGCAGTATATTGCCATTTTTACAAGCTCCTGTAACAGTGCGATCGCTGTTCCTGTCCGTTAGTCCTAAGTGTCAGCTGTAATACACAGCGGACACCCGCAACGTATGGCACGGGCTCAGCGCGTGAACACGCTCCATACATCCCCCCCCGCACACCACAACATGTTATTAAGTCGTGGTGCAACAAAGGGGTTAATGTGCAACGGGTGGTGCGGAGTGAAAATTTAAATTTTCCACTGATATGCCATTTGAGTGCACAATAAGTTATGCCCAGTTTTTGTCACTGAAGACAAATACCTCATAAAATATTAATCGGGTTCTCCCGTGTATGGCGATGCCAGGTCTGTGGGTGTAAACTGCTGTTTGGGCACGCTGCAGGGCTCAGAAGGGAGGGGGCGGCATTTGGAGCGCAGATTTTGTTTGGTAATAGTAATGTGAGGGCTTATTTGTTGCGGGACAATCTGTAGTTTTCATTGGTACCATTTTGGGGTACATGCGTTTTTTTTTATCACTTTTTAGGCAAGGTGACCAAAAACCAGCAATTCTGACAATGGTTTTTATTCTTTTTTTTTTATGGCATATAGTTTTTTTTATGTTTTGCAGCGTTTGCGCGATAAAATCACTTTTTTTATAAAATAATTACATTTTTTGTGTCACCATATTCTGAAAGCCATAACTTTTTCAGTCAAAAAAAGCTGTGTAAGGGCTTGTTTTTTGCGGGACAGGTTGTAGTTTTTATTGATACTATTTTGGCGTGCATGCGACTTTTTGTACACTTTTTATTGTATATTTTGGGAGGGGTGGTGACCAAAAAATAGTGAGATTCTGGAATTGTTTTTTACTTATTTTTTTTTGTGGTGTTCACCGTGCGGGAAAAATAACAACATTATAGTTTTATAGTTGGGGTCGTTACGAACGCGGTGATACCAAATATGTGTACTTTTAACATGTTCATTTTTTTCCCTATAATAAAAGACTTATTATAGGGGAAAAAAAGCATTTTTTTGTTGATGTAACTTATAACTCTTATAAAACATTTTTATTATCTTTTTTTTACTTGTCCCACTAGGGGACATTTAGACTTGCAGCTCTGATTGCTGCTGGAACACATAACACTAGCTACATAGTGTAATGCATTCCAACGGTCATTGTGACGTGACAGTCACACTGACAGGAAGCCTCCGGCTGGTCCTCATAGGCTTCTGTACATGGCAACCCGGAAGCCATTGTCTGGCGTCCGGTTGCCATGGTTACCATTGCCAGCCCCCTTGATTTCACGTGGGGGTTGCAGATCTCCGCTCAACTCCTTAAATGCGGCGATTGCCGCATCAAATGGGTTAACTGCCGAAATCAGCGGTGATGGGCCGCTGATCGGCAACAGGGAATGCAGGGCAGACACCCTGCACAGTTAACCACCGCTGCGGTGTAGCGCCGTGCAGCGGTTAACTGTCCAAGTACAGACGTAACTGCACGTCGAGGTGCGCGAAGTTACTGCTCATCTTGACGTGCAGTTACGTCAAGGTGCGGGAAGGGGTTAAAGTCCACGAGAATCCCTTTAGGTATGCTACAAAAACATAAATTTATATAATCAATATATCCGGGAATATGTACTGGCTACTTGCATAAGGAATAAAGAGTGGAAAAAAAATATATGGTATTTCATAAAAAAAGAGAAGGGATTCTTTGATCAGATTCATTCAATAAAAAGAATCCAAGAATGACATAAATAAGAGTCTCTTTATGGAAAATGAGCATTAATATTTTGTGTACTCACAGTTCCAGCACAATGTAAAAGAAATCTTCAGAATCCATAAAATTTTCAATCTTAATTAGGCAAGGCTGCAGTACAACAATAAATAAATCGGGAATTAAGAAACACTTTTACAGTTCATACATAGAATAAAGTCTAATTCATACGAACGTGTCTGTTTTGCGCACATAAACTTGTTTTTCCTGCGTTGCAGTTGCATGTGACATAAATGTACTGTGCGCGTCTGCGTTTTTTACGCACTTAGGTCATCCGTATCTCACACGTTTTTTTAAGTCAGGGAAAAAAACAAAAAACTGAAAAAGGTGTTTTTCTTTTTCTCATCATTTCTTTAGCAACTGTTGCGTGAATCATGGACAGCACACGGATGTGCGTCCGTGATTTTCACGCACCCACTGACTTTAATGGGTGTGTGATGCGCAAAAAACGCACAAGTATAGGACATGCAGTGAGTTTCACGCATCGGACACACGCTGCGTGAAAAACACTGAATGTCTGAATGGCCCCATTGACTTGCATAGGTCCGTGTGACGTCCGTTGTTTTAACGCGTGTAACACAGACGTGAAATATGCTCATGTGACTAAGGCCTAATTCACACAAGTGTGTCCGTTTTGCGTGGTGCGCATCTGCGTTTTTTACGCATGTATATCATCGGTATGTCACGAGTTTTTTACGTCAGCAAAAAAAAAAAGTGGTTTAACCCCTTAGTGACCAACAGTACGCCTTTTTACGTTCCTCACTAATGGGCTTTAGGCTAATGCGACGCCTTTTAACGTGATCGCATTAGCCTAAAGTAGCGCCGAAATTAAAGATCGGGGCTCCGTTCTCTCAGCTACCGGAGTTCGGGGCAACGACCAGAGACCATAACGAGTGGTCTCTGGTCACGTGATCGCCGTGAATCGCTATTTCACGGCGTTCACGCTAAACCGGTGGATAATCGCCATTTCTCTCTCCTCTCATGGAATAACTCCTTAGAGAGAAGAGAGAACGGGTAAATAGTGCGCCCCCCCCTCCCACGTCCGATCCCCCCCCCCCCGTCCGATTCCCCTTCATGTCCGATTCCCCCCCCCCCGGTCCGATCCCCCCCCCCACGGTCCGATTCCCCCCCCCCCCAAAATGGCGCCCGAGTGCGCTTTGCATAACTTACCTGTGTCGTCATCTGGCACAGCAACAATCAGGGACCGTTGTGACTGGTCCCTGATCAGGTGATCTCTGTGATAAAACCTATGATAAACCTGTGATAAACCCAGGACAAGGGCTGTGTTTCTCTCTCCTCCCATTGTAGTTGTTCTGAGAGGAGAGAGAAATCAGTCTAAGTCCTGTGCTGTGAAGAAAGAAAGTGATAAAAAAATCATAGTTCTTATACACACACACATATATATATATATATATATATAATATATCAAATCTATATTAGCGTCAGCGCTAGATTAGCGTCAGCGCTAGTTTAGCGTTAGTGCTAGTTTACCGTTAGTTCTAGTTTAGCGTTAGTGCTAGTGTACCGTTAGTTTAGCGTTACTTTAGGGTTAGGGCTAGTTTAGCGTTCGTGTTTAGGGCCGTTTAGAATTAATTTTACGTCTGTTATATAAAAAAAAAAAAAAATATATAAAAAAAATATATATATAAAAAAAATAAAATATTTGTGTCGTTTTTAGGATTTTAGGTTTACTTTAGGGTTAGGACTTATAGGGCATATATATATATATATATATATATATATATATATATATATATATATATATATACATACATACACATCTATAAATATGTCTCAGCGTATGTACAGTGCGGAGCAAGCCTACGCCTTGCTATGTTCCGACACTTCTGAAAGCGAAACAGACACCGCTTCAGAATTTGTTCCAGACAGTGACAGTGACGATTCTAATTCCACCGCTGAACCCCATAGTCCTATGGTGGTGGATACGTCAGTCGCTGTAGAGGTGTCAAGTGCAGGGCCGAGTGTTGCAGTCCCTCCCGTGATGTGGGATCCTGCACTATCATTTTCCCCCCAAGTACCCCAATTTGAAGCGACCCCAGGAATTAGTGTCGACGTCCAAAATTTTACCCCCTATAATTTTTTTAATTTATTTATATGTGATACGGTCCTAGACTTGATAGTCCAGCAGACTAATCTGTATGCTAGGCAGTTTGTTCTACAAAAGCCTGCATCTATGTACTCCAGAATGTGGAGCCCCACAAGTGTCCCAGAAATAAAAAAATTTTTAGGCATTACCCTCAATATGGGTTTGGTTAAAAAACCCTCTGTCCGGTCCTACTGGACTTGTAGTGCTGTCCACGCTACCCCTGTATTTGCAGCAGTGATGTCCAGAAACCGCTATGAGGCCCTAATGCGATTCATGCATTTTACTGATAATTCCCAAGTCCCCCCAAGAAGTGACCCAGCTTATGATCGGCTTAATAAATTAAGGCCATTAATCACCCTTCTAAATGATTTATTTTTAAAGTTGTACACCCCTGACAAAAATTTGTCAGTAGATGAATCGCTCATGAGCTTCAAAGGGCGTCTTTCCTTTCGTCAATTCATCCCTTCCAAACGAGCCAGATATGGGGTGAAATTGTACAAAGTTTGCGAGAGCACAACGGGTTACACCTGCGGTTTCAAAATCTATGAAGGCAGGGACTGCCAAATTTATACCCCAGGCTGCCCAGAAACTATTGGCACCTCTGGCAAAATTGTGTGGAACCTAATGGAGCCATTTCTGCACAAGGGGTACCACGTCTATACAGACAATTTTTATACCAGCGTTGCCCTTTATAAAGCCCTCCATGCTGCAAATACAGGGGCCTGTGGGACAGTACGGAAGAACAGAGTGGGACTCCCACAACAGTTGGTGTCCAGGCGTTTGGGAAAGGGAACATCCATGGCCCTTGCAAGTCAGGAATTGCTTGCAGTGAAGTGGGCCGACAAGAAGGATGTCTACATGCTGTCCACCGTACACACGGACACCACTGTGGCAATTACGGAGAGGGGGGCTACCACTGCAAAGCAGAAACCTGTCTGGGTAACAGACTACAACAAATTTATGGGGGGTGTAGACCTTTCCGACCAGGTGCTTCAGCCTTACCTGGTGAAGCGCAAAAATAAGGCCTGGTACAAAAAGGTAGCAATCTACCTCATCCAGGTTGCTACCTATAACAGTTTTGTTATTTTCAAAAAAGCCCAAGGAACGCTCACTTTCCTTCAATTTCAGGAGAAGGTCATTGAGCATCTCCTTTTTGAGTCCACTATACCGGCACAATCCTGCGAATCTGAGGATGTGCGCAGGCTTTCAGAGCGCCACTTTTTACACCCTATTCCCTCCACTGAGACCCAAAAATATCCCCAAAAAAGGTGTCGGGTATGTAGCAGGCATGGCAGGAGGAGGGATACCCGCTTTTATTGCCCCATGTGTCCATCAAAACCAGCCCTTTGTAACTACCCCTGTTTCGAAACCTTTCACACGGTTGCAAATTACTAGAATTTAACACAAAAAAAAATAATGAGTTGGGGGCCTTTTTAGGGAGTCAATTTCTTTATATTTTCTTTTTAGTTCGTGGGCTTTCCAAGTAGGGATTATTTCTTGTGGGAGAGGTTGTAGAGCACATTTTTTTCAGACCGTGAAACTAATTTTACCCCTTATGATTTTTTTTATTTATTTGTGGGTGATCAAGTGCTGGAATTAATTGTCCAGTACAAAATCCCACATCCACAATTTTTTTATTTTGACTGTTCTTATGACTATGTCCTGCCACATACAGCTGTTACATTCCTAATTCTGTACCGTGATACGGGCATGATCTTTTTTTTTTATTTGGAGGATCTCTAATAATTGAGCTGTTCCTTATCAATACACCATGGGCTTTGTTACGGTTCTTCTGGAAATACTGACATCATTTTGGGGATTAGTGATCCTTTACTGTTCCTATAGATGGTTTTGGACACTGTCCTTTTATATATTCTGTAGGTGATTGGTTGTTTTGTGCACATAGCGGTTCCTACCTTGCCGGGCAGGGGTCTGTTATGGTGTACCGCGTCACTTGGCACATTCGTCCCTCATAAGGATTGATGGAGCTAAAGAGACGTTGTACAACCAGTCACTGAAAAAAAAAATCCTTGTCATGACAGCCCTGCAGGTGTTCTTCTATCTAGTGAACAGACTCGAGTTTGCAACATAGTTGGATACATTTTCCTCCATTTGTTTGAAGATATTGCCCGTCACTCCAGTACAGTTTATTTTTTCCTCTCTGACTGATTTTATATTAGGACAGAATTCTGTCCACAATGACATCATAATGGCACCAACTGCTTCTTCAGCAAGACATAGTCATAAGTACAGGCAAATACGTCTATAGCAACATGTATCCGTTATGAATACACGGCTTCACTTCTATTCTGTGCCGCACAAATTTATTAATGTGGCGTATTTCTAACAAAATAACCTTCTACCACGTCTCCTCTATTTCATGTGGAAACGTAATAAAAGCTTGAAGAAAACATTATATACCCATAGTGTCTGAAATGATACCCATTATTTCCTCCTTTAAAAAATTTTTGGTCCGCATGCCCACTACACCACTAGATGAATAGCTTTAGGGGTTTAGTTTTTAAAATGGGGTCATTTCTGCGTGGTTTTTTTTTGTTCAGGCAGTTCAATGCCTCTAAATGCATGATATGGGGCCTAGAATTTATTCAATTGTGCCCTGAAAGCCAAAGGGTGCTCCCTCTCTTTTTGGCCCAGCCACACGTCTAATAAGCAGATTATGGCAACAATGAGAGTATTTTTGAAAACAGGAGAAACAGGGTGATAGATTTTGGGGTGTGTTTCTTCATTTTCATGTTCGCTTTACAAAGAAATCGGTCTTCAAAGTGATACTTTTATTAAAAAAGTGAATTTTTATATTTTTTCACCTGCTATGCATTAAATTTAGCAAAAAACTGTGGGGTCAAAATACTCACTACACCCCTAGATAAATACCTTAAGGGGTCTAGTTTTCTAAATGGGGTCGTTTATGGGGAGTTTCTATCGTTCTGGTAGTTCAAAACCTCTCCAAATATACAGTGGGGCCTAAAACATTTTCAAGCAAAATATGAGTTCTGAAAGCCTCTGGGTGCTCCCTTCCTTTCAAGCCCTGTCGTGTGTCCAGGCAACGCATTAGGGTCACAATGGGGGCATTTTTGAAAACAGGAGAAACAGGGTGATAGATTTTTGGGTGTGTTTCTTCATTCTCATGGTCGCTTTACAAAGAAATCGGTCTTCAAAGTGATACTTTTATGAAAAAAGTTAAATTATATTTTTTTATGCCTGCTTTGCATGAATTCTTACAAAAAAACTGTGGGGTCAAAATACTTACAACACCCCTTAATAAATACCTTAAGGGGTCTAGTTTTCAAAATGGGGTCACTTGTGGGGGTTTCCATCACTCTGACACCTATGAGCCTATGAAAACCTGGCTTGGTGCAGGAAAACAAAATGTACTACAAAATTTATAAAATTATTACTTAACTTGTAAGTCCTCTAAATTGCTCAAAAATTAATTTTTTTTTTCAAAAGTGCTGCCAAAATAGAGTAAAGAGATTGAAATATATATTTAATAAAAAAAATTGTACAGTATGTGTGTACATATGTGACATATTGCAGTTAAAAATAGGGAAAAATGATAATTTTTACAAAATTTCTTCAATTTTTCTATTTTTTAAGTTATTTCCGCAAATCGTATCAGTCTACTTTTACCACTAAAATAAAGTACAACATGTGACGAAAAAACAATGTCAGAATTACTTGGATATTCAAAACTTTCACAGAGTTATTCTCTGATAAAGTCACACATACCAGATTTGACAAATTTGGCTTGGTCATTATGGTCCAAACAAGCTTGGTCACTAAGGGGTTAATTTTTTCTTCATCATTCCTTTAGCAACTGGTGTGTGAAAAACACGGACAGCACACAGATGACGTCCGTGTGCTGTCCGTTTTGTTTCACGCACCATAGACTTCAATGGGTGCGTGATGCGCAAAAAACGCACAAGTATAGGACATGCAGTGAGTTTCATGCAGCAGACACACGCTGTGTGAAAAACACAATGTCTGAATGGCCCCATTGACTCGCATAGGTCCCTGTGACGTCCGTTGTTTTAACGCGCGTAACACGGACGTGAAATACGCTCGTGTGAATAAGGCCTAAATCTATATGAAGAGCTAAGTATTTACAAAGTTGTCTTGTACTCATACCTAGTTACAGCCTGTATTAGGCTACATGCACATGTTGCATATTTTGAAGCGGAAAATACGCAGCAAAAGCGCAAGGAATTTGCAAGAAAAAAAACGCACTTGAAGGTGCGTTTTTTACGTTTTGCTGCGTAAATAGCTGCATTTTCATGCTGCGGGTTTTGCTGCGTATTTCTTTACAACTACAGGGATAGAATTCGCAAGCGGAATAACGAGATAAATTGATATGTTTTGAAAATACGCACTGCAGGTCAATTTACGTCCTGAAAAATACCGCAGCGTGGACATGAGATTACTTGGAATCTCAGACTTTGCTGGTACTGGATTATACTTTGGTTTTGCCGCAAGCGAATATGTGCGGCAAAACCGCACGTAATACGCAACGTATGCATTCGGCCTCATAGTTCAGAGCTGCATTTCACAATTCTGCACGTTGTTATTAGAAACAGGCAAAAGTCTTGACAGCAGCCACAAACGTACAGCTTAGGCTTTGTTCACATCTGTATTGGAGGATCCCTTAAGAGCAGATCTGGTCAAAGATTCTGGAAAAAAGTTCAGTAACCTTTTATTTTTTCCCCCGGTAAAACGTGACAGAATCCTGACTGAACCAAATAAAGTCAATGGGATCTGTCGGGTGCCGTTGGGGTCAGTCATGTGATGCATCTGGCACTTCCGTATTAAATGTTCATATGACTTTACAGTAAAACAAAAAGCCAACGCAGATGTGAACAGAGCCGAACCGGGGCGTCAACATTGCAGTGAGATAGCTTTCTTATATCACATCACAGTACCCAGAATGTAAATCATTAGAGCAGGTGATGTACATACATCAAGCAAGGAATGGAGATTTCAGCTCAGAAGGTTGCAGAATTGTGAATGCAAATCTAGGATATAATACAGGCTGTATCTCAGGATCAGTATAAGGTGAATAATGCAAAGCATTTACAAATTGACTTATTTGCAGGACAGTAAAATAGTGTTTAAAAGAGAACATACACTTTATGCCATAAGGAATTTAACGCTAATTGCACAAATTGTAAGCTTTTTTTTTAGCATTTCTAATTAGCATTTCAATAAATATTGGAAAGCCATTATGTTAAACCGAATTTAAGTGTTTTACTTACATGGTTTATTTTTTTTAGAATTTCAATTTCTGTGTCAACCGAGATGGACTGGTCCTGCAAAAAAAAAAAAAAAAGATTAAATAAACCTGACATGACAAGAAAGAAATTGGGTATTTACAGCAGTTAATAAAGCTTCAAGAACGTTCAACTTCAGAAAAAAATAAAAATCAATCACCATTAAATTCACCATTTAACAAACAGCACAGAACCTCTGTAGAATGACAACTCAATTATTGCAACAATAAATTGATATCAAAGAACAAGCGACCAAAACTAGGCCACGTATTACTGTATACATCTATAAATAAAATGAGGATCTCAACATATCGCACTCTACTTGACTCAAAAAAGCAAGGGGTAGAGGTGAAAAGGGGAGTCTGATTGACAGGTGATGTAATCCTGTAGTTCACAGGAGAAATGACCTCCTGTCTACACATGGTCTATTCTGGTGGTCAGACGGAGATCACATGACACATAATGAAAGGGTTCAAAATGTATGGATGCCCCTGAGCTAGGAAGAAACAAATGACACTGTTAGAATATTGCTGGTGCGTCCGCATGAGAAGTGAAGAAAACAAAAAGTATTGCTGGAGTGCTTCTTTAATATGTGGGGGCACTAAAGAAGCACTAACTATGTTGGGGCTTACTTAGAGGGCGCTTTTACTGTGTGGGGGCTCGAGCAATGTGTGATGGGCACTTTTACTAAGCAGGGGCCCATAAGGAGGCGCTATTACCGTGTGAAGGGCACTTTTACTAAGTAGGGGATCTTTTACGAAGTGAAAGGCACTGCTACTGTGTAAGAGCAGTAAAGAAACATTATTACTATGAAGAGGAACTAAGGGGTTACTGTATGGTGGGAATAGTCTTTGTATAGGTGTTTAATATTCTCGAAAGGTATGGTGGTATTAGTCAGACCCTATGTGGGTCAAATTATTTTCATGGCCACACCCACAAATATTGAAAAAAAAACTGGGCAGCTCCACAGCCAAGTACCTCTGTAGACATTAAAGCCCTGGCACTTATTTTTTTTTTAGAACATCATCCCTGGTTAGCCACGTAAAAGGGAAGTTGCTGTGGCAGGAATCAGTGGCTGTCCTAATTACTGGATGCATCAAGACAACTATGATGGTGGTGTGTGATCCTATTGATTAGTGTTACAACTGCAAATGTCTGCTGAAATCTTACTTACGAGGCATGAAGAACTCAAAGAGAACTTTCTTTTACTTATAATTTTCACAGCAACCTTCTTGCATGTTGATTTTTCAAAAGCCAATTTGACTTCTCCACAAGCTCCACTGCAGTAACAGAAGATGTGTTCAGAAAAGTGTGACAAAAGCCTGTATTAAAATCTAAAGAACAGCTCGGCACATATCCTTCTTTCCTCAACACTTAAACAGGTTGCTTCATTTCTAAAATGGGGGCAGTCTGAGTTAATAGGGTGGGGGGGGTCCTGGAATCATAACCTCTAATCAAGAGCAAGAGTGGTTTCAAAGACCAGCCCATTCTCTATTAAAAAAAACGGCAGGTCTGTGCATTACATGGACAGCCTTTTGATTTCACTGGGCACCATGAAATGGTTAATTTTCCATGCTGTGTCGCTGCACGAGAAATGGAACATTTGTTTGCAGGCAATCACACCGTGTTTTCAAGGGACCTTTCTAACAAAAAGGGATAGTCAAAAGCGGACAATCCCATTAACCTGGCCATGGACAAAACAATTATTATTAAAGAAGCACTCTGGCAAATAATTTTTTTTGCACATATCATGCTAACTCACCAGCAATATTCTAACAGTGTCATTTGTTTCTTCCTAGCTCAGTTGCATCTATACATTTTGAACCCTTTCATTATGGACAACTCAGTCCGACCACCAAAATAGACCATGATCTCATTTGTAGACAGGACGTCAGCCTTTCCGCTGTAGATAACTGTGTTAACTACAGGATTACATCATCACTAATCAAATCCCTCCTGGAAGTTCAGAGACCCCTCCCCATCCTCCTTGTTTCACTGGAAGTCCCCCACGCATATAGTGCTGCTGAAGATATTATTTTGTCCGTATGGGACAAGGAGTCGAGTGATATAATGGTCCATACAATGATTAGCTGCAGAGTTATGAACTCCCCTGACTCACATTGTCTATGCTATCTGTGAGTGCAGAGTCCAGTGTATTTAGGAGATTTTAGGAGGCAGGGAGAGCAATGTGAAGCTGCATCACATAGGATACACTGTAGACTCTGCAGTGTTAGTTCAGAAGTTCTAGGCCAATGATCTATCACTTGCTGCCCTTAGATAGAGCTCAGAGCAGAGCACAGTGCAGTGTAGTGAGACTCCACCCCCTGCAAAGTCAGGAGAATCATGGGAAATGTAGGCTACATTAGGGGGAACCATATCAGAGCTGATGAAAGAACCAAGATGGCAGACAACTTATAAATAACAGGTCAACACAAGGCATACACAAGAGCCTCTACATTATTCTTTAATAATAGGCTATGCTGCACTACATAAGCAAAAATAAAAACGCTGGAGTGCTTCTTTAACGATAACGGTTATATCTCTGATCAGCACACATACTGTTCATGCTTCAAAATTTGAATATTGTGATATTAAAGAGGCTCTGTCACCACATTATAAGTGTCCTATCTCATACATAATGTGACCGGCGCTGTAATGTAGATAACAGCAGTGGTTTTTATTTAGAAAAACTATCATTTTTGACGGAGTTATGACCTATTTTAGCTTTATGCTAATGACTTTCTTAATAGACAACTGGGCGGGTTTTACTTTTTAACCAAGTGGGCGTTGTGGAGAGAAGTGTATGACGCTGACTAATCAGTGACCAATCAGCGTCATACACTTCTCTCCATTCATGTACTCCGCACATGCGAGATCATGATGTACTGTCACATACACCCACGTTAACTTTACTGAAGTGTCTTGAGAGTGAATAGACATTGCTTCCAGCCAGGACGCGATGTCTATTCACACTCCCGACACTTCGGTAACGTTTGTGTGGGACTTAAGGACAGCAAGCGTGATCTCGCGAGATCACGCTGTGAATGACAGGACAGCGTGATCTCGATGTGCTGTGTGAGTAAGTCCCACACAAACGTTACCTAAGTGTCGGGTTGTGAATAGACATCGTGGCCTAGCTGGAGGTAATGTCTATTCACTCTCAAGACACATCAGTAAAGTTAATGTGTGAGTAAGTGACAGCACATCGTGATCTCGCAAGATCACAATGTGCGGAGTACATGAATGGAGGGAAGTGTATGACGCTGATTTGTCTGCGTCATAGACTTCCCTTTACAACGCCCACTTGGCCAAAAGCTAAAAACACACCCAGTTGTCTATTAAGAAAGTCATTAGCATAAATCTAAAATAGGTCATAACTTGGTCTATCGTTTTTCTAAATAAAAACCACTGCTGTTATCTACATTACAGCGCCTATCAGATTATGTAGGGGATAGGGCACTTATAATGTGGTGACAGAGCCTCTTTAACTATACATGCATTCTTAGCATATATTTTCTTTAAAACTGCTGCATTCAGTTTACCTTTGTCTGAAAAAAATACATGTGGGGCAATGCAAATGCACAATAGTCCCCACAATAGAAATTATTTTCCATGGGAAACATAACCATTTAGTGGAAAATACATTTTTGTGCAGGCCCGCTTCCCAAAAAATTGTGTATTGTGGCCTAATTTCATGCTGTGAGATTGGTGGGGAGCAGCAGGGGAGATATCTGATTGATCAAAGCACAGAGAGCAGCTCTTATCACGCCAGAAAGAGCCCACCCACTCAGCCCATTTATAGAGTGAATAATTGAAGATATAAAAATCCCAAAATATGCATGTTAAACACAACATTTCTGTCTGCACTAGAGCAAATACACATCTACAGCTTTTGGTGTTTTTTTTTTTTTTTTTTTTTTTAAATTAAAACGTTGTACAAAAGTTTTTTACCTACCTTCCAATAGTTTTTGACATGATATACTGGTCTCTGAACTCTATTGGATAAACGGACTGATCATCTGCCAACAAATCTGTAAATACAAAAACTGAAAAGACTTCCAAATAACTATGTATTGAATAGTAAAAATGTAAATTATTTAAAAAACAAATATTTTATGCTCTGATCACACTGGCGTCATGTATTTGTCATACTATTGGCGATAGACTGCTTTATAAATCGATGAGGTCAATCTATCAGGATTTCTACCATTTTCACTGCGAGAATAGCGCTACTTGCTATGCTATTCTTGTTGTCAAAAGCAATGGAAACCTTGACATTTTCTAGAGGCTAAAAATAATACCAAACTAGTTATGTAACAGTAAACCAATTACATAAAAAGAAAATATTTTAGACGCAGTTAAGGGCTCATTCGGACGAACGTGAATAGCATCCGTGTGCTGCGCAGGGAAATCACGCGCAGCACACGGATCCATTGATCTCAATGGGGCCATTCACACATGCAGAAGTTTTCACGCAGTGTGTCCCCGTTGCGTAAAACTCACTGCATGTCCTATATACATCCGTGTGCTGTGCGTGATTTACACATCAACTCAATTGAAAATCACAATAATAAAAAAAAACAGGCTGTGCTTTGCGAGTGCGTGAATAACGCATGCCACTCGCAAATGACTGATGCATAACAGACCAGATTCACGTGCGATTTTCACGCGCGTGATTCCGATACGCTCGTGTGAATGTAATTAGACAAGAAGTCCCACAGGACACATAAGTATCTGGGTGGGAAGCAAGTCTCAACCACCCACTCAAGTTAGTAGAGATAAGGACTCTAATAATGAAATATACAAACTAGAGAACAAGAGAGTCCATAGCTATCGAGTATGAAAAATAGACAATCTTTATTAATACCAACAAAAACAGAGAATCTAAAACAAGTCTGTATCTGGATCACCAATATACATGTACATTAATCAGAGATATGCACACACATTATATATAGCATGAGAGGTCTTATTGATGTTAACTCCAATATGGGATATATCTACATAGGTAGGCATGAATCAGGATAACACAGAAACAAAGTGTAAGAAGCTCAATATAAAAGCTTATGCGTATTTAAAGTGACTAGTGCATTAGATATACATACATAAGACCTTACATAGCCTAGTTAGTGCACTTACCCATGCTTAAAAGAGTACTGGTGTGACCCGAGATGTGAGGTAGCGCCCCGACGCGCGTTTCGCATGTAGCTTTATCAAGGGGCTCGTGTGAATGTAGCCCAACACTGGCGTCATCGATCCATTTATTACGAAAGCCATGATGCTGTGTCGGATCCACTGTACTATGGATCTGAATAGTGACCGACAGACCCCATGGATTCAAAACGTGGTGCATCAAGGCTTCCGTCATGTAGATTGCAAAAATTGCACGCTAGATAACTGCGGTATTTTTGCTGTCAAGAGTGCCGGAAAGCGCAATAGTACCCTCTACGAAGGAACTGTGTGAACAGCGCCCAATAAAAGCCGCTGTGTTACATAAAAGTGTTAACCTGGAATAACCTCAAAGAGGCTCTGTCACCAGATTCTCAAATTCCTATCTCCTATTGCATGTGATCGGCGCTGCAATGTAGATAACAGTAACGTGTTGTGTTTTTTTTTTTTTTTTTTTTTGAAACGTTCATTTTTGGCCATGTTATGAGCTAATATATATATATATATATATATATATATATATATATATATATATGCAAATTAGCTTTGAAATGGACAACTGGGCGTTTTTTTTTCGTTCTGTCCAACTGGGCGTGTATTGTGTGTTTAACTGGGCGTGTTTACGTGTATGACGCTCACCAATCAGTGACCAGTCGGCATCATACACATCTCCATTGATTTACACAGCAGCGATGTGCAGCCACATAAACAGAGATTAACGTTAATCAAGTGTCCTGATAATGAATACACATGATCATCCAGCCTGGACGTCATGTGTATTCAGAATCCTGACACTTCTGAATCTTTTCTGTGAGATTTCCAGCAAGGGAAACAAAATCTCGTTTACCTCGTAATCTCGCGAGATTACGCGTGGCTTGCTGGAATCTCACAGAAAAGATTCAGAAGTGTCAGGATTCTGAATACACATGACGTCCAGGCTGGATGATCATGTGTATTCATTATCAGGACACTTGATTAACGTTAATCTCTGTTTATGTGGCTGCACATCGCTGCTGTGTAAATCAATGGAGATGTGTATGATGCTGACTGGTCACTGATTGGTGAGCGTCATACACGTAAACACGCCCAGTTAAACACAATACACGCCCAGTTGGACAGAACGAAAAAAAAACGTCCAGTTGTCCATTTCAAAGCTCATTTGCATATATATATATATATATATATATATATAAAATAGCTCATAACTTGGCCAAAAATGAACGTTTTTCAAAAAAAAACAAAAAAAACTTTACTGTTCTCTACATTGCAGCGCCGATCACATGCAATAGGAGATAGGGATTTGAGAATCTGGTGACAGAGCCTCTTTAAGGCCTCATGCACACGACCGTAGCCATGTGCACGACCGTAGCCATGTGCACGGCCGTGATTTTCGGGTCGGCCGGCAGCGGAGTGTCACCCGCAAGCCGCCCGCAAATCACGGGCCGTGCACATGGCCGCGTCCATTATTTTCTATGAGCCTGAACCGCAGAACACGGCCATAATAAGACATGCCTATTCTTTCTGCGGTCCGGGCTCCTGGGCCATGCACAGACCGTGAAAACCACCGTCGTGTGCATGGCCCCATAGGAATGAATGGGGCCACAATTCTCACGTGGATTTTCGGGGGAAATGCGGCCGCAAAAGCAAGTTCGTGTGCATGGGGCCTAAATCTTTTGAAGGACAGAAGAGAATATAAAATAATAAACTAACAGGTACCCATCTTCTCAAACCATTTCCGCTCCAGCACAGACACCCCCAATCACCGCCGCTCTGGTCTTGGAAGCTCCGGCTGCTGTCATGTGCCGTTCATCGCTGGCTTTAGTGGTAATGCTGCCATGAATGGCATGTGAATGCAGTCAGAGCTTCAGAGACCAGAAGCGAATGTGGGTGTCAGAGCTGTAGCAAGGGGCGTTTAACAGGTACTCACCCTTTAAGTTTATTATTTTATACCCAAAGCAATATAGAGATTGTTCACACTGGCATTAGGACTTCCATTTTTACATAATTCATGACGATATGACATTCATCGTGATCCGTTTTTCCCCCTCAAATATTTTTTTTTTTTTATACTTGACAGAACAGCGCAGCTTGCTACACTATGCGGACTGTCTGAATCCTAATCGGAAATAAGGGTAAACTGATTCTGCTTGAAAATAACTTGCTTTTGAAAATGTATGCTCGTGCTGCAATCTTGTGGTACAATCGGACACATTTTAGATAAAAGAATTTGGATTTAGATGCAAGTTTCTCAAATATTAGCACATGGACTCCATGTTAAAGGCCATGTACACCTTTGAATTATTTTTTTTTCAATAAAAATGTATCAGTGCAATTGGTGCAACTTTAAAAATAATTTTTAATAAAATGTAATTACACTTTGAGATACAGTTGCTTTGTATTCTGCATACAGAGCAGCTGTATCGTGTGCTGAAACCTGTATCTGTCAGGTCAACTGGTCCTGAATGTCTCTGACGGTTCATAACTTAGAAGTGATCGATAACAGATGGATCCTGCATATCGGAGACATGAAGGACCCGCTATCACTGAACCAGTCAGACCTGATGGATTCAGGTGTCAGCGCTAGATACAGCTGCTCTGTATACAGGATACAAAGCAGCTGTAACTGAAAAAGTCTGTAATTACATTTTATTAAAAATAATTTAAAGTTGCAACAATCATACATTTTTATTTAAGAAAAAACTTTTTTTCAAAGTTGTACATTGCCTTTAAGGATTGTCTCTTTGGCGTTTTATTGAATCCTTATGTCATGCATTGCCCCCTCTGCCCTGAACTAGGCATAACAGTGAGTGACAATTTTGCCCGGAGTGTTATTTTAAGCACATCTGCCTAGCGCTGGGCAAATCTCATTTGCCAGGTAGCCAATGTGTCGAAAAATGTAGTGCTGGCGTCTGACTTTGTGTTTTATTTTCTATGATTTTTATGAGAGTTCTTATTGTCTGGCTACTAAAAATATCAAACTAGATCCTGGAGTGGTCCAACTGGCTCCTTTAACCCTTTCTCGACCAATGACGAAAATTAACGTCCTGGTCGGCTGCTAGTTCCTGCCCCAGGACGTTCATTTTCGTCAGTATTTAAAACTGTCACTCTGTGTAAACACAGAGTGACAGGCGCACGCTGACAGCTGTCCTAGACAGCTGACATATCAGTCTCGCCGGACAGCGGACCATCGCAGCTGCTTTCGGCAATGAACCCCTTAAGTGCGGCGACGGATTGCCGTCGCCGCATTTAAGTGGTTTGAAGCACATCGGCAGCCCCCACAAAGTGATCTTGGGGGCTACCGATGCTTGTCGTGGCAATCGGAGGTCAGATAATGACCTCCGGGTTGACATGTACGGAAGCCTCGGAGGAGCAGCCTCCGGCCGGACCTCCTCGGCTTCCTGTCAGAGTGACAGTTACGTCACAATGACAGTTGGAGTACATTACACTACGTGTGTAGTGTAATGTACTCTAGCAGCGATCAAAGCTGCAAGTCTAAGTGTCCCCTAGTGGGACAAGTGAAAAAAGTAAAAAAAAAGTAATAAAAATGTTTACAAAAAAAGTGTAAAAATAAAAGTTATAAGTGATATAAACACAAAATGCTTTTTATTCCTATAAGAAGACTTTTATTATAGAAAAAAAAATGAACACGTTAAAAAAGTACACATATTTTGTATCAACGCGTTCGTAACGACCCCAACTATAAAACTGTAATGTTATTTTTCCCGCAAGATGAACACCCCAAAAAAAAAAATCAATAAAAAAACTACGACAGAATCACAATTTTTTTTGGTCACCACCGCTCTCTAAATAAAGAATAAAAAGTGATCAAAAAGTCGCATGTACCCAAAAATAGTACCAATAAAAACTTCTATCCGTTCCGCAAAAAACAAGCCCTTCCACAGCTTTTTTGACTAAAAAATAAAAAAATTATGTCTCTCAGAATATGGCGACACAGAATTTTTTTTATTTTTATAAATAGTCATTTTATTGTGCAGACGCTAAAAAAAAGGACCAAACCTATATACATATGGTATCGCCGTAATCGTACCAACCCGCAGAATAAAGTAAAAATTTAATTTATAGCGTACGGTGAGCGCCGCAAAAAGAAAACCTAAAAAAACGGTGTCAGAATTCCTGTTTTTTGCTCAGGATTGCAAAAAAATTGAATAAAAAGTGATGGAAAAAAAAATAAAAAAATCGCATGTACCCCAAAATGGTACCAATGAAAACTACAGATTGTCCCGCAACAAATAAGCCCTCACATAGCTCCGGTGGTGAAAAAATAAAAAAGTTCTGGCTTTCAGAATATGGCGATGCAAAATGTGCAGAGTGCTCCAAAAGCAGATAAGATCAGGCGCCATTTATCAGTGCGACACCGGCCACATATCTATGTATTATTATTTATTTACCCCATTATTATACCCTCTTATTATGCCCTGATGTACTCCGCACAGATTACATACGCCCCCAAATTATAAACTGAAATACCAGCAAAACCCCAAACAGTAAAACTACTGCCAAGCAAAATCTGCGTTCCAAAAGCAAAATGGCATTCCCTCCCTTCTGAGCCCTGCAGCGTGCCCACGCATATGGCGTCGCCATACCCAAGAAAACCCGCTTAACGTTTTATGAGGTATTTGTCTTCTGTGGCACAAACTGGGCACAACATATTATGCACTAAAATGGCGTATCAGTGGAAAATTGCAATTTTCACTTTGAACCATCCGCTGTGCATTAACCCCTTTGCGCACTATGACTTAATTGCCCGTCATGGTGTGGCGGTTGATGTATGGAGCCGGCTCACGTGCTGAGCCCGCTCCATACGCTGCGGGTGTCGGCTGTGTATTACAGCAGGCCCCCTCGGTACTAACGGACAGGTACAGCGATCGCTCTGTTACAGAAGCCTGTAAGAACAACAATATACTGCAATACATTAGTATTGCAGTATATTGTACCAGTGATCCAATGATCGCTGGCTTAAGTCCCCTAAGGGGATTGATTAATAAAATGTGTAGAAGAATTATAGTTATTAGTAGTGAGAATTGTTTTGTTTTTTTAAAGTAAAAAACAAAAACACCTTTTCGCATTTTTCTTCTAAAGTAATGTAAAAAAATGAACAAAATTGGTATCGCTACGTCCGTAAAAGTCCGAACTATTACAATATACCATTATTTAATTTGCACAGTGCACACCTTAAAAAAATTTAATAATTCAAACCGCCAAAATCGCTGTTTCTTTTTTGTCACCTTCGCTCTAAAAAAAAAAAAAATGTAATACAACTTTTGAATCACTTTTTATGTACCAAAAAATGGTACCAATAAAAACTGCAGCTCCTCCCGCAAGAAATAAGCCCTCACACCACTCTATTGATGGAAAAACGAAGAAGTTCTGGCTCTTGGAAAGCGGGGAGTGAAAATCGAAAATATGAAAGCAAAAAATGGACCAGTCCTGAAAGGGTTAATTCATTTCTAATGGAAAAAACCGTATGATCACATGTGGGGTATTTCCGTACTCGGGAGAAATTGCTTTATAAAAAATGGTTGTTTTTTTCCTCCTTTATCCCTTGTGAAAATGAGAAAATGCAACATTTTAGTGGAAAAAATTTTGATATAAATTTTCGCGCCCTAATTCTAATAAACTCTGCAAAAGACCCGTGGGGTGTAAATGCTCACTATACCCCTAGAAAAATTCCTTGAAGGTTTTTCCAAAATGGGGTCACTTTTGGTGGGTTTCCACTTTTTGGTCCCTCCAGTGCATTGCAAATGCGACATGGCACCGAAAACCATTCCAGCAAAATCATAAATCCAAATGGCGCTCCTTCCCTTCTGAGCCCTGCTGTGGGTCCAAACAGCAATTTTTTACCACATATGGGGTTTTGTCGTAATCGGGGGACATTGCTTTACAAATGTTGGGGTGCATTTTCTTCGTTATTCCTTGTAAATAATAAAAATTTCTATGTTGTTTCAGAAAAAAAGTACATTTTAATTTTTACAGACTAATTCCAATATATTTAGCGAAAAACCTGTGTGGTCAAAATGCTAACTATACCCCTAGATAAATACCTTAAGGGGTCTAGTTTTCGAAATGGGGTAGTTTATGGGGAGTTTGTATCGTTCTGGCAGCTCAAAGCCTCTCCAAATGTACAGTGGGGCCTAAAACATTCTCAAGCAAAATATGAGTCCTGAAAGCCTCCGGGTGCTCCCTTCCTTTGGGGCCCTGCCGTGTGTCCAAACAACGCATTAGGGCCACAATGTGGGTATTTTTGAAAACAGTAGAAAGAGGGTGATAGATTTTGGGGTGTGTTTCTTCATTTTCATGTTCGCTTTACAAAGAAATCGGTCTTCAAACTAATACTTTTATGAAAAAAGTGAAATTTTTTTTTTTTTCACCCGATATGCATTAAATTTATCAAAGAACTGTGGGGTCAAAATACTTACTATACACCTAAATAATTACGTTATGGGGTCTAGTTTTCTAAATGGGGTCATTTGTGGGGGTTTCCACCATTCTGACACCTATGAGCCTCTGAAAACCTGGCTTGGTGCAGGAAAACAAAATGTACTTCAAAATTTATAAAATTATTATTCAATTTGTAAGTCCTCTAAATTGCTGAAAATTTATTTTATTTTTCCAAAAGTGCTGCCAAAATAGAGTAAAGAGATAGAAATATATATTTAATGTAAAAAATTGTACAGTATGTATGTACATATGTGACATATTGCAGTTAAATATAGGGAAAAATTTTAATTTTTACAAAATTTCTTCAATTTTTCTATTTTTTAATTAATTTCCGCAAATTGTCTACTTTTACCACTAAAATAAAGTACATGTGACGAAAAGACAATGTCAGAATTACTTGGATATTCAAAACTTTCACAGAGTTATTCTCTGATAAAGTCAGACATACCAGATTTGACAAATCTGGCTTGGTCATTAAGGTACAAACATGCCCGGTCATTAAAGGAACAGTGTCACCCAAAAATTTTTTTTAATATGTTAAAGATGTTAGTGCTTTATTAAAAACGTTTGGATTAATTTGTGTGTTTGTGTGTTACTTTTTTTTATTTTTACACTTTTTCTTCCCTATGGGGGCTGCCATTTTTTTTTCCATTTCTGTATGTGTCGATTAACGACACATACAGACATGGAATACGGCAGCTCCAGTCCCATAGGGACTGCGAACGGGGCCCGTTCCATCCACTTTCGTGTACGCCGCTGTGTGGGAACGGCACATGCGCCGCTCCCACACAGTTCAATTTGAAATGCGCGCCGTCCGGAAGTGGACCGGACAGTAAGATTACTACTTCCGGTCGCGGCTTCCGGACTTGTGCACATGGAGCAGCGGCAGCAGACGGAGCGGATGGACCGGAGGGAGCGGCGGCGACTGGAGCAGGTAAGTTATTTCTATGTATGTTCGTGTTTCAGTGTGTTTACTACTGTATGTTAACCTTCTACACTGTGTGTTAGCTCAAAAAATGGTGACACACAGTGTAGGAGGTTAGACCGTTCAAACCCCTCGTTTATCCCGGCACTAGCCAGGATAAAGGAGGGGGGGATTCTGAGAGCTCACTAGAGTGAGGGATTTTTACCCAATTTTGCAGCATAAAGCAATGTGGTTGCTTTACCACATGCAATGCTGCAATTTTGGGAATGGCTCCATCTAGTGACCAGTGCTGGGAAATATTATAAATTGAATCCAATTTATAATATTTCCTGACATGTTTTGCTGGCAACACATTCCCTTTAAGGGGTTTTCCCACTGAGAACTTATAATACCTATCCACAGGATAGGTGATAAATGTATGATTGCTGGGAGCCCCACAGATCACTAGAACAGGGGTCCCAAGCCCCTGTCCCTCCTGACTACACGATCGCGTAGGAAGGGGGGCTCCAGACCACCGCTCTAGTGATCGGTGGGGGTCCCTACAGTGCGGCTGAAAGCAATTAGACATTTATTACCTATTCTGTGGATAGGTGATAAATGTTCTTAGTAGGGTTGTCACAATACCAGAATTTGGACTTCGATACCGATACTTTGTGTAGTATTGCGATTATCGATACCAAAACAATATTTTTGGCAACAGTAATAAAAAAATTCTTCAATTTTCTGATGTGAGGCACGTTGTGTGATGAATTTTGAATGTGCCTCACAATAATAGTAATTAACCCCATCATGTTTCTCAGTCATAAGGGACGAAATTTAGTTAGTGTAAAGTACATGATGGGGTTAATTACTATTAATGTGAGGCACATGGAGGTTAAATTTATCACACCTCGTGCCTTACATTAATAAGTGAAACAAGTTTTTTTTATAGCGTACACATCATAAATGCCGCAAAAAAATTGTTGTGCAGGTTATTACGGCCACGTCAATACTGATTGTGTGTATATTTTATGTATTGAGACTTATTTTAATGTTTATTGTAAAAAACGTGTACATGTATTTTTTTATTTAACATTACTTTGTTTTTACTTTTTTATTTTTAAACTTTAATGTACTGGCATATATCTATATACTGATAGTACAGAGGCTGTTGTTGGGACATACCTAAGTATGCCCTAACAGGAAATATGGAGAGACAGCCCTGGGGTCTTTCAATGGACCCTGGGCTGTCTGCCCATATATGGTATGTCCCTCAGTTGTGTCACAGCGATTCCCTGTGACGCGATCAAAGGGGCATCCCCCTTCTCATTTTCCCTTTGAATGCTGCGGTCAGCTTTGATCTCAGAATTCAGGGGAATAGCGGGGGAGATGAGAGGTTTTTCTGATCTCCGCCGTTAAAGCGGGGCTGCGGTTGTGTAATACAGTCATTGCCCTGCTCCTGACAACAAGTGTGCATGTGGTCAGCATTAGGTGATGCAGCCGGCGCTGCACTAACGAGCGCAGGCACTGAACACAGAACATAGGGGTGTTTTGCAGTGCGCCCGCCATGTTCTGTCTTCAGTGCCGCCGCTCCTTAGTGCGGTGCTGGTCGCAACACCCCATGCTGACAGCGCGGAGGTGTCAAGACTCAGGAGTGGGGCAGTGGCTGTATCACACAGCTGCAGTCCCGCTCTCATAAATTCGTGCATTACAATGCTAAGCTGTGCAGCGGCACAGCTTAGTATCGAAATACACAATATAACGGTATCAAACCATATGAGGGTGCGCGGCATCGAAATATTATCAAAGTTTCGATGCATCCCTAGTTCTTAGTGGTAAAACCCCTTTAACCCTGTCACCCCTAACACGAACCATCATGAGCGGTTTACAGCGTGAGATTAGAGCAGTAAATACCTTTATTTGTTTGTAATGAAATTGCAATTTCAGCATTATTTGTTAACGGTAATATCTTCCCACGTCCAATTATCTCTTGATTTAAAAATGTTCCATTGCCACTCAAATCCTCTATATAGGCAACAGGAGACGGGCCAGGACCAGCTTCCTAAACGTGACAAGAAAATAAGATTTAAAAAAAAAAAAAAAAAAAAAGATAGGAAACATAATTGTTAGTTTGGATGTTCTAATCTAACTATATATTTTTCTGTATATTTATATAGAATTATAATTTCACAATCCTAGACCATTTACAAAAAGATTATATGCCACGTAATTTTTTTCTGCCAATGACTACACAGTGACCACTTTATCAGGTATGCCTTCTTGTTAAATATACCAGTCAATCACGTGGCAGCAGCTCTAGAGTTTGTTGACCAGAATGGGGAAGAAATGGGATTTCACACATCAGTCTCTGGTGTTTACATAGCGAACAAATTGGCAATGGAGTGAACATCAGTACTAGATGATCAATTAGCACAGGACTATGATGTTTCAAGATACTTACCCTAAAGATCCGAAAATGTTTTTTACTGTAGGTTTTATATCTCTCTGTCTGGTTTATTATTGGCCTATCAAAGGTATAATCACAGAGTTTATCTCTTCCAAATATATATTCCTCATTCACACAGTCTGTTCAAAACAAAGAACAATATTGTTAGCACTACAAAAAGAACTCTACACATGGTAATAAAGCTATGAAACAATAGTAAGACAGGTTTTCATGGCAAAGAAACAAACTTGATAATAGAAACTTCTTTGAAAGCACAAAAAAACGGGAAGAGCAAAAGCTCTAAGAAATATGGCCCTTTATGTATGACAGAGAGTAGGAAGTCCACATACAAAGTCTCCATCTCAAGCGGAGAGCTTGATAATACACCTAAATTAATATTCTTATCAAAAAAATCTAATGTCATTCACGGTAATATTGCCTCGGTGATTGTTTTGTCATACATGTAAAGAGGCACAAAAAAAGCCAAAAACCCAATGTGGTCAAAATATGAAACATCTTTATGAAGGCTACTTCGAGTGATGGAAGAATGCTTGTGCATCACATATATTAGCCTTTGTAGAGCAAACAGATGATCATTGGTTACAAAAAAGCCAGGCATCTTTTCTTAGAACTCTGTATTGTGCCATTCCTGTGTTATTCCTCCTGCAATAAGCTGTATTCTTTATTTAAAGATGACAGGTCATCTTTAAATAAAAGGTCACAGAGCAAAGCTACTAAATCCATTAGGTACTTTATAGCACAAAAAATATCATTCTAGCCATTACTGGAATTTTCAGGCCTTTATAAATTAAAGGGAACCCGTCATGTTACATACGATGTCCCCTCAGCAGGAGGATATTAAGTTTGTGCAAAGCGATTCAAGATAACCTGTATTTTATTTATTTCAATTCCTTCTCACTATGGGCTAAAAAGTTCAGTAAGCGGTCTCAATCATTAAGGCCTAATGCATGGTGATTTTGAGATCCACAAAACCTCAGATCCGTAGTCTGTATTTACGTTCCATTTGTCCGCCCAAAAACCTTCCGTAGTGCATCAGTGTGTCATTATTACTCACGGATCCTGCAAAAAAAAAAAAAAAAAAAAAAGAAGAAAGGCTGGAATTGATGTCATCAGCTTGTCCCAACCACCTGAATAGGTCACATGATCGCTGAGCTGAATCACATGAATTCCCTGGTGCCACTTGGGAACAAATCCGCAACTACGGACAACAGCAACCCGTATGCCGTCTGCAATTTTCACGGTCCTTTAGACTTCTACGGGCGAGTCCATGCCGCACACAGATCCGTGAACATCACGGTTGTGTGCATGGGGCCACATAAATGAATGGGTTTGTGTGCTAGCCGCAAATTGTGGATAGCACACGGACAAAAAAAACAGTCGTGTGCATTAGGCCTTATTGACAGCCTTCCTTGTAGGAGTGTGAATACAGAAAAAGCTGACAATCACAGAGTAGGACCGCCCACTGGACTTCTAAGCCCAAAATTAGCAGGGATTTAAAATCGGTTTCAATTCTTCCACACACAAATAAATATATATCAGTTTGGTCAGCTCCTCCTGCTCTGTAACATGGTTTCTGCAGATCAGACTGCATATTTGACATGACAGGTTCCCTTTAAGTTATTTGAAATTCATACATGGGGTTTCCAACTTCGTAGTTTATGGCACATTCACAGGAGATGCCGTAAATGTCTGATAGATGAGGGTCACAGCTCTAGGACCGGCACCTATATAGAGAACAGAGTTCATCCGACCCCCGTTTCGCAAGGAGTGGGTCTGCAAGCTTCAGAATCCTTGAAAGAAAACTTGAAATTTTTCAATTTTTACAAGCAATAAATGAGAAACGGAACCCTAACATTTGTAAAGCAATTTCTCCCGATTATGGCAATACCCCATATGTGGTAATAAACTCCTGTTTGGACCCATGGCAGGGCTTAGAAGGGTAGGAGCACTATTTGGCTTTTGGAGCTCAAATTTTGCTGGAATGGTTTGCGGTGCCATTTTTCCACTAAATCCCAGGACAGGGGGGAATTCTGGAGGTTCTATCCTGGTGTCCTTCCTTTTATGAACCCTAAACCTGTGGCTGTACCCTGTGCTGCTCTCACACAGCTTGTACATTTTAATTCCATACCTCGCTCTCTTGCTTGGCAGGTATTGGCAGAATTTTAGTCTCCCCTTATAATGTACAAGGGACTCGCCTATTGCAAAGGTCTTTTCTGGGGTGTAGGATTGTTCACATGGTATCACTCATTTGGGGGGTTGCCTAAGCTCTCGTCCTGGGGCGCCTGTGCGGGGGTTCCTCATCACTGGTTGAGAACAAGAGGAATGGTGCATATCTGAGGCCAGGATGGCGTATGCCTCCTTGGCTGAATAGACCCTTTGGGATGATTGGGAGATTTTTTTATTAAGGGGGTGTGTAATGCTTGAACACGTGCAATACTGAATTTAATTTTACAGAAGTGGTTGTGTGTGTTGTGCTATTACACGTGTATATCAGAATTTAAAAGAAAAAAAAAAAGGAAGAGAAGAGAAGAAAAAGGAGGAAACATTTAAGATAAAAATTTAGGAGAAATAAATTTACTGAACAAACATCCAAGATAAAACTGTAAAACATTCCTGACTACCTGAGACTAGTTTTTTTTCCAGCGTTCGGGTTACTTTGTTAAAGAAAATAGACTACACAAAATTTGAGCTACAACTGTCGGTACGCTATCAAAAATTTTGTAAACTGATTGTAGGTCACTAACTGTATCGATGTAAATTTCCACAAACTGTAGAGAAAATATATAAACTAAAACTTCTGCTATATATTTTTTTACAAAACAGATGTCAGTAAGCGTCTGCTACCCTAACGCTCTACCTATGCAAGTACTAGCTACACCTTATCAGCTAACCTAAATGTCCGCTACTCTAACGCCCCAATTATGCAAGTACTAGCTACACCGAACTATAATTTTTTCTTTACATAAAAACAGTGTCCAAAAAATGACCACAGATGCTGATCAGTTATGGCGGTTACTGATTAGGGGTCAGTGGCCACAGGGCGAACACAGAGAGACTGTGCAGAAGACAGGAAAAAAAAGTCCTGTCCCAAAAATCTAGCACAGAGGCCGATCAGAGATGGCGGTCACTGATCAGCACTCAGCAGCCACAGGACGTACACAGGTTTTGGTTGGGGGGGCAGGAACAGGAGCTGGGAAATTTAGGTACAGATCTAGCCCTGCTGCTAAAAAAAAAAAAATCTGCCGCAGCACAGTTGATGATTATGGTCACTCATTGAGTGATCACACAGCAGGAAGCAGAAGAGGATCACAAGACCAGAAGGCCTCAGTACCGGTCAGTATGGAACAAGGCGGGCAGAGCTGGTGCAGGGCGTTTAAATCACCTGCCATGGCTGCGATTGGTCGGTCTCTGCAGACCGACCAATCGTAGCCAACGCCCCATGAATACATGGTAGGAATTGGTGATGTCTTGGACAGCACCAATCACTACCATATCACTGTGCCCTGTGGCACTGTGATTCGCTAAAACCACAAAGAGCCGCACTTGGCCGGTCTGAATTGACCAGCCAATCGCTGCGATGGCCGATGCAGGGGGTGTGCGACAGCTCCTTGGGCATTGTGTCTTAACTTTGTAACGGTGTATTTTAATACAGTGACCGCTTGTATACGACATTTTGCGCAAAGTACTGGCTTTCCATGACGTATACCTACAACAAATATCGGGAAGGGGTTAAAATTTACAAGGAGTTTACTTATATACTACTAGCAAAGCATTGTGTAAAGATACATGCCATGGTTCAAGAATCCCTTTCCAAGTGCCCAGAGTCGACCCCATGCATGTAAATTCTTGTTTTCATCCACTTCTTCTGGAATTGATGCAAGATCTTGCACTGGTAAAGTTTCCAAAGAGCTCAAAGTCCCAGAGCCAGACGAGGAGGATTGGCTGTATGACTGAGGAACACTAGATGAAGAGCTGGAGGTGCCTTGAGACTGCTGGGATTGCTGGGACTCGCCCATTGCGTCTCGGGACATAGAAAATCTTAACAAAACAAAACAAAACACGTGTTAGACAGAAAGAAGTATACAAAAAAATTTACAGCCAAGGGCCTGTTCACATCTGCTTAGGGATACAAACAGAAAGTATAGTCCCATTTGTATTTACCATTGATTCCAGTATTTTTTTTGTTTCAGTTTGCATCAGTTTGGCTCCGTTCTGCTAGGACTCCGTTTTTTTTTTCTCATGGAAACAATAGTGTAGAACACTTTGCTATTCTTTCCATGATAAAATAAAAAAACAAAAAAAAAAAAACACAGTTGAAATGAATGCAGAGACAATACTTTCGTTTGCCTGTTGCTCTGACGAAATAGATGAACGAAAAGCCAAATAGAAGCCCAAAGCAGATGTGAACGGGCCCTTAGGCTCGATTCACACCATACCTGCATTGTATGTCCATCGTACATGCCTGGAAAACCTCCTAGCGTGTACACCGAGCATATAGATCCGATGCATACAAGTGTTGGGAGCAGAATGACAATGGCTCATTAGCGAAGGGTCCCAGAGGTTGGACCTCCACCAATTAGAATATGCCCAAACTTACGCAGTGAAAACACTTTATAAAAAAAGGCTATCCAACATGAAAACTACTCAAGTCAACAAAAGTTTGTTAAAGTAGTATTCTATATATGCGGGTGTACAGGCGGTCAATCGTCAATTACACTACACAAAAGGGATCCTATGTTTATTGAATTTATCTGCGAAGCATTGAGGTTTGTGTTGAATCACAATTCCTTCCAGTTTGATGATACATGGTACCGTCAGAGGGCAGGAATGGCCATGAGGACCCCAGTGGCCCCAACTTTTGTGAATTTATTTCTAGCCGATCTGGAAGAAAAAAAATGATCTACAATTTATCGAATCCCTATGCTAGTTATTTACTACTATTCTTGCGTTACAGCGACAACATTTTTATAATGTGGTCTGGAACGCAATTAGACTTTCTAAAATTTGTGCGATATCTCAACAATATGAATATGAGTTTTACATATACATTTGGGGACCAGGAGATAGAATTATTGGATGTACATGTAACTATAGAAGAAGGAAAGGTTCAAACAAAAGGATACCGAAAACCTACCGTTACCAATACACTTTTAACCCCTTTAGGACACAGCCTGTTTTGGCCTTGTGGACACAGATGATTTTTTCAAAACTGACATGTGTCACTTTATGTGGTAATAACTCCGGAAAGCTTTTACCTATCCAAGCGATTCTGAGATTGTTTTCTCGTGACATATTGTACTTTAGGTTAGTGAAAAAATTTGGTCGATAAATTCAATATTTGTTTGTGAAAAACTTCAAATTTTAGCAAAAATTTGCAAAAATTAGCATTTTTCTAAATTTAAATGTATTTGCTTGTAAAACAGATAGTAATACCACACAAAATAGTTACTAGTTAACATCCCCCATATGTCTACTTTATGTTTGCATCATTTTTTTTCACGTACTTTTATTTTTCTAGGACGTTACGAGGCTTAGAACTTTAGCAGCAATTTCTCATATTTTCGATAAAATTTCAATAGGCCATTTTTTCACGGACCAGTTCAGTTCTGAAGTGGCTTTGAGGGCCTTATATATTAGAAAGTCCCCATAAATCACCCCATTTTGAAAACTGCACCCCTCAAGGTATTCAAAACCACATTCAGAAAGTATTTTAACCCTTTAGGCGTTTCACAGGAATTAAGGCAAAGTAGAGGTGAAATGTACAAATTTCATTTTTTTTGCCAAAATTCATTTGTAATTAAAAAAAAATCTGTAACACAGAAGGTTTTACCAGAGAAATGCAACTCAATATTTATTGCCCAGATTCTGCAGTTTTTAGAAATATCCAACATGTGGCCCTAGTGTCCTAATGGACTGAAACACAGGCCGCAGAAGCAAAGGAGCACCTAGTGGATTTTGGGGCCTCCTTTTTTTAGGAATATATTTTTGGCACCATGTCAGGTTTGAGGAGGTCTTGTGGTACCTAAACAGTCGAAATCCCCAAAAAGTGACCCCATTTTGAAACTACACCCCTCAAGACATTTTTCTAGGGGTATACTTAGCATTTTGACCCCACAGTTTTTTTGCAGAATTTAGTGGAATTAGTCTGTGAAGATGAAAATCACCTATTTTTCTGTGGAAACATAGAATTTTTTCATTTTTACAAGGAATAAAGGAGAAAAAGCCACCCAACCTTTGTAAAGCAATTTCTCCCGATTACGGCAATACCCCATATGTGGTCATAAACTGATGTTTGGACCCACAGCAGGGCTCAGGAGGGAACGAGGGCCTTTTGGATTTTGAAGCGCAGATTTTGCTGGATTGGTTTTCAGTGCCATCTCAGGTTTGCAACGCCCCGGCGGGACCAAAACAGTGGAAACCCCCCAAAAGTGACCCTATTTTGGAATCTACACCCTCAAGGAATTTTTTTAGGGGTATAGTGAGCATTTTGGCCCCTCGATCTTTTTTAGAGCGAAGGTGACCAAAAAACAGCGATTTTGGCGCTTTAAATTATTTATTTATTACAGCGTTCACCGTGCGCAATAAATTACGGTTTAATTTATTCTGCCGGTCGGTACGATTACGCCGATACCATATGTGTATAGTTTTTTTAAAGTTTTGCAGCGTTTGCACAATAAAATTAAGTTTCTATAAAATTATTTATTTTCTGAGACACGCTATTCTGAGCCGTAACTTTTTTATTTTTTCGTCAAAAAAGCTGTGGGAGGTCTTGTTTTTTGCGGGACGGGTTGTAGTTTTTATTTGTACCATTTTGGGGTAAATGCGCCTTTTTGATCACTTTTTATTTTATATCTTGGGAGGGGTGGTGACCAAAAAATAGCGATGCTTACAGTTTTCCGTTTATTTTGTTTGCGGCGTTCACCGTGCGGAAAAATTAACATTATAGTTTCATAGTTTGGGTCGTTACGAACACGGTGATACCAAATATGTGTACTTTTTTTTAACGTAAATGACTTATTATAGGAAAACAAAACCTTTTATTTTTACACTTTTATAAAACATTTTTATTAACTTTTTTTTTACTTTTTACACTTTTTTCTTTTGACCTGCAGCTCTGATCGCTGCTAGAATACATTACACTTCCTAGGTAGTGTAACGTATTCCAACTGTCAGTGTGGCGTCATACATGGCAGACTTGGGGGGCCGTTGTCTGGCCCCCGGGTGCCATCACAAGCATCAGAAGCCCCCACGATTGCATGGGGGCTGATGCGCTACAAACCCGCTACATGCGGAGATCGCAATCGAGCCCCGCATGTAACGGGTTAATTGCCGAAATCAGCGGGGACAGCTGATCTCCAAGTTCCCGTTGCACACGGTCGACGACAGTGTGCCATCGGGAACGACACAGTGACTTCCTGTCACTCTGACAGGAAGCCTATCAGGACCAGCCGAAGGTTGGTCCTGATGGGCTACCGTCCATGGCAGACCCGGAAGCCATTGTTTGGCTTCCGTTTGCCATAGTAACTATCGGCAAACCCCGCGATTTCGGACCGGGGTCTGCCGATATGTTAGAAACGCCCAAAATTCAGCGATTGCACCCGATCGCCGAATTTAAGGGATTAATTCGCCTAAATCAGCGGCAAAGGACCGCTGGCCGGCAAGAGGGGAGTGTCAGCTGTCAGTGACAGCTGACCTCCCGGTTCCCAGTGCACACTGTCGCCGACAGTGTGCCCCGGGAAAAACTCAGTAACTATACGTCCTCGTGCGGGAAGTAACCTCCCGCAACGACGGACAGTTACGTCCTGGTGCGGGTAGGGGTTAAAGTATGATAGTTATCACCCTAAACAAGTCACCCAATCCCTACCATATGCCCAATTTCTACATCTTAGAAGAATTAATAGCAGTGATGAAGTATTCTATAAACAGGCAGATGAGAGGAGTCGAAGATTGGAGTTAAGGGGATACCCTCTGGGTTTTATTATGGAAGCATAGAAAAAGGCAAATAAAAATAATCAAATATCTTTATTACAAAAAAAACAAAAAGAAGAAACAAATCACGTGTAAAAGAGAATAAACGGTTTGTTCTATCATTTGGTCATAGCCCTATTAGTGATGTAATTCGTACTAGCAATATAAAAAAACCAAAAAACTGCCATTTGGTTGAAAGCTACCTGTTGTTGAGGGGGGGCGGAGCCTGACCGCTGAGAGTGATGGCAGCATAATCTTTCAGCTCCTCACACACATGATCCGGGACCGCTAGAGCAACAAGGCACGAACTAGAAAATGGTAAAAATTGGCAAGCCCGATAACAGAGAACACCCAGGGACGCTAAAAACTCCCAAAGGACAGGCAGACCTGGACAAATTCTTAAAACTGAAGCCGTCCCAGAAAACCAAAATGGCGCCACCCGCGGCCATAGAGCCCAGACAAGAAGAAGAATCAGACGACGACAGTGATAGGGAGTCCGTCGCTGCCTCCTCCTCCTCACGCCAGGAGAGGGCTCCGATATCCCGAGCATACTTAAAGAAAACTATTCTACAAGCTTTAACGCCTATGATGAAGGAGCTAGCTGATATCAAGGCGGATGTCCGCCATATTGGAAATCGGGTGGAGCACCTAGAAACTGTGGTCACAGACTCGGTCAGTTTCTGTTATTCACTAGGACACAAAGTACAACATCAAGAAGCTCAACTCAAAGTGATGACGCTTCTGGAGGATCAAGAAAACAGGAGCAGGAGGAAGAATGTAAGATTCAAAGGCATGCCTGAATCAGTAGCTTCAGAGGCACTTCAGGCGGTGGCCAAAAAAATATTTGCAGAGCTGTTGGGCCAGGAACGTGCTTCCGCAATTGTGATTGAGCGGATCCACAGGGCACTCCGCCCTGTACCGAGAGCGTCGGAACCACCAAGAGATGTGATATGTGGCTTACTGAGCTTTGTGGATACCTCAGCCATTTTACAGGCAAACAGAACACGTGCGGACGTCGTGCTAGATGGCGCGAAAATCCAGCTCTTCCAGGACTCCACACTAGCAAATCGCAGAATGATGCGGCCTCTTCTTCTTAAATTGCAGGACATGCGACTCACATATAATTGGATGTACCCCTTTGGCCTAGCCATACTGAAAAATGGTAAATGCCTCATCATTCACACGCCAGAGGACTTACAAGATACTAGGGAAAAGTTAGGAATCGCTCCTATAGAGATCCCTTCCTGGATGCCGGCTCACACGGACCTCCATTTGCCGAATCTACCGCAGATCACACCGTGGGCGACAGCGGGAAAGATGAGATCTCCCAGATCTAAGAAAGGGCAAGTGAGAAATGAAGACGGAGACCTCGCCTGAGTATGGACTCCCATTCCTACCCCACATGGGCCTTGTATAAGCTATTTGCTCTCTGTATATTAGGCATGGGAACAGTGAGTATGTCATAACTGGTATATTGAGTTCCCTTAATGCGACATGTCTATACTTTCTTTATATTGCATAGTGCCTTAAAAAGTAATACTGAAGAATATGTATGTTGCTGTAGTGGTCCTGGACCAGGTATCGGTTCAGGATAGATGGTTCTCTGTACCCCTAACTCTGGGAAGAGACATGGCACCTTTAATGTTATACGTGGTTTGTGTTGCATTATGATACTTGGTGCTATGCCTTCTGTGAGATATGCACATTTGGATGCCCCAGGGCCTAAGGGTCGTGTGCTCCCCCAGGGGGGAGTGATCCTTGGTCTCTGGCTGCACTTCCTTTGATTGTTACCTCGATGTTTTCCCCTTTTCTATGTTCCCTATGTTACCTCTACCTCCCACCCCGATCCCTACAAGATAGATGGAATATTGCCAAAGTTCACTAGGATGCCACGATACTCTAACACCTCATGGCGTTAACTAACATACTCACTTATAATGTTAGGGGCTTGAACTCCCCTAACAAACTAAATCAGGTCTTGACGCTACTTAAAAGGGAGAAAGCCTCTATAGTATTCTTACAAGAAACCCATTTTAAGGAGGGAAAGATACCTAGATTACCAACACATTATTTTAATAAGTGGTACCACTCTGGATCAAATAGCTCAGCAGCAAGAGGGGTGTCTATTGCGTTTCATAAAGACCTTCCATTTTCTCTAGTAGCACAACATAGTACTGCTGATGGCAGAGCACTGTTTTTGAAGGGACATATATGTAACTCTATGTACACATTTGCAAATCTATATGCTCCGAATAAATCACAGACGGGATGGTTTGACAAGATATTAGAGACACTAACTATTTTTGCGGAGGGGCCTATAATTTTAGGTGGGGACCTGAATGTTACATTAAACCCTCTCCAGGACTCCTCTACTAACAGATCTGCCTTATCCTTTGCTGCACTTGGGAGAATTAAAAGGAAATTTCAGGGCCTACAGTTGGCAGATGCCTGGAGAGTGTTACACCCCTCGACTCGTGATTTTACATTTTATTCCTCAACGCATAGGTCACATCAGAGACTCGACTATCTTTTCATTCATGAGAGTTTAATTTCAGCTCTAAAATCAGCTCAGATAGGTCCAATGACGGTTTTGGATCACTCACCGGTTAGCATAATTTTGCCTCTAGCGGGAATAACCATTAGAGAATGGTCATGGCGGCTAAACGATACTCTCCTGGATGGAGAGACACATATAACCTATTTAACAGAACAGTTGAAATTCTATTTCGATACTAACACATCGGATGTCACGGCCACATGTATATGGGAAGCACACAAAGCCTACATAAGGGGTCTCTTGGTCTCCATGGGGTCTAAAGTCAAAAAAGAAAGATCAAAACAAATTAGTTCCTTATTGACCCGAATTGCTGCACTAGAAAAGATTCACAAAAAATCAGTAGCCCAGGGCGCTCAGATTGAATTGCACAACCTGAGAGTGCAACTAAAAGATTTACTCAACCTGAAACTTGCCAAAAATTTGATGCACTATACATAGAAAATATATGCACATGGAGAAAAAGGAGGTAGACTTATGATGGCTCTCATTAAAAAACGAAAAGAAAAATCTTTTATTACAAAAATCAGGGGTGCAGATGGAATAATACACACCTCCACGTCCGATATAGCCAAAGAATTCAGGTCCTTCTATTCCTCCCTCTATAATATCAAGGAAGATGGAGCTAGAACCCAACCTGGTCAGGAGGAGGCACGAATATTAGATTTTTTGGGGTCTCTGCAGTTGCCTACCCTTTCTGCTGAAGAGGCCGACACACTCCTGCGCCCTATCACGGTAGAGGAGGTGAGGAATGTAGTTTCCTCCTTTCCACCAGGCAAAAGCCCGGGACCGGATGGCTTCCCTCTCATCGATTACAAAAAATTCCTAGACTTCTTGTTGCCGCACCTAACTCACATGTGTAACGCACTCTTAGAAGGCACCCCCTTTTCGAAACAATCCCTGGAAGCATTCATCACTATTATACCGAAGGAGGGGAAGGATGCCTCCCTCTGTGCTAGCTACAGGCCGATATCCCTATTGAATGTCGACCTGAAGATATGGGCCAAACTTTTGGCGTTGCGTGTGGGGGCTTTATTACCCAAACTTGTTAATCCTGACCAGATGGGGTTTGTGCGGGGAAGGGAAGGTAGACATAATGCGATGAGACTGATAAATTCAATACACTACGCTAAATAGTCTAAACTGCCTTTGATACTTATGGGGACTGATGCTGAGAAAGCGTTCGATAGGGTAGCCTGGGATTTCATGAAACATGTGCAAGCTAAATTTCTATTTCCACCTCAATTTATAACGGCAATCTTCTCACTTTATACAGAACCACATGTACGGGTACGGGTTAATGGGGTCTTATCTCTGTCCTTCTCTATCACGAATGGTACTAGACAGGGATGCCCGCTGTCCCCCACTCTCTTTGTTTTGACCTTGGAGACCCTTCTGCAAAAAATTAGATCAGATTCTCTCATAAGAGGGATACAAATAGGCAACCATACACTTAGTGGCGGCTTTTGCAGATGACATACTACTTATGGTCACTAACCCGCAACAAGCGCTGTCACGGCTACAACATATCTTTGCAGAATATGGGGGGGGGGTCTCCAATTTCAAGATCAATTACAGCAAATCCGAAATACTCAACATCTCCCTTACACCCTCTCTGGCACAAGATCTGCAACGAGACTCACCCTTCCTATGGCCTTCCCACTATATCAGAAATCTGGGTGTCCAAATCCCGAGTCAACCGCAAGATCTATATATGCTCAACTACCAACCGCTATTAAAGAAATTATCCACACAACTCACTGCTTATCATATTCCCTTCATGTCATGGATGGGTAGGAAAAACCTTTTACAGACATACATACTGCCTATACTCTTGTATGTAATGACCATGGTCCCTATATACCTGCCTAAGTCCTTCTTTACACTAGTGAGGCGTATGTTTTCCTCCTTCTTGTGGAACCAACGCAGGCCCCGCTTGTCTCATAAATCATTGTCGCAAAAAAGAGATAGAGGCGGCTTGGGATTACCGGACGTGGAGGTGTATTATAGTGCAATTCATTTGCAGAGATGGTTAGACCTGATCTCGTCTGGGGAGATGGCCTGGTGTGTAGCGCCTGAGACAGCACCCTTGGGAAGGGAATCTATAGGAATGTTGTGGCTAGCAGACCAAGGGGACTTAAAATCACTTAGTAACCCTTTGCTGAAGGGAACACTCTCGGTCTGGAGATCACACAGAGCTAGGAGCACACCCCCCTTGATGTCCTAGCCGATTATGCCTGCCGCCCTGTTGCCTTACACTATGGAGCATGGGGACCCCCCACCAGATGACATATGGGGTTTACTACGTGAAACTACCATTTCAGATTTATTAGAAACTAATACGGTCCCATCACCGGCTAAAATTAGATTGCTGGTATCGCCGAACTCACTCAACTTTCTTCAACTGACCCATATACAACATATTTGCACGAAATTCCTCTCTTCTCAGAAAGGCAACAGGGACCTAGGCGACTTAGAGAAACTACTCCTCACTAAGTCAGTGACTAAATGCAAACTATCTAGATTATATCCTGTTACTGAGGATGGACTCACCTGACACCCCCACCTTTATATTGTCCTGGGAAATGGAATTAAACAAGAAGAACCACTATAAATTGTTAACAAGGTGGTACAGGACGCCGGAGCGCTTGTACCAAATGGGCCTATCAACCTCTAGAATGTGCTGCCGATGTCGGGGGAAGGTGGGAACACTGTCCCACATTTGGTGGTATTGCCCGCTGGTCACAGACTTCTGGAAGGAAGTATCCCTAGAGATGAACAGGATTTGTGGTTCTAAGATTCACCTCTCCATAGAACTCATAGCTCTGGCGCTGCCCTCGCAGTCCTTTAAACCCACTAAAGCGCAGCTAGCAACCCACTTAATAGCGGCAGCTAAATATTTAATCTCCCTCTGCTGGCTCCAGACGGCACCTCCAACCAAAACACAATGGCTGGATAGAGTGCATCAAATATGTAGTTTGGAGGAGTTGACCAGTTGGCAAGACCACACTCACACACAATTTTCAAACATTTGGGAACCATGGATAAGATACAAAACCGGTGCACATTGATTGATGACGCACACATCTCCTCCTAAAATGTGGCTCCTAGTGAATATTCTAGCTTTAACTGAATCGGACAGGGGATACTTGATAACTGACTGTAAGATGCACAACCTTACAACCCACCCCCTCCCCCCCCCCCTTATTTCTGTTTCCCCTCCTTGATGTGCCCTCGAATTGTCTTGATATGAATATGTACTGCCATATATCCGAGAGGTTTGTTATGAGACAATGTACTGCTGTTCAAAGCGATTAATCTTGTGATGTATGTCATACCCATGTTGCACATGGGCACAGTTATTTTTCTATTTCTTTCTGTATGTATTGTTTGTTTTTGAAAATAAAAAACAGATTTGACAAAAAAATAAAAAATAAAATACCTGTTGTTAGCGGAGGTCGCAACCAGACAACCAATAGCATCCTTTCGCAGATGTAAAAGACGTACTGGTTATGGACCGCTTTCACAAAGGGAAAAAGGAAATGAGAATTGGCTATCAGCAATGGGGCCGAAAGGCAATCACAAATGTGGACAATGCAATTTTTGTAATTCCCTAATACGCACCAGGAACCTTCATATAGGGGGCTGTGCATTCAAGATAATTAACCTGTAAAACACAGTAAGTGGTATATGTGGTAGTTTGCAATTGTGGCAGATTTTACATAGGAAAAATGATACGACCAATATATATAAGATTTCGTGAACATATAAGATCATTAAATACAGGAGAGGGATTCCCTAGGTTGGTACAGCACATGCAAGGAAAAACATGCAAATAACTCAGTGTATGCGATTTGTAGGGATCACTCAAATTAAGCCAAAAGTGTCCGGGGGAGATAAACATAAATTCCTCTTACAAAAAGAGGCGGAAATCATTCTACAGATAGGGGCACTAGGACCGCTCGGTCTTAATGACCGAAACAATCGGAGTGCTTTCATAACATAGACCATGTTATTTTAACCCCTTCCCTCTTTGGCCACTTTTGACCTTCAGGACAGAGCCTCATTTTTCAAATCTGACATGTTTCACTTTATGTGGTAATAACTTCAGAATGCTTTTACCTATCCAAGCAATTCTGAGATTGTTTTCTCGTGACACATTGGACTTTATGTTACTGGCAAAACTTGCTCGATACGTTCAGTATTTAATTGTGAAAAACACCAAAATTGAGTGAAAAAAATTGCAAAAATGTGCATTTTTCTAAATTTAAATGTATCTGCTTGTACGACAAATAGTAATACCACACAAAATTGTTGCTAATTAAACATCCCCCATAAATTTCTCACATTTTCAAGAAAATTTCAAAAGGCTATTTTTACAGGGGCCAGTTCAGTTGTGAAGCGGCTTTTAGGGCCTTATATATTAGAATCCCCCAATAAGTCAGCCCATTTTGAAAACTTCACCCCTCAAAGTATTCAAAAAAGCATTTAGAAAGTTTCTTAACCCTTTAGGCGTTTCATAGGAATTAAAGCAAAGTAGAGGGGAAATTTTCACATTTCATTTTTTTTTTGCAGAAATTCATTTGTAATCTATTTTTATTGTAACACAGAAAGTTTTACCAGAGACATACAACTCAATATCTATTCCCCAGATTCTGCAGTTTAGAAATATCCCACATGTGGTCCTAGTGTGCTAATGGACTGAAGCACAGGCCTCAGAATCAAAAGAGTACCTAGAGTATTTTGGGGCCTCCTTTTTATTAGAAAATATTTTAGGCACCATGTCAGGTTTGAAGAGCTCTTGTAGTGCCAAAACAGTGGAAACCCCCCAAAAGTGACGCCATTTGGGAAACTACACCCATTGAGGAAATTATCTAGGGGTATAGTGAGCATTTTGACCCTGCAGGTTTTTTTGCAGAAATTATTGAAAGTAGGCCGTGAAAATGAAAATCGACATTCTTTCAAAGAAAATGTAGGTTTAGCTAATTTTTTATAATTTCCACAAGGACTAAAGGAGAAAAAGCACCGCAACATTTGTAAAGCAATTTCTCCCGAGTAAAACAATACCCCACATGTGGTCATAAATGGCTGTTTGGACACACGGCAGGGCTTAGAAGGGAAAGAGCGCCATTTGGCTTTTGGAGCTCAAATTTAGCAGGAATGGTTTGCGGCGGCCATGTCGCATTTGCAGAGCACCTGAGGGACCAAAACAGTGAAAACGCAAAGAAAAGTGACTCAATTTAGGAAACTACACCCCTTGAAGAATCCATCTAGGGGTGTAGTGAGCATTTTGACCCCACAGGTTTTTCATAGATTTTATTAAAATTGGGCAGTGAAAATAAAAAAAATCCTTTTTCTCCAATAAGACGTAGATTTAGCTCAAAATTTTTCATTTTCTCAACAAATAAAGGAAAAAAGGAACATCCAACACTTGTAAAGCAATTTCTCCCGAGTACGGCAATAACCGACACATGGTCATAAACTGCTGTTTGGGCACAGATTAGGGCTGAGACGGGAAGGAGCGCCATTTGCTCAATGTTACAGAGTGAAAATGGGATTTTTTTCCCATAGATATGCCAACATGTGGTGCCCAGCTTGTGCCACCATAACAAGACAGCTCTCTAATTATTATGCTGTGTTTTAGAATCCCCCTACATGTGGCCCTAATCTTTTGCCTGGACATTCGACCAGGCTCAGGAGTGAAAGAGTACCATGTAAAATTGAGGCATAATTTGGCGACTTAAACAGTATTGGTTCACAATTGCAGAGGCTCTGGTGTGAAATAATAAAAGAAACTCCTGAGAAGTGACCCCATTTTGGAAACTGCACCCCTCAAGGCATTTATTAAAGGGTGTAGTGAGCATTTTCACCCCACAGGTCTTTTCCATAAAGGATTGAGCTGCAGAAGGTGCAAAGTAAACATTTAAATTTTTCCCATGATATGCCAGTTCAGTGACAAATAGGTCGTGCCCAGCTTGTACCACTGGAGACACACACCCCAAAAATTGTTAAAAGGGTTCTCCCGGGTATGGTGATCCCATATATCCGGAAGTAAACTGCGGTTTGGGCACGATGTAGGGTTCAGAAGGGAGGTAGCGCCATTTGGCTTTTGGAGCATGGATTTTGCTTGGTAGTAGTTTTGTTTGGATTCTTAGGCCTCATGCACACTTCCATCACCGTTTTATCGGACATTTTTGACGGATCCGTGTGTTCGGTTTTTTTTCCGTGTGAACTCCGTTTAGTTTTACACGGACGTTGTGCTTCCGTTTTAAAAACTGAAGGTAAAGTTCATTTGAACTTGACAAATGTCCCAGGAAACACCCATAGAAAGGTTACAAGAAGTTTTTGGTGCGGTTTTCTGTCGTTTTCAGAGCATAGAGAACAGTTTGAGATTACTCTGCTTGGCTTGCTTTGTTTTTTTTTGGATTTTTGGAGTGAAATGTGTGCACTTACTTACTTATTTTGTGACGCTGGGCACTAGTTCCCTGCTGCCATCTGTGCGTCAAAAGCTCCTTGGCAAGTTCGTCCGACGCGGCGTCCTTTTTATAGCAGTCGTGGTAGCATTCTGCCCGCATATCCCACAGTTCTGGGTGATCATGCACCAATGCTATGAGTCTCTCCACATCCATCTTCAGGAACGAATGTGTACTGTAGTCTGTGAACTTTGGCTTACCCAGTCGTTGATATGGCAACGGATCCGTCAAAAATGGACAGCCCACGGAAGCCTTCCGTGTGCCATCCGGTTTTTTGACTGACCCATTGACTTCTATGGGTCACACGGTCACTGAATCACTGAACAAAGTAGGACATGCTCTACTTTTGACGGAACGGAACAACGGATGTTTAAATAACTGAAGTGTGCATGGGCCCATTGAAATGAATGTGTTCAGGGTGCCATCAGTGACAAAAACGGCTAGCACCCTGAAGGAAAAGACAGAAGTGGGAATGAAGCCTTACTGGTGTTTCCGTTTATAATGTGGGGGCATATGTAAGCTGGGCAGAGTATATCAGGGGCATAGTCCTGTGGTATAATAAGAAGGTAAAAAACATTTAAAAAAAATAATCCATAGATGTGTGTTACACTGTGAAGCAATCCTTTCTGCACAGGCCGATGTCACACTGATAAATGTGCTTTCTTATCCCCCCTTTGGTCCACACTCCGCACATTTGCAGTTTGGGGAATTTTGCTGGGAAGTGTTATCCTGGTATAATATGGGCACCCTCGCTTCCAGCAGATATGTTTGGGCCCCCCCTTCCTGGTTCCCTAATTTTAGTGCCTTGATAATTCGCCTCTTGAAACAGAAGTGCTCCCCTTGGTGGTTTAAGTGGCTTGTGAACTAAGTGGAGTTCTAAAACCGGAGTTGAAAAGAGGAGTTGAAGCCCCAGTAAGTACTCTTCTTTTTCTTTGACAATTGTTCGCTGTTTTGGTGTAACTTGGATAATGGATAGCAAGATTGGAGGTTTTCTTCAGTGCACAGTTTGTCATATGTATACACGACTGGAGCCGGAGTTCCAGGGTGAATATCTCTGTGGCAGATGTGAGCATGTTGTTCACCTGGAAGCTCGTATTAGAGATCTGGAGGAGCAGAATGCAACACTGAGGAGGATAGACAATCTTGAGCTGAGCTTGCTGCTCACGGAGCATGCAGTTAGTGGGTTAGAACTGGAGGGTGAAGACATGGGTGAGCAGGATCAGGTAAGTAGCTGGGTTAATGTAGTTAGGGGCAGTAGAAAGGGGTCAAAGACAAGGAAGGCCGATCCGGTTTCTGACATTCCAGGCAAAATTGCCAAGTTGGGTGATGATGCGAGGGTGTCAGTCTCAGAAAAGGCAGCCCTAGTGGATACAGATCTCCCTAACAGCCGGGAGAACAGCCCAGCTAGTAGTCGGTGGGATGGTAATGCAGGCAAGCCAAGACAATTGATAGTTGTTGGGGATTCTATAATCAGGAAGACGGATAGAATAATTTGTCGCCATGACCGCCTCAACCGAATGGTTTGCTGTCTCCCTGGTGCCAGGGTTCGGCATGTGGTGGAACGGGTGGACAAATTGCTGGGAGGGGCTGGTGATGATCCAGCTGTCGTGGTCCATGTCGGTACCAACGACAGAATAAATGGTAGGTGGAGGAGCCTTAAGAATAATTTTAAAGAACTAGGCTACAAGCTGAAGGGAAGGACCTCCAAGGTTGTATTGTCAGGAATACTGCCTGTGCCATGCGCATCACAGGAAAGACAGCGGGAGCTTAGGGAGTTAAATGCATGGCTGAAGTCTTGGTGTAGAGGAGAAGGATTTGGGTTCCTAGAGCACTGGGCTGACTTTTCATTGGGGTACAAACTGTATTCTGCAGATGATTTGCACCTAAATGGAAGGGGGTCCGCTGTGCTGGGGGAGAGAATTCTAGCTGGGGTGGCGGAGTATTTAAACTAGGGCTGAGGAGGGAGGTCAATGTAGAAAAAAAAGGGGTAGCCAGGTTAGAGAGGGGTCAGACTATATTGGTGGGGGGAGAAACAGAATGTGGGGAGAGGACTAGACAACAAGATAAGGAGATCCTTTCGTTACAAAACATCAGTGTAAATAAAAAGGACCGATTAATGTCAAATCACATTTCTGATAATAAAAGTGAAAAACTGACAGGCAAGTTAAAGTGTATGTTCACAAATGCCAGAAGTCTAGCAAGCAAAATGGGGGAGCTGGAGGCCTTGATACTGGAAGAAAATATAGATATAGTTGGTGTTGCTGAAACATGGCTGGACTCTTCACATGACTGGGCTGTAAATCTACAGGGTTTTACACTTTTTCGTAAAGACAGGACAAATAGGAAAGGTGGTGGTGTATGTCTGTATGTGAGAAGTGATATGAAGGCGAGTGTGAAAGAGACAATAGTGGGTGAAGACTGTGAGGAGGTTGAAACCTTGTGGGTGGAACTAGAAAGGGAGGTAAACACTGAAAAAATTACTTTTGGTGTAATCTATAGACCCCCCAATATAACTGAGGAGATGGAAGGTCAGATATATAAACAGATGGAGCGGGCTGCACAGGCGGGTACTGTAGTGATAATGGGAGATTTTAATTTCCGGGATATTAATTGGTGTCATGGTTCGGCTTCAACTGCAAAGGGGAGACATTTCCTCAACCTGTTGCAGGAAAATTTTATGGGCCAGTTTGTGGAAGACCCGACTAGAGGTGAAGCTCTGTTGGATCTGGTCATTTCTAATAATGCAGATCTTGTTGGGAATGTCAATGTTCGTGAAAACCTCGGTAACAGTGATCACAATATAGTTACATTTTACCTATACTGTAAAAAACAAACGCAGGCTGGGAGGGCAAAAACATTTAATTTTAAGAAAGCCAATTTCCCCAGGATGAGGGCTGCAATTCAGGATATAGACTGGGAAGAACTAATGTCAAATAATGGAACAAATGATAAATGGGAGATTTTCAAATCTACTTTGAGTTATTATAGTGCAAAATTTATTCCTACAGGTAATAAGTATAAACGACTCAAATTAAACCCCACATGGCTTACACCTTCTGTGAAAGGGGCAATACATGACAAAAAAAGGGCATTTAAAAAATACAAATCTGAGGGTACAGCTGTAGCCTTTGTAAAATATAAAGAGCTTAATAAAATCTGTAAAAATGTAATAAAATTAGCAAAAATACAAAATGAAAGGCAGGTGGCCAAGGATAGTAAAACAAATCCTAAAAAATTCTTCAAGCATATAAATGCAAAAAAGCCAAGGTCTGAACATGTAGGACCCCTAGATAATGGTAATGGGGAGTTGATCACAGGGGATCAAGAGAAGGCAGGAGTTACTAAATGGGTTCTTTAGCTCTGTATATACAACAGAAGAAAGAGCAGCTGATATAGCCGGTGCCAGTGCTGTTAATATATCAGTTGATATACTGAATTGGATGAATGTAGAGATGGTCCAAGCTAAATTAAATAAAATAAATGTGCACAAGGCTCCGGGACCAGATGGGTTACACCCTAGAATTCTTAAAGAGCTTAGTTCAGTTATTTCTGTCCCCCTTTTCATAATATTCAGAGAATCTCTAGTGACTGGTTTAGTGCCAAGGGACTGGCGCAGGGCAAATGTGGTGCCTATTTTCAAAAAGGGCTCTAGGTCTTCCCCGGGTAATTATAGACCAGTAAGCTTAACATCCATCGTGGGGAAAATGTTTGAGGGGCTATTGAGGGACTATATACAGGATTATGTGACAATAAATAGCATTATAAGTGACAGCCAGCACGGTTTTACTAAGGACAGAAGTTGTCAAACTAACCTAATCTTTTTTTATGAAGAGGTGAGCAGAAGCCTAGACAGAGGGGCCGCTGTGGATTTAGTGTTTTTGGACTTTGCAAAGGCATTTGACACTGTCCCCCATAGACGCCTAATGGGTAAATTAAGGACTATAGGTTTAGAAAATATAGTTTGTAATTGGATTGAGAATTGGCTCAAGGACCGTATCCAGAGGGTTGTGGTCAATGATTCCTTCTCTGAATGGTCCCCGGTTATAAGTGGTGTACCCCAGGGTTCAGTGCTGGGACCACTATTATTCAACTTATTTATTAATGATATAGAGGAAGGGATTAATAGCACTATTTCTATTTTTGCAGATGACACCAAGCTATGTAATATAGTTCAGACTATGGAAGATGTTCATGAATTACAGGCAGATTTAAACAAACTAAGTGTTTGGGCGTCCACTTGGCAAATGAAGTTTAATGTAGATAAATGTAAAGTTATGCATCTTGGTACCAACAACCTGCATGCATCATATGTCCTAGGGGGAGCTACACTGGCGGATTCACTTGTTGAGAAGGATCTGGGTGTTCTTGTAAATCATAAACTCAATAACAGCATGCAGTGTCAATCAGCTGCTTCAAAGGCCAGCAGGATATTGTCGTGTATTAAAAGAGGCATGGACTCGCGGGACAGGGATGTAATAATGCCACTTTACAAAGCATTAGTGAGGCCTCATCTAGAATATGCAGTTCAGTTCTGGGCTCCAGTTCATAGAAAGGATGCCCTGGAGTTGGAAAAAATACAAAGAAGAGCAACGAAGCTAATAAGGGGCATGGAGAATTTAAGTTATGAGGAAAGATTGAAAGAATTAAACCTATTTAGCCTTGAAAAAAGAAGACTAAGGGGGGACATGATTAACTTATATAAATATATTAATGGCACATACAAAAAATATGGTGAAATCCTGTTCCTTGTAAAACCCCCTCAAAAAACAAGGGGGCACTCCCTCCGTCTGGAGAAAAAAAGGTTCAAGCTGCAGAGGCGACAAGGCTTCTTTACAGTGAGAACTGTGAATTTATGGAATAGCCTACCGCAGGAGCTGGTCACAGCAGGGACAGTAGATGGCTTTAAAAAAGGGTTAGATAATTTCCTAGAACAAAAAAATATTAGCTCCTATGTGTAGAAATTTTTCCTTCCCTTTTCCCTTCCCTTGGTTGAACTTGATGGACATGTGTCTTTTTTCAGCCGTACTAACTATGTAACTATGTAACTATGTAACTATGTAACTGGATATTTTTCTTTCCTGACTTATTGGAGCCTTAACTTATTTTATTTTTTCATAGACGTAGTGGTATGAGGGCTGTTTTTTTGTGGGACGAGCTGTAGTTATTATTGGTGCCATTTTGGGGTACATGCGACTTATTATCCTTTTTTTTTGGGAGGCAAGGTGACAAAAAAAAAATAAAACAGCAATTCTGGCGTCTTTTTTTTATACAGCGTTCACCAAGCATTATAAATTACATGTTAACTTTATTTTGCAGGTCAGTCCGATTCCGGCGATACCGAATTTATAGCACTTTTTTATGTTTTACAACTTTTTGCACAATAAAGTTACTTTTGTAAAGAGAATGTATTTTTTCTGTCGCCATGTTGTGAGAGCCATAACGTTTTAATCTTTTTGTCGATGGAGCTGTAGGAGGGCTTGTTTTTTTGCAAGACGAGTTATAGTTTTTATAGGCACCATTTTTGGATACGTGCGACTTTTTGATCACTTTTTATTTCAATTTTTGGAAGAAAAAGTGACCAAAAAAATAGCAATTATGGTAGTATTTTATAGTTTGTTTTTTTTTACGGCGTTCACTGCGCGGGATAAATATTTTTATAGTTCAGGTCGCTACGGTCGCAGCGATACCAAATATGTATGGGTTTATTATTATTTTTTCAATAATAAAAGGACTTGATAAGGGAAAAAGGGGGAGATTGTGTTTTATTTTATTACTTGAAACATTTATTGTATTTGTTACAACTTTTATTTTTACACTTTTCTTTAGTCCCACTAGGGGACTTGAAGATCCAACTGTTTGTTTGATGTTCTAATACATTGCACTGCCTATGTAGTGCAATGTATTGGAACTGTCAGTTGTTCACTGACAGCAAGCCGATCAGGCTCCACCTCCGGGCGGGGCCTGATCGGCTTCCGTAATGGCAGACAGGAGGCCATTGTTAGGCCTCCTGTTGCCATAGTATCAGTCGCCAGCCTTGCCATCGCATGGCAGGCCACCGATTTGCGACAAACCGCTAAGATGCAGCGATCGCTCCAGTTCCTGACGATACATCGGGGTGTCTGCTGTAACATACAGCGGACACCCACTGCTGATGACGCCGGCTCAGCTTCTTGCCGATGGTACCGGAAACCTTTTAGGCCCCGCCGCCGAGTGGGGCATAGGAGGCTTCCGTTGCTGGCAGACCGGGAGGTAAGCTAGCCTCTGATCCGGCCGATTAACCCCTCACATGCTGCATTCAATAGAGATCGCAGCATGTGAGGAGTTTTTAGCCACCGGCAACCCAGCGATCACGTTGCTGGGGTGCCGGTGGCTAAAAATTCCTCACATGCTGCGATCTCTATTGAATGCAGCATGTGAGGGGTTAATCGGCCGGATCAGAGGCTAGCTCCGGTCCTGGCCGTTACTTCAGGGTGCCAGCTGTAACATACAGCAGGCACCCGGCGGTGAAGGCGCTGGCTCAGCTCCTGAGCTAGCTCGATCTCCTTCATGTACAGTTACATAGGAATGTGTTAAAACACCAGTTCCCATGACGGAACTGTACGTGATTTTGCGCGAAGGGGTTAAGCAAAACAATGTAACGTTACTTTATGGTATGAAATGACTATGTTGCATTACCTGTTATCTTGTGTTGTGGATTTTTCTGCTTGATATTATGAAAGTTTGTTATGAAAACACGCACTGACATATGGATATAAAATGGGCAGGAAGGGACGCCAGGGCCTTGACAAAGCGTGTTTGCACGCGAAACGGCCACAGGCTTACTCCGTATCATTTAGACCAAGAACCTGAATAAAAGAAATTCATTGCCAAGTCGGTGAGTGCCTCGATTTTTTTCTATTTTGGATTTCAAGTTGTAGGTGCTGTACTAGTCGACGAGCACCCCGTGGGCGTATCGATTGCCGTGATCCATCAGTGTGAATAGTGCCAATGTGAACCTCCACTCAACTATCAATTTCTGGTTTAACAGTGTCAGCCCCTTTTTCCTTATCTCTTTAATGAATTAGTATTCTATATATATATATATATATATTTTCTATATTTCCTATGTATATGCCATAATTGTATCACCCGCAAGTCTCCACAAAACCAGTGGAATTACGTAACTTTTGGGGTCTATTACAACAAGTGGCCAATATAAAGTAAACATACATCAGGAACACTTGTCCTCTATTAGATAACACAGAGAAATGAGCAGTAATAAAAAGCGTTTAGAGACCATCTTCTAATTCCTGCACTCTAACAACAAGCTACTGCCAAACCCAAGAACCAAATTTCAGGCCACTCATCGACCACTATATTGTTTTCCCAAATCTCTACACCTAAAAAAAAAACATAGCAGTTGAAAAGTCCTTCATAGGTTTAAAAGGAGGCTCAATTTACAAAGTTCAACACCCCAGCCACACGTAGCGGAAAAAAGCTGCACAGAAATATAAGCAAGCTGCAGATTATGAACCCAATTTTGGAAAACACACCACTCTAAGTATTCATGTAGAGATTTAGTAAGCATTTTCACCCAACAGGTGTTTTACAGAATTTAATGTGCAGTGCACGGTGCAGAGTGAAAATTGCTAATTTTCCACATTTATGCCATTTTAGTGCCTAATAGGTTGTGCCCAGCTTGTGTCACCGGAGACAAACACCCTATAAATTGGTATGTAGGTTCTCCCTGGTACAGCAATACCCCACATCTGGTTATCTGTTGCCTGGGCACAGGGCAGGGCTCATAAGATAAGGAGTGGCACATGGCTGACACAATTCTACTTAGGCCTCATGCACACGACCGTAGCCCAACCGTAGCCGTGTGCACGGCCGTGATTTTCGGGTCGGCCGGCTGCGGACTGTCAGCCGCAAGCCGCCCGCACATGCACATGGCCGCGGCCATTGTTTTCAATGAGCCCGGACCGCAACTCCGGACCGTAATAAGACATGGCCGTACTTTCTGCGGTCCGGGCTCCCGGGCCGTGCACGGACCGCAAAAACTACGGTCGTGTGCACGGCCCCATAGAAAAGAATGGGGCCGCAATTCTCCCGTGGATTTTCGGGGGAATTGCGGACGCAAAAACACGGTCGTGTGCATGAGGCCTTAGAGGTAGATTTTCAGGCGCCATTTCTTCTTTGCAGAGGCAAAATAATAGAGACCTCCAAGAAGTCAATGCATTTTGGAAATATGCCCTGCACATATGCGTAGGTTAAACTGGTTTTTGGGGGGCTATTGTGTGACAGATGTGTACGCTGTGTGGAGTTCATCAGAGTAATAAAAAGGGGGTTCTAATAGATAACATTTTAATTCAAGCGACATTTGTATGTTTTAACCCGTTAGTGACCGGCCCATCGTGTTTCTACGTCGGTCACTAACGGGCCTTATTCCGATGCCATAGACTTTTTACGTCGCGGCATCGGAATAAGTAAACAGAGCAGGGAACTGTCAGATCTCCCTGTTCTCAGCTGCTAGAGGCAGCTGAGGGCTGGGAGCGTCCCTGCTCTGCTGTGTGAGATCGATATTAGTATCGATCTCACACGTTTAACCCCTCAGATGCGGTGCTCAATAGCGAGCACCGCATCTGAGTGGTTTTGGAGAGAGGGAGGGAGCTCCCTCTCTCTCCCACCGACACCCGGCGATACGATCGCCGAGTGTCTGTGTCTCTAATGGCAGCCGGGGGTCTAATAAAGGCCCCCAGGTCTGCCTGGAGCGACTGCCTGCTAGATCATGCCGCAGGCATGACCTAGCAGATGCCTGTCCGTGTTAAACGGACAGGCAGTAATACACTGCAATACAAAAGTATTGCAGTGTATTACAATAGCGATCGGTGAATCGTATATTATAGTCCCCTAGTGGGACTAGTAAAAAAGTGAAAAAAAAGTTTAATAAAGTTAATTTAAAAAAAAATGTGAAAAAAAATGAAAAACCCAGCTTTTCCCCTTACAAACTGCTTTGCTATTAAAAAAACAAAATAAAGTTAAAAAGTTACACATATTTGGTATTGCCGCGTCCGTAACGACCCCGACTATAAATCTATAACATTATTTAACCCGCACGGTGAACGCCGTAAAAAAAATAAAAAACTATGGAAAAATTGCTGTTTTCTGTGAATACTGACTTTAAAAAAATGTAATAAAAAGTGATCAAAAAGTCGCATCTACTCCAAAATGGTACCAATAAAAACTACAAGTCGTCCCGCAAAAAAAAAGCCCTCATACAACCGCATCGGCGAAAAAATAAAAACGTTACGGCTCTTCAAATATGGAGACGCAAGAACAAATAATTTTGAAAAAAAAGCATTTTACTGTGTAAAAGTAGTAAAACATACAAAAACTATACAAATTTGGTATCGTTGCAATCGTAACAACCCGCTGAATAAAGTTATTGTGTTATTTATACCACACGGTAAACGGCGTAGATTTAGTACGCAAAAAAGAGTGGCGAAATTTCAGATTTTTTTCTATTCCCCCCCAAAAAAAAGTTAATAAAAGTTAATCAATAAATAATATGTACCTAAAAATGGTGCTATTAAAAAATACAACTTGTCCCGCAAAAAAACAAGACCTTATACAGCTATGTTGATGCAAAAATAAGAAGGTTATAGCTCTTGGAATGCGACGATGAAAAAACGTAAAAAATAGCTTGGTCATTAAGGTCCAAAATAGGCTGGTCATTAAGGGGTTAAAGCAATCCTTTATACACAGGCCAGATTGTGTGGGGCAGGTTTCACAATGGTAAACGGTGGTGTTTTTTATCCCACTTTTGTAACACACACTGCATCTTTTTGGGGTCCTTCCATTTTTACCAGTCAAGGGGATTACACTTGGAAAGTCCTACATTGGTACAGTGCCTGTGGCCTTGCTTCTAAAAGTACTGGGGAAACCCCCTTCCTGGTCACCAAATATTAGCGCCTTGATCTCCAGCTCTTGAAAATCCTTGAAATGTTCCCCTCTGCCCTGCACATTGATGTAGCACATATACATTATACAGTGCCATCTATACGGTGTATGTCCAGTCTTTTGTACCACACCCTTGTTTTCTGCATAGTGCTATACAGATCAACCCCTCTGATGTACCTATTAGGGTATGTTCACACGTACATGTCCGATACGCCTGAAACTACGGAGCTGTTTTCAGGAGAAAACAGCTCCGGAATTTGACGTTTTGACATGTGCAGGCGTTTTTCGCAGCGTCCATTACGAACGTAATTGGAGCTATTTTTCTATGGAGTCAATGGAAAACGGCTCCAATTACGTCCCAAGTAGTGACAGGCACTTCTTTTGACAGTGGCGCGTAAAAAAATGACAGAACATCGTAAAGCCCATTCAAATGAATGGGCAGATGTTTGCCGGCGCATTGGAGCCGTATTTTCGGACGTAATTCGAGGTTAAAACGCCCGAATTACGTCCATAAATAGGGTGTGTGAACTCAGCCTTATAGTCCAGGATGGTTTGGGCTTCTGTACAGGTACCTCACACGGGGACAGGAGAGCTGCTATGGCCATGTATAGTGATCAATATAAGGACATCCCACCTGTCCTTAAACTTGACACAATACGTTATTGCTGCATAATGCTCTGCTCTCGCCCCTTGTTTGCCCAAGCAGTGACCCTTCGCTTATTTTTTTTTTGTATTCGTGCCAAATGCCACAGTGCTTCTGGAGGCAAGGCACTTAAATAGAGGGAGGCTGGTGTAGATATTATGCAGGTAGAGGTGGTTACCCTGGTTCCTGCACCAAATCCCACACTATTTTTCCTGTAACTCCCAAGAAGGTGGAGGGACATTCTGGTGTCCTCCCCGTAATAAATCCTAAACCTATGGGTGTACCCATATGCACTCTCGCGCAACTTATACATCTTCACACCATTCCTTGAACTTTTACTGGCAGAAATGAATCCTACTATTAAAATATACCAGGGACTCATCAAAAGAAATGCACTTCTCAGTGGTATAAGCCTGGGCAAACTCGGCACTAAAATGGTCTATAAGGGACCTAATTTTAAACATGCATTAATACTGGGGTCAACTCAGGGTGGGAACTATGCAATTTTACTATAATGTAGGGACCTCAGGATTGCTTCATAGCATGTCCTGGCCATTCGGGAACATTGGGGGTGGGAGTACGATATACACTATATGGACAAAAGTATTGGGACGCACCTCTTAAAGGGTTATTCCCATCTACAAAAATCGAGCTTATTAAGCTCACCCTTCTAAGGATAATAATTTTTGTAATTACCTGTCTTTAGCCCAGCGATGTTGTTTTCGGGATATTCTTGCTTGAAGTCGCTGTCAGTCCCTCTTTGTTTGTAGCTCGTTGTCTGTGGATCCTGCCACCACTATTTACCTTTGGCCATGCATGCGCAAGGATATCCTCCCTGTCCTTAGGAGAGGATGTCATTTCTAGCATGAACGTGCATATCGGCTCATGCGCATTAGATGCCGGGCCGGCCACCAGTCGGGAGGAGAAGTCAGCGGTCCGCTCAAGGTACTGCTTGTAACGTGTGTGTATATGTGTGAAGGGTGCCCTGGTGTTGCAATTCACGGTGTGTTCGTCTCAACTAGGCTTACCATGCCTGGTTGAGACGAACATTCTCCCGATGCTGCTAGAACTACATTAGCTAGCAATGTCGGGAGCGCGCACACTGCAGAGCGGCTTGATTAACATCAAGCCACTGACGCCCCTCTTTTATAAAAGATAACCAGCACTAGCTGAGTCATCAAGTTTAAAAAAAAAAAAGGTAGTTAGGGAATTAATTTTTAAAACATTTTAAACAGCAAATTATTTTTTTATTTCATTTCAGTATAGAATGCCTAAAAAAATGTTTTACTCAACTTGGGAATAACCCTTTAATCATTCAATTCAGGTGTTTCATTCATTCCCATTGCTACAGGTATGTAAAATGAAGCACCTAGCCACGCAGTCTGCCTTTACAAACATTTGTGAAAGAATGGGTCGTTCTAAAGAGCTCACTGAAATCATTGAAACAAGGCAGTTCATGAAATGTATTCTTTCCTACTTATTCCAAGAACAACTGTGAATGGTATTATTGTAAGTGGAAGCGTTTGAGAACCACAGCAACTCAGCCACGAAGTGGCAGACCACGTAACGTTACAGGGGAGGGTGGTCGTCGAGGGCTGAGGCACATAGTGCATAAAAGTCGCCAACGCTCTGCTGACTCAATAACTGCAGAGTTACAAACCTCCTCTGGCATTAACACCTGCACAAAAACGGTGCGCCAGGAGCTTTATGGCATGGATTTACATGGCTGAGCAGCTGCATGCAAGCTTTACACCACCAAGCACAATGCCAAGCATCGGATGGGGTAGTGTAAAGCACGCTGCCACTGGACTCTGGAGCAGTGGAAACATGTTCTGTGGAGTGATGAATCACCCTTCTCAATCTGTCAGTCTGATGGACAAGACTGGCGAATGCCAGGAGAACATTACCGGTCTAACTACATTACGACAACTGTAAAGTTTGGTGGAGGAGGGATAATGCTATGGGGTTGTTTTTCAGAGGTTGGCCTAGGCCCCTTAGTTCCAGTGAAGGGAAATCTTAATGCTTCAGCATACTAAGACATTTTGGACAATTGTATGATTCCAACATTGTGAGAACAGTTTGGGGAAAGCCCTTTTCTGTTCCAGCATGACTGTGTCCCAGTGCACAAAGCAAGGTCCATGGCCTGCATAGAACCGTGACCCCAACCAGACTGAACACCCAGAGATTGCAAGCCAGGGGCTCGCATCCAACGTCAGGGTCTGATCTCACAAATGCTCCTCTGGATGAATGGCAAAAATTCCCACATACACACTACAAAATCTTGTAGAAAAATTGGAATTATGGTTTTTTTTTTATGGCTTTCACTATGCTGGATAAATAATGTGATCATTTTAACCCCTTAACGACATGTCACGTACATATACGTGAAAGCCGTTAAGTATGGAGCGAGCTCACGGGCTAAACGCGCTCCATACTCAGCGGGTGATGGCTGTGTAATACAGCCGACACCTCACTGCAACGGGCGGAATAAAAAATCCCTGATTCCGCCCGTTTAACACCTTAAAGAGAATCTGTCACCACATTATAAGTGCCCTGTCTCCTGCATAAGGAGATCGGCGCTGTAATGTAGGTGAGAGTAATGCTTTTTATTTAAAAAAACTATCTTTTTTCACAACGTTAGGAGCGATTTTAGTTTATGCTAATGAGCTTTCTTAATGCCCAAGTGGGCGTACTTTTACTTTCGACCAAGTGGGCGTTGTACAGAGGAGTGCATGACGCTAACCAATCAGCATCATGCACTCCTCCCCATTCATTTACACTGCACATAATGATCTTACGTTGTTCACTATGTGCAGTCACACACACACACACATTAACGTTACTGAAGTGTCTTGAGAGTGAATAGACATCGCTTCCAGCCAGGACACTATGTCTATTCACAATCCTGACACTTCGGTAACATTTGTGTAGGACTTACAGCACAGCACATTGAGATCACGATATGCTGTCATTTACATGGTTATATCACTATGTGCAGCCTCATACACAAGCCTAAAATTACTAGTGTCCTGATAATGAATACACATGAAATCCAGCCTGGACGTCATGTGTACTCAGAATCCTGACACTTCTGATTCTTTTCTGTGAGATTTACAGCAACGGATATGAAATCTCGTTTACCTCGTAATCTCGCGAGATTTCGTATCCGTTGCTGCAGTGTCCTGACAGTGAATAGACATAACCTCCAGCCAGGACGTGATGTCTATTCAGAATCCTGACACTTCGCTAAAACAATCCCGACAGATTACGCTGTAAACTGTCATTTCAAACGAGATTACGCTTGCTGTGCTGTAGTGTCGGGATTGTATTAGCGAAGTGTCAGGATTCTGAATAGACATCACGTCCTGGCTGGAGGTAATGTATATTCATTGTCAGGACACTGCAGTAACGTTATAGTGTGTTTATGTGACTGCACATAGCGATATAGCTATATCGCTATGTGCAGTGTAAATGAATGGGGGAAAGTGTATGACGCTGATTGGTCACTGATTGGTCAGCGTCATACACTTCACTGCGCAACGCCCACTTGGCCAAACAGTAAAACACGCCCAGTTGTTAATTAAGAAACTCATTAGCATAAAGCTAAAATAGGTCAAAAATGATCGTTTTTCTAAATAAAAAAAACACTGCTGTAATCTACATTACAGCGCCGATCACATCATGTACAATATATATAATGTGGTGACAGAGACTCTTTAAGTCACACTAGGGGACTTAAAGGGAACCTGCCACGTCACCCATAAAGTCCAATCTGCGTGCAGCGTGTTATAGAGCTGGAGGAGCTGAGCAGATGGAGATGCAGTTTTGTGAGAAAGACTATTCTCAGCTCCTCCTGATCTATAACACGCTGCACGCAGATAGCACAGCATGTTCAACGTGACGGGTTCTCTTTAAAGGGGTTGTCCACTCACGGACAACTGATGTGCTGTCCACAGGATAAGTCATCAGTATATGATCGGTGGGTGTCAGACACCCAGACCCCGCACCAATCAGCTGTTCCTGCTGCCTCCAGGCACCGGACGTCCTTGCTGGAAGCAGATGGCTCCGGTCACGGAATTGCAGCAGAGCTGCCATCTTTTTCCGGCACCAAATACTGCATACCCTGCATAACATCCGGAGGCAGTTGATCAGTGCAGGTCCGGGTGTCTGACCCCCACGATCATATACTGATGACTTATCCTGCGGATAGCTCATGAGTTGTCCGTACGAACGCAGTCGTGTACATGGGGCCTTACAATGGTTATACAAGATAAGGAAAACATGGCAGCTGTATCCAAAAAACAGTGACACACCTGTCCGCAAGTTGTGTGTTGTTTTGCACCTCAATCCCATTCAATTCAAAAGGAGCGGTGTTGCAATACCAGAAACAACCCGTGCACTGCTGTGGTAAATGTACAATGTGGAAGGGGGTTAAATAAAACAACGTTTATTGCAAATATTTAACACGACAGAAGCCGAAGCAAGGGACCCCTCTATGACATTTATATACCCCAATAAGGACTGGTTGTCTTGATGGGAAAACCACATTAACCCGTTAGTGACCGCCAATACGCCTTTTCACGTCAGTCACTAACGGGTCTTATTCTGATGCATAAGCCTTTTTACGGCGCTGCATCAGGAGAAGTAAATAGAGCAGGGAGCTGTCAAATCTCCCTGCTCTCAGCTGCCAGAGGTAGCTGAGGGCTGGGGGCGTCCCTGCTCGAACGTGTGAGATCGATATTAGTATCAATCTCACCCTTTTAACCCCTCAAAAGCAGTGCTCAATAGCGTGCGCCACATCAGAGTTGTTTTGGAGAGAGGGAGGGAGCTCCCTCATCCCACTGACACCCGGCGAGAAGATCGCAGAGTGTCTGTCTCCGATGGCAGCCGGGGGCCTAATAAAGGCCCCCAGGTCTGCCTGTAGTGAATGACTGCTATGCCGGAGGCATGACCTAGCAGATGCCTGTCCGTGTTAAACGGACAGGCAGTAATACACTGCAATACAAAAGTATTGCAGTGTATTATAAAAGCGATCGGATGAACGCATATTAAAGTCCCCTAGTGGGACTAGTAAAAAAAAGTTTAATAAAGGTAATTAAGAAAAACAATGTGAAAAAAAAAATTAAAAACCCACTTTTTCCCCTTACAAAATGCTTTACTATTAAAAAACCAAAATAAAGTAAAAAAGTTACGCATATTTGGTATCGCCGCGTCCGTAACGACCCCGACTATAAATGAATTACATTATTTAACCCGCACGGTGAACGCCATAAAAAAATTACATTAAAAACTATGGAAAAATTGCTGTTTTCTGTGAATCCTGACTTTAAAAAAATGTGATAAAAAGTGATCAAAAAGTCACATCTACTCCAAAATGGTACCAATAAAAACTACAAGTCGTTACGCAAATAAAAAGCCCTCATACAACCGTATCGGCGGAACAATAAAAAAAGTTAGAGCTCTTCAAATATGGAGACACAAAAACAAATAATTTTGGAAAAAAAAGCATTTTTACTGTGTAAGGCCGGATTCAAACGCGGCTTTTGCGCGCGCAAAAGGCACTTGACAGCTCTGTGTGTCATCACCGTATGATGCGCGGCTGCGTGATTTTCGCGCAGCCGCCATCATTATGACACTCTGTTTGGATGTTTGTAAACAGAAAAGCACTTGGTGCTTTTCGGTTTTCATTCATCCTTTTCACTGCTGTTGCGCGAATCACGCTTGTCCCACGGAAGTGCTTCCGTGGGGCATGCGTGATTTTCACGCACCCATTGACTTCAATGGGTGCGTGACGCGCGAAAAACACCCAAAGAACGGACATGTCGTGACTTTTTCGCAGCGGACTCACGCAGCGTAAAAATCACGCACCTGTCTGCACGGCCCCATAGACGAACATAGGTCCGTGCGACGCGCGTGAAAATCAAAACAAATTTGGTATCGTTGCAATCGTAACAACCCGCTGAATAAAGTTATTGTGTTATTTATACCACACGGTAAACGGCGTCAATTTAAGCCGCGAAAAAGGGTGACGACATTTCAGTTTTTTTTCTATTCCCCCCCAAAAAAAAGTTAATAAAAGTTAATCAATAAATAATATGTACCTCAAAATGGTGCTATTAAAAAACACAACTTGTCCCGCAAAAAACAAGACCTTATACAGCTATGTCGACGCAAAAATAAAAAAGTTATAGCTCTTGGAATGCGACGATGGAAACCGTAAAAAAATGGCTTGGTCATTAAGGTTTAAAATAGCCTGGTCATTAAGGGGTTAAGATATGGAGTAAGATTTACAGAGAGCGTTCTCCATGGCCACCAATCAGATTCTAACTAATTTTTCAGAGACACTTTGGAAAAAGAAAGCAGCAATCTGATTGGTTACTAAGGATAATTTCTCCACTTTTCATAGCACTAGTAGACGATACCCCATTCACAACCCACTGGATTTTTGAATGAGCTGTGGAAGAAAATAATAGGCAAGAATATCGAGAATGTTTATTATTCTCGCGGATTCCGCAAGCGAAAGCCAATGAGGCTAACCCCCTTGCGGATCAGAAGGGTCATCCAAGGCAGAAATTTGATGTCAGCGATTTCTTCCACAGATTCTTTGTAAAAATACAGAGCAAAATTTGCTTTAGGCAAATCATGAACGTGTGAATATAGCCTTGGATTTGAACCCAGGTCCCTCGACAGATTTCACTTATTTTTAGATTGTAATAAAGCCAGTGGATTATCAAAAGTTCTCACCGGTTCTCTCAAGAAAGTGTTAGTAAACACCACCTGCGATTATACAGTAAACAGTATCATACCCTCCTCCCTCCAACATGGCTGCTCCATGTTGACAAGTACATTGCTCTCTTCCAGGATCCGCCTACAGCCTGACACAACACCCGTCTTCAGCAGGTTCTTTATGACTGCTGTTTTTTAAACTTTATTAAACAAATCCCTAAGAACCTGTTTGGAATCCCTCGGGACGGAGCCCCTCATATAAACTCTCACCTCAAAGCAGCCGCAAAAGCAGGAAGATACAGCGCGACTCTTTTACCGCCATTCACAGTCAAGTACAGTCCGCCAATCAGCGGCCACGACGTAAGGAATGGGCGGTAACCTTTCACCTTTCACCTCTAGAGACTTTTCCTCATGAATGAAAAGACGGTATGGTTATCCTGCCTCAGCCTGTACCATTCACTATTAGCATAGGGGATTCCTAGTGTTCAGTAGAATATGATAAGCAATTAGTGACTAATAAGACTTTACTTCCGGGTCCCACCAGAGTGCGTGTCAGCAATGGAGCCGGCTGGTCATGTAGTGTGGAGGCGCTGTGCCAGTCACTTGAGAGCAAGGACAAGCTGCAATGGGGTTCTCCTCCAGCCGGTGACCAGGCTCCTCAGCGCTTCCCCTAGCGGCTGTGTATCTCTTGTCACCTCTCTTTACAGCCGCCGTGCACCCCTGCCTGTATCCAGTGTGATGTCCCAGCGCGCGTCTATGTCCCTATGTAGTAGCGCTGTCACCCAGCCTAGCTGTGCTTCTTTATACGGTCTCCTGTACAAGGGAGCCTTCACCTCCCACCCACTAAGAAACCTCTGCGCATCTACTGGCACATTGTGCTGGAATTGTCAGTCAGCTGTGAGCAGCACCGAGCTCTTCTGTCCCTCCTGCAGCTCCCTCCAGCCTCCTAATGAAAGCAAAGATTTCTTTCAGATTCTCAACTGGTAAGAAACATGATGTTGTGCAGCGTTATGGACTATTAATGGTGGTTATCATCAATGCAGTCTGTATTCTGACAATGGAGAAAGTAGAATACACCCTAAAATCATATTTAGAGCTCCTGCACACGCTCTTATTACGGTTCTGTTTTGTAAGAAGCTATAGAAGTGCCTGTACCCAATACTTTACCTCTGTATAGCCCCGCAAGCCCGCTGCCAGGAAGGGTAGAATGGAGCGGCGGTCAAGCGTGTGCCCCTCCGCTCCATTCAATATCTAGGGCACTGACAAAAACTGCTGGGCGCTGTGAATTTGAGCGGGTAGTATACAAGGGTGGACATATCCTTTAGTCGACTCCGCTATTGATTCCGTCAAAACAACGGAAACCTTACAGAACGGTGACAAACAGAAGCCATTTGCATGGATGCGTTATCAATGGTAATGCAAACGGGAGCTATGGTTTCCATTTGGGTTCAGTTCGTGGGTTCTCCTGACGGAAAGGTCTGATGGAAGCCATGAACAGAACCCCAACGCAGATGTGAACGAAGCCTAAGCGTTTGTCTCTTTTGTGCACCGGACCTGTCGTTTTGCCGCATGCAACAGAGAAGCAATAGCGTAGTCGACTATGCTATTGCTTCCGGCAAAACGACTGATCCGGTGAACAAAAGAGACAAACGGAAACCATGGGCACCGGAACCGTCACCATTGAAATCAATGGTAATGGAGACGGAAACCTCTGGTTTCCGTCGGTTTCAGTTTGTGTCTGCTCGGGGTCCCGTTCTGCCGGAAACCTCTGACGGAACGTCAGAACGGGACCCCAACGCAGATGTGAACAGAGCCTAAGATGTTCCATCTAAAGTTTTTCTGTTAGCCCCGCTGGATACATTTTCTACTGTAAAATCCCAGCTTCAGTCACCTCTTCATATTTCATTTTTCAGTGAGCGAACATTTATTATTGATGTTCAGGAGCTGCAGAGAAAATATAGGAATCTCCAGCGTTTACTACACCCAGATTACTTCAGTCAGAAGTCACAGGTAGGTTTCCAGAATAAGCCTTTTTTTTTAATTTATTTATTTATTTCTTAGTTCTGTGTAAATTGTGTTTTTTGTATTACATTTTGTAAATTGGTCCGTTCTAGACATTCAGCAAATCCACTTAACATTGAGAAAGTTGCCCAGAGTACTACGGCATCTAAGGGTTTAGATAGGCAGAGGGGGCCATCAGCTAATGCAGTCGCGGAGTGGAGATGAGTTGCTTTGGCAGCTGGGGGCACGCCCCGCCGATCCGTGAAAAACTGGCGGCACACGGATGCCTTCCATGAGCTGTCCGTTGTTTTGACAGACCCATAGGCTTCAATGGGCGAGACGGACACTGAACAACGGATAGAAGTAGGACATGTTCTACTTTTGACGGAATGGACGCACGGAACCATTGAAACAACGGAAGTGTGCATGGCCCCATAGAAATGAATGTGTCCGTGTGCTATCCGTTAAAAAAACGGATATCACCCTGAAGGAAATAACTGAAGTGGGCATGAGGCCTTAATAATTATATCTTATTACCCTCATTTTTCTATTGTATTGAATATATGGATATTTTTGATATAAGTAACACATTGTGATTGTCATTTTGTATCTACAGTATACATATATTATCACATTATGTCATTTGCTTGAGAAAAGCTCTATGGAAGCGCAGAAACGTTGCATTGGGCTTATGGATACCAAAACTTTTTTCATTCACTCTTTTTGGAGTGCTGCCTGACTTTGGATATGTTTGTCTGGGTCTTCGGTCCTGACCCTGGCGGGCTTGCGCGCATCCAAGTTTGGTGACTGTTCGGCTAGTCTTTTTGTTTTAAAAAAAAAAAGAATTATATAGATTTCTTTATTTATATATATATATATATATATATATATTACCGTAATCGTTGCAACACACAGAGTAAAGTTACTGTGTCCTTTAGGCATCGTTTACACGAGCGTAATATACGCGCGTGCTTTTCACGCGTGTCGTACGCACCTATATTACTCTATGGGGCAGTGCAGACAGTCCGTGGGTTTTGCGCAGCGTGAGTGCGCTGCGTAAAACTCACGACATGTTCTATATTTAAGCGTTTTTCGCGCATCACGCACCCATTGAAGTCAATGGGTGCGTGAAAATCATGCAGGTCGCACGGAAGCACTTCCGTGCGAACTGCGTGAATCGCGCAACAGCTGTCAAACTCTGAATGTAAACAGAAAAGCACCACATGCTTTTCTGTTTACAAACATCCAAACGGAGTGTCATAATGATGGCGGCTGCACGAAAATCACGCAGCCGCGCATCATACACTGATGACACACGCAGCTGTTAAGCGCAAAATGCACACGCTCGTTTAAATCAGGCCTTATACTGCACAGTGAACTCCAAAAAACAAAACCCAGGAAACAATGGCCGAGTTGCTTCTTTTTTTATTTTTTTAATCCCTATCTCCCCCCCCCCCCCCCCCCAAAAAGTTAATACAAGCTAAACAATACATTAGATGTTGCACCTTTTAAAATAGGGTTTCGGCAACCCCACCAATCAGCTGATTGAATGGACCACATCCTCTTCATTGCTTAACAGGCACAGCTCCATGCATTCGATAGTGGCTGTGCCTGGTACTGCAGCCCAGTCCCATTATTAATAATAATAATCTTTATTTATATAGCGCCAACATATTACGCAGCACTTCACATACTGTTAGGGTATGTGCACACGCTTACTAAAAAACGTCTGAAAATACGGAGCTGTTTTCAAGGGGAAAACCGCTCCTGATTTTCTTCCGTTTTTTTTTTTAGAAACTCTCGTTTTTCGCGACACTTTTTATGGCCGTTTTTGGAGCTGTTTTTTGATAGTCCATGAAAAACAGCTCAAAAAACGTCCCAAGATGTGACATGCACTTATTTTTCGCGGGCGTCTTTTAACGTGCCATTTTTGGAAAACGAGGTGTAAAAAAAACGCCCCGTCGGAACAGAACGCCGTATTTCCCATTGAAATCAATGGGCAGATGTTTGTAGGCGTTCTGCTTCCGATTTTTCAGCTGTTTTTCGGGACGTTTATGGCCCAAAATATGGCTGAAAACACTGTGTGCACATTCTCTTATACTCAAAGTAAAAGCACAGATTGAAAGCAACGTTGTGAGTGCCGGGATTTTGTTTTACTATTGAGCTGCAGTACTAGGCAAGTCAACACTAAATCTATAAGCTGTGCCTGGTAAGCAATGAAGACGACGCGTCGCTGACAGCGAGCGCCGTGACCCCTTCAATCAGCTGATTGGTGAGAGTGACGGGAGTCAGATCCCCACCGATCTAATATTGATGACCTATCCTAAGGATAGGTCACCACTATAAAAGTCCCTATAACCCCTTTAAGGAACTATTCACACATTGTGTGTTTGTTTCAGAATCCACACTAAAATTCTGCTACAAAGTGCAGTACAATGTAAGTGAATCTGTTGTTAAAGAGGCTCTGTCACCAGTTTATAAATGCCCTATCCCCTACCTAATCTGATCGGTGTTGTAATGTGGATAACAGTGGTTTTTATTTTGAAAAACTATCATTTTTGAGCAAGTTATAAACTATTTTAGATTTATGCTAATTACTTTCTTAATGCCCAACTGGGTGTTATTTTACTTTTGACCAAGTAGGCGTTGTAAAGAGAAGTGTATGACGCTGACCCATCCGCGTCATACACTTCTTTCCATTCATGTCCATCTGTACTCACAGCGTGATCTCGCAAGATCACGCTGTGCTGTCACATAAACCCACAGTAACTTTACCGAGGTGTCTTGAGAGTGAATAGACATTTCCTCCAGCTAGGACGCGATGTCTATTCACACTCCCAACACTTCGGTAAAGTTTCTGTGGGACTTACACACAGCACAGCTTGATCTCGCGAGCGTGAGTGTGAATAGACATCGCGTCCTGGCTGGAGGAAATGTCTATTCACTCTCAAGACACTTCGGTAAAGTTACTGTGGGTGTATGTGACAGCACGCGCTGTGCTGTGAGTACAGATGGACATGAATGGAGAGAAGTTTATGACGCTGATTGGACAAAAGTAAAAAAACGCCCAGTTGGGCATTAAGGAACTAATTAGCATAAATCTAAAATTGTTCATAACTTACTAAAAAATGATCGTTTTTCAAAATAAGAACCACTGTTCTCTACATTACAGCGCCGATCACATTATGTAGGGGATAGGGCACTTATAATCTGGTGACAGAGCCTCTTTAACAAACTGCATTTACATACAGTGTAAAACATCCTTAGGCCCCATGCCTGCTTCAGTTTTTTCGTTCAGTGTGCTATCCGTTTTTGTCACTGATCGCACCCTGAACCCATTCATTTCAATCGGCCATGCACACCTCCGTTGTTCTAACGGAACCGTGCGGCCGTTCCGTCAAAAGTAGTGCAGGTCCTACTCCTACCCGTTTTTGACGGAACAGTCTCGGCCTTTGGATTGAATTTGGTCCGTGAAACAACGGGCTGCACGCGGAAGCCATCCGTGTGCAGCCCGTGTGTGACGGGACTGTCATTAACGGCCGTACAACAGCCGACGGAAGTGTACATGAGGCCTTAGGTTCTAGACATGCTGCAGATTTTTAAAACCGCCGCATGCCCTATCTGTTTTGAGAAATGTTGCAGATTTCATTCATTGCAATAAGTGAAATTCGCAGCTGCTACACGCAGATTTTGTTGCCGATTTGTAGACCAGTTCACAGTGTAATATATGGCCTAAGACTCCATGGAGCCTGTGCCATGCAGGCTTTGTCGGATGGTTTATGTTTGGAGATATTCTTTTAGGGGAGAAAAGCTTTATACCAGGGGTTAGCAACCTTTGGCACTGTTGTGAAACTACAACTCCCATCACGCCCTGACAGCCAAAGGCTTTATTATTCCAGCCAAAATCTGCCAGGGCATGCTGGGAATTTGTAGTTTCACGGCAGCTGGAGTGTCGAAGATTGTTGACCCTTGCTCTATACGTTTGGCAACTGATGGAGCATGTCACAAATTTTTCGTATGGAATCCGATAGAACAAACCTTTTGTTTAAAAGGTATATGAAGGTACATTGAAGGACCCATACACTATAATGGGAACTCTATTACGTCTCAGAACTCTAATACGGCCATGTGCATGAGGCCGAAACTCTCCGTGATGACCTTCTTTCCCTCACGGACAGGGCCCACTCTCCTTCCGTGTTACTCTATAACTTCATGTAAATCTATTGGAGGTATTTAAACCCCTCTGTATTCCATATGTGCAGGTACCACCTGTAAGTTAAGAATAAATATATCCTGTAAAAATGGAAGCCGCGACCGCAGTGTGGACAGCCTTAGCAAAGGTATAGTTGTCATAAATAATGGTGATCTTTACTCTGCTTTGTTTTTAGCAAGAACGGAATATCTCTGAAAAACAGTCGTCATTGGTTAACAAAGCTTACAGTACCTTGTTATCACCCTTGGGCAGGGGCATATATCTGGTAAGTTTGTTGTGGGTGTATTTTTTTTATGTTTCGCCTTTGTTTTTTGTTTTGTCTATATTAGAGGAGGATAAATTAGTGGGATTTCAGTAATTCTAAGGCCCCATGCACACGACCGTGTTCAGTCCGCATGTCGGCCGAATGTCCCGGACCGAGCACAGTGCAGGGGGCCGGGCTCCTAGCGTCATACCTATCAATGGCGCTAGGTGTCACTGCCTGTCCACGGAACTACTTTCCCATACTGAAAACATGATTACAGTACGGGACAGTTATCCCGCAGCGAGGCACTGACACCTAGCGTCATACATAACTATGATGTTAAGAGCCCGGCTCCCTGCAGTGTGTTCGGTCCGGGACTTGCGGACCGTACATCATGGACCGAACACGGTCGTGTGCATGGGGCCTAAACTAAAAAATATGGAGTACACATAAATTCTGATACTCTGTATATTTTATAGTAGAAGTTGTTCTAAATAAAATGTATTTATTTCATTTCTCCTCTTTGTTCCTGTCCACAGCTAAGTCTTCACGGCATTACAATTACAGAAGGTACAGGCTGTGGCGTGGATGCACCATTTATGTTTGAAGTCTTCGAAATCAATGAAAAACTTAATGACATGAGAACTGAGGCAGAGATTGAAGAAATTGGAACTTTTGTACAAGGTATTCCTTGTGGACTTTAATAGTATTATTGATACTAGTCCGCTTCGCTAATCTCAGATGAACTTGTTTTAATATAGTTGTTGTGAGTTTGTTGAAACTGATGTTTCACCCAAAGAAAAAAAAGCTGTTCTGCTCTGTTCACATCATGTCAGAGCTCTATGTTCCCAATAATACTGAGGCATATGGCGTTTTTTTTTTGTTTTGTTTTGTTTTTTTTTCTGTCAAATTCCCTGGTAATCGGACAGAAAATAAAAATGAGACCACCTCCATCGCAATCCATTTGTACACAGGTATTCTACTGTAAAAGCATTGCTTCTAGGATAGGATAAATGCGTACATACAGCAAAGCCTATACAGCAGCACACGGAGGCTGTGCCGCTCCTTACTAGAGAGTCGTACGGCCTCCGTGCACTGCCATACAGGCTCGGTGCACACGGCTCTGCCATGTGCATGGGGCATTATACTAATGTACACTTATGGGAAAGGCCCTTTAGTGTACAAAATGAGGGGGGGGGGGACTGCCATCGTTTTAAAGCGTTGGCCAAAATACAGTGTACATTCCAATTTTTAAATTGGAACACTTATCGGGAAAAGGACATTATTAGGAGTTATTTCCCACAATCCATCGGAAAAATTATTATAGTGTATATATAATAATACACTATATATATATATATATATATATATATATATATTTATATATTAGTGGGAAATATTATGCATCTGCATTGCTCCACATGTATTTTTCTCAGACAATAGTAAACCCTGTAATCGTACCGTTTACTAATCACATCTGAGAACTATTTCAGCATGTATGATAAGGGCTCCAATGAGGGCAGCAGATTTCCTATGGTGGGAATGAGTCGTTTTTAGTATCACAAATAATACAACTATCTTGAATCGTAAATGATAGCAGTTACATCCATGACCATGTTTACTCTGCCTTGTCATAGGGACATTTCATACATCCAAATTACCATCCACACCAATGTGCACACCTATACACGTTACCTTCACTATTGCTGTTGGCTAGAATGTGAAAGTTTATAGGAATGATTATTTGGATCCACATTGTCACTATGACCAGAAGAGATGATTCAGGTCTGTAATGTCATGTTTCCATTTTTCTATATGCATTAAATGGCATTTTATATAACACTTCTGGCAGTTATTATATTAAAGTCGTACAGAAGCAATAAATGCACAATCCAAAATAAATCTTGTTGTGCAGGTGAAATACTCGAGGCATGGTTGTTAAAGAGGCTCTGTCACCAGATTTTGCAACCCCTATCTCGTATTGCAGCAGATCGGCGCTGCAATGGAGATAAGAGTAACGTGTTTTGTTTTTTTTTAAAAACGAGCATGTTTGGCCAAGTTATGACCATTTTTATATTTATGCAAATGAGGCTTTCTTAAGTACAACTGGGCGTGTTTAAAGTTATGTACAAGTGGGCGTGTATTATGTGCGTACATCGGGGCGTTTTTACTTCTATTCACAACGCCCAGCTAGTAAAAGAAGTGTATGATGCTGACGAATCAGCATCATCCACTTCTCTTCGTTACCACCCAGCTTCTGGCAGTGCACAGACACACAGCGTGTTCTCGAGAGATCACGCTGTGACGTCACTTCCTGCCCCAGGTCCTGCATCATGTCGGACGAGCGAGGACACATCGGCACCAGGCGACAGAGGCTACATCGACTTACCTGCAAACGCTGATGCTGCTGCAGAATCAACTGTAGCCTCTGGTGCCGATGTGTCCTCGCTCGTCCGACACGATGCAGGACCTGGGGCAGGAAGTGACGTCACAGAGCGATCTCTCGAGAACACGCTGTATGTCTGTGCACTGCCAGAAGCTGGGTGTTAACGAAGAGAAGTGGATGATGCTGATTCGTCAGCATCATACACTTCTATTCACAACGCCCAGCTAGTAAAACAAGTAAAAACGCCCAGATGTACACACACAATACACGCCCACTTGGACATAACTTTAAACACGCCCAGTTGTACATAAGAAAGCCTCATTTGCATAAATATAAAAATGGTCATAACTTGGCCAAAAATGCTCGTTTTTGAAAAAAAAAACAAACGTTACTCTTATCTACATTGCAGCGCCGATCTGCTGCAATAGGAGATAGGGGTTGCAAAATCTGGTGACAGAGCCTCTTTTTTTTTTTTTTTTTTTAATCAGTTCAATTTTATTCAACAAACTTCACATTTTTACAGGTCATTGTACTTTCTCATACAGTGTATAAGCAAATTTCCACAGACCCAATTATTTATGTCCAGCCAAACATTCCCTTCCCCCCAACTCCCCCTTGTATCCCCCCAGCCGGTCTTCTCGATACCACTTTTTCAATCCTATCTCCTTCTCTTCCCCTTTTCCATTCCCCATCTTACGCCTGCTCTCCGTATGTACCCCACCGTCAGTAGCCCTATACCTGAACGTGTGACCGTAGTGTCATTAGCTCCACAGAAGCATACCCAGATTGATCAATCCACCTAGCCCATTGTTTTTCAAACTTGACCTTGGACCCCCTCTTGGAGTATATCCTATATTCCATCAGAACCTGTGAGTTAAGTGCCCCTATGATTTCTTGTTTTGAGGGTGGCTCCGCATCCAGCCAGTGCTTTGCTATTCCTTTCCTAACTTGATATAGTATTTTAGCGATTGCCAAACCTGACATCCTATCACCCTCCAAATCCCCAACATACCCTAGCAGCATTACCACAGGATCCCATGGAATCTGTACCTCAAACACTCTCCCCACTAGCTCCAATATTTCCGTCCACAGAATCCCCAACCTCCCGCATGTCCAGAACATATGGAGGATGTCTGCTTTTTCCTCCGGGCACCTAGGGCACTTGGCATCTGCTCTTAATCCCATTTGTTTCAGCACCCACGGGGTCCTATACACCCTATGTATCAGAAACAACTGCGATCTTTGTTGTGCTACATTAATGGACAAAGTACATGTTGCTGCCAATACCGCCTCCCAGTGGTCTGTCGGAATAGGACCCACATCCCTCTCCCATACAGCTTTCACTGGCGCCATAGGATCCCCAGAAGTTCCACCAATAACCTGCAATAAACCAATTAAATTAATCCTTTTGACGTTACTGCTTTTGCAATATGTTCCAACACTCCCGCGGCATGTATTGTCATGTCTACACTGGCCGCTTGTGTCTGCACAGCGTGCCGAATCTGCAGGTACTGATAGAACATGCGGGAGTCCAGCTGAAACTCCTCCCTTATTTGCTGAAAGGATTTGAGTATGCCTCCCTCGTACAACTGACTCAATCGTATTATGCCTTGCTGCTCCCACACCTGCATCCCTTCCAATTTACCCAATTCCCCCAGATAAGCATTCCTCCAGAGTGGTTTATATTTAGTGCACTCTCCTATCCCCAGCAATTGCTTGCACTGCCACCACACCTTGTGTATGAGAAGCAGAGTGGGTCTGGTACTCGCCATCCGTTTATAGCTGTGCGCTTCCAGTCCTGCCAACGGGTTTCCCCCCCCCCCCCCCAGATATGATATGATGCGCGCACTGGACCCCCATGTCTCTTCCTGCTCCCACCCCCAGAAATGCTGACATTGGGCCGCTAAATAATACACCCAAGCATTGGGCACAGCCAGGCCCCCCTCCTCTTTAGGCAGTTGTAGTTTCTCCAGTTTAATCCTAGGTACCCCCTTCTTCCATACTAGGTCCCTAAAAAGGTTGTGCAACCTCCTAAACCAATATTTGGGGATCCATACCGGGGAGTTATGTAGGACATACAGCACCTGGGGCATAAGGATCATTTTAATCAGATTCGTCCTACCCAGAGCCGATAGCGGTAACTTATTCCACGCCTCTACTTTGGCTTTTATCGTTGTTAACAGTGGCATTACATTAAGGGACATATAATCCTGTGCTTTCGCCGTCACCCTAACCCCCAAATACTTAAACTCCGTGACCACCGGTATCTCCACCTCCTCCTCCCCAGTCTGGATAACCCCCGGGTCCATGAGCATTAGAGCCGATTTTGACCAATTAATGAGTAGTCCTGAATATTTCCCAAACCTCTTAATTAGGGCCATCACTAACGGTAGTGTGCGCTCGGTATCCACCATGAATAGCAGCATATCATCTGCGTATAATGCAATTCGTTCCTCCACCCCCCCATATCTCAACCCCTGAATATGTTCATGTTGTCTCACTGCGCACGCCAATGGTTCCACCGCCAACGCGAACAACAATGGAGATAATGGACATCCCTGACGCGTTCCCCGCTCCAGCGCGAACCGATCCGATAGCACCCCATTCACCCTTATCTTTGCTGTCGGGGCTACGTATAACAACTTTACCCATTTTATGAAATTAGGGCCAAATCCCATTTTCTCCAGAACTGACCACAAATATTTCCATTCCACGCAATCGAATGCTTTAGCCGCGTCTAAGGACAGAATGGCTCTCCCCCCATTATTATCCGGCAGAACTTGTAAATTCAAGAACAGCCGTCTCAGATTCACCGCCGTCGATTTGGATGGCATAAAACCGGCCTGATCTCCATGTACCACCCCAGCCACTACCTTAGCTAGTCGAAGCGCCAATACTTTTGCTATGATTTTAATATCCGCCGTCAATAGAGAAACGGGTCTATAGGAGCCCGGGAGCTGGGGATCTTTCCCCTCTTTCGGCAGAACTACTATAGTTGCTTCGTACATTGTTTCCGGGAGCCTCCCCCTATCAAAACTATCCAAAAGAGTGGCCAGTAACTGCGGTGTGAGTTCCTCCCCATATTCCTTAAAAACTTCCACCGGAAGACCATCCGGCCCCGGCGCCTTTTCACTGGCTATTATCCCTATGGCTGCCTGGAGCTCCTCCAGAGATATGGGCTCCTCCAATGTCCCTCTCTCCTCCCCTCCCAACCTGGGAAGGTCGATCTCCCCTATATACTCTTCCAGCTGTTGAGGTGTGTGCTCTGCCCTAGAGGCATACAAATCTGAGTAAAACTGCTGAAAAACTTTCAAAATCTGTCCTGTATCCGTCTCCGACTTCCCCCCCCTCCCCCCTAATAGTGTGTATGTAATTATTCTCCCTCTGAGCCTGCGCCATCCTTGCCAGTAGCCGTCCAGTGGTTTCCCCCTCCTCATAATATTGGCGTTTTAAAAACATCCTTTTGTTATCTGCCCTCTCCAACTGATGCTGTTTTAACAACCGCTGCGCCTCCACCCAATGCTTCAGTGTGTCTGGTGTGTTATCTGCTATATGTAGCCTTTCTGTCTCTGTTACCCTTTCCAACAACGCTTCCCCTAATTGTCTAGACCGTGTTTTAACTGCCGAAATGTGCTGGATGAACACCCCTCTCAGCCACGCCTTCATCGCGTCCCACAGTATCTCTTGCGGTACCGTTCCCGAGTTGAATTGAAAGTATTCCTTTTATGAGGTCTAAAATTTGTTTCTGATCTATCAACTTCAGCCAAAAGGCATTGAGTTTCCAGCACCCTTGCCCCCGCCCTGTCCTCCCCTCCGTCTCTACCTTCATTAACAAAGGGGAATGATCCGATAAAGCTCTTTGCAAGTATTCTATCCGGGCTACAAAGGGTACCGCTGCCGGTGAGCACAAGATTAGGTCTATCCTGGATAAAGACTGATACGTGGAAGACGCACAAGAATACTGAAACCTATTTGGATGTTTATCCCTCCATATGTCCCGCCAACCCATTTCAGCAACAAGATGGCCAAACGCTGTTAAACCTCCCCCTGTCATGCCGAATTTATCCATATTAGTATTCAATACCGCGTTAAAATCCCCCATCACTAGTAACGGCACCTCCGGGAATCTAGCCAGTTCCTCCACCACTTTCTTGATACATCCGCTAGAAAATGGAGGGGGGACATACAACACCACCAACACACAATTCCAATGATACAGCGTACAGTGTACCCACACATACCGCCCCTCCCCATCCTGGAAGGAGTCGTGACATATAAATGGCACCGCCCTATGTATGAGAAGACTCATCCCCCTTGAATATGTAGTATGGTAAGAATGAAAACTATGTCCTACCCAGGCCCTATGCATCATGGAGACTGAATCCCTAGTCATATGTGTCTCCTGTAGTCCTATCACCCTCGACTCCTGCTTCCTAACAAAGTCAAATACCGCCTGCCGTTTTCTGGCGTCCCGCAGGCCCCGTACATTCCAGGACAAACAATTTAAGTGATCCCATCATCCCTCAACATATCCCAACACATCCTTTCCTGTTCTCGTAGTTTTACATATCCGACCGGCTGGGTCCTCTTTCCCTCCCTCCCCTCCCCCCCCCCCCTGTAACCTCCCCCGTAAACCTACCCCTTTCCAAGGGTTGGGGCGACAGAACGTATCTGCCATTACCCATAACAAGCGTCGGCAGGCCAACTCCGCCCACTGTACATTCAACAATGCCATAACTCGCTATTCACGTTTCCCGCGTAACTGACCATCCCTCCCGCTGCCTTTTTCTTGCAAATAAACAACCATCCCTTCAACATATCTGTACCCCTCAATGTCCATAAACACATTCCTCCGCTTCCGGTCTTCCGCGTTCACCGCAACCATGCCCTCCAACTCCAAGTCCAAACATGACCAGGAACCCTCAATGCCATATCTTGCAATTTTTAACGACACCTGGTTCAGTCCCGCATCCCCAGCCTCCTTTTGTCAGCCGGTCTGTTCCGGATCAACGCCGTCCCTCTGCCTCCGCCGGTCTCAGCTGACTTTCATGGCTATCCAACCATCTAACCGCTTCTCTCGGTGTCTCGAAAAAGGAAGTTGTGCCTTGACGTTCCCTAGCTTTCCTCAGGATCTTGTCTCTATCTTTGTAATGTAAAATCTTTATCAGCACCGGTCTCGGCGGCCTTCCCGGAGGGCCGGGTCTGGTCGGCACCCTGTGCGCTCTCTCCACCGCAAATAAAGGGGTCAATTCCTCTCTGCCAAATGTGTCTATCAGCCACTTTTCAAAGAAATCATCCGGATTCGCTCCCTCCACTCTTTCTGGAACCCCCACTAGGCGAACGTTATTCCGTCTCAGCCGATTTTCCATGTCATCTGTCTTAGCCAGCAATGTCGCCACTGCCTGCGAGTGTGCTTGTACATCCTGCTTTATGTGAGGAATCGCATCCTCCATGTCGGAGACTCTCCCCTCCACTGCAGTGGTGCGTTCCGCTACTTTTTGCAGGTCGTTCCTGAGCAGCAAAATGTCCTCCTTCAATCCACCCATCTGGCTTGCTAAAGTATTAAGGACCATAGAATTTTGCTTCACCGCTGCCAAAATGTCTTAAGGAGGGTTCCTCCTTCCTTGCTCCACTTTTCCCTCCAGCGCCTGGCTGGTCCTGCATGGCGCCGCTCATCTCCTCCTCCTCCTCACTTCTCATGTCCGCCGCCAAAGGAGAGTACCTGGATCCATAGGATGAACCTCCAGCTGCCTGATCTCCAGCCGACTTTCGCTGCTGTGCAGCCGCCCCCCCTGCTCTCGGCGTGCGGGCGAACCTCTCCAGCTTCGCCACTACTCCCTGCCGGAGGCCTCTATTGCGGCCCTCCTTCTCCTCGGCGCCATCTTGAGCGCGGGGCCCAGGACTCGCTGGCGGCGACTTCTGCTTCTTTGAGCGCGTCATTATGGACGGGCACTCGTGCTCCTCCACCTCTAGACTCTGGTAAGACCCTGGGGAAGCTGTTTTCCCCGAATTTTACGGGATATATGGACTTTACAGGATGAATACAGCAGGAGCTCCGGTCACACACGTCCTCTCACATTCACCGCTAGGCCACGCCCCCTGGTGACAGAGCCTCTTTAACACCTTAAAGAGGCTCTGTCACCAGATTTTCAAACCCCTATATCGGTGTTTCAATGTAGATAAGAGTAAAGTTTTTGTTTTTTTTTCAAAAATGAGCATTTTTGGCAAAGTTATGACCATTTTTATATTTATGCAAATGAGCCTTTCTTATGTACAACTGGGCGTGTTTAAAGTTATGTCCAAGTGGGCGTGTATTGTGTGTGTACATCTGGGCGTTTTTACTTGTTTTACTAGCTGGGCGTTGTGAATAGAAGTGTATGATGCTGACGAATCTGCATCATCCACTTCTCTTCGTTACCACCCAGCTTCTGGCAGTGCACAGACACACAACGTGTCCCCGCGAGATCACGCTGTGACGTCACTCACTTCCTCCCACAGGAACTTCATCGCGTCGCATCATACACTTCTATTCACAACGCCCAGCTAGTAAAACAAGTAAAAACGCCCAGATGTAACGAACACAATACACGCCCAGTTGGACATAAAGGCTCATTTGCATAAATATAAAAATGGTCATAACTTGGCCAAAAATGCTAGTTTTTGAAAAAAAAAAACACGTTCCTGTTATCTACATTGCAGCGCCGATCTGCTGCAATAGGAGATAGGGGTTTGAAAATCTGGTGACAGAGCCTCTTTAACGACCACCAATACACCTTTTCATGGTGGCCATTAAGGGTACTTATGCCAGAGCGCCGCCTTTTCACAGTTCTGTGACATAAGCCCGGCACGGGTGTCGGGCGGTCTAAAAACAGCCGGGCACCTGCTCTAACGGGCAGGATCGATTTCAACATTTATCTCACCTGTTTAAACCCTTAGATGCGGCGCTCAAAAGAGCGAGCGCCGCTTCCAAGTGGTTTTGGAGGGAGGGTGCGCCCTCTCGCACCCCACCGGCAATCTGTAATTGCAATCGCAGGGTGCCGATGGCAGCCGGGGCCCTAATAAAGGCCCCCAGGTCTGCCTGTAGTGGATGCCTGCTATGCCATGCCTGAGGCATGACCTAGCAGGTGCCTGTCCGTTTTACACTGACAGGCAATAATACGCTGCAATACAGAAGTATTGCAGTGTATTATAAAAGCGATCAGAAGATCACATAGTGGAGTCCCCTAGTGGGACTAAAAATAAAATTAGCATAAAATTAATAAATAAATAAAAATCCCAAATAAAAATGAAAACCCCACTTTTTCCATTCTAAAGTACTTTAATAGGAAAAAAGAAAAAATTAAAACATTACACATATTTGATATCGCCGCGTCCGTAACGACCCCACCTATAAAGCTATTATGTTATTTAACCCGCACAGTAAACGCCATAAAAAAAAAACCAATGCCAGAATCACTGTTTTCTGTTCATCCTGCCTTCAAAAAGTCGTATGTACTCCAAAATAAAAACTAGAAGTCGTCCTGCAAAAAACAAGCGTAAAAATAACATAATTATGGCTTTTAAAACATGGAGACCCAAAACAACTGAATAAAGTTAAGTTATTTATACCACACAGTAAACGGGGTAAATCTAAGACGCAAAAAAGAGTGGCGAAATTTCTGGGTGTTTTTTTTCCCATTTCCCCCCCCCCCAAAAAAAATAGTTGATTCACAAATATATATGTACCCCAATATGGTGCAATTAAAAAATGCAACTTGTCCCGCAAAAAACAAGACCTTATACAGCTATGTCGACGCAAAAATAAAAAAGTTATAGCTCTTGGAATGCGAAGATGGGAAAACTTAAAAAATTGCTTGGTCATTAAAGAGGCTCTGTCACCAGATTATAAGTGCCCTATCTCCTATATAATGTGACCGGCGCTGTAATGTAGATAACAGCAGTGGTTTTTTTTAATTTAGAAAAACCAACACTTTTGACCAAGTTATGACCTATTTTTGCTTTATGCTGATGACTTTCTTAATAGACAACTGGGCGTGTTTTTACATTTGACCAAGTGGGCGTTGTGAAGGGAAGTGTATGACGCTGACCAATAAGCGTCATACACTTCTCTCCATTCATTTACTCCGCACATAATGATCTTACGTTGTTCACTATGTGCAGTCACATACACACACATTAACGTTACTGAAGTGTCTTGAGAGTGAATAGACATCGCTTCCAGCCAGGACACTATGTCTATTCACAATCCCGACACTTTGGTAACATTTGTGTAGGACTTACAGCACAGCACATTGAGATCACGATATGCTGTTATTTACATGGTGATCTCGCGAGATCACGCTTGCGGTCATTAAGTCCCATACAAACTTTACCGAAGTGTCGGGATTGTGAATAGACATCGCGTCCGGGTCTATTCACTCTCAAGACACTTCAGTAACGTTAATGTGTGAGTAAGTGACTACACATCGTGATCACGATGTCTGAGTACATGAATGGAGACAAGTGTATGACGCTGATTGGTCAGCGTCATACACTTCTCTTTAGGGTATGTTTACATGCTTAAACAAAAACATCTGAAAATACGGAGCGGTTTTGAAGTGAAAACGGCTCCTGATTTTCAGGTGTTTTTGAAGTTGAAAATGAAGCTTCTTTAAATTTGGAGCTTATTTTGAGGCATTTTTCATAGTGTTCAATAGAAAATTCGCTAAAAAAACCGCCTCAAGTAGTGACATGCTACTTTTTACGCTCTGTTTTTTAAGAGATAGGGCACTTATAATGTGGTGGCAGAGCCTCTTTAAGGTTTTAAAATAGGCTGGCCATTTTAAATGGATTTTCTGGTACTATAATATTGATGGCCTATCCTGATTATTGGCCAATAATATTAGATCGGTGGGGGTCAGACTCCTGGCAGCTCCGCCAATTAGCTGACTGAAGGAGCAGTACATCACCTTAACCCCTTAGTGACCACTAATACGCCTTTTAACGTCATTTACTACTGGGCTTTAGGCTAGGCTGACGCCTTTTCACGTCAGCCTAGTCTAAGTCCTGCACGGGTCTCCCGTGCAGGCAGGAGCTGGGGCTCTGCTGTCTGATGACAGCTGAGCTCCTGCTCCAACACCCGCGATCGAAGTTTACTTCGATCGCGGCCGTTTAACCCGTTAAATGCCGCCGTCAATAGCGACCGCGGCATTTAACTTTGTTTACAGAGGGAGTGCGCTCCCTCTCTCACCCATCGGCGGCCCGCGAATGAAATCGCGGGTCTCCGATGGGGTGTCATGGCAGCCGGGGGACTGATAAAAGCCCCCAGGTCTGCCCTGGACATATGCCTGTTAGGACGCGCCGGAGGCACGTCCTAACAGATTGCCTGTCAGATTTACACTGACAGGCAATAATGCTCTGGTATACGAAGTATACCAAAGCATTATAGCAGCGATCGGAACATCGCACAGTAAAGTCCCCTAGTGGGACTAATAAAAGAAGTAATCAAAGTGAAATAAAGATTATTAATAAAAAGTACAGTAAAAAAATAAATCCATTTTTTTCCATAAAAAGTGGTTTTATTTAGTAAAAGTGTAAAAAAAAAAAAAAAAAGTACACATATGTGGTATCGCCGCGACCGTAATGACTCCATTAATAAAGTTAATATGTCATTTAAACCGCAAAGTGAACACCGTAAAAAAAAAACGCCAAAAACTATGGCGAAATTGCAATTTTTTTCCATTGCCCCCCAAAAAAGTCATAATAAAAATGAATCAATAAGTCCCATGTACCCCAAAACAGTACCATTCAAAACTACGTCTTGTCCCGCAGAAAACAAGCCCAAAAAATCACTACATTGATGGAAAAATAAAAAAATTACGTCTCTTGGAAAGCGACGATGCAAAAACAAATAATTTTAGTTCAAAAGTGTTTTTATTGTGCAAAAGTCGCAAAACATAAAAAACCTCCACATATGTGGTATCGCCGTAATCGTACCGACCCATAGAATAAAGGTAACATGTTAATTACGTCGCACAGTGAACGGCGTCAATTTAAAAACGCATAGAACAATGGCGGAATTTCAGTTTTTTTTTATAATCCCCCCCCAAAAAGGTTAATAAAAGTTAATATAAAAATTATATGTACCCAAAAATGGTGCCATTAAAAAGCACAACTAATCCCGCAAAAAACAAGTCCTCATACAGCTATGTAGACGAAAAAATAAAAACGTTATAGCTCTTTGAATGCGACTATAGAAAAACGAATAAAATAGCTTGGTCATTAAGGCCTAAAATGGGCTGGTCACTAAGGGGTTAATTGATTACCGGGCACAGCGCCGTACATTTTGTAGGAGCTGTGACTGGTATTGCTGGTGCGCTAAGGCCCTTCAGTCAGCTGATTGTGGGGGTGTAGGAACTCGGGCCCCCACCGACCTGCTATTGCTATTCTGAAGATTGACTATAATACTGAAAAATATAAGAAAACTCCTTAAACTTTATTTTTAAATATAGTGATATATATACATACGTGTGTGTTTACATATTTTGTTTTACTTCTGAATCTGCTGTTTTCACAGATAAATGTCAATCATTGACTGAAAGCGTTAGAAACGCCTTTGAGAAAGGTATACATTTTTTTTTCTGTTTTTTTAAAGATTGGTTTACTGTATCTACTATTGTGCTTTTAGAAAATCAATAAAAATATGATCAGGTATATACTATTTTTGTTTTCTATTATACATGGTAAATTATTACTACTGGGCTGACATCTAGTGGCTAATATGAATACTGCACACTTTTGAGGGCAAAATAAATTCCAGGTCTCGCGATGCCACTGTACTTGGCAGTTTTAATCTATTAGACCATAATGAGTAGGGAAAATTGTATCATTATTTTGGTACAAAGATGCATTCTAACGCCTTTTATGACCTGCTAAATTCTTGTATTGTTTACCTCCATGACTATGCATATTTATGGGCATGTTTAAAATCTATGCATATCCTGTCTAGTTATATATTTATATAGTATGTATTAGTAATTTAACCCCTTCAGGACTGAGCCTGTTTTGGCCTTGTGGACACAGACGATTTCTTCAAATCTGACGTGTTACTTTATGTGGTAATAACTTGGGAAAGCTTTTACCTATCCAAGCGATTCTGAGAGTTTTCTCGTGACACATTGGACTTTGTTAGTGCAAAAATTTGGTCAATAAATTCAGTATTTATTTGTGAAAAACACCCCAAATTTTTTTTTTAAAATAGTATTTTTCTACATTTAAATGTATCTGCTTGCAAAACAGATAGTAATACCACCCAAAATAATTATTAGTTCACATTTCTCATATGCCTACTTTGTTTGCATCTATCTTTTTTTTTTTTTTTTTGGAACATCCTTTTAGTTTTTCTAGGATGTTACAAGGCTTAGAACGTTAGCATAAATTTCTCACGGTTTCAAGAACAATTACAAATCCTATATTTTTTATGGACCAGTTCTATCCTGAAGTGGCTTTGAGGGCCTTATATATTAGAAACTCCCCATAAAGCACCCTATTTTAAAAACTGCACCCCTCAAAATATTCAAAACATCATTTAGAAGGTTTCTTAACCCTTCAGGCGTTTCAAAGGCATTAAGGCAAAGTAGAGGTGAAATGTACAAATTTCCTTTTTTTTTTTTTTTTTTTAATCATATCAGGTTTATTGACAAAGTTTCTCAATACATTGAACATCAAATAAGAACAGTAGCAATCTGTAAGATCACATATTGAACATATGAATAATAAAAACATAACAGTTTGCAGTTTTTAGAAATATCCCAGGTATGGCCCTAGTGCCAATGGACTGAAAGACAGGCCTCAGAAACAAAGGTGCACCTAGTGGATTTAGGGGCGTCCTTCCTTTTTTTTAATTTTTTTTCTCAAATATATTTTAGGCAGCATGTCCGCTTTAAAGAGGTCTTGTGGTGCCAAAACAATGGAAACCCCCCAAAAGTGACCCCATTTTGGAAACTACACCCCTCAAGGCATTTTTCCCTAGGGTATAGTTTGCAAAAAGCCTTTGGGTTAAAAATGCTGAGTTTAGTGGAATTAGGCTTTGAAAATAAAAATCCTTTTTCTTTTTCTGAAAACATATAGAAATTTTTAAAAGGAATAAAGGCGAAAAAGATTTTATAAAGCAATTTCTCCCATTTACGGCAGTACCCTATATGTGGTGATAAACTGCTGTTTGGACCCACGGCAGGGCTGAGAACAGAAGGAGCGTCATTTGGCTTTTGGAGCTTAAGTTTTGCTGGAATGCTTTACAGGTGCCATGTCGCATTTGAAAAAGCCACTGTTGGGACCAAACAGGGAAAACCCCCAAAAGGGACCCCATATGGGAAACTACACCACTTAAGGAATCTATCTAGGGGTATAGTGAGCATTTAGACCCCACAGGTATTTTGCAGAATTTATTAGAATTAGGCTGTGCAAAAGAATATCAACAGTTTTTCTACTAGAATGTTGAATTTTTCCATTCTTACAAGGGATAAAGGAGAAAAAGCCGCCCAACGTTTGTAAACCAATTTCTCCCGAGTACAGCAATACCCCACATGTGGTCATAAATGGTTTTTCATTAGACATTAACCCTTTCAGGACTGGTTCATGTTTTTTTGCTTTTTCGTTTCACTCCCCGCCTTCTAAGAACCATAACTTTTTTTTTTTCTTTTTCCGTCCATAGTGGTGCGAGGGCTTATTATTTGCGCGAGGAGTTGTAGTTTCTATTGACACCATTTAAAGTACCATATAATGTACTGGGAAACTGAAAAAAAAGTCTTTGCAGGCTGAAATTGTTAAAAGCCACGCCCCCTGGTGAAGAGAGAACTTTCTTCCCTCTGCCTCGCTGCTCGTCCATCCCAGCACGTGAAATGCAGGAGCATGTGACCAGTCTCTCAACCATGCATGAATGTGGCTGGACTTCCTGTTATCTATGTGCACATGCAATGGTTTCCTGTAATCATCCCCCTCCCCACATCATCTCCCCCCCCCTCCCCCCCAGTATCATCGCATCATCCCCCCCCCCCCCCCCCAGTATCGTCACATCATCTCTTCCCCCCCCCCCCAGTATCGTCACATCATCTCTTCCCCCCCCCCCCAGTATCATCAGATCGTCCGTCCCCCCGTATCATCCTCCTCATCACATCATCTAACCCCAGTATCATCCTCCTCATCACATGTTCTCCCCTCATCACATCATCTCCCCTCATCGCATCATCTAGCTCCAGTATCCTCCCCCTCATCACATCATCTCCCCCAAGTATCAGCCCCCCTATAAGCAGCAGTTATCTCATCCAGGTCTGCGCTCAAACTCCTCCCTACACTGCAGCATAATACTCTACTACTTGTAGCAGCAACTGTGGGCAGCTCCTGCCGACTGCTCCTGTGCTGTGTAACCTGTCAGAATGTCTTCTTTCTCCGGTCACACAGCACAGGAGCAGCTGCTGCTACAGGTAGTACATTACTATACTCTGACCTGGGGAAGACAGGGGATTTCTATAGGGAAATAATACGGGGATGGAGATGATACCGAAGAGGGGTGATACTGGGGGGGTACTGAAGGGGAAGAGAAATAATACTGTGGGAGAGGATCAGGGGTGGATTATAATGAGGGCAATCTGGGCAAGTGCCCGAGGCTGGAAGGGCGCCCAGTTCGCCCCAGTTCTCCCGTACCGGCTGTTAAATTTACCGGAGTGAAGCGGTACCTCTCACCCAATTATATCTGCATCCTTAAGATGCGGATACAATTGCTTACTGTAGTGCTGGCGAGACAGGGAACTATCCGTTCCCTTCCTCCCATTTGGCGCTTTACTAATGACATAGTCTGCGCGATGATGTTATCACGCCGACTGCGCCATTACGCTGGATGATGCCGTCTGGTCCCTGGCCAGTCCTGCGGCGCTGGAGGAAAAAGCGGGAACGGGGACAGGTGAGACTGTTTTCTGTTTTTTTTTTTTTTTTTTGTTCTGGGCAGCGTTGGGAGTAAAAGATGCAGGGGGCATTATCTACAGAGGACATTGTAAGTGGCGCTATTTACAGGGGTCATTATCTACTTAGGGCATTGTAACTGGCACAATCTACAGGGGACGTTCTCTACATAGGGCATTGTGACTGGCACTATAGGGGACATTATCTACAGAGGGCATTGTAACTAGCGCTATCTACGGGGGACATTATCTAAAAAGGGCATTGTAACTGGCGCTATCTACAGGGGGCATTTTCTACAGAGGGCATTGTAATTGGCACTATCTACAGGGGTCATTGTGACTGTCGGTATCTGCAGGGGGCATTGTTAGTGTGTGGTGTTTGTTTGACACAATTTAATTCAGGGGCACAGTGTATAATACTATTCTATTTAGGGGCGCAGTGTATAGTACTATTATATTCAGGAGTACAGTGTATAATACTATTATATTCAGGAGTACAGTATATAGTACTATTATATTCAGGGGTGCAGTGTATAGTACTATTATATTCAGGAGCACAGTGTATGGTAGTATTATAATCAGGGGCACAGTGTATAGTACTATTATATTCAGGGGCATAGTGTATAGTACTATTATATTCAGGAGCACAGTATATAGTACTATTATATTCAGGGGCGCAGTGTATAGTACTATTATATTCAGGGGCGCAGTGTATAGTACTATTATATTCAGGGGCATAGTGTATAATACTATTATATTCAGGAGCACAGTATATAGTACTATTATATTCAGGGGCGCAGTGTATAGTACTATTATATTCAGGGGCGCAGTGTATAGTACTATTCTATTCAAGGGCACAGTTTATGATACTATTATATTTAGAAGCATAGAGTGTGGCATTATAAGAAATTTAATCTTCATTTATAGGTGCGGAAATTTTGGAAAAGTGAGGAGCTGAAGAAATCTGAGCTGCAAACTGCAGAAATGGGCCGTGCCCGGAAGAAGTCTGGACTGGATGGAGAAAAAAAGAGAAAAAGAATCTGAGACATCACCTGTGAGTCACTCAATGTAAATGTTTATTCTCCCTGTGTCTGATCAGTACTGTAGTCACTGTATGATCTGCAGCTAGATGACGGATGGTAGCATTCTTTTTTGTTAAATAGCAACTTCCAGCATAACCTAACCATCGTTCTGGCTATACTGGGAGCTGTTGTTTTATGTCATACAAATGTATACAGTAGGGGTTAAACTGAATTTGCAAATGATCTCTGTACTGAACTGTATTTGTTCTGGTGCTGTATGTATGTACTGCGCTTGGTTCTGGGGCTGTATATGTATTGAGCTTGGTTCTGGTGTGGTATATATGTACTGAGCTTGGTTCTGGTGTGGTATATATGTACTGAGCTTGGTTCTGGTGTGGTATATATGTACTGAGCTTGGTTGTGGTATGGTATATATGTACTGAGCTTAGTTGTGGTGTATATATACTGAGCTTGGTTCTGGTGATGTATATATGGACTGAGCTTTGTTCTGGTGATGTATATATGGACTGAGCTTTGTTCTGGTGATGTATATATGGACTGAGCTTGGTTCTGGTGATGTATATATGGACTGAGCTTGGTTTTGGGGCTGTATATTTGTACTGAGCTTGGTTCTGGGGCTCTATATATTTACATTCTCTTAAGGTAAAAGTAGATGTTCAAATCTACTTTTACCTTAACCCCTTAAGGACACGGCCAATTTTGGCATCCCGACGCTCATAACTCTTTTTTATTTTTTGTACGACGTAGTTGTATGAGAGTTTGTTTTTTGCGGGACGAGTTGTACTTTATGTAAGTACCATTTTTTGGTACAAATACATTATCGTTTCATTTCTATAAATTTTTTATTTTGGCGAAATTGCAGAAAAAAAGCAGTTCCGCAGCAGTTTTAATATATATTTTTTGTTTATTTTTTTACACCATACACCGATCATCATAAATAATGTTATACATTTGTTGTACAGGTTGTTACGGTCGTGGCGATACCAAATATGTCTATTATTTCATGTTTTGGGACTTACATTTTTTTTATAATAAATAAACTTTTTAAAATATGTTTTGTTTTTTTTTACTTTTTATTAATTTATTTATCATTAATTTTTTTTGTACATTCATTTAACTTTTTTTTTTAATCCCATAAAGGGATTTATCATTTTGATTTTTATTTTGTAACTGCAATGTACTGGCATAGATCTATATGCCAGTACATTAGCCTGTTACTGATCGTACACAGGCAGTTGTTAGGGCATACCTCAGTATGTTCTAACAGGAAATATGTTCAGACAGCCCTGGGGTCCTTCAATGGGCTTTGATCGCGTCAGTTATCTTCTGTGACGCGATCAAAGTGCAGTCCCCTCTCCATGAACGCAACGATCTGCTTTCATCGCGGCGTTCAAAGGGTTAACGGCGGAGAGAAGATGTTTCTCTCCTCTCCGCTGTCAGAGCGGGGCCGTGGCTGTGTATTACAGCTGTTGCCCTGCTCTCGATCGCCCGAAGAGACGGCTGTCACACAGGACGAGAATGCTCGTCGTAATGCGCCAAGTACTCGCCGCTCAGGACAAGCATTCTCGTCCTGTGTCGGCAACCAGTTAAGAGAAGGTAAATATATACTGTAAAAACTAAACCCAAAAAAACATGGAGGAATCTTAGTTTTTTCCAAAAACACCCATTATATGGTACTTTACATGGTGCCAATAAAAACTAGAACTCCTCCCACAAAAAAAATAATCCTTCACACACCACTCCATTGACGCAAAAATAAAAAAGTTATAAAGCTCCTGATCACTTTAGTGTCTCAAAATATTCTGCTTTCTCTCTTCTGTATGGCTCATTCTGCTTTTACCTCTAATTCAAAACCGTGCCAGATCTGTGGCCGCCTAAACAGAATTCTGCAAATATATACGGTACAGCGTCTTCAAACCTCTGACCTCAGAGTTCAGGGGGGGGGGCAAGTGCCCGGGGCCCATGGTACCCTTAATCCACCCCTGGAGAGGATACTGAGAGTGAGGGGGGAGATCGTACTGTGGGAAGTGAGAGGATGCTGGAGGGTACTAGCAATACTGGGAGAGGATAATGGGGGGCAGGGAGATGATACTGAGAGGAATGATACTAGATTATATAATGTAGAGTATAGGTTAAAAAAAAAAAATATATATATATATAGAGGTTTAAAAATATATAGGTAGATCTATATATTGATCCATATTTTTACAAATATATATTAGGCAGCACTCGACAGAAATAAGTGAAAAGATAGGGGTACTTTATTTCCCTCAGTGCAGCGTTGCAGCTCCGTCCACTGGAGCCTTTCTTAATCTTAAGGCTCCAGTGGACGGAGCTGAAACGTTGCACTGAGGGAAATAAAGTACCCCTATCTTTTCACTTATTTCTGCAGAGTGCTGCCTAGTTTTTGCTTCTACATGTATGGGACATTGGTCCGTTTCCCCAGGGCTCGCACCCACGGGGCTGGGTGAAATTTTTTTTTTTTTTATATATATATTTACTTTCTCGGGTACCAGAACTTTTTTATTTTTTCTCCTCGACCCCTGTGAGGGTTTATTTGTTGCTGAACAATCTGTAGTTTTCATTGGTACCATTCTGGGATGCTTTTTTTTGTTCTTTCATTATTATTTTTCATTACATTTTTTGGCACGCAAGGTGACCAAAAACTATAAATTCTGCCAATATTTGAATATTTTTTTTACGGTATTCATCGTGTTCACAATTTTACTTCTGCGGGTCGACATGATTACGGCGATACCTTATGTATATAGTTATTCTTTTATGTTTTGCAGCATTTGCACAATAAAATCGCATTTTTTTTTATTTTTTGTGTCACCATATTCGCGAGAGCCATAACTTTATTTTTCAGTCAAATAAGCTGTGTAAGGGCTTGTTTTTTTGCGGGACGGGCTGTAGTTTTTATTGGTACTATTTTGGGGTACATGCGACTTTTTGATCACTTTTTTATTTTATATTTTGGGAGGGGTGGTGACCAAAAAATATAGATTCGGGCGTTTATTTTTTGCGGTGTTCACTATGCGGGAAATATAACATCCTAGTTTTATAGTTTGGGTAGTTACGAACGCGATGATACCAAATATGGGTGTTTTTTCACGGTTTAATTTTTTTCCTATAATAAAAGACGTAAGTTAAAAAAACCTTCTTTTTTTTTTTCCTATTAACTTTTTTATTTATTTTATTTTTTTTTAAACTTTCATAAAACATTTTTATTAACCCTTTTTTTTTTTTTTTTTTTTTTTTTTTTGTCCCACTAGGCGACTTGAAAACCTGCAGTACTGATGGCTGCTATAATACGTTACGCTACCTACGTAGTGTAATGTATTATAGCTGTCAGTGTGACTCTGGTCCTCATAGGCTTCCGTACATGGCAGGCACGGAGGCTATTGTCTGGCCTCCGGTTCCATAGCAACACTCGTGATCGCATTGTGGCGGTGCCGATGTGCTACAAACTCCTTAAATGCGGCGACCGCAATCGATCGCCGCATTTACGGGGTTAATTGACAAAATCAGCGTCGATGGACCGCTGGCCGGCAACAGTGGAGTATCGGCTGTCGAAGGACGCTGACCACCCAGTGCTAGGACAGCGTGTGCCGGGAACCACGCAGTAACTGTACGTCCTGGTGCGGGAAGTAACTTCTCACCAGGACGTGCAGTTACGTCCAGGTGTGGGGAGGGCTTAAACAAATATTTCTATGGCTATAAATATATCAGTCTCCACTCATTGTTATTTAAATGTGCATTATTTAAACACGATTTGGACCATTCTGTTGCAGCAAAAGCCGTATCTGTAGACATGCAGGGTTTTTGGCTTGGGCTGCGTTCACACCTGCGTTGTGGCTTCTGTTCTAGCTTATCTGTTAGAGGACCACAAGAACGCAAGTTAACGTCTCCATCAAAAAAAAACACCATTGATTTCAATGGGTTTTATTTTTGCATCAGTTAGGCTCTGTTTCGTCAGGTTTCAGTTTTTTTGACCGAAGAAATATCCTAGATGACGCAAACCTGACAGAGAAGAGTTTTCCGTTTTTGTTGTTTTTTTGTTTTTTTTTTAACATTGAAGTCCATGGATGACGGATGCAAACTGATATTCCATCCGTTTTGTATCCGTTATGAATTACGTTTAACAGATATGGTGTTTTTTCTGGACATCCGCAGACTAAGGCTTCGTTCACATCTGCGGCGGGACTCCGTTCATGGGTTTCGTCAGAGTTTTCCATCAGGGGAACCCATGAATGGAACCCTGACTGAAAGAAACGGAAACCATAAGTTTCCGTTTGCATCACCATTGATTTCAATGGTGTCGGATCTGGTGCAAATGGTTTCCGTTTATTACAGTTGTGCAAGGGTTCCGCCATTTTGACGGACTCAATACCGTAGTCGACTGCGCTATTCATATAAATAGATTTTCTGTGTAATTGAGGTCAGGACAGGTCCTCCAGAGCTTGAGACGCTATTTGCGACAACTCTCCATTCTGGCCACGAGTATATAGGTTTTCTAAATTCATAACTCTTAAGTATAGCCACAGTGCTGGCCTGTGTGCACAATGCTGAAATACCAAGAATATTCTTCTGCTTCTTGTAATTTTGTTGTTTCTTGTGCTTTAGGTGACCTTGATGATGCCAAAATGTTGTTAGCCAAGATGAAGTATTATTCAAACATACTTGATCAAGTGAAGAAGAAAATTGTTCCATAATCTCTGTTCTCCTGTTGCTGCTTTCACACTGTGCCTCTGTATGGTAAGCTGACATAATGTGAGCGATCAAGATGGTATGATCGCCTCACCATAAAAAGCGTTTTTCATGGCGTTTTTAACTTCGTTTTCAGTGTGGCCAGATGTTATATATTATATAGTAAAATATAAACCGCACTAGATACAACTGCTTTTTTGTTTGTGCTGTTTTGAGACCATTTTGTGGTCAGTGGCGTTTTGTTTTCCCCAAACGCATCGTGCTCTGGGTATGGGGTTTTTCCCATAGGCTTCACTATCAAACTTCGAAAATGACACTAAATAAAAAAACAAACGCCAGAAGAACTGCTGTTACATTTTACAAAACGCTGGCATTGTAACATGCATTTTTTTCACGCAGTTTAAAACGCCCCAAAAAAATCTACATGTGAGCAAGGCCTCACACCAACGTTTTGTTTTTTTCTCTCAATAATTCAAGGTTTTAAATAACCGCTCACATGTTTTGGTACAACTTTGTGATGTCACTGCTCACAGCTAGATGACTTCATCTGATTGATGTAATAATAAAAGTGTTATTTTTAATATATTGATGTTGTTTAATTTGGTATATAATTGCCTCCATTTTGTGTATGGATTTGACATTAGCTTGTGCAGTGCAATAATAGAATTAAACTATATTTTGAGAATTTTGCTCCCTTTCTTGTGGTAATTTTTGAATGATCTAGGACATCTATCTATCTCTAAGGCTTCGTTCACATCTGCGCCAGGGTCCCGTTCCGTCGGCGCTTTCTGTCGGAACGGGACCTTGATTGACACAAACGGAAACAAAAGGTTTCCATCACCATTGATTTCAATGGTGACGAATCCTGTCCCAATGGTTTCCATTTGTCTTGGTTGTGCAGGGGTTCCGCCAAAATGACGGAACCCTTGCACAATGGAGACAAACGGAAACCATTGGCACCGAATCAGTCACCATTGAATTCAATGGTGATGGAAACGGAAACCTTTGGTTTGCGTTTGTCAGTCCGGGTCTCATTCCGACGGAAAGCTCCGAAGGACCGTCTGAATGGGACCCTGGCGCAGATGTAAACGAAGCCTATCTCTGTCAATGTTCTTGTTATATTCATTTTATTTATAAAACTTATAGGCCAATACAATAAACAAACACAATACCCTATTTTGTTTGAGTTGTAATATTCTGGTTAAAACCTGGACTAAATTGTGCCGAAGTAGCCCTGGAAGACCGTCTCAATTTCAGCACTACTTGAAAGGTTTTTTTGCATTGGGAAGAAATACACCTCCTTTACAAGGCTACATTCACACGACCGTGAAAAAAAAATGTCCATTAAAAACTGATCAAGTTTTTCATGGCCGTTTTGCATCAGTGTGTCTCTAAATTTTCATCCATTTCCAGTCCGTATGTCCGTTTTTAATGACTGATTGCCATCCGTTTTTCATGGATGTTAGAGGAAAAAAAAGGAAGGATTTCGTGCCAGGTTGTCTGTTTTTTTTTTTTGTCCCAACCCCCTAAAATCACCACAGTGCCCATGTAGATAGTGCTGCAATGTACCTGTAGATTGTGCCACAGTGCCCACTGTAGATAATGCCCACATAGGGCCACAGTGCCCATTGTAGATAGTGCCACAGAGCCCACACAGTGCCCATGTAGATAGCACCCCCCTCCCCTGTAGGTAGTGTCACTGTAGGAGTGGAATCCCTCTGGCCGGGGATTCCTCATAGACAGAGACCCTGACGTCTCTGTCCATATATGGACAGTGACGTCAGGAGAGCGGAATCCCCTGACAGAGTGGGACGGGGATTCTGCTATATGAGTAACACCTTGACGTCCCTGTCCATAGATAGATAGTGACGTCGGGGGCTTCTCCAGGAGCGGAATCCCCTGCCAGAGCAGAGTCTGGCTGCTGGGGATTCCGCTCCTACAGGGAGCTACAGTGGCACACTATCTACGAGAGATGGGTGGGGGGCTTGCTATCTACATTGAGGGGTGCTAGCTACAAGACTGAAGTGCCCGGCCAGAGATCTTGTGATGCTCTGGCAAGGGATTCAATTGTTGAAAGACCGACATCACTGTCCTGCTATGGACAGTAATGTCAAGGGCTTCTCAGCGCTCAATGTAGCGCTGTGTGCGGGGAATCCTCGGTCAGGATCAGTTTTTACCAGCCGTTACAAGGATTGTTTCCTAAAAAACGGCCAGTAAAACTATGGGAGCTGTCTGGCCGTGATAACGGCCAAAAATAGGACATGTCCTATTTTTGGCCGTGATAACGGCCAAAAATAGGACATGTCCTATTTTTGGCCGTGATAACGGCCAAAAATAGGACATGTCCTATTTTTTTGACCGTGATAACGGCCAAAAATAGGACATGTCCTATTTTTTTGACGGCCAATATTCACGGGCCGTTTAAAAAAAAAACGGCCATGTGAATACACTGATAGAACTTAATTGTTCTGAAAACGGCCGTGTATCGGGCATTAGTAAAACGGCCGTCACGCGGACGTTTTTACATTGTAGTGTGAATGTAGCCTAAAACTTTCAGCACTAAAGTGATTGTCTTGTTTCAGCAAATAACTGTTGTTCCTTTGTAGAATGAAAAGTTAATAACATTTTTCCAATATTTTTTTTCTGTATGAATTCCTCATAGCTTAAGATCTCTGCTTGCTAAAATCGCACTCGCTTATAGGCCCCACCTTGCGTGTTGCTGCGCAGGCGTTCAAACATCCACGGATATCCCCATCCCCGCTATACCCAGTGCTGGACAACCCCGCTTTTCAGCCGGGGTGTGAACCCGGGGCGTTCTCCCACAAACGTGTAGTAGGGGAGAGACAGGTCCGCCACTATATCACTGATGGCAGTTGGCAGACGGCAGCGCAATTAGTGGACAGGGCGGATCCAGGACACCTTCCGCCTTGGCAGGCCTCCCAGCTTCGCCACTTTCTGCTATCCCTCGCTCCGGCGGCTGATTTCTCGCGTGCCCTTACACCATTTGAAATGCAATTAACAATGTCGGTCAGTCACGCCCTTTCGGCAAACTACAGTCTCATAAATTCCGCAGCTGCAGACTCACACCCCTCATACTTGGCTAAGTGGGAGACGGATCTTGGTAGGAGTTTTACAGAGGGGGATCGTACTCGACTATATGTAATGACCCACCAGTCCTCGATCTCAAGTAGAATTCAGGAGGCGGGATACAAGATTCTGACAAGGTGGTATAGGGTCCCTTCCAGGCTTAATAAATTTTACCCGGATGTATCTCCTATGTGTTGGCGATGCGGGGTGGAGGTCGGGGATCTCTTACATACGTTCTAGGGGTGTCAACATTTAAAAGCGTTCTGGGAGACGGTTTGGGCTGTAATATCTCGGTTCACAGACTACACGTTGCCCAGATCACCGGCTTCTTCCTGCTTAATCTGTGTGACATCCCGATCTCCACATACAAGAAAACCATAGAACGACATCTGATCAACACGGCACGTGCGTGCATTCCGGCAATGTGGAAACAGGTGGAGGCTCCCTCGATACGCCTTTGGTTTCAGAATATCCAAGAAGTGAAACGGATGGAGGAGCTTACGGCTTCTCTACGGGACACTCATGATAAGTTTATGCGAGTATGGTCTACGTGGGTAAGCTTTGAGAATTCTGCGGAGTATCTTGATCTAATATCCTAATATTGTGTGTCACTGGATTTTCGTGCTCCTCGTCTGGGACGTCAGTCCATGGGATAGACCCTGAGGATAAGTTCCCCCTTACCACCCTCCCCTCTTTTCCTCACCTCTCCGGCCCCCCTTTCTTTCTTTGTTTTCTATGACTGTATAAATTACATGGGTGCCCACATGTCATACTATGTTTTACAGAATTGTGCAATGTGTTATTTCGTTGTCATGCACCTATGTTAAATAAATAAAAACAGAATAAAAAAAAAAAAAGATCTCTGCTTGCTGTAATTCAATAGAAACTTTCATTGTTTACTCCCAGAGAATAAATTCTGATACACCAACTGCAAAATTAAGGCCTCACTCACACGGACGTGTCCGTTTTGCGCGCGCAAAAAACGCTGCGTTTTGCGCGCGCAAAAGGTCCGTGTGTCATCCGCATATGCTGCGTGATTTTCGCGCAGCCGGCATCATTGACACTCTGTTTTTATGTTTGCAAACAGAAAAGCACGTGGTGCTTTTCTGTTTTCATTCATTTATTTTACTTCTGGGTGCCGCACGTGATTCGTGCAACAGAAGTGCTTCCGTGTGCCGAGCGCGATTTGCACCCATTGACTTCAATGGGTGCGTGCAGCGCGAAACACGGGCAAATATATGACATGTCATGAGTTTCACGCAGCGCACGTACGCTACGTGAAATTCACTGACCGTCTGAACGGTCCCATTCATTAACATAGGTCCATGCGACGCGCGTGAAAATCACGGGAGTGGCACGGACGTATAACACGTTTGTGTGAATAAGGCCTTAGGTTGGATTCACATGGGACAGAAAAGCTGTGGCTTTTCCATGCAAAATTTGTGTATGGAAAATACGCAGCAGATTACAGTCCCAGCCACGGGGATGGAGATTTAAACAAATCTTATCGGCGTGCTGCTGTACTTTTTCTGGATGAATATCCAAGCGTGCTGCGGATTTTCAAATGATCCTGATCTGGATGTTTTCTGTGGATTTTACCCTTTTCAATGTAGAAGGTGTGAAATCCGCTGCAGATACGCTGCTGAAAATCCACATCCTTCAATCCAATATGAATACAGAGTGGTCAATCCTGCAGTATCCACTGGAAGTAAGGAATGAAGGCCCCCATTTGCCATGTGTGTATGCCTATTAGCCCCTGTCTGAGGCAGGGTGTAATAGGCTGCTTGTCTGTTTTAAATGGATAGGCATAATACACCGCAATACAGGAGTATTGCAGTGTATTATGTAAGCGGTAAGCCAATCACAGTTCCAAGTACTCTAGTGAGGTTTAAAAAATGGTAAGAAAAAACATTAAAACACATTTTTTCCCTCTTAAATGCTTTATTATGGAACAAAATATTTTAAAAAAAAAGTACACCATTGTTATTGCTGCAACCACATCGGCCCGTATTATAAAACAAACACATACGGTAATTTATCCTGCATGTTAGATGCTGAACCCCCCCCACCCCCCCAAAAAAAACTATGGTGGGATCACCGTGATCGTAAGGACGCGCAGAGTAAAATAAACTTGTGTTTTTATACCGCACGGTGAACAGTGTAACCATGAAACCCAAAAAAGTGTCAGAATTGCAGTCCCCCCTCCTCCCACTCCCAAAAATGTCAGTTTTCCATACATTAATGGCATCATTTTTGAATACATATAAACATACAACTCCTCCCGCAAAAAACAAGCCCTCATACGACCTATGTTGACTGAAAAATTCAAACATTATGGCTGTGTCCTCAAGGCCCAAAATAGCGGCGTTCTAGGGGATTAAAGGGGTTTTCCCATCAGAGACATTTATGACCGGATATATCATAAATGTCAGATAGATGCGGGTCCCACCTCTGGGACCCGCACCGATATCTAGAACGGGGTCCCCTAAACCCTGTTCTACTTGTGGCTGAATCGTGTGATATCCGACCATGAATTACTGAAACTTCGTAGGTCGCTGTGCTACACGGTTTCCAGAACACCCATAGAACTGAATGGTAGTTACAGAAACAACGTAGGTTGCTAAGCTACGCGGCTTCCATAACTGCCATTCACTACTATGGGAGTTACGGAAAAAGCGTAGCTACGCTGTCTCTGTAATTCATGGTTGGAAATCACACGTTTCAGCCACAACACAGAGCAGTAGAACGGGGTTCAAGGGGCCCCGTTCTAGAGAAAATTGCGGGTCCCATAGTTGGGAACCGCATCTATCTGACATTTATGAGATATCCTGTGAATATGTCATAGATGTCTGATTGGAAAACCCTTTAAATAACGCATTTTTATTATTATTATTTTTCCCTTCTCAAATGCTTGTCAGACGATTATGACTTTAGGCTGCACAATGGCATGTGCAGTCCTAATTCTAGATCATCATAAAAATGATGCTCTAGAATAAGATGCCTTAATTCGAGCGATAAAAAGGTGGTTAGGGGTTTAATTACAATAAATTTAAAGGGTTGCCTGGTTTCAGCAAATTAATGTTATTTTTGGTATAATTAAAAGTGACACAATTTTCCAATATACTTTCTGCATTAAGTCCTCATGGTTTTCAAGATCTCTGTTGTTATTCAGTAGGAACACTCCTTGTTTACTTCCAGTGGATACAATTTTGTACATGGTCATGTAATGGACACACAGGTGCTGGATTGTTAAGACACCGCTCTGGAATGGAAACGGATAGAAGCTCCTCTTGTATTGTCTCCTAGATTATAACAAATCTCCCTCTTAATATCGAATTACCCTTTTAGGTGGACGACTTCTCACCTGTCCATCCTATTCTGACCTCTACTCTGCCAGTTGCTCACCCCCCACCAATATGCCTTCTACTGGCTCTGATGGATTCCTGGAGGACTCTTCCCCTATCTTGGTTTGGTCGCATTAATGCGACTAAAATGATATGGCTTCCAAAGTTGCTATAACTTTTAAGAGTCCTCCCAATATCTGTCCCTGCCTACATGCTCTGTCATCTTCAGTGAAAGATTCTCTCATTCATATAGGGCTCCTTCAATAGCTAAACACACTTTGCATGCACAGAGGTTTAAGAACAGTTGCACACGACCGTTTTTCACAGCATCCGAGTGGCACCCGATAGTTTTCACGGACCCATTCACTTTAGCAGGTGAATCGGATCCGTGAAAACTAACCCGATTCTCTGATCCGTGGAAAGATGGGACATGTCCTATCTTTCCACGGATCATGCGCATACTGTCGTGTGCATGAGGCATAGCGGTTGTCTTGGGGTATCTGTTCTCCAAAAATATTTCTAAGTTGCTGTAATGGCTCAACTTATTCTTCTTTCTACCTCATCAGCCCCTCTTTGGGTCTTTTTAGAGGTACAAAATGTAGACCCAATGCCAATAGATTCTTTGATGTGGCTACCTCCCTGATCCCGCCCCTCCTCGCTTAGCCCTCTCATGCGACCTTATTATAGTCCTAGCCAAGTGGATGAGATTTAAACGAATCTCATCTACATACAGCTAAACATTTTTTATTTTGTTCTGGATGTTCACTGCAGGTTTCACTCTTCAATGTAGAAGGGGTGAAATCCACTGAAAAATCTGCAAACTCTGATTTTGCCACAGAAACACTCCATAAGGCCGTGTTCCCACGGGTCGGATACACTGCACAAAAAACGCACAGTGTATCTGACCTGGAACCCGCAGCACGTTCCGTCCGAAAAAAAACGCACCATTTTCGGCTGGAATTTCCACTGAGGTAAGCAGGTTTTGAAATAAAATTTAAAAAAAAGCCCAATTTTCGCTAGGCTGTTGTCATGGTGACAGGTCCCTCTGTGGCTGTACGGTCTAGGCTCCCTGGATTACACAAGGAGGCCGGACTGGAGGAAGAAGCAGGGAGTTCTGGGTAAATATGACTTATGATTTTTGCGGCGGGATTGCTGCGATTCTGTTGCAAAAGTCGCAACACTTGGCTTTCTGTTGCCGGTTTTGCATCCCCAATGAATTCAATTGGGAAAAGCAATGAAAATGCAGCATAAATTGACGTGCTGCGTTTTGTTTTTTTCCGCACAGAATTCTGTTGCAGATATTTAACGTGGGAACCCAGACTAAAAGTACCGGAAATGCTGTGGAAAATTCTACAGGGAGCAGATGTGTAAAGCACAACAAACTCACGTGCCAAGTACCCACAATGTGCACTCTGGAAAATGTAACCTACTTCACTAATAATCGACCACTGATGATTGGCACACACGTGCGTTATTTACTGTGCAGAAAACCTCTGTTGTACGGCCGCTAATGACAGTTCTGTGGATCACGGACCGCACGTGGATGGCGTCCGTGTGCAGTCCGTTGTTTCACGGACCAAATCAACGCAAAGGCCGCGACTGTTCCGTCAAATACGGACATGAGTAGGACCTGTTCTATTTTTGACGGAACGGCCCCACGGTTCCGTTAAAACAATGGAAGTGTGCATGGCCCCATAGAAATGAATGTGTCCGGGTGCTACCCATTAAAAACGGATAGCACACTGAAGAAAATAACTGAAGTGGGCATGAGGCCTTAACCGGAACATTTCTGCTCATATAGGTGCCTGCTGCTACCCAGAATACAGGACAAAACTGGGACAGAATTCCTTACCACTCACTAAACACAAGTGTGCACGCAGCCTTTGGAAGTATTCAGATGGGTGTACCTTGAAGCGTAGTGTATTTGTTTCAGATTTCGCACTGAAAATAAACTGCACGGTATACAGTACTGCAATGCAAGCAAATGGAGTTTAGAAAACAAAAGTCTCCTTCAGCTGGAAAAAATCTGAGCAAAGCAAAAGGTTAAGGGTATGTGCACACGATGAGAGGCTTTTACGGCTGAAATGACAGACCTGTTTTCAGGAGAAAACAGCTGCCTCATTTCAGCCGTAATTCCTCCTCCTCGCATTTTGCGAGGCTTCTCTGACAGCCGTAAATTTTGAGCTGTGCTTCATTGAGTTCAATGAAGAACGGCTCAAATTACGTCTGAAAGAAGTGTCCCGCACTTCTTTTGACGAGGCTGTATTTTTACGCGTCGTCGTTTGACAGCTGTCAAACGACGACGCGTAAATGACAGGTCGTCTGCACAGTACGTCGGCAAACCCATTCAAACGAATGGGCAGATGTTTGCCGACGTATTGTAGCCCTATTTTCAGGCGTAAAACAAGGCATAATACGCCTCGTTTACGTCTGAAAATAGGTCGTGTGAACCCAGCCTAAGTCTATGGCCAAATCCACAGCAAAATCGAAAACAAAATCTGCACTTTGCTGCAGGTTACATGCATTGTACTGTCCACGTGTGAACAGTGAGTTTTTCATGTTTTTTTTAACCCGTTAGTGACCGACCCATCGTGTTTCTACGTCGGTCACTAACGGGCCTTATTCCGATGCCATAGACTTTTACGTCGCGGCATCGGAATAAGTTTACAGAGCAGGGAGCTGTCAGATCTCCCTGCTCTCAGCTGCTAGAGGCAGCTGAGGGCTGGGGGCGTCCCTGCTCTGCCGTGTGAGATCGATATTAGTATCGATCTCACCCATTTAACCCCTCAGATGCGGTGCTCAATAGCGAGCACCGCATCTGAGTGGTTTTGGAGAGAGGGAGGGAGCTCCCTCTCTCCCCCAACGACACCCGGCGATACGATCGCCGAGTGTCTGTGTCTCTAATGGCAGCCGGGGGTCTAATAAAGGCCCCCAGGCTGCCTGAAGTGAATGCCTGCTAGATCAAGCCGCAGGCATGACCTAGCAGATGCCTGTCTGTGTTAAACGGACAGGCAGTAATACACTGCAATACAAAAGTATTGCAGTGTATTATAAATGCGATCGCAGAATCGCATATTATAGTCCCCTAATGGGAGTAGTAAAAAAGTGAAAAAAAAGTTTAATAAAGTTAATTAAAAAAAAAATGTGAAAAAAATGAAAAACCCCAGCTTTTCCCCTTACAAAATGCTTTACCATTAAAAAAACAAAGTTAAAAAGTTACACATATTTGGTATCGCCGCGTCCGTAACGACCCCGACTATAAATCTATTACATTATTTAACCCGCACGGTGAACGCCGTAAAAAATAAAATAAAAAACTATGGAAAAATGGCTGTTTTCTGTGAATCCTGACTTTAAAAAAATGTAATAAAAAGTGATCAAAAAGTCTCATCTACTCTAAAATGGTACCAATAAAAACTACAAGTCGTCCCGCAAAAAAAAAAGCCCTCATACAACCGCATCGGCGAAAAAATAAAAACGTTACGGCTCTTCAAATATGGAGACACAAAAACAAATAATTTAGAAAAAAAAGCGTTTTTACTGTATAAAAGTAGTAAAACATACAAAAACTATACAAATTTGGTATCGTTGCAATCGTAACAACCCGCTGAATAAAGTTATTGTGTTATTTATACCACGCGGTAAACGGCGTAGATTTAGGACGCAAAAAAGAGTGGCGAAATTTCAGATTTTTTTCTATTCCCCCCCCCCAAAAAAAAGTTAATAAAAGTTAATCAATAAATAATACGTACCTCAAAATGGTGCTATTAAAAAATACAACTTGTCCCGCAAAAAACAAGACCTTATACAGCTATGTCGACGCAAAAATAAGAAGGTTATAGCTCTTGGAATGCAACGATTGAAAAACTTTAAAAATAGCTTGGTCCAAAATAGGCTGGTCATTAAGGGGTTAAGAGAAGCTACCGTACAATTATATGTATTGTTTGTAAATTCAATCTGCTGTGTCAGGCTGTGGATCTCAGTCTTGTTGAGAATCACTGCTAAGCAGTGACCATCTCTATGGTAACAGTACAACAAAACAGGGGCCTAGCACTCCCGCCCGTGACTTCTGATTGGCTGATTTCTGAGTTCAGTTACTCTTATTGGTCTGCGGAAATGTCTCTCAGCCTGAAACAAAAAAAAAAGCAGCCTAGCACGTTTATATGTAGTCACGGTGAACACAAATCTGAATAGACACTGCTTACTCTCTTCTTTATGCCACATTTGGCTGCATATTGTTATTTTTCATTGTTTATATTTTATGAAATATGTTTTTATTAGTACTTGAGTTATAATCTTTTTAAGATAATCATTCAATGCTATAATAATATTGTGAATGGTAAGCAAGTGCTCACTGACTAATATGGTGCTAAGCAAGAGGTTTTCTAAGGACATCAGTCCAATGCTTCCTTCAGTGGAAGAGGCAAAGGAGGAAGAAGTTAGTCATTCCTTAGGAGGAATTCCTAGCAGACCACCTAGCAGACCACTGCCACACCTGAGCCGAGGAAGTGTCGACAATAAAGTAAGTTATTTATATTTCATAGATTTCTAGGACAATTTTCATACGTTACCTCGTTCGGATGACCAAACTATGTAAAATTTTATTTCACGTTTTTAACCTATATACTGTGTGTGTGTGTGTGTGTGTGTGTATGTGTATATATATATATATATATATATAATGTAGAAAAAAAGCTAAGGATTGGAGCAGCACTGTGAACAAATGCCTGACTAGGCTGGTGCAAAGCTTCAAAAATAAAGGAGTGACCTCTCCTTATGTGTTAGATATCCAAAAGAGAGAAAGTGAAGCAGCACTCAAATAAAGTGAATTTATTCATCCAACATGGAACCACAACGTTTCACCTCCTCTATGAAGGCTTCACGTTCTCTCTTTTGGATATATATATATATATATATATATATATATATATATATATATATATATATATATATATATATATATACACTACCGTTCAAAAATTTGGGGTCACCCAGACAATTTTGTGTTTTCCATGAAAACACACTTATATTTAAATATATCAAATGAGTTGCAAAATGACTAGAAAATATAGTCAAGACATTGACAAGGTTAGAAATAATGATTTTTATTTGAAATAATAATTTTCTCCTTCAAACTGTGCTTTCGTCAAAGAATGCTCTATTTGCAGCAATTACAGCATTGCAGACCTTTGGCATTCTAGCTGTTAATTTGCTGAGGTAATCGGGAGAAATTTCACCCCATGCTTCCAGAAGCCCCTCCCACAAGTTGGATTGGCTTGATGGGCACTTCTTGCGTACCATACGGTCAAGCTGCTCCCACAACAGCTCTATGGGGTTGAGATCTGATGACTGCGCTGGCCACTCCATTACAGATAGAATACCAGCTGCCTGCTTCTTCCCTAAATAGTTCTTGCATAATTGCAAGTTCTTGCAGGTGTGCTTTGGGTCATTGTCCTGTTGTAGGATGAAATTGGCTCCAATGTCTTCCTCTGTCCAATGTCTGTGTGCTTTTGCCCATATTAATCTTTTCCTTTTATTAGCCAGTCTCAGATATGGATTTTTCTTTGCCACTCTGCCCTGAAGGCCAGCATCCCGGAGTCGCCTCTTCACTGTAGACGTTGACACTGGCGTTTTGCGGGTACTATTTAATGAAGCTGCCAGTTGAGGACCTGTGAGGCGTCTATTTCTCAAACTAGAGACTTTAATGTACTTGTCTTGTTGCTCAGTTGTGCAGCGGGGCCTCCCACTTCTCTTTCTACTCTGGTTAGAGCCTGTTTGTGCTGTCCTCTGAAGGGAGTAGTACACACCGTTGTAGGAAATCTTCAGTTTCTTGGCAATTTCTCGCATGGAATAGCCTTCATTTCTAAGAACAAGAATAGATTGTCGAGTTTCACATGAAAGCTCTCTTTTTCTAGCCATTTGGAGAGTTTAATCGAACCCACAAATGTAATGCTCCAGATTCTCAACTAGCTCAAAGGAAGGTCAGTTTTATAGCTCCTCTAAACAGCAAAACTGTTTACAGTGGTGCTAACCTAATTGCACAAGGGGTTTCAAGTGTTTTCTAATCATCCATTAGCCTTCTAACACAGTTAGCAAACACAATGTACCATTAGAACACTGGAGTGATGGTTGCTGGAAATGGGCCTCTATACACCTATGTAGATATTGCATTAAAAAAAAGACGTTTGCAGCTAGAATAGTCATTTAGCACATTAACAATGTATAGAGTGTATTTCTGATTAACTTAATGTTATCTACATTGAAAAAAACTGTGCTTTTCTTTCAAAAATAAGGAAATTTCTAAGTGACCCTAAACTTTTGAACGGTAGTGTATGTATGTGTATATGTATATATATATATATATATATCTTATATGGTGTAAGCCTCCCTCAGAAAACAGCTCTGAGCCTTTGCTCTTCATGCTCATCAATGAGCCTTGGGCGCCCATGACCCTGTTGCCAGTTCACTGGCTATTCTTCATTGGGTCATTTTTGAAAAGTACTTATCACTGCAAACCAGGAACACCCTACAAGATCGGCCGTTTTCGAGGTGCTCTGACCCAGTCTTCTAGCCATCACTTGTCAAATTCGCTCAGATCCTAATGCTCTCTCAATTTTTATGCTTCTAACGCATAAACTTTAAGAACTGACTGTTTACTGGTTGCCTAATATAATCCACCCCATGACAGATGTCATTGTAACAAGATAATTCATGTTATTCACCTTACCTGTCAGTTGTTTTAATGTTATGGATGAACAGTATTTTCAGTCCACACAGACATATAAAGTACTGTGCAAAAGTTTTAGGCAGTTGTGGAAAAATGCAGTAAAGTAAGAATGCTTTCAAATATAGAAGTGTTAATAGTTTGTTTTATCAATTAACAAAGTCCAAAGTGAATGAACAGAAGATAAATCTAAATCAAATTAGTATTTGATGTGACCACCCTTTGCATTCAAAGCCGCATCAATTTTTCTAGGTACACTTGCACTCCGTTTTTGAAGGAACTCAGCAGGGAGGTTGTTCCAAACATCTGACTAATGACATTGGCTATATGTTTGGAGTTGTTGTCCTGCTGCAAAATAAATTTGGAGCCAATCAGATGCCTCCCCGATGGTATTGCATGATGGATAAGTATCTGCCTGTATTTCCCAGCATTGATCCTGACTAAGTCCCCAACTCCATTTGCTGAAATGCAGCCCCAAACTTGCAAGGAACCTGCACCATGCTTCACTGTTGCCTGCAGACACTCATTATTTCATTGCTCTCCTGCCCTTCGGTGAACAAACTGCCTTTTGTTACAGCCAAATATTTCAAATATTGACTCCTCAGTCCAGAGCAACTGCTGCAATTTTTCTGCACCCCAGCTCCTGTTTTCGTGCATAGTTTAGTTGCTTGGCCTTAACATGGAACCACAACTTCACCTTTTGTAGCGGAGTTTGGCTGCTCCTAATCTAGTTTTATGCCTCCTACACAGCTGTTTCTGTTACAGTTAATGACTGTGTTACAACCTACATATGAAAGTAATGATCATTATCACCTGTTTTGTATAATTGGTTAATCATACCCCTGACTATAATCTTACAAAATCCATGACATTGTGCAAGTGTACCTAGAAGAATTCATGTTGTTTTGAAGGCAAAGGGTGATGACACCAAATATTTTTGAAAGCTTTCTTACTTTGCAGCATATTTCCACAACTGCCTAAAACTTTTGCATAGTACTGTATGTAATTAGAACATTATATCATCAGATATAAAATGTCTACATGTGAAATACAATGTTTAGAAACTCCAGTTGGCACTCGTTTGTTGTGGTGCTTGTGTGTAGGGAATATATCCCCGTAAATAAAGGAAGAGACTGGCACTTTCTGCTTAATCTTCTATAGATTTATTTTCTAATTACAATCACAATGTATCTATGTAGAATACAGAGTCACAGCTATGGGTTTCCAGCCTTTTTTTCTTTTAAAGAGGCTCTGTCACCAGAAATGTTTCGTTTGCTGCCCTAGCCCTGTATCTAAAAAGCCCAGGCAAGGCAACTTCCTGGCACCCAGCACCCAGGCACTTGCCCTGCCAAACCCTTCCCTACAACTATGCCCATTTTGTATACATTTACTGTATAGATTTGGGCCTTATTCACACCTGCGTATGAGAATAGACACGTGTGGATCAACTACGCACATGTGAACTAGGCAAACAAATAACATGTTTTTCAAATCACACCATTGACTCCTATGGGATGAAAACAGTATCTATAAGATTAAAAAAAGGAAACCATATTGATCCAGAAAACCAAAGTGCAAATGAGCCCTTGGCTGGAAATATTTTCCTCCCATATATCCTTATGTAAAAGAACAATATATGGGACATCACAATGTTGCAGACAAGTTTAATAATATAACTTTTTATTCTAATATCTTTTCTTACTGCATAACTGAAAGGATAAAGAAAGTTTCAAAGTTAAAGAAGTAGTCGGGCCTCATACGCATGGCCATATTACATCTCCGTACAATATTCTGGTTGTGCAAATCTTTAATACGGCATCAATATAAGTGTATGGGGGCTTACTGTACCTCCATATGCCCCTAATTCCATGATTGAGAAAAAAAATGATTGTATGTTCCATTGCATGCCATATGTACAGGGGTATTCTCACCTAGAAGTACTGCTTCTAGGGGAAAATAGCTCCGTACATATGGCACCTGACAAAGAGTCTGTCCAACTTCTGTGTGCTGCTGTACCTGTTCTATGCACACGGCTATGTCATGTGCATGCGGCTTAGGCCGAATTCAGATGGTCGTAGTATTAGTTCATCTGATGGTCGTTAAAACAACGGCCATCACACGGACGCATTTATTTCAATGGAGCCGTTCACACGGCCATTCTTTCAACGGACCGTTGGATGGGTCCGTTGAAAAAATAGAACATGTTCTATTTTCTTCCGTTTTCACGGATCCCTCGATAGGTTCAAGTCTATGAGGAATCTGAGATAACAGGACCCGCATAGTTGCAACCCGGATGTGTGAATTTGGCCTTAAACTGCTAATTTTTATTGGGTAACCAGTTACGCTGAGGGCGCAAGCGTTTAAACCCGCTAGGTGTCTTCGTCAGAGTTGCCACAAAGTGGGGCTGTTTTGGTTTTCATACTGCCTAAGGTGAAAAGTATCCCATTAGGAGATGGGAAAGAGGGACATGTACATCCGTTGATTTATATAATGTACTGTGTGCACTCTTGCTAGGACAGAACAGGGCTCGACAGGAATTTAATTTATATGAACTGCACGGGCAGCATGAGTCATCGTGACAGCAGTGTCCATGTCATATCATTATTTCTTGTTATAAAGGTAAACTATTGCATATTTTCTAGATTGTACCAAGATCAGCAAGAGCAAGGTCCGTGACTGAAGAAGACAAGAAGCAGGAAATTCATGATGATATACCCTCACAAGAAGAAACAGAAGAGGTGGTACAAGAAAAACACCCTGAAGACTCTAACAAACTTAAAGAAAATCCAGATGACTGGGACACAGACTTAGAAATAGAAGGTTTGTTACTCAAGTGAATTTTTGAGTTGAAATACAAACCACATTAGAGCACATAACCGTTACCTGAAAACTGAGTTGGATGGCACATAAAATTATTGACAAACCTTCAAATTAAATAATGTTTAATGTTAAGTAGCATTTTATGTATAAATTATTTTGTACAATTCTTTAACAATTTCTCATTGTGTGTTTAGGTTCTAAAATTATGGATTATGCAGAAGAAATAGACAGGATTTCTTTAAATCTTTACAAGCCTTCTTTCCGATTTTTGCCCTTTGTTCAGTGAAAGTTTGAAGACTTGCGTCTGACTGGTTGATAGGAACATTCTGCCTAACAACTCCATCGAAAGGACTGATTGTTAGGCAATGTACTAGTTCTTCTCAATGAATTAGAATATCCTCAAAAAAGTTAATTTATTTCAGTAATTAAATTCATAAAGTGAAACTCATATATTATATAGATTCATTATATACAGAGTGATCTGTTTCCAGCATTTTTTTCTTTTAAAGAGGATCTGTCACCAGCTTTATAAGTGCACTCTTTTTTACATAATCTGATCGCCGCTGTAATGTAGATGACAGCAGTAGTTTGTATTTTGAAAAAGGATCATTTTTTAGCAAGTTATGAGCAATTTTAGATTTATGCTGATTACTTTCTTAATGCCCAACTGGGCGTTTTTTAACTTTGGTCAGCGTCATGCACTTCTCTTTACAACGCCCACTTGGTCAAATCAGCATAATACACTTCTCTCCACTCATGTCCATTTGTACTCCGCACAGCGTTCTCTTCCGAGATCACGCTGTGCTGTCACATACACCCACATTAACTTTACTGAAGTGTCTTGAGAGTCAATAGACATTGCCTCCAGCCAGGACGCGATATCTATTCACACTCCTGACACTTCGGTGAAGTTTGCGTGGGACTTAATCACAGCACAGCGTGATCTCGCGAGATCATGCTGTGAATGACAGCACAGCGTGATCTCGCTGTGCTGTGTGAGTAAGTCCTAAACAAACTTTACCAAAGTGTCGGGAGTGTGAGCAATATATTAAGCTCACAGAACATTGCATTTGAGTTGATACATGTTGTATAACTTTTAATTTATACAGTGAATATTTTTAATTTGCATGAAACGTAAAACACTAAGGCTTTATTCACACGACCGGGTGTCAAATCTGCCGTGTAAAACGGCCGATTTGCACCCGTGCGGGGACCCATTTTCACGGATCCCTCATAGACTTGAGTCTAATTGAGGTGTCCGGGAAACTGGGCAAAAATAGGACATGTCCTATTTTTTCTGGGGCCGTTCACACGGTCTGTAAAAAAATCGGCTGTGTGAATAGCCCCATAGAGATGCGTTCATTTTAATGCAGCTGTGTGATGGCCGTTAAAAAAATGTCGGTCACCTGGCTGATTATCCCTGTCATGTGAATAAGGCCTTAGGCTCTATTCACACTACAGGTTCCAGATGAAAACGGCCCTTTTGGTCCACTTTTCTCGGCCGTTTTGCATCTGTTCCGTTCAGGGCTGTGTTTCCATTTGTAACGGTCGATTGTGACCCGTTTTGCATCCGTTTTTCACTGTCCGTTTTAAAAGGTTACATGATCACCCAGTCACCATTTCCTCTTGCTTTCTGAGTATAGAGCGCTTTGTCTAATCCCTTAGCTTCTTTGCATTGGTTTCTGGCTTTTTCTCTGCTATTTTTTACTTGCTACCATGTCCTCACAACCATTGAACTGTGTACTGCAGCTTTGGCTGATTTCTCGGCAATTCAGACAGCAATCATAGATGTTAATGTCCTTTGTAGGTAGTGCCACACAGTGCCCCTTGTAGGTTTTTACACACAGTGCGGCCCCTGGTAGGTAGAGCCACACAGTGCGGCCCCTGGTAGGTAGAGCCACACAGTGCGGCCCCTGGTAGGTAGAGCCACACAGTGCGGCCCCTGGTAGGTAGAGCCACACAGTGCGGCCCCTGGTAGGTAGAGCCACACAGAGCGGCCCCTGGTAGGTAGAGACACAGACATTGCCGCCCCTGGTAGGTAGAGCCACACAGTGCCGCCCCTCGTAGGTAGAGCCACACAGTGCCGCCCCTCGTAGGTAGTGCCACTCAACCCCCTCGTAGGTAGTGCCGCACCCCCGCCCCCTGTAGATAGCACCACTGTAGCTCCCTGTAGGAGCGGAATCCCTCTGGCCGGGGATTCTTCTTCAAGAGGAGCCCCTGACGTCACTGTCTATATATGGATAGTAGCGTCAGGGGCATCTCCTGGAGCGAAATCCCCGGGCAGACAGTCGGCAATGCTGTGACCTGGGATTTCGCTCCAGGAGATGCCCCTGACATTACTATCCATATATAGACTGTGACGTCAGGGGCTCCTCTTGAAGCAGAATCCCCGGCCAGAAGGATTCCGCTCCTACAGGGAGCTACAATGGCGCTATCTACAGGAGTGGTGTCACCTACAGGGGGCTGTGTGGCACTACCTACAGGGGGCTGTGTGGCACTACCTACAGCAAAAAATCTCCTCCTCACATGCACTTCGTGCTAGGAGGAGGAGGGAGCGAGCAGCAGAAAACACGGCCATCACTCTGTTCACATCTAAGTGACGGCCGTGTTTTACATGGCCCCATAGACTTCTATGGGAGTCGTGTGACCGTCAGAACGGCCCAAAATAGGGCATGGTAAAAAAAATGTGAAAAAAAATTGGCCGCGTGAATAGCCCCTTTTTGGGGTCTATTGTTACTGTGGCCGCGCGACGGCCGTTAAATAAATGGGCGTCACATGGCTGACTATCCTTGCCATGTGAATAGGGTCTGAGATGTTGAGATATTAATTCATTTTTCGTGGAGGAGATTTTGAAAAAAATAAATAAATAAATATATATATATATATATATATATATATATATATATATATATATATATAATCTATCTATCTTAAAGTAAACCACCAAGCCTATATGAGCTTGTTGGACATCACATTGTGCCTGTGGGAATTTGTGTCCATTCAGCCAAAAGATCATTTTGTAAGGTGAGACACTGGTTTTGGATGAGAAGGCCTAGTATGCAATCGCTAATCCAATTTATTCCAAAGGTGTTGGATGGGGTTGAGGTCAGGGCGCTGTGCAGACACTTGTGTTCCTCCACACCAAACTCATCAAGCCATGCCTTTATTTACCTCAATTTGTGCACAGGGACACAGTCATGCTGGAACAGGAAAGGTCCTTGCCCAAACTATTGCCACAAAGTTTGAAGCATACAATTGTTTAACATGTCTTTGTGTGCTGTTTCATTAACATTCCCCTTCACTGTAAATAAGTGGTCTAGCCCAATTCCTGAAAAATACCCCCAGACCATTATCTCTCTTCCACCAAATTAAACTGTAGGCATTATGTATTCCAGTAGGTAACCTTCTCCTGCCATCCACAGAACTCAGACAGTAAAACGTAATTCATCACTCCATTGAACACCTTTCCACTTCTCCAGAATCCAGTGGCGTTGTGCTTAACCCCTTCAGGACCAAGCTCATTTTGGCCTTCAGGACCAGACCCATTTTTTCAAATCTGACATATTTTACTTTATGTGGTAATAACTCCGGAATGCTTTTACCTATCAAAGCGATTCTGAGATTGTTTTCTCGTGAGACAATGGACTTTATGATAGTGGAAAAATGTGGTCGATAAATTCAATATTTACCAGTGAAAAACACCAACATTTTGTGAAAAATTGCAAAAATTAGCATTTTTCTAAATGTAAATGTATCTGCTTTTAAGACAGGCAGTTATACCACTCAAAATTGTTGCTAATTAACATCCCCCATATGTCTACTTTAGATTGGCATCGTTTTTTGAACGTCCTTTTATTTTTCTATGACGTCACAAGGCTTAGAACTTTAGCAGCAATTTCTCACATTTTCAAGAAAATTTCAAAAGGCTATTTTTACAGGGGCCAGTTCAGTTGTGAAGCGGCTTTTAAAGGCCTTATATATTAGAAACCCCCAAAAAGTCACCCCATTTTAAAAACTTCACCCCTCAAAGTATTCAAAACAGCATTTAGAAAGTTTCTTAACCCTTTAAACGTTTCACAGGAATTAAAGCAACGTAGAGGTGAAATTTTCAAAATGCATTTTTTTTTGCAGAAATTCATTTTTAATCTATTTTTTTTTTGTAACAGAGAAGTTTTTACCAGAGAAACGCAACTCAATATTTATTGCCCAGATTCTGCAGTTTTTAGAAATATCCCACATGTGGCCCTAGTGCGGTAATGGACTGACGCACCGGCCTCGGAAGCAAAGGAGCACCTTGTGGATTTTGGGCCTCCTTTTTATTAGAAAATATTTTAGGCACCATGTCAGGTTCCAAGGGCTCTTTCGGTGCCAAAACAGTGGAAATCCACCAAAAGTGACCCCATTTGGGAAACTACACCCCTTGAGAAAATTATCTAGGGGTATAGTGAGCATTTTGACACCGCAGGTTTTTTGCAGAAATTATTGGAAGTAGGCCGAGAAAATGAAAATCGTCATTCTTTCAAAGATAATGTAGGTTTAGCTAATTTTTTCTAATTTCCACGAGGACTAAAGGAGAAAAAGCACCACAACATTTGTAAGGCACTTTCTCCCGAGTAAAACAATACCCCACATGTGGTTATAAACGGATGTTTGGACACACGGCGTAGCTTAGAAGGGAAAGAGCGCTATTTGGCTTTTGGAGCTCAAATTTAGCAGGAATGGTTTACGGAGGCCATGTCGCATTTGCAAAGCCCTTGAGGGACCAAAACAGTGAAAACGCCAAAAAAGTGACTCCATTGAGAAAACTACACCCCTTGAGGAACCCATCTAGGGGTGTAGTGAGCATTTTGCCCCCAGAGGTGTTTCATAGATTTTATTAGAATTGGGCAGTGAAAATAAAAAAAAATCCTTTTTCTTCAATAAGACGTAGCTTTAGCTCCAAATTTTTAATTTTCTCAACAAATAAAGGAAAAAAAGAACCCCAACATTTGTAAAGCAACTTCTCTGGAGTACGGCAATACCCCACACATGGTCATAAAATGCTGTTTGGGCACACGGCAGGGCTCAGATGGGAAGGACCGCCATTTGCTTTTGGTGTACAGATTTTGCTGCATTTGGTTTCTGGTCGCTATGTTGCATTTGCAAAGTCCCTGTGGGACCAAAACAGTGGATCCCCCAGAAGTGACCCCATTTTGGAAACAACACCCTCAAGGTATTCACCTAGGGGTGTAGTGAGCATGTTAACCCCACAGGTGTTTTGCAGAAATTCGTGTGCACACGATGTGGGAGAATGAAAATGGGAATTTTTCCTTAGATACGCCAATATGTGGTGCCCAGCTTGTGCCACCATAACAAGACAGCTCTCAATTATTATGCGGTGTTTCCCTGTTTTAGAATCGCCCTACATGTGGCCCTAATCTTTTGCCTGGACATTCGACAGGGCTCAGGAGTGAAAGAGTACCGTGTAAAATTGAGGCCTAATTTGGCGACATATAAAGTATTGGTTCACAATTGCAGAGGCTTTGATGTGAAATAATAAAAGAAACCCCTGAGAAGTGACCCCATTTTGGAAACTGCACCCCTCAAGGCATTTATTAAGAGGTGTAGTGAGCATTTTCACCCCACGTGTCTTTTCCATAAATGATTGCGCTGCGGAAGGTACAAATTAAAATGTTTCCCTAGATATGCCAATTCAGTGTCAAATATGTAGTGCCCAGCTTGTGCCACTTTTTTTTTATATACAGCGTTCACCGTACGTTATAAACTACATGTTACCTTTATTCTGCGGGTCAGTACGATTCCGGCGATACCAAATTTATAGAACTTTTTTATAACTTTTTGCACAATAAAATTACTTTTGGAAAGAGAATGTATTTTTTCTGTCGCCAAGTTGTGAGAGCCATAACTTTTACATTTTTTCGTCGATGGAGCTGTATGAGGTCTTGTTTTTTGCGAGACGAGGTATAGATTTTTTAGGTACCATTTTTGGATACATGCGACTTTTTGATCACTTTATATTTCAATTTTTGGAAGACAGTGACCAAAAAAACAGTAATTATGGCAGTGTTTTTGAGGTTTTTTTTACGGCGTTCACTGCGCTGGATAAATAACATAATATTTTTATAGTTCAGGTCGTTACGGTCGCTGCGATACCAAATATGTATGGCTTTATTATTTTTTTCTATAGTAAATGACTTGATAAGTGAAAAAGGGCGATTGTGTTTTGTGTTATTATTTGAAACTTTTATTGTATGTTTTACAACTTTTATTTTTACTTTTTTTACACTTTTTTTTACACTTTTCTTTAGTCCCACTAGGGGACTTGAATGTCCAACTGTTTGTTTGATGTTCTAATACATTGCACCACCTATGTAGTGCAATGTATTGGAACTGTCAGTTGTTCACTGACCGCAAGCCGAGCAGGCTCCGCCTCTGGGCGGGGCCTAATCAGCTTACGTAATGGCAGACAGGAGTCCATTGTTAGGGCTCCTGTTGCCATAGTAACAGTCGCCAGCCTTGCCATCGCACGGCAAGGCTGCCGATTTTCTTCAAACCTCTAGGATGCAGCGATCACAATGGATCGCTGCATCGAAGGGGTTAATGCCAGGAATCGGAGCTAGCTCCGGTTCCTGCCGATAGATCGGGGTGTCCGCTGTAACATACAGCGGACACCCACTGCTGATGACGCCGGCTCAGCTTCTGAGCCGGAAGCTGAGCCGGCGCCATCTTGCCGATGGTACCGGAAGCCTCCTGGGCCCCGCCGACGACGGGGCATAGGAGGATTCAGTTACTGGCGGACCGGGAGGTAAGCATTAGCCCTCCGATCGCCTTTGCAGCCACCGGCAACCCAGCGATCACGTTGCTGGGGTGCCGGTGGCTATAAACTCCTCACATGCTGCGATCTCTATTGAACGCAGCATGTGAGGGGTTAATCGGTCGGATCGGAAGTACAGTACAGTACAGTAACGTGCAAATGCGGTAAGACACCAGTTTTCTTGACGTTACTGTACGTGATCCGGCGGGAAGGGGTTAAGGCTGGATTGACACAAGCACATTACGTCCGTAATGGACGGAACGTATTTCGGCCGCAAATGCCGGACCGTACACACTGCAGGGAGCCGGGCTCCTGGCATCATAGTTATGTACGATGCTAGGAGTCCCTGCCTCGCTGCCGGACAACTGTCCCGTACTGTAATCATGATTACAGTACGGGACAGTAGTTCCACGGAGAGGCGGGGACTCCTAGCGTCTTACATAACTATGATTCTAGGAGCCCAGCTCCCTGCAGTGTGTTCGGTCCGGGACTTGCGGCCGAAATACGTCCATCCATTACCGACGTAATGTGCTCGTGTGAATCCAGCCTTACACTACTCCAGCCGATGCTTGGCAATGCTCATGGTGATCTTAGGCTTGTGTGCATCTATTCGACCACTTCATGAAGCTCCTGACGTAAAGTTCTACAGCTGATGGCACTTGCAGAGGCTCTGGAAGTTTGTAACTCTATAGTCAGTGATACAACAGAGGGTAGGTGTTTTTGCCTCGCTATGCGCTTCAGCACTTGGTGGCCCTTCTCTCTGAGTTTGCGTGGTCTACCACTTCATGGCTGAGCTATGGTTACTCCTAGACTCCTCCTTTGACAATAGTATCACTTATTGCTGACCAGAAAAATATCTAGCAGATCAGAAATTTCACAAACTGACATGTGGAAATGGTGACATCCTATGACCGTACCACATTAAAAGTCACTGACCTATTATTCAGTATGATCCATGTTTCTAGCAATGTTTATCTATGGAAATTGCATGGCTGTGTGCTTGATTCTATGTATCTGTTTGCAATGGGTGTGGCTGAAACGCCTGAACTCAATAATTAGGAGGGGTGTCCACATACTTTTGGTCATATATTGTTGATATATATACTGTATATAAGGGATTTATTTTCCATATAATTTGCCTTGTATGGCTATGAAAGACCAGGAAGCTTCCAAATATGTACAACAAAACTTTTTCCTTTTATAAACGATAAACTTTTGTATATATGATACATGGAGAGAGTAGAGGCATAAAAGAAGCAATGATGAGGGTATAATATACCAAACAGATATATGATATGTTTTATTTATATGCAGATTAGTAGATTATAATTGGGCATATATTTTCTAATAAATGAGCATTATACATCTAAACATGTCATTTACGTTTGCAGATGTTAAACATTCTTATGATCCCTCTGGTAAAGCTAGATACCTCTCAGCCTGCAAGCTAATTGGTGTAGTTCCAGTTTCCTACTTCCTTCGTCATATGGGGGACTCCGAGCTTATTATGAGGCATCATGGGCTTGGTGCTCAGGTATGAACTACTCAAGGATATCGTAAAATGTGATGCGGGTGTGGATATCAAATACTAGTTTTTCATATCTTTTATTAAATGGGGAATTTAGCAATTCTTTACAAATTAAAATTAAAGGGAGTCTCACTAGAAATGTACAGACTCCCTTTAATTTATGGTCCATATGGATAGCTATTATTTCTGTTCTCTCTAATGTGAAAAGATTACAATAAATTCCAATTATCTGCTTTCTTATTCTAGGCTACTAAAGCAATTGCTCTTTCTTTGGTGACTAACACTTCAATTGTGGATTTAAATCTCAGCGATAACTGGCTGGAAGGAGAAGGGGCTGTTGCAATTGCAGATATGTTGAAGGAAAATTGCTATATTTCAGGTTTGTCTTTATTACAATTAAAAAGTTGGACAAGTATAGACTGAATCCGGTCTATCCTCCTTCAACTGTGGATTGGGGATATAATTGGAAATGTTTGGCCATCCTTAGAGGCTTAACTTGAACATTCAGGGCCCCAATGCACAATCTGTAACAGGGCCCCCCACCTACCACATGTCATTTATACTGCTGTCTTCTTATGTGGCAGTGGGGCTATTGGACCATTTTAGGCAACAGGGCCAGTTGCCACTGATATCTCTGCATCCCATATAGCTACGCTCCTGTCTGTAACATAATGTAATTTCTGTCCAACAATACAACTTTATTTCTGACATTCATGTGTTTTCAGAGCTACACTTGTGTGAGAATAAACTAGCGCTGAAAGGTGCCAAAGCCCTATCCCTGATGCTCATGGAGAACATAACACTAAAGAAGGTGAACCTGTCTGGAAATGAGTTTGATGACAAAGCTGCTTCTTCTTTTTCTGAAGCCCTAATGAACAATCATAAGGTGGAATCTATGGACCTCAGCCATAACATGTTTGGAGATGGATCAGGTAGAGCACACATTTTAAATGTTAGGTACTAAATTTAGTTTTCTCTTCATGTTTTAATTTTTTGTACAGCGCTGTAGAATATGTTGGAGCTATATAAGAAACCAGACATAAATGAATCCAATTTCATTAATTTTTCCTAAACACAGGTGATATCCTAAACATTTCCATATCATAGCATTTTAATAATTTATTAAGTCTAACCATAGAACCTCCGCACACAGTATTACGCCCCCATAGTGGCCTCTACGCTGTATAATGCCCCCATAGTGTCCCACACACCATATAATGCCCCATAGTGCCTCCCACACAGTGTAATATCCCATAGTGCCTGCCACACAGTATAATGCTCCATAGTGCCTCCCACACAGTATAATACTAAATAGCTGCCCCCACACAGTGTGCTGCCCTCATACAGTATAATGTCCCTTTGCTGCCCCCACACAGTATAATTCCCCCATAGCTATCCCACTACTGTATAATGCCTTCACAGATGCCCCATTCAGTATAATGCCCCATGGATGCCCCCTCCCAGTATAATGGCCCAATAGCTGCCACCATACAGTATAATGCCCTTTAGCTGCCACCATACAGTATAATGTCCCAATAGTGACTAATAAAAAAATAAATACTCACTTAGCCCCATTCTCACGATGAGCGGAAGAGATCAATCTGCTCCTCCACTCTGTGCTATAAGTGGCTCAGCATTGACGTCACTGCGTCGCGCCTGCCTGTGCCGAGCTGCTCACGCCTGGTGTCACATAGTGAATGGTGAAGCCGGAAGCTCCCTAGCCAAAGCCAGAAGTGGATCCAAAAGGAACGAAAGGTATTAAGGAAAGACTGATGCATCTCCTTTCTTTTGTATCCACTCCTGTGTTTGGCTAATAAAAATCTGAGCCAAAAAAGACCACAAAAACTGCATAAAAACGAAGTGTGTGATCCTGGCCTTATACTTTTCTTTTTTTTTCGATCCCCCTCCTGTGTTTGGCTAAAAAAAAACTGCCATAAAATCTGCTTGAGTCATCCCAGCCTAAAGGTATTTCTACACCGGCCCATTTTGGCCAGTACAAAGAGTGCCGATCAATGAGACAGCTCGTTGATCGGCGCTTGTTTGCTTCTTTCACAAGGAGCTATGTATGAGGAAGAGCACTCATTACTATGATCGCTCGTCCCCATACATTTCTATCATGTCGGCAGCACGTTTCCCTGTTTACACATGGAGATGTGCTGCCGACAACGATGATATTTTGGGCATTTAAAACGATTCGATCAGTATATGAACGAACGTTTTCTCGTTCATCGGCTGATCATTGCCCTGAATGCTCGTTTGCCCGATAATTGGCCAGTCTAAGGGCTCGTCCATACGTAGCGGTATTGCTGCGTATTTTCCGTCCGGAATTGCGGATAGAAAATTTGCAGCAGAATATAGTAGCAGCAAAGTGGGTGAGATTTAACAAATGTCATCCACACGCTGCGTAAATATTCTGAGCAGAAATTGACCTGCGGTGCGTATTTTTAATACCACATCATGTCAATTCCTACTGCGGAAAGTGGACAGAATTGCTGCGTCTTTCAGAGGAGATGTCACCATCTCCTAACATTGTGAAAAACGCAGCCAAATAGTCAAAAACGCAAATGTCTGCTACTTTCAATGGACTTGCTGCAGAAATTCTCTGCAGCAATTCCGTTACATGTGGACAAACCCTAAAAGGACCTTAAAGGGAATATGTTGCCAGCAAAACATGTTTTTTTTTTTTTAGTTAAACAATTAGTGTGTAGGTGATTAAACATTGTTCTAATTTTTTTTATTTTTTTCACGAGTCAGGAAATATTATATATTGGATTCAATTTATAATATTTCCCAGCACTGGTCACTAGATGGAGCACTTCCCAAAATTGCAGCATTGCATGTGGTAAAGCAACCACATTGCTTTATGCTGCAAAATTGGGAAAAAATCCCTCGCTCTAGTGAGCTCTCAGAATCCCCCCCTCCTTTATCCTGGCTAGTGCCGGGAGAAACGAGGGGTTTGAACGGTCTAACCTCCTACACTGTGTGTCACCATTTTTTGAGCTAACACACAGTGTAGAAGGTTTACATACACTAGTAAAACACACTGAAACACGAACATACATAGAAATCACTTACCTGCTCCAGTCGCCGCCGGTCCGTCCGCTCCGTCTGCTGCCGCTGCTCCATGTGCAAAAGTCCGGAAGCCGCGACCGGAAGTAGTAATCTTACTGCCCGGCCGCGACTTCCGGTCCACAGGAAAATGGCGCCGGACGGCGCGCATTTCAAATCGGACTGTGTGGGAGCGGCGCATGCGCCGTTCCCACACACACGGCGTACACCAAAGTGGATGGAACGGGCCCCGTTCGCAGTCCCTATGGGACTGGAGCTGCCGTATTCAATGTCTGTATGTGTCGTTAATCGACACATACAGAAATGGGAAAAAAATGGCAGCCCCCATAGGGAAGAAAATGTGTAAAAATAGAAAAAAGTAACACACAAACACACAAATAAATATAAACGTTTTTAATAAAACCCTAACATAAAACTGATATAAAAAAAAAATGTTGGTGACACTGTTCCTTTAAGGCTAGGATCACACACACATACAATTTTGATTCAGTGTTTGGTGCAGTTTTTGGCTCAGTATTTTGAGCCAAAGCCAGAAGTGGATCCAAAAGGAAAGAAAGGTGTAAAGAAATTACTGATGCATCTGCTTTCATTTGTGTTTGGCTAAAAAAAAACTGAGCAAAAAACTATACCAAAGACAGCGTGTGTAATCCTGGCCTATTAGGGACACTCAAAAATGGACATGTGAAAAATTTGCCATATCATGTATGTCAATGATTTATGATTTTAGAATGTTGGAGGGAATGGGTGGGGAGACTGAAATGTAAAATTGAAAAACTCTTGTGCAAAAAACAATAAAATATTTTTTGTCTAGGTGAGATTTGGGGGGCTGCAATTGCAGAAAACACAGGAATGCTGGAGTTGAATCTGAGCTGGAACTTTTTTCATGGAAAAGGAGCTGTAGCCATTGCTAAAGGTTTGGGAGTAAGTATTTAAAACATGTCTGAAGATCAGACTTTGCATACTTGAACCCCTTAGGCTGGGTTCACACGACCTATTTTCAGACGTAACTGAGGCATATTATGCCTCGATTTACCCCTGAAAATAGGGCTCCAATACGTCGGCAAACATCTGCCCATTCATTTGAATGGGTTTGCCGACGTACTGTGCAGACGACCTGTCATTTACGCATCATCGTTTCACAGCTGTCAAACGACAACGCGTAAATTGACTGCCTCGGCAAAGAAGTGCAGTGCACTTCTTTGCAACGTAATTTGAGCCGTTCTTCATTGCATTCAATGAAGAGCAGCTCAAGATTACGGGCGTCACAGACGCCTCGCATAATGCGAGGAGGAGCTTTTACATCTGAAACGACGCAGCTGTTTTCTCCTGAAAACAGTCTGTCTTTTCAGACGTAAAAGAGAGTTCTCGTGTGCAAATACACTTAAGGACACAGGCAATTTTTTCAAATCGACGTGTCACTTTATGTGGTAATAACTCCGGAATGCTAGTTATGTGCGACGCTAGGGGTCCCTGCATCTCCGTGGAACTACTGTCCAGTACTGAAAACATGATTACAGTACGGGACAGTTGTCCTGCAGAGAGGCAGGGACTCCTAGCATCGAACATAACTATGATGCTAGGAGCCCGGCTCCCTGCACTGAGTTCGGTCCGGGACTTCCGGCCGAAATACGTCCGTCCATTACGGACGTTAATGTGCTCGTGTGAACCCAGCCTAAGGAGTTAATCAGCAGGATCGGAGTCTAGCTCCGGTCCTGGCCGTTACAGCAGGATGTCAGCTGTGACAAACAGCTGACACCTGCGGCTAATGGCGCAGGCTCAGCTTATGAGCCTGCACCATTTTCTTGGCCCTGATAGCAAGCCTTTTATGCCCTTCCTCCGGGCGGGGCCTAAAAGGCTTCTGTACTTGGCAGACCGGAGGCCATTATTAGGCCTCCGGTTGCCATGGCATCCCCGAGACGACGTCTCAGGGGTGCCGACAGGATAGAAACCACCTAGATGCAGCGATCACTTTTGATCGCTGCATCTAAGGGGTTAATTGGCTGGATCGGAGGATAGCTCCGGTCCTGGCCACTACAGCAGGTGGTCGGCTATAATATACAACCGACACATGCTGGTGATGGAGCTGGTTCAGCTTCTGAGCCAGCTCCATCACGTACAGTTACATGGGGATGCGCTAACACACGAGTGCCCATCACGTAACTGTACGTGATTTTGCGGGAAGGGGTTAAGGGTGATTTCACACGCGGGCAGATTTGTAGCAGAAATTTCTGTGACTGTCTCATGCATTTGAATGGGCTTGCCGAAATCCATGCACATGCTGCAGAAACAACCCCTATTCAGAGGTATGGAAGAAACAACCCCATTCAGATACATCGCAGAAATATCTGCAACAAATCTGCCACGTGAATACACTCTTATGATATGTTCCCACAGGCAGGAGACGCTGTCGATTTTCTGAAAAAGAGAAAATCTGCAGCAGAATCTCAAAAAAACATAGGTAAATCAGTAACAGAAATCCGCAGCAAATACTGTGTTTTAGCTGCGAATATTGCTGCGGGAATGCTGTTGTTTTCCACAACCTGCAAATTTAGTGTCAAGCATTGATTATAGCAAACTTTATGTGCACCTGTGGATTTTCAGCGGTTTTAGTGCAGAATTTATGCTCCTCATTGAAGTTTATGGGCCAAACATGCAGCATCTCCGCACAGAATACGCAGCATAACTTGACATGCTGCGGTTTTTAAAGTCGCACCACAGAACACTTTCCGCACAACTTTTTTCCTTTTTTTTTCCAGTAGCATTTGGCTTAGATTTGTAAAATATCATTCACTTTGCTGTAAGTGCTGTGGAATTTTCACGCAGAATTCTGTTTGCTGTGTGGGAACCCGGCCTTATACTTGACTATTCACTTGACTTATACTTGACTATTCACAATTAACTCATAGACTTCATAACACTGATATAAATAAAGTAATTTGCAAGGACAATCTATTTATCATTGTATTGTTTGCATACCTCCCAACTTTCAAGCATTGCCAAGAGAGACAACCGATGCGGCTTGCGTAGCACCCCACACCGAAATTTTCCCTGTTAAGCCATGCCTCTAACCCCACCCATACACACCCAGTTCAGCCCACACAGTATCATGCTCCCATAGTGCCGCCCACACAGTATATTGCCAAATAGCTGACCCCACACAGTATAATGCCCCCATAGCTGCCACTATAAAGTATAATGCCCCTGTAGATGTACCCATACAGTATAATGCCCACATACAGTATAATGCCCCTTATAGATGTACCCATGCAGTATAATGCCCACACAGATCCCCTTCATACGGTACAATCCTCCATAGCTGCCTCCATACAGTATAATGTCCTCATAGCTGTCCCATGCAGTATAATGCCCCCACACAGTATAATCCCATCTTAGCAGGTGCCCCCACACAGTATAATGCCGCCTTAACCGGTGCCTTCATACGGTATAATGCCCCGTTAGCAGGTGCACCATACAGTATAATACACCCTTAGCAGCCCCCATACTGTATAATGTCCCCTTAGTTGCCCCTTACAGTATAAATGCCCGTACACAGTATAATGCCCCTTTAGCAGGTGCTCCCATGCAGTATAATGCCCTCTTAGCAGGTGCCACCATACAGTATAATGTCCCATAGTGCCTAATAAAAAATAATAAAACAAATACCTAGCCCCGTTCCCACGACTATTGGAGGCGATCCTTCTGCTACTCCGCTCTGTGCGACGAGTGAATCGGCACAGACCGGCGCGATGACATCACGGCTCACGAGCGCTTCACACAGAGATTGCTGAAGCGAGTGAATGCTGAGGTGACCGTTCCCTGCTTCAGCATTGGATTCAATTGTGTCTGCATCCTGAGGACCCAGATACAATTAAAACCGGGACATACCATCAGCTGCCCCGGACTACTGGACACCGGCCGGAATCTGGGATGGTTGGGAGGTATGCTATTTGTGTGTAAAGAAAGGCGGTGTTCTACTGTTCATATAGGCGTCATTAGGTGCTACTGGCACAGTAATATATGTACACTGTATAGAGGAGTTAATTTGCTTTCTTTCATTCATTTGAAGAATGCTGCATACAACATTCACCGAGAGGATCCAGTCTGGTGACCGAGTGTCACCTCATTAGTCTGTGTGTCTTAGTCCTTTTCAAAGATACATTCCATTTCATTGGCTCAATTTTGGAATGTCACGCAATTCGATTCTTCTATTGTGACGAAGGTCGCATGGCCAAAGTTATCATGTAAAAATCGGAATAAATGCTATTGTCATTTATGTTGCAGGCCAATATTTTTCTGAGAGTGCTGGACCTATCGTACAATGGATTTGGAAATGATGGAGCAGCTGCATTAGGAGATGCCCTGAAGATTAATAATGTTTTAGAAGAAGTAAATATCAGGTAAAAGCATATCTGTGAAATAATGGAAGTACAGTATCTTGTAGTCACAATTAATATCTGGTTTTTCATTGGCAGCGTGGTCTAAAAGTCGCAAATGGTTATCAAAGTTTTCTGCCACGTTTCTAAAGGGGAAAGTGGTGGTAAATGGTGAACAATGGTGTCGTGCGTGCTACACTACAACATACAGACCGTTTTGCTAATTCTCCCCCATTGCATGTCAACAAACATTGCAGTCTATGAAACGAGAGCTTCTCCTGTGCCCTCATAAATAAACTTTACTGGATTAACACACTGGGGGAAATACAGTATATTAAGACTGGCTTATAAAACGCCAGTCTTAAACTAATTTATCTTGGCAGAAATTGCGCCAAATATATTAAGAGGCGCACACCTCTTAATATATTTGGCACATTTTGGCGGTTTGAGCGTCAGAAGTGCAAATCTACGCCTGCTTTAAACAGGTGTAGATTTGTGCTATGTCACGCGTCTGGCGTAAATTATAATAAATCTGTTGTTCCGACAGAGGGCCCCTCTAGTCCCTTTGAATAAACACCGCCCCCTTTTCTCACCACTTTTGGAAAGTGAGCTAAGACACGCTCCAAAATTTGTCACTTATTTTACTCAAATCGTAAATCTGTTGATATGTTTCCCCCACAGTGATTTTGTGGCATTTTTTCAGCCATTTTTTGGGTTGCTAGAAAGTAAGCAATTGTTTGCCGGTAGTCAATAATAGAATATGAAGGTCTCCACACAATGTGTTTTGTTTTGTTTTTGTTCCTTTGTGGTGTAATTGGCCCCAGTGGCATGGTCTAGGTGTGGTATTTTTTATTTATAACCGAAAACTACACCCAAAACTACAATTGTCAGTGTGACTGATGTTGGCATTTTTTGGTGCATTTTTTTTGTTTGAACAAGGCCTTAAACATCCAGGAATGCCAAAGATTGTGGAAACAAGTTTAGGCTTCGTTCGCATCTGCGTTAGGGTCCTGTTCCGTCGGAACAGCACCCTGACTGACACAAACGGAAACCGAAGGTTAACATCAGGTGAAAAATGGTTTCCATTTGTCTCAGTTGTGCAAGGGTTCCGTCATTTTGACAGTATCAATAACGTAGTCGACTGCGCTATTGATTCCGTCAAAGCGAAACCATTGGCACCGGATCCGTCACCATTGAAATCAATGGTGATGGAAACGGAAACCTTTGGTTTCCGTTTGTGTCAGTCAGGGTCCCGTTCCGTCGGAACGGGACCCTAGCACAGATGTGAACTAAGCCTTAGACAGTTCATCCACTGTTGTATAAAAGGAAGAGATCAGAACAACTGTTGAAAGAAATATAAATAGTTTGATAAAAATCTCTGTATATTTTATTTTAAAGCAACAACCGGATCGCCATACAAGGGGCTGTACGTTTTGCTTTGTGCCTTAAAGAAAATAAAACGTTAAGAGTGCTAAAGGTAAGAAATGTGCCTATGTATAAGTGGCCATTTTGGGTCTAATTTGACTAGACACGTTGAAATCCAACATGATGTACAAATACAGCTGACAAAAGAATTATTGGGATTCTTTTTTTATGTAATAGTCACACTTTAAGTGAGTTTTTTCACATTTGGAAAATTCTGTATGAGGGCTTACTGTATCAGCAGCATGGTGTCACAATATTTCAGTCTGTGAGTCTGTATGTATGGGAAGATATGTCCTAATTTAGCAACGGTCCATATAATTGCATAGTGAAAGATGCCATAGTGGTGAACACCCATTTGTAGTCCTGTTCCCCAACATTACTGTACTTTGTAGGAATCAGGAGTTTTTGTATGTTTGCTGTGTTTATATGCTGTTCTACTGTTATTAGCATTCAGACATGCTGTTTTATTTATATTTTTCTGTTTTAGATGGCTAGAAATTCAATACAAAGTGATGGATGCTTTGCCATTTTAAAGTCAATTCAAGCAAACTCCGAGTCCGCTATAGAGTCCCTTGACTTCTCTGTAAGTAGAATATATTGATAACCATAATCAATCAAAAGGGTGAATTCATTTTTTTAAACTGAAAAATATACAGTGGATGCTATGGGAATTTTTTTTTGTTTAAAGACGACAGGGATTCTTTGGATCAGTAGGTAAATTGATCTGGCTGGTGGGTATAAGGGTGCTAAAACCATATGTAAGTCATGGAGTTTCCCCAATCCAGTCCTCAAGGAATCCAAAAAGGTAAAATATTTCCCAAAGATTCAGTGAAACTAATTAAAGGGTTTTTCAGTAGTAATAAAAAATGGACGCCCATGTAATTCATAGATGGGGCATGCCCAAGAGCTATTTTTTTTTAATTGGCTCTCCGGTCCCGTCCCTCCCCCCAGTGGTAAACACCCCTCTATGACGTCCAGGCCATAAGGAAAGGGGTTATCATCATGAGAAAATCCCTTTAATTGTTTCTGGATTAAAAAGTTGTCCAGGTCATGTGGCAGCAAAGCATCACCCCCCCACCCCCCAATTACATTGCTACCACCATGTTTGACTGCTATGTTCACTTTATTCCAGACATAGTTGGAACTGTGTTGTTCAAACATTTCCACTATAGACTTATTGGACCAAGAATAATATGACAAGCATCTACGGGATCATTCAGTATATTTTGGTTTTGTTTTGCAAATGTGAGATAAGCATTGATGTTACTTTTTTGATAACAGTCCGTGTAGTACGCCCTGTATTCCCTAATATGCTTGTGTGGCTGGCTAGTTTACATTGCCAGGTTGTAGCACTGTTCACTACCACTTTTCTTTTGAAATACTGAGATTGAAATTTATGAAACTACCGTATTTTTCGGACTATAAGACGCAGTTTTTAGCAAGAATAAATCTTGCTAAAAAGTCCCTGCATCTTATAGTCGGCAGTCAAGGGACCCGGCAGGGCCTCCTGAACGCTCCTTACTTAACCCCTTCCCGACCCGTGATGTGCCAGCACATCATGGGGAGGGGATGATGTTTGGAGCGGGCTCACGCGCTGAGTCCGCTCCATAGAGCAGCGTGTCAGAAGCTGACACCTGCAGTGTAACGGCCAGGAACAGCGATTGTGCTGTTCCTGGCCGGTAACTAGTTAAATGCCGCAGTCAATAGCGACCGCGGCATTTATAGTGGTTTTCCCATGAAGGACATTTATGACATAGCCACAGGATATGGGGGACCCGCATCTATCTCTAGAACGGGGCCCCCTAATCCCCGTGCTATCTTACTCGGCTCCGCTGTCTTCCGGCCACTTCCTGGTCACATGGTCGAGTTTCGGAAACAGCGTAACACGTGAGCTACGCAGCTTCCGTAACTCCCATAGAACGGAATAGTAGTTACAGACACAGTGTAGCTACTATGGGAGTTACGGAAACAACGTAGTTCAGCGAGTTATGCTGTTTCCATCACTCATCCATATATTGCAGTGTATTGTACCAGCCATCTAATGATCGCTGGTTCAAGTCCCCTAGGGGAACTAATAAAATGTGTAAATAAAAAATAAAAAATTTTCAGGAGTGTAAAAAATGTTTAAGTTAAAAAAAAAAAAAAAGTTTTTCCCAAGCACAATGTAAAAATAAAAAAATTGGTATTGCTGCGTCCATAAAAGTCAGAAACTATTACAATATAGCATTATTTGCCTCACACAGTGAACGGCGTAAAAAAAATAAATTTCAAACTCCAGAATCGTTGTCTTTTGGTCACCATAGCGCTAAAAAGAATGAAATAAAAAGTGATTAAAAAAATCATATGTACCAAAAGAATGCTGCTAATAAAAACTACAGCTCGTCCCGCAAAAAATAAGCCCTCACACCGCTCAAACGATGGAAAAATATAAGTTATGGCTCTCAGAATGTGGTGAAACTGAACAAATAATTTTTTTAAACCAATAGTTTTTTCTTTGTAAAAGTAGTAAAATACTAAATATTTTCCTATTTTCTGTTATATAAAACCTGCGTGCGTCTTATAGTCAGGTGCGTCTTATAGTCCGAAAAATATGGTAATCATACTCTATTTGACTAACACTCCCTTTTTCCAACACAGTGGCGCAAAGTGAAGATGTATTTATACTGATTCATTTAATTTAACAAAATCAGTGTAAGGCCACTTTCACACGGTAGTATTTTGGGCAGTATTTAATCAGTCAGTATTTCAAAGCCGAAATTAGGAGTGGAACCTACACAGAAAAAAAGTATAATGGAAAGATTTGTATCTATTCCATGTATTGAACCTATCCGTAGTTTTGGCTTCAAAATACTGATGCAAAATACTGCTCAATATATAGACTCCAAACACACTTGTAATAAGGGCTGGGCACTGTTTCTAACAAAAACATCCCCCCATGTCACCTAGGCAGCTCCATGAAATGATCCATACACGAGAAAAAACAATTAGAGCAGTTGAGGCCAATTTATATATAACATTTTTGACTTTTTTTTTTTTTTTTTTTTTATAATTCTTTATTTGTTTATTTTTCAAAAGATAATGTTACGTGTAATCAAGTCTAGCTTGTCAGAGAGCTTATTCAATACAGCGAGTTAATAATGACAACATGGACATAGAAAGTAAATAATAAATAATAAAATGAAATGAAAATAAGAATATATATAATATAATAAAATAATAATAAAGCAATGAAAAAGAAAACATTTCATGATACATGATGTACAATAGTAAATACATAGCTATATATTTATTTAAATAAATACCTGACATCTAATCAACAGATATAAAGGCTAATAGTACTCCCCTGATTTAATTTTCTGAGATTTAAGTTGCTCTCCCGTCAAAGAAAATTCAAATGTACATAAAGCCCAAGAAAGAGACAGTAAAAAACCAAAAAACTGTAAATAATCGGTGTTGGACCCTTAGGCTATGTTCACACGGAGTATTTTGGGGGAGGAATATCTGCCTCAAAATTCCGTTTGGAACTTTGAGGCAGATATTCCTCTCCCTGCACGCCGATTTTCGCGGCCATTATCGTGCCGTTTTTCGCCCGCGGCCATTGAGCGCCGCGGGCATAAAACAGCGAGATATACGCTTTCTCCTGCCTCCCATTGAAGTCAATGGGAGGTCGGAGGCGGAAGCGCCCGAAGATAGGGCATGTCGCTTCTTTTTCCCGCGAGGCAGTTTTACTGCTCGCGGGAAAAAGACGCAGACGCCTCCCATTGAAATCAATGGGAGGCGTTCTCGGGCCGTTTCTGCCGAGTTTTGCGACACGGTTTCCGCGTCAAAAAACTCTGCAAAATACCCCGTGTGAACATAGCCTTAATAGAAAAATAAGACTAACTGGGAAGAGTCTCCCCTACATTGTTTTCACCTTGTGATTGCTTCCAACTACGCCAAGGAGCCCATATATTAAGGAATAGAGAATGTGTATGTGTATGCCAACTAGAGATTTCTTCCAATCTATATATGTCTTGAACCTTATCCAGCCATTCTTGTAATCCCGGGGGTTTGCTATCTAGCCAATGAAGAGGAATCAAAGCTCGTGCGACGCTCAACAAATGTGTTACCAAATTGGTTTTAGAGGGGCGATATGTCTGAGAAGGTTGAGACAGCAACACCTCTGTAATTAGTAATGGAGAAGAAACCAATCCAATATCTCTCAAACACCCTTCTACTTCTGACCAAAACTTACGAATTTTGGAGCACGTCCACCAAATATGGGACATGGACCCTGTATTTGCTTGACATCTCCAACACAGATCATTTTCTATCAAATTTAATCTATATAATATTTCAGGTGTTCTATACCATCTAGCAATTAGTTTAAAGGAGCTCTCTTGCATTTTAATACATCGCAAGAAACCATGTGCGTTTTTCCCTAAAGCTTTGAGATCTGTATCTGAGAAGGTGGTATCTAGCTCTGCTTCCCACTGTCTCAAATATAATGGCACTTCAGGATGTTGGAGAGATATTATTATTTTATTATATAAGGAAGATAATAATTTCGGAATAGGTCTTGGTAACATAACATAGGTTTCAAACCACGAAATATCCCTTAAAGAAGGGACTTTAGAAAGAAAGCTTGCACAAGTTACAGAGAGATAAGATAGATGAGCTATACCTAACCGTCTCCCTCCCAAAAACTCACTCCATTCATGCTCGGCTGGCAACTTTCGATCCACTAATAAACTTGTCCACGGAGTGGTCCATAGGTCTTTCCAAATATTGAAAGGGTCTTTAAACGAACTTTCCAACACATATGGAATTATCGCTGCAGGTGCTAAGGGGGATGGAGAGGGTGACAAATGGAGTTGGGCATTTATTTTACGCCATACCGTAATAGTGTTCCAAGTAATATTTGATATTTTTCCTAATGAAGCGCTGTTCGGTGACTCCGTCCACAACATATGTAGGCGGTCAGCACCCAACAGGGCGAGTTCAAGTTCAATTGCTAACGTCTTGGGAGGAGATCTAACCAAGTCCAGCCACCTGCCCAGATGAAGAGCAATATAATAAGTATAAACATCTGGCAATCCTATCCCTCCCAACCTCTTAGATCTAATTAGAGTATGATGTGCAATTCTAGGTTTCTTATGCGCCCATAAATATTGAGAGAACATACGCCGAACTGTTGTAAAATATGATAAAGGCAGTTTGATGGGTACCATATTCATCAAATATAATATCATTGGCATGATATAAGTTTTCAAAACATTTTTACGTCCCATCCATGAAAGCATAGGTATATCATAAGTCTTTAGTAGGGATTTCAAGGAGTTCAATAAAGGAATGTAATTATGAGCAAATAGACCTTTTGTATCCTTTGCCAGCCAAACCCCTAAATACTTAATTTTGTATTCAGCCCATTTAAATGGTGAAGTACGTTTTAAAATGTCTACCGATGTTTGATTCAGGGAAATATTTAATACTTCAGATTTTGAATAGTTTATTTTAAAATTTGACATCTGGCCAAATTCTTCAAAAATAGAAATAAGACTTGAAAAAGCCTGAAAGGGGTTCGAAATCAGGACTAACAGATCATCTGCAAAAGCGGCCATTTTATAGGTTTTTCCCTCTATAGTGACGCCACAAATTTGCGATGTCTCCCTTATACTTTGGATTAATGTTTCCATAACTATTATAAAAAGAGAGGGTGATAGGGGACACCCTTGTCTTGTCCCGTTAGAGATTTTAAACGTGGACGATAGAGAACCATTCACCATCACCCTTGTGGTAGGGTCCGAGTAGAGTGACAACATTGCTTTCACATAATGAGTCGGAAATCCAAAATGCTCTAAGGTTTTTACCATATATGACCAGCTAACCCTATCAAACGCTTTTTCAGCGTCAGTACTAAGAAGTACCAATGGTACCTTTTTCACGTGAGCGTGTCTAATTATATGTAAAATTTTGACAGAATTGTCCTTCCCCTCACGCTCCCCCACAAATCCTGTTTGCTCTCGATGAATAATATATGGGAGAATGATACCCATCCGTCTCGCCAGTATCTTGGCCCAAAGCTTAATATCTGTATTTAATAATGAGATCGGCCTATAACTGCTACATAGGGACATATCTTTTCCTTCTTTCGGAAGAAGGGTAATATGAGCTAATAAAGCCTGTGGGGGGAGAGAGTCCCCCTTCAACAAACCATTAAAAAGAGTAACTAGATGAGGAAGGAGGGGATCCAACAACTTCTTATAATAAATTATAGGAAACCCATCAGGGCCAGGGCTTTTACCATTAGGGATAGATTTAAGAGTGGCCAAGATTTCAGACGAGGTAATGGGCAGAACGAGAGATTCTTTTTGCTCGGAACTAAGTTGTGGTAAGTTCATCCTAGAGAAAAAATTATCTACCCGTTTAGAAGTGTCAGGAGACGAGTGAAGAGGGACATCACTGGTTAGATTATACAGAGAGGAATAATATGTTCTAAAAACTTCCGCAATATCAGGTGTAGATGTAACATTTATACCCCGAGAAGTAGTGATCTGAGGTATAAAGGATTTGGTAACCTGCTTTTTGAGTAACGATGTCATTAATTTACTACTTTTATTTCCGTGCATATAAAAACGTTGACGACAGCGCATGTAAGTTTTAGCAGAGCTAATATTAAGGACATCTTTTAATTTATTCCTTAATATAGAAAGTTCCCCTTGAGTCTCTCTAGCCATGGTGGCCTTATGTATATGTTCCAGCTTCGAAATCTGCTTTAAAAGGGAGGAAATCTCTCCCATTCTCAATTTTTTCAGACGTGATCCCAAAGCTATAAGCTCACCTCTTATCACCGCCTTATGTGTTTCCCAAACATATGGGAAGGATACATCCGGCGTAATATTTTCTGTAAAAAAACATCTGCAATCTAGAAGAAATATCTGATAATCTCTTGTCGTCATCAATTAAAGTTTCATTTAATCTCCATGTAAATTCACGACACGGCATAGAGGTAAGTTGACATTCCAAGACAACAGGAGCATGGTCTGATAATGTAACTTGACCAATAGAGGCCCCGGTAACTAACGGGAGGGAATTTTCTTGTACGAAAATATAATCTAATCTCTGCCAGGAGGAATGCACAGAGGAATAAAATGAAAAATCTCGGACATCTGGGTTTTGTGTCCTCCAATAGTCTACCAAATGAAGGTCAGAAAGAGACTTTTTAATATGGGACAAAGCTCTATAAGATAAAGCTGACTTCTTAAAAGTAGAATCTAAAAGCGGATCTAAGGTTACGTTAAGATCCCCTCCTACTATCAATATTCCTTCTTGAAAAAGTGATAAAGCTTGTAATGTGGAACGCAACCATCCTGCCTGCCCTTTATTAGGTGTGTACAAATTCCCCAATGTAACTAAAGTATTCGCAATCCTGGCTTTAACAAAGACATATCTACCATCTGCATCTATGAGAGTATCTAGATGTTGAAAAGGAAGATTTTTATGAATAGCAATACTAACCCCTTTTGATGCCGACCTTGGGGTGCAGCTATGGAACCACATCGGAAATTGAGAATGAGAGAGATAAGGGACATGACCTATTCGAAAATGTGTCTCCTGAAAGAAGACCACATCTGATTTTTCCCTTCCTAAAAGGGAAATGATCTGACTGCGTTTAGAGGGGTTATTCAATCCATTCACATTAAAAGAGGAGATCTTTAATAGTGTCAAGATCTGATTAGGAGTCATGTATAAAATATATCCTAGAAAAAAATCCTTCTTCCTGATGTATCTTGTGAAAAAGAAATTAAAACATAAAAAATGATAAAAATGACAAAGTAAATATAATATCTACAAAAGGGGTTCCCCATGATAATACAAGGGGAAACCTCTCCAAAATACATTCAATCCTACAACCAACCTAGAATGGTTTTTGGCGTTAAAATGCCGGAAACTGGGGGTGGAGCCTGACCGCGCAGCAGATGGATGCTTGCTGAGAGCTCCTGAAAACTCACCTCTGTAAACTGCACTTCTACCGATGGTGACTGTCTAAATTATGGTCAGGACGCACAAAGACAGAAGCAGGGAGACCCCAGGCTCACCTAAAGCCCACGGACCTCAAGGAGATCTCGCTAAACTGTGGAAAACTAGGTCAGTAACTTCTTCCTCTGCTTCTGCTAAAATGGCTAAGATGGCGCCGGCTCCCCGTGCTGTGTCGGAAGAGGACTCAGACCGGAGTGAAGAGGAGGACGACAGGAGAGAACTGGGAGCTGCTGGTGGGGCCCCGATTACCCGATCTTTTCTCAAAAAAGCTTTGACTCAAGCTATGACTCCCCTCATTAAGGAGATAGCAGATATGCGAGCTGATATTAAACACATTGGTAACAGAGTTGAAAACCAGGAAGTGGCACAGAGCATGACGCTGCATTACTCTAAGGCTCTGGGGGATAAGACAGCATTGCATCAGCAATATTTAAACAATGCTTTTCTTCTTCTGGAAGATCAAGAAAATAGGAGTCGCAGAAAGAATATACGTTTTAAAGGTGTATCTGAATCTTGTGCCCCTGATTTTTTTAGATCAATGGCGCAAGTGGTCTTTACAGGGCTATTAGGGGAAGAACGGACCTCCCAAGTGATTCATAGAGCATTACGCCCGAAACCAAAACAAGGTGAACCCCCACGGGATGTGATCTGCGGGTTGCTCAGTTATGTTGATACAGCTGCAATTTTGGCTTCAGCGAGAGATAAACCTCCGATCGTGTACGAGGGATGTACTGTAAAACTTTTTCAAGATTTGGCATCTTCTACGCAGATGAAAAGGAGGAAGATGAAACCTCTGCTGGACCTGCTGCAGTCTAAAGGAATGTCTTCTCGCTGGCTGTTCCCGTTTGGTTTAGCCGTTTTAAAGGATGGGACTCAAATCACCATACGAGTACCTTCAGATCTTGCACGAGCTTGGGAGAGGCTGCAATTAGATCCGATTGAGGTCCCCTCATGGATGCCATTGGAAGATATGGGCACATTACCGCCGTTGCCTGACTCTGAGAACTGGCATCATGTCGCTGGCAGAGGTAAATTGCCTAGAGCCAAAAGAGGGTCGAGTTTATTGCATTTGCCATGACAGGCTTTTCTCTGTAGAGGCGCTGTTTCTGCTTTTTCTGTTTTCGTTTTTTTTTTTTTTGCTTTAAAAAGAAGCCTATGTATTTCTTTGTGTTGTTTCTGACCTTTCTTGGCAAGAGCATTTAGACCTGTAATGTCAATATAGGTTATGTTATTCAATAAGTTCTGGCTTATAAAGTTTTCAGTTATTGCATGATTATTTTTTATACATGATTTGGGAGGACCTTTGGGTTACTCCTTGTGGCAGGGAGGGGACACAGGGGTCTTCATTATGTTTTTGTGCTTAACAATAATCTGAATTTAAGCTTATTCAGTCATCAAAATACTCTTGCGTTAATTCTTTTTGGTGGAAGTGTTGGGTTGTGTTTACATTGTGATTTTTTGTCCGATCAGGATTTTTGTTTCTTCTTCCCTCCCCTATCATTCTCTCCTTCTTAATCTTACCATTTTTGACTTTTATTAAACATATATCACAAACAATCTTAAAATGCAGAAAGATAAGACTCTAGTAAGAATGGTGGAACTAGTAATAAATATTATTGCTGATACATTTACATGGGTTAACGAAATAATATACAGTTACTTATATCAGAATAGTATATGCCTCCCCTCACAAGGGGAAATTTTCAAACCTAGTGAGTATGCTATAAGTATATTGAGTAAAGCACTGTCACTTTATTCTACCCTCCTTTGTTTACATGTACTCAATATACTTATAGCATACTCACTAGGTTTGAAAATGTCCCCTTGTGAGGGGAGGCATATACTATTCTGATATAAGTAACTGTATATTATTTCGTTAACCCATGTAAATGTATCAGCAATAATATTTATTACTAGTTCCGCCATTCTTACTAGAGTCTTATCTTTCTGCATTTTAAGATTGTTTGTGATATATGTTTAATAAAAGTCAAAAATGTTATATATAAATTGGCCTCAACTGCTCTAATTGTTTTTTCTCGTGTATGAAAAATACTGCTGTGTGAAAGCGGCCTAAAAGCTGTATTTACCTTTTGGCCTCTTGTCGTCACTGGGGCTTCTGGAATTTTTACATTTATCACTGTTGCCTCTGCAAAGAACACACAGAGTATAGGACGCTATAGGGCTGAGTTCACACGGGGTGAATACGCTGCATAAAAGCACATAGCGTATCCGTCCTGTGCGCCTCAGGGAATTCCGGGCAAAAGACAGCACCAAACTGTGGTGTAGTTTTTCGCCCGGAATGTCCGTTGTGGAAAACTGCAGCACTTAAACGTTTCATCTCAGGAGACCGCTGCAGTGGCGGTCACATGGGATGAAGCGTCATCCCAGGAGGCCAGCCCTCTGACCTCATCCAGGCCAGCCTCCTGGCATGGTTTCATCCCATGTGACTGCCGCTACAGCCTGTGATTCGCTGCAGTGATCACATGGGATGAAATGTCATCTCAGGAGGCTGCGCTGGAGGGAGGAACACAGAATTCTGGGTAAGTATGGGATTCTTTTTTTCTGAGTTGCGTTTTTTACGCCGCAAAAAATGCAACAACTGCTATTTGTTGCTGGATTTACCTCCCTATTGCATTCAGTGGGGAAATCCTGCAACAAATAAGCAGTGTTTACCCAAATACAATTGACATGCTACGGAATAAAATGCTGCACCGCAGGTCCATTTGGGCGTTTTTTTTCCGTTCTGTATTTACGCAGCGTGTGGATGAGATTTGTTTTCTCATCCACTTTGCTGCTTCTGTATTTGCTGCAGATTTTCCGCAATGAATTCCGTTGCGGAAAAACTGCAGTATTTAAGCAACGTCTGAACTAACCCCAAGAGAGGAATAGAGGTCGCATCCCTTATATTTTATATTAATAAAACCATTCATATTGGATCTGGTATTCAGATTTCAAGACTTTATTATTAAATCATTTAGTCATGTTGCATTAGGATAGGCTGAACTAGATGGACTTGTGTCTTTTTTCAGCCTTACATACTATGTTCTGTTTTTTACGTGTAAACGTGATGCAATGCTTTATCTTTATTGTTCTTTTCATTATTTTAGGATATTGTTGTAAATAAACAGTTTGATGATCTATATGCTATTGTAAAGACAACTATGCCAAATTTATCTATCAAACTTGGAGGAAATTCTGACATGTTCAAAAGAACTATTCATACGGTAAGATCATATGCTTTTTTACAGTTTTCTAGTGATTTTGGATCTAGGACTATGTTGGCACTATACATATACATATACATAAATACATATATATATATATATATATATATATATAAATAAAGATTATTATTATTGTATTATTATGTAGTTGTTTTTTTTTACTAAGGGCCCATTCACATATGTCCTGTCTTCCAGGCTCAGCAAATTTTTTCAGCCATATTGGTTGTCACCTTTTAATAAGCTTCTCAGAAAAGGGACGGTAAACGGCCATTTTCTCAGCATGTTCAATCCATAACAAAGTGACAATTTAAAGATTCAAACGTGACAACTAATATGGCTCCCGTACCTGTTGTCACCTTTGTAAAAAAACGGCCATCACAACAGAAAAAGTAAACATTTTCTGTAAGTAAATAGAACAGAATTACTAAACTTTGCTGCTGCTCTGACTTCTGATTTACTAATTTATAGTCCATTTTATGTTCGGTGGAAATACTTATTAATTACATGATAATAGATTTTGTGGGGCCCAAACTGAAAGACCAGGATGTAAATAATCTGTCATTGCTGATCAGTAGCGTCCTATGTTGATTTTTTAGCTGTACACCTGCTTGTTTTTTCAGGCAGACCCAATGAGCAAACTAAAAGAATATTCAAAGGAAAATAACCTGCAGCTAACTGAATTGTTGGCAAAAATGGATGAGGAAAAGAGCGCCCTGGTGACTCATGAAGATTTTAAACGCAACATAATGGCAAGTTCCCTGTTCAATGTCCCAAGGCAGAAAATAATTGAAAGCCTCAAGCATAATAATAGAAGCATCTAATAAATTTTGCATGAAGCAGGTCTGGCAGTTGAAAAGCTGAATCCACAATTGTGTAATACTGTGATGCAGCACAGAATATTGGGGATATTAATGGCCCATTGCACCTATTATCCAATCGGGTGGCTCATAAAGTACAATAAGACTAGGGCTACACGACAACTTTTTCCGTAAAACGGGTCGTACGACCAAAGATTGCTTTGTCACCCTGCCTGCAGGTAATGAAAGCCAATGTGACCGACCACGTTGCGACCTGCAGATGGCCGCGACATGAGTCTCAAGAAATCAGAACCTGTTGGACTTTTTGTGACTGTTGTAAATCCAGCCTAAAGTTCACATCACAAAAGTATTACCTGGAATGTCAGACGATCGTATCCTGATCATCAAATGATAAGAACTAGACTGATTTCATAGACTATTTTCTATTACAGAACATCGGGGTTGCCATGTCCAAAGAAGAAATTCAGAAACTGATAAATTTCCTGGACAAAGATAAGAGTGGCACGATTGATATCAGGTGATTATTAAATATTATATGGATTTTACATTATGATTATATTACACTGTCCTGGGGACAAAAGCTATTAACTGGGCATTTAGAAATTGGAGCTGGCTATGATGTTTGCTATATAAAATACAGTAGTCAGAATATGTATAAGCTGGTTACATGGTAAGCTATACTAGTCCTTCTCAATGAATTAGAATATCATCAAAAAGTTAATTTATTTCAGTAATTTAATTCAAAAAGTGAAACTCATATATTATGTAGATCCATTACACACACAGAGTGAGCTATTTCCAGCATTGTTTTCTTTTAATGTTGATGATTATGGCTAACAGTTAATGAACACCCAAAATTTAGTATCTCAGAAAATTAGAATATTCTATAAGCCCAATTTCCAAATGTTGGCCTACTGAAAAGTATATGCACTCAATAGTTGGTCGGGGCTCCTTTTGCATGAATTACTGCATCAATGCGACGTGGCATGGAGGCGATCAGCCTGTGGCACTGCTGAGGTGTTATGGAAGCCCAGGTTGCTGTGATAGAGGCCTTCAGCTCGTCTGCATTGTTGGGTCTCGGGTCTCATCTTCCTCTTGACAACAATCCATAGATTCTTTATGGGGTTTAGATCAGGCGAGTTTGCTGGCCAATCGAGTGCAGTGATACTGTGGTTATTAAACCAGGTATTGGTAGAATTTGGAGTTCAGAGTCAACGCAGCTGTCTACCAGGAAGTTTTAGAGCACTTCATGCTTCCCTCTGCTGACAAACTTTATGGAGATCCTGATTTCATTTTCCAGCAGGACTTGGCACCTGCCCACACTGCTAAAAGTACCAATACCTGGTGTAATAACCACAGTATCACTGCGCTTGATTGGCCAGCAAACTCGCCTAACCTAAACCCGTTAGAGAATCTATAGGGGTATTGTCAAGAGGAAGATGAGACACCAGACCCAACAATGCAGATGAGCTGAAGGCCACTATCAAAGCAACCTGGGCTTCCATAACACCTCAGCAGTGCCACAGGCTGATCGCCTCCATGCCACGCCGCATTGATGCCGTAATTCATGCAGAGTCGGAGCCCCGACCAACTATTGAGGGCATATACTGTACATACTTTTCAGTAGGCCAACATTTCGGTATTAAAAATAATTTTTGAAATTGGGCTAATAAAATATTCTAATTTTCTGAGACACAAAATTTTGGCTTTTCATTAACTGTTAGCCATACTCATCAACATTAAAAGAAAAAAATGCTGGAAATAGATCACTCTGTGTGTAATGAATCTATATAATATATGAGTTTCACTTTTTGAATTGAATTACTGAAATAAATTAACTTGATGATATTCTAATTCATTGAGAAGGACTAGTATATGGGGAATAACATGTATGCTGATAGTATTACTGGCTAACCCTGAGCTAGTACCACTAACAATCCTGCATCCACAATCATTTAATATTTCCCATTTAACATGTGTAAATATATTACAATGGAGACTATTAATTTCTGGCTTAATACTTTTCATGTAGTGAAGAAGGCAGCAGAGCTATTCTCTTTCCCTATAATGGTCTCCTATGAATAACTGGACCTAGCAACTATGGTAAAATGTACATTACACTCTCTTCTTGTACTGAATGACTCTAGACACAACTATGTTTGCTAACCAGTTAGGTCCATCAGCAGTGGATTAAGAAATATTATAGGACTTCTAACCCCCTACATCAGTACGCAGCTTTGATATTATCTCACCACAAAGTCATATGGGTCATACACACATAACATCTCCCCCATAAACGTACATGCTCGAAAAGGCAAAAATTGCATGCTTATTTCAATAGGAAGAAGGGGATAAGGACTTGTCAGATAACTTTGGCCCCTGCAAACTTCATTGCATTGGCTTAGCTCCTACAGGAATAATGTATCAGGCAAGTTAAATTGCAACATGTCCAATCCTGGTTTCCCCGGGTGTCTGACAGTTGAGTGGCCCTATACCAATAAGCGTGTCTACTGAGCTCACCAACATTAGTAGGATCAGCCAGCGGACATGTATCTAATGTGTATGGCAGGCTTCATATTTACATTGGAGGACACTTAGTTCCTGAGTAAAGTAAAACATTTATACAACATGATCGAGAGTATCTGACTTTACTGAAGTATACCTGCTGAAAAAAGGCACACTGGTTCTCCTGGAGATCTGTTTAAAGGGGTTGTCCACTACCGTACAACTGATGACCTATCCATTGAATAGGTCATCAGTATATGATCGGTGGGGGTCCGACACCCGGACCCACGCCCCGTTCAGCTGCTCCATCTGCCTCCGTGCACCAGACGTCCATATCGGAAGCAGATGGCTCCAGTCACGGAATAGTGGCTGAGCTGCAGTACTGGTGGATAGATCATCAGTTGACCGGTAGTGGACAACCCCCTTAATAATTCACTGAACAAAGATGACTGCTTATCTGCATTTCTGTGGAAAATCACAAATATTACTCAACCCTGTTAAATGAGTATGTTATTGATATGTGCTGGTTTTGTATGTCTATAGTATAGATCTGACCAAGGGTGCAAAATTGAAAAGCAAGTGGGTGCTGGAGTAAAATATAATATTATATAGTGGTAGTGTATGTATTTGATATATGTTTAATAACTATAATATTTTTCATAGGCGCAAACTAGTAGACGGTTGTCTAACTTTAGGTCATTGTTGTGCCTTTCATTTCTTTACAGTGAGTTTCACAAGGCCCTGTCTTCTGGATGTAAGCAGCCATAAAAGGGATTGTTTTCTTCAATGGAGCACTTTCATGTTGATGGCCATTGTTAGTCTTGTTTAAATGTTCTACTTTCTGTTGATACTTTGGGGGGAATTTATCAATGGCTGAATGCCAGTATTATTGCAGTAAAAGGCACAAATTATGGCGCACGCATTTGCGCAATAATTTTTGACATTTTGCCGCTTTACATCGCCTCCCTCACTTTTACCGCAGCCCGACAAACGAACTATAATTTCCGCCAGGAACTGATGAAATTATAGGGGAAATATAGATTTCCCTTTCTGGCACACGGACAGCCAGAGATGCACCAAATCTATTAAGAGGCATGAGCCTCTTAAAATTAAGGCGTATTTTACTCTAGTGCCCTTTTTAATTAAGACTGGCATATGAAGCACCAGTCTTAATAAATTGCCCCCATTGTTTAAAAATTAGTCGTTTTCAAACAAATTACATATTCAGTAAAGTCAGATCACTGGGAGTTCTGACCACTGGGAAACCCATTGATCCCAAGAACGACTGTAGCCAGTCCACGCCCCTTGCAGAGGACACCCATACATTGTCACTTATGATTAGACGCATATGGCACAAGTCGCAATTAGTGAAAAAAAAATATTGCAACACTCGTGCCATTTGCGCTGCTTATGCCACTTTCTAAAAAGTGGAAAGAGCTTAGTGAATGGGCGGGGCCATCCGCTGCCCAAAAATTTACTATAACTTACGCCAGAAACTGGTGTAAATAATGGCGCAAATCTACTTCAATTCATAGCTGCAGTAGATTTTACTTTTGTGATGCATGGATGGCAAGAGAAGGCATGCACCTATTATTAAATTAGGGGCATTTTACTCTAGTATGTTTTAGACTTAGACTCAGGTTTTAAATGCCAGTCTTAATACATTTCCCCCAATATGTTATTTGTGGGAAAGCACCTTACAACTTCCATTACGAAATGTAAAGTATGTCTTGTTACTCACTAAGCTGCTGTTATATGACCGGTTATAGTTCAGATATAATAAAGTTAAAATATTCTATGCTATGAATTTTAGTTGTTACATTAACGATTTATGTTTCTATTTTGTATACAACTGTGGGTCATTATATTGTTACTATGTTAAAGACCATTACAATATATCTTAGGCCACTCTTCTTAGGGCCTGTTCACATCAGCGTTTGCCTTCCGTGTGGGCTTTCCATTCATCTGTTCCGTCAGAGGAACGGAAAGCATCCTTTCCGTTTGCAAGACCATTGATTTCAATGGTATTTTCTTGGTTTCTGTTATGTTGATATGGGTGGGACAAATATTAACCCCTTCAGGACCCAGCCTGTTTTGGCCTTCAGGACGAAGACGATTTTTCAAATCTGACGTGTCACTTTATGTGGTAATAACTTGGGAATGCTTTTACCTATCCAAGTGATTCTGAGATTGTTTTCTCGTGACATATTGTACTTTATCTTCGTGAAAAAATTTGGTCGATACATTCAGTATTTATTGGTAAAAAACACCAAAGATTTGAAGAAAATTTGCAAAAATTAGCATTTTTCTAAATTTAAATGTATCTGCTTGTAAAACAGATAGTAATACCACACAAAATAGTTACTAGTTTACATTTCCCATATGTCTACTTTATGTTTGCATCGTTTTTACTTAGAACTTTAGCAGCGATTTCTCATATTTTCAAGAAAATTTCGAAAGGCGATTTTTACATGGACCAGTTCAGTTCTGAAGTGGCTTTGAGAGCCTTCTATATTAGTAAGTCCCCATGTATCACCCCATTTTAAAAACTGCATCCCTCAAAGTATTCAAAACAGCATTCAGAAAGTGTTTCAACCCTTTAGGCGTTTCACAGAAATTAAAGCAACGTAGAGGTGAAATTTACAAATTTCATTTTTTTTTAATAAAATTCATTTGTAATAAAAAAAAATTCTATACCACAAAGTTTTACCCGAGAAATGGAACTCATTATTTATTGGCCAGATTCTGCAGTTTTTAGAAATGTCCCACATGTGGCTCCAATGCGCTAATTTACTGAAATACAGGCCTCAGAAGCAAAGGAGCACCTAGTGGATTTTGGGGTTTTTGGATTTTGGGGTTTGAAGAGGTCTTGTGGGGCCAAAACAATAAAGACCCCCAAAAGTGACCTCATTTTGGAAACTACACCCCTCAGGGAATTTATCTAGGGGTATAGTTAGCATTTTGAACCCACAGTTTTTTTGCTAAATGTATTTGAATTAGTATGTAAAGATGAAAATCTACTTTTTTTTTCTGAAAAAAAGGTAGAAATGTTTAATTTTTTCAAGGAATAAAAGAGAAAAAACACCCCAACATATGTAAAGCAATTTCTTCCAATTATAGCAATACCCCATATGTGGTAATAAACTGCTGTTTGGACCCACAGCAGGTCTCAGAAGGGAAGGAGTACCATTTGGATTTTGAAATTCTGATTTTGCTGGAATAGTTTTCAGTGCCGTGTCGTGTCGTACTTGCAATGCACTGGAGGGAACAAAATAGTGGAAACCCCCGAAAAGTGACCCCATGTCAGGTTTGAAGAGGTCTTGTGGGGCCAAAACCATAAAGACCCCCAAAAGTGACCTCATTTTGGAAACTACACCCCTCAGGGAATTTTTCTAGGGATAAAGTTAGCATTTTGACCCCACAGTTGTTTTGCTGAATTCATTGGAATTATTCTGTAAAGGTAAAAATCTAATTTTTTTTTTTTTAAAAAAAGGTACCCATTTTTAATTTTTACAAGGAATAAAGGAGAAAAAGCACCCTAACATTTGTAAAACAATTTCTCCCGATTACGGAAATATGCCATATGTGGTAATGAACTGCTGTTTGGACCCACAGCAGGGCTTAGAAGGGAAGGAGCGCTATTTAGCTTTTGGAGCTCAAATCTAGCTGAAATGGTTTTTGGGTGCCATGTCGCATTTGCAAAGCCCCGGAGAGGACAAAACAGTGGAAACCACACAAAAGTGACACCCATTTTGGAAATTACACCACTTAAAGAATCTATCTAGGGGTATAGTGAGCATTTAGACCCCACAAGTATTTTGCAGGATTTATTAGAATTAGGCCGTGAAAATGAATATCAACATTTCTTCCACTAAAATCTGAATTTTTTCAATTTCACAAAGGATAAAGGAGAAAAAATCTGCCCAATATTTGTAAAGCAATTTCTCCCGAGTATGGCTATACCCCACATGTGGTCATAAATGTTTTTTCATTAGAAATTAATTAACCCTTTCCGGACTGAACCATTTTTTTTCTTTTTCCTTTTTGGTTTTTCCCTCCTCGCATTCCAAGAGCCATAACTTTTTTATTTTTCCGTCAATAGAGTGGTGGGGGGCTTATTTATTGAGGGGTGAGCGGTCATTTTTATTGGTACAATTTTTTGCTACATACAACTTTTTTAGCACTTTTTATTACATTTTTTAGTAGAGCCAAGGTAACCAAAAAACAGCGATTGTGCCGTTTTAAATTCTTTATTTTTCACGTGAGACGCTCCATACATCACCCCCCACACTACCACATGCTATGTCGTGGTGCGCAAAGGGGTTAATATGCAGCGGATGGTGCAGAGTGAAAATTACAATTTACCCTTTCACCTATGACCGCACCCCTGGAGAGACGTCCCATCCGCTGGACAGGAAACCTGAGGATATAAAAAGGGACACACCTCTCCACACACCCAGTCAGGTTTCCTGTCCTCCGGATGGAAGGATTGTACTGAGGAAAAGCACTTCTCCCGGGGTTGCAGACCCCCTAGCAAGGTATTACCTTATTCCACTAGGGGTGCTCTGGAAGGTATAAGTCTCCTTTTGGAGGGAGCAACCTTGAGCCTGGTACAGGTACTCCCTCCTCTCCCGGTCCATCGCCTCCCTCCTGCAGCCTGCAAACGGAGGTGGTTTAAGGTCCACCGTGGTCCTTCCTCTGGCGGGGAGCGGCTTCCCGGGGTCATGTTCAGCTCAGCTGGACCATGCCCAGTGTTTGCGGCTTTCCGGCGCATTGACAGGCACTTCCGGTCGCCGCGACGCGTCACTTCTGGTGGGGTGATGCGTCCAACACTCCAGGAGGCGGTGGTTCCGGTGACCCATGCGGGGAGGAGGCGCTCCAGCGTCCGGAGCCGAGGGCCTCCCAGCCAATCCATGGCCTATTTAGGCCTATAACAGCAGGAGCTTCGGTCTCCAGTCTTCTTCCTCCATTATGGAAACGCCAGGAGAAGCACCAGCATGCACTGACCGCTCGGATGCCAAATCCTCCAGTCCGGTATTTGAGGACGCCAGGAATATGGGGTAAGATAAAAAAAAAACCTTCCTTACTAAATACTGTTACCCTTTCTTCTGTACATATGTTTAGGCCAGAGATTGTCATAGAAAAAAACGGGATAAGGCCCATAACAAGGAATGTGCTATTTGTAAAAAGAAACTAGCATCATCCTATAACAAAAGGCTCTGTCAGAAATGTTTAGACAACTTCATCTCAGAAGAGTCTACAAACTTAGCCACAAGTATCAAGGATATTGTGAGGGCTGAAGTTAGAAACTCAATAAAGTCCCTTAAAAGGAAAAAAGTTCCACCATCTGCCTCTTCTAGCCGGATGGATTCTGATTCCTCAGCTTAGGAGGATCCTCAACTAGGAGAAGAAGGGGAGTACAGCTCCTTAGATTCCTCAGGTGAGGATGAGGGAGAAAGGAATTTGTTCCCAACTGAGGACATAGACCTACTCCTTAAAACGGTAAGGGCAACTATGAACATAGATGATCCTAAGGAACCTCGGTCTGTCCAGGACATAATGTTTCAAGGCCCAGGACCTAAAAAGAATAGAACCTTTCTCATCCATAGAAACATAACTAACCTCATTAAAAGATAATGGAAAAATCCTGATAGGAAAGCAGGTATTCCCAAATTCCTCAAAAGGAAGTATCCCTTTGAGGACGAGGTATGTAAGGACTGGGATAACACCCCTAGATTCGATGCTCCAGTAGCTAATATTTTAAGGAAACACTCCCTTCCCTTTGAAGATCTAGGCTCCTTGTCTGACCCCATGGATAGGAAGGCCGACTTCTATCTAAAAAAGACCTGGGAAGCCTCTACAGGGGCCTTTAAACCAGGCATTGCAGCCACCTGTGTGGCCAGATCTCTGAAAATTTGGCTTGCACAATTGGAGCTTCATCTAAAAGACAAGACCCCTCGGGATGAAATCTTATCCTCCCTTCCAACACTTTCCAAGGCCGCAGATTTCTTGGCAGATGCCTCAGTAGACTCTGTATGCCTTTCCGCCAGATCAGCAGCCCTGTCAAATTCTGCTAGACGAGCGATCTGGCTGAAAACCTGGAAAGAGGACACTGGATCCAAAGGGAAGCTGTGCGCTATTCCCTGCTCGGGAGATTATCTCTTTGGGCCCCTGCTTGACGACCTGCTGGAAAAAGCGTCCGATAGCAAAAAGGGGTTCCCTGCACAAGCAAGGCCAACAAAAGATTCCTTTCGTCCCAAAGGGCCTAATAACAAAAGACCTAACCCTAGGGGACAGGACTTTAGATCCTCAAGATTTACTAGGAAGAAGAAGTCCTTTCTCTTCAAGCCCCAGAAGGACCCTAAAAATAGGGACCAACAATAACGCCATAGAGTCTATGGTGGGGGGTCGTCTTTCCCTGTTTGTCAAGGATTGGCAGAAAATATCAGCAAATCCTTGGATTCTAGGAATCATAAAAACGGGGTACGTACTAGAGTTCAGGTCCCGGACAGATTTTTTCCCACAAGGGCCCTAAGGGACCCAGAGCAACAAAAGATCCTAGAATTAGAAGTCCTGTCACTCGTAAAAAAAGGAGTCCTAATTCAGGTTCCAAGCATAGAGACAGGTCAATGCTTTTATTCCCCTCTCTTCCTCGTGAACAAACCAGGAGGAAAACACAGGGTCATTATAAACCTAAAAAGATTAAATCTTTATCTGACCTACAAAAAATTCTGCATGGAGAGCATTGCGTCAACTATAAATCTCCGCTCCAGGGATTGTGTGATGGCCTCAATAGATCTGGAGGACGCTTACTATCACGTACCCATATGTCTTCATCATCAAAGATATCTAAGGGTAGCAGTGACACTCAACGGGTCGGTAATTCACCTACAATACAGAGCCCTCCCCTTTGGCATCTCACAAGCCCCAAGGGTATTTTCAAAACTGATAGCGGAAATGACCTCTTACATCAGGACGAACGACATCCTCCTGATCCCATACCTGGACGATTTTCTGTTGGTTGCAGAAACATCTCAAACCTTGACCATACAGATACAAATAGTTTGCGCTATACTAACAAAATTACAATCAAATATGCAACTCGGCTCTCTACTCACTGAAATATCTCAACAAGGAGATGAACAACCGGAGCAGGTAAAAAAAGAGGTGAAATCCTCAACATCACAAAAAACAGAGACAAAATGATAGTTTTTTTTACCGCTCAGACGGTTGTGGATGTAAAGTCTGAAGTGTCCATCAAGGGTTTGATCTTCCCCTCAGCTAGCAGAAAGAACAATCCAAATTTCCACTGGTGTGTATATCTCGCTGGTACTTGTGGTTCCACACAGAAATGAAACTGCAGAAATGCAACTGCTTGCTGTGTAGATCCTCGTACTTGATGTGTGGACTTATGTATGTGGGAAGAACTGCTAGAAAACTGAAAACACGATTAGCTGAGCATTGCAACAACATTAGAAAAGGAAAAATTGACCATAGCGTATCTGCACACTATGCGAAGTTTCATAATAAAAATCCTAATGGAACAAAATTCTATGGAGTTGAATCTGTTGAAAATCATTGGCGTGGTGATAATTATATAAAAAAAATGAGCCAAAGAGAATCCTATTGGATCTATCAATTAAAAACACTATGCCCTTTGGGATTAAACTTGGACTTTGAATTAAAATGTTTTCTTTAAATCACAGCTCTAATTACATCTACATCAATTTTTTTTTTTTTTGTAGCTACCTTCTAACCAAAAAAGAAAAAGGAAAATAAAAAGGGTGTTTTACCCACATGTATAACAAAATTAGGATGGAACATAAATTAAAAAAAATCTAATTTAAACCCATCAAAAAGATGTGTATTCCTGAGAACTCTGCTGGACTTCAAGCAGATGTCCTTCCTTCCAGAAGAAAAAATCAGTCCCCTGATAGACAGGATATCAGAGATCTACCTAGGCCATATGACATCCTTCAGGAAAGCTATGTCTGTCCTGGGCCTCATGACATCATGCATCCCAGCTGTACTATGGGCTCACTTCAGATCCGGGACCCTACAGTGGGACATTTTAAATCAGTGGGACAGAAGCAGTCTCTCCCTAGACCAGCCCCTACACATCTCTTCCACAGCAAGGCTGTCCCTCAGATGGTGGTTGAACAGGGAGAACCTCATGCGGGGTATTTCATGGAAGTTAACCCCTATTCTCAACATTACCACAGATGCGAGTCCTTGGGGGTGGGGAGCTCATTACGACTCCTCTCTTTTTCAGGGTCAGTGGGATCAACAGACCGTTCAGAGATCCTCCTACTTCAGGGAACTGGCGGCAGTACTTCAGGCCTTGAAGAGATCCATACCTGTAATTTCAGGTCGACACTTAAAGATCTATTCCAACAACACGACCGCAGTGTCTTATATAAATCGGCAGGGGGGTACAAGATCGGCCTCGCTGATGGACTTCTCCTCACAGATCTTTTTCCTGGCAGAACACCACCTATTGACCCTATCAGCTCTCCATCTGAAGGGAAAAGACAACCAGGTGGCAGACTTCCTAAGCCGAGAAAGGCTTCGCCAATCCAGAATGGTGCCTGAATACAACAGTATTTCAGAAAATCATCCTCAAATGGGGGACCCCATCAATAGATCTATTTGTGTCCAAGGAAAACAGACTCAAAGATTCTTCTCCCTAAACCCTTTTAGACCACCCAACAGCAATAGATGCATTCTCCCAGTATTGGAGTCAAGAGAGGGGCTACGCCTCCCCCCCCCCCCCCGAACCTCCTCCCAAGAGTGATAAGGAAGGTCAGAGAAGACAAGGCCAGTGTGATATTAATAGCCCCCTTCTGGCCAAAGAGACCATGGTTCACGTGGTTGAGGAAAATGTCTTCAGACCAACCATGGGTTCTCCCGAACATGCCAGATCTCCTATATCAGGGCCCAGTAACACACCCCGGCATTCAGAAACTCCATCTGACAGCCTGGAAACTGGAAGTCCTTAGGCAAAGAGGATTCTCAAAATCTGTCATTTCCATCCTACTAGCCGGTAGGAAACCGGTTACCTCAAAAATATATCTGAGGTCCTGGAAGGCATTCTTGAATTTTTCAGGCAAGGATATTAATCCCTTAACCAGACCAGATATTCCCTTAATATTGGATTTCCTCCAGGCCGGATTAAATAAAAATCATAGGCCTACTACGTTAAAGGTTCAGATTTCTGCTTTAAGTTCCTTTTTCAATTCTAAATTAGCAGAACACCCCTGGATCAAGAGATTCCTAACCGCTGCCTGCAACCTTAAACCCCAGATAAGATCCCCAGTTCCTCCCTGGGACTTAAAGCTCGTTCTCCAGGCTATGATAAATCCACCTTTTGAACCAATAGACTCGATCTCCTTGAAAATGCTGACACTCAAAATGACATTCTTGTTATCCATTACATCAGCCCGTAGAGTGAGTGAGATTCAGGCCCTCTCTGCCTTCCCTCCACATACCCTACTGTTAGACGATGGTCATCTTAAAAACCTTACCAGGATTTCTTCCTAAAGGGGTGTCCCCCTTTCATTTAGACCAAGATATTGTTCTTCCCTCCTTCTGTGATTCCCCAAAAAATCAGAGGGAACAACAGTTTAACTGCCTAGACGTAAGAAGATGCCTAGTCCAGTACCTAAAGATTACCCAGGATCTAAGATCCTCAGAAAATTTGTTTGTCCAGTTTCAGGGTCCTAACAAAGGTCCTGCAGCCAGTAAAGCCACCATAGCAAGGTGGATCAAGCAGGCCATACAATTAGCCTACATAAATCAGAAGCTCAAGCCCCCAGAGTTTTTCGGAGTTCACTCCACCAGGGCTGTGTCCACTTCATGGGCAGAGAGAGCAGAGGCATCTCTAGACCAGATATGCAAGGCTGCCACATGGAGTTCTCCTCACACCTTTTTCAAGCACTACCGATTACAACTGCATACAGCCTCTGACTTGGCCTTTGGTAGAAAGGTGCTACAAGCTGTGGTCCCACCCTAAAAATACTGATTTCTATTTTGCATTTCCAGGGGTGCTGTCATAGGTGAAAGGATAAAAGATTGATTACTTACCGGTAATCGGTTTTTCAAGAACCTATGACAGCACCCCGCTGTTACCCTCCCTATGGTTTGTGGCAAATGAACCCTCATAAGATAGATCGCTAACCTAAATTTAAGAGTTTCTTGTAAATATTGTATATATAAAGGTGTGAGGGAATTTCACTATTGGTTAAGAAAAAAGAAAAAAAAGAAAACGCCAACAACAATATAAACTAAACTATTTCTCATCCTGAGTTCTTTCTAAAGACTGGGTGTGTGGAGAGGTGTGTCCCTTTTTATATCCTCAGGTTTCCTGTCCAGCGGATGGGACGTCTCTCCAGGGGTGCTGTCATAGGTTCTTGAAAAACCGATTACCGCTAAGTAATCAATCTTTTTCCACTGATATGCCATTTTAGTGCACTACATGTTATGCCCAGTTTGTGCCACTGAAGACAAATACCTCATAAAATATTAACTGGGTTAACCCGGGTATGGCAATGCCATATCTGTGGACGTAAACTGCTGTTTGGGCAGGCTGTAGGGCTCAAAAGGGAGGGAGCGGCATTTGGCGCGCAGATTTAGCTTGTTAGTTCTGTTTGGCGTTTTACTGGTATTTAAGTTTATAATGTGGGGGCATATGTAATCTGCACGGAGAACATCAGGGCATAATAAGAGGGTATAATAATGGGGTAAATAAATAATAATCCGCAGATGTGTGGCCGGTGTCGCACTGATAAATGGCGCCCGATCTTATCCGCTTTTTGAACCCTCTAAACATTTTGCATCGCCAGAGCTTTTTTATTTTTTTCTCCTCCGGAGCTGTGTGAGGGTTTATTCTTTGCGGGACAATCTGTAGTTTTCATTGGTTCAATTTTGGGTACCATAAATTTTTTTGATCACTTTTTATTCCATTTTTTGGTAAGCAAGGTGACCAAAAACCATCAATTCTGCGTGGTGGTTAACTGTTAATAAAAGACTTATTATAGGAAAAACAGCATTTTTTGTTTGTCACTTAGAACTTTTATTTTTACACTTTTTAAAAACATTTTTATTATCTTTTTTTTTACTTTTTGTATTTGTCCCACTAGGGGACACTTAGACTTGCAGCTCTGATGGTTGCTGGAATACATTACACTACCTACGTAGTGTAATGTATTCTAACTGTCAATGTGACGTGACAGTCACACTGACAGGAAGCCTCAGAGGACCAGCTGGAGGCTGCTCCTCCAAGGCTTCCATACATGGCAGCTCGGAGGCCATTGTCTCTGGTTGCTGTGATATGGATGATCGCCAGCCCCCGCAAATGCATGTGGGGGACTGCAGATCTGCTCTAAACCTCTTCAATGTGGCGATCGCAATCGACCACCGCATCGAAGGGGTTAATTGCCGATTTCAGCGGCGACAGGCCGCTGATCGGCAACGGGGAGAGCAGGGCAGACACCCTGCACAGTTAACCGCCGCTGCGGTGTAGCGCCGCGTGGTGGTTAACTGTTAAAGCGCGGACGTGACTGCATGCCCAGGTGCGCGGAGTTACTGCTCACCTGGGCGTTCGTGTACACCAAGGTGTGGGAAGGGGTTAATAGAGTATATGTTATATTTATTACAAGTATAGTACCCCCGTAAAAAGATTTATTGTCAGTAGACACGTTGTCATCCTAAATTACCCACTAAGCCCAAGTCCTATAAGATACTGTCTATATTTATTATGATATGCGATAGACCTCAGACTTCCAAAAGATGTGATTCTTGCTGTGTAATATTGGTTTACAGTAGTAGACATGAGCAGCTTTTATTATCATTGATCACACAGAGTGAAGTGACTTTAATACCCTTCACCTCCCAGCATATCTCCATGCCAACACCCACGGTAGGAAGATGATTCATGGACGGCTGATTGAGTTTGTGTGAACAATTATACAGGCCTGTAAATGGAGATCATACAATCACTAATAGCTCCTGTATATTTCTGTAGAAATTAGCACTTTTTTTTCACATATTCTTTTTAGAACAGAAATGATGTTACATCCCATGTGACCGCTGCAGCCTGTGATTGGCTGTGGCGGTCATATGGGATGAAACGTCATCCCAGGAGACCGGCCTGGATGAAGAAGCACAAAATTCTGGGTAAGTCTAAGATTTTTTTTCTCTGGGTTGCCTTTTTCTGCAGGTCAATTTCTGAGCGTTTATTCCGCACATCATTTACTCAGTGTGTGGATGAGATTTGTTCAAATCTCATCCACTCTGCTGCTACTGTATTAGGGCTTATTCACACGAACATAAAATAAGTCCGTGTGACGGCCGTTAAAACAACAGCCGTCTCGCGGACACATGTTTCAATGGGGCCGTTCACATGGCCGTTGTTTCAACTGACTATGTGAAGGGTCCATTGAAAAATAGAACTTGTCCTATTTTCTTCCGTTTTGACGGATCCCTCGATAGACTCAAGTCAGGGGCGTAGCTAAGGGGGGCACGTGGCGCATGTGCCCTGGGTGCAGCTAAGAGAGGGTGGGGAGGGGGGCACCGTGCCGGGCGCAGATACAATTGAATACTCCTCCTGGAGCGGAATCGCCCCTGACGTCACTATCCATATATGGGTAATGACGTCAGTGGCTTCCCCTCCAAGAGAGGAATTATACCTCCCGCTGTCCCGGATGGCCGGGGTCATGTCCTGCAGTCAACTGTATCTGCGTCCCCAGGACCCAGATGCAGTTGAACTTAATGCTGAAGCAATGAACCGTCAGCTCCTTGCTTCAGAGCAGAGGGAGCCTCTCCGCTCGCCGAGAACTCCCCGGGCACAGCGCTACTTTAAGCACTGTGCCCAGGGAAGCCCTGGACGTCACTGTCCATATATGAACTGTGACTTCAGTGGCTCCTCTGAAACGGAATCACCGTTGCCGACGTTCTGGCAGGGGATTCCACTCCAGGAGTAACCCCTGACGTCACTGTCCATAAATGTACAGTAGCATCTAGGAGCGGAATTCCCGGCCTATGCTCTGGCTGGGCATTCCGCTCCTAGAGGGAGTTCCAATGGCGCTATCTACAGAGACGGTAGCACTATTTTCATGGGCACTGTGGCACTATATAGGGGCACTATCTACAGAAGACACTGTCAAGATCTACATGGGCACTGTGGGCACTATATACATGGGAACTGTGGCACTATCTGCGTGGGCACTGGCACTAGGGGCATCTAAGGAGTCACTATACTGTATGGGGGTATCAAGGCGGCCTTATACTCTATGGGGGCATTATACTGTATGGGGCAGCTATAGGGGGATTATACTGTATGGAGGCAGCTATGGGGGCATTATGCTGTATGGGGCAGCCTTGGGCGCTTTAAGCTGTATGGTCATTATATTGTAGGGGGCAGCTATGGGGGCATTATTCTGTATGGTGGAGTAGCTATAGGGGCATTATGCTGTATGGAGGAATTTGGTTGGGCATTATACTGCATGGGGGCATCTATGTGGGAATTATACTGCATAGGAGGACTTGTGTGGGCATTATACTGTATGGGGGAAATCTGTGTGGGCTTTATACTGTATGGGGGCATTATACTGTATGTTGACAGCTATGGGGGCATTATACTGTGTGGGGGCAGCTGGCGGGGATTATACTGTGTTGCTATGCGTGCCGCTTCGTTTGTCCCTCTTTCTGATACTTGAAAGTAGGGAGGTATCCCCGGCAAATCGTTGCCGACGCTCTTTCCTGGGATTCCGCTCCTGGAGAAGCCCCTGACGTCATTATCCATATATGGACAGTGACGGCGGGGGCTCCTCTAGGAAGCCCCAATGACGCTATGTACAGGGTGGGGGGGTGGCACTATCTGCAGGGGTGTGTATGGCACGATCTTCAAGGGGGGTGTGTGGCACTATCTACAAGAGGAAGATGTTCATTATGTCCCCATATATTTTCATTAGCCTCAGTTATACAATCTGTTTTAGTCAGTCACTGACCTCTTTATTTATTTTAATTTATTATAATGTTAATTACTTTATATAGCCATAAAATTCAGAAAAGGTTCCATAAAAAAAAATTACATCTCATTGATTGGTAGAGAAAGCAAACCTGGTGAGGGAGAAGGAAATGTTGGGAAAGCGGTTCGGGAGGGGGCACGAAACTGAATCTTTGCCCCGGGTGCTGGAGAACCCAGCTACGCCTCTTCTCAAGTCTATGGGGATCCGTGAAAACCGGTCCCACACGGGTGAAGCTCGGATGTGAAAAATGGCACTAGTTCGCGTGACTCTGGCCTTATGCTGCGGATTTTCCGCAATTAAATCCGTTGCAGAAAATCCTCGTTATTTACACTGCATGAGAACTTACCCTTACACAGCCGCATACAGGGACAGAAATGTAACAATATATATATGGGTAATTCATTTATTTCATTTTATAAGGCTTTCTTCACACAGTGCCGATTTGCTGCAAATTTTGAAAGTATTTTTTAAGCCAAAACCAGTAACAGAACATAAGAAGAAGAAATATATAACAGAAAGGCTTTATAGGTCTGCTCTTCTTGATCTGCACTGTGTGAACAAGACCTAATGATTTCCCAGATCACCCCTAAGGCTTTGTTTACACCGTATCCAGGAGATCTGGTGAAAACTCTCCACTCTATTATGCTAATCCTCCCTTTGATCTAAAAAGACGTACGGGAGAACGAACATGATGTGAACCTTGCCTTTTGGCAATTTTTCCAGTGAAATAGGTATTACACATTTGGAGTGTATTCACTTGTGTCAATTTTGTTGCATTTCGTTGTGGCAATTTTTATAATTGCAGCAAAAACTGCTGTGGTTCTTACAAAAATGGCTCACTTTTGCCACAGTTACAAAAAACGCAATAAAAGCATGTATAAACACAATGAAAAAAACAAACTTGTTCATTAAAATACACCATTGATCGCTCTTGGATAAATTCTACAGACATACGTACATATAAAGGGTAGAAACAAAAATGCTTGGGAGGGGAACACAATCAGGCTGGGTTCACACGACCTATTTTCAGGCGTAAACGAGGCGTATTATGCCTCGATTTACGCCTGAAAATACGGCTCCAATACGTCGGCAAACAGCTGCCCATTCATTTGAATGGGTTTGCCAACGTACTGTGCAGACGACCTGTAATTTACGCGTCGTCATTTGACAGCTGTCAAACGACGACGCGTAAAATGACTGCCTCGTCAAAGAAGTGCAGGACACTTCTTTGGACATTTTTGGAGCCGTTTTCTCATAGACTCCAATGAAAACCGCTCCAAAAACGGACGTAAAAAACGCTGTGAAAAGCGCGAGTTGCTCAAAAAACTTCTGAAAATCAGGGGTTGTTTTTCCTTGAAAACAGCTCCGTATTTTCAGACGTTTTTGGTCATTACGTGGGCACATACCCTCAAGGAATACCAGGCTGTTTCTTTCAGCTCCGAAAGTGTATGCAATCTTAAGGATATGTTCACACGCACTAATTACGGACGTAATTCGGGCGTTTTTGCCCCGAATTACGTTCGAAAATAGCGCTGACAAACATCTGCCCATTGAAAGCAATGGGCAGACGTTTGTCTGTTCACACGAGGCGTAATTTACGCGCCGCTGTCAAATGTAAATAGACGCCCGCGTCAAAGAAGTGACCTGTCACTTCTTTGGCCGTAATTGGAGCCGTTATTCATTGACTTCAATGAATAGCAGTGCCAATTACGTCCGTAATGGACGCGGCGCTCAAGCGCCTGCACATGCCGTTACGGCTGAAATTACGGGGATGTTTTCAGGCTGAAACGTCCCCGTAATTTCAGCCATTACGGACGCCCTCGTGTGAACATACCTTTAGTGTACCATTCCTCACATTACAACAATTTAGATATTGAAGATCCCCCATGATGCCACGTCTGAATAATGATTCATCTATAGCCATCTGTAGTGATTTGTACCTGAATATTAAGATCTAACTAATGGCGAAAAAAAATGTCAAGTTTTCTGGCGTTAAAAAAGTCGGAAAATATGGTGCACGCAATATTTGTTCATCAATTTCAAACTTTCCGCCATTGGGTAGTGCTTAGCGGGAGTGAGCAGTAAAAAGATTGAGGGTATGTTCACACGGGCTATTTCCGGCCGTTTTTCAGGCCGAAAACGGCCAAAAACCGGTATCAGAACGCCTGCAAACATCTGCCGATTGATTGCAATGGGAAAAATGGAATTCTGTTCCGATGGGCCGTTTTTTTATGCGGGCATTTTGAAAAACGGCGTGTAAAAAAAACGGCCGCGAAAAAGAAGTGCCTGTCTTTTCTTGGGACGTTTTTGGAGCCGTTTTTCATAGACTCTATGGAAAACCGCTCCAAAAACAGCCGCGAGTGGCATAAAATAAGTCTGAAAATCAGGAGCTGCTTTCCCTTGAAAACCGCTATTTTGAGGCGTTTCTGAGTTTGTGTGTGAACATACCTTGACTATAATTTACGCCAGAAACTAGTAAATTATACCAGAAATCTATGCCAGCTTGTAACTGGTGTCGATTTCCCTTTGATGCACACGGACAGCCCAAGCTACGTAAAAAATTTTTTAGAGGCGTCTTACTTGCATCTTACTCCAGCAGGCTTCAATCTAAAACTGGCATATAAAATGCCAGTCTTGGTAAATCTGTCCCTCTGACTCCTACGTTATCGTTACTGCCTTGAGTGGCTTTATTAAAAATATACATGAGAATCAGTATAATATGATAGCTATGATCCATCATAATCTCGCATTCTGTACATTTGTACTTGTATTCACTTCATGTGATCGACAAGCCTCTTGTGCTGTCATTTTTCATATGTCCTCCATCTGATTCCAGCTTTCTTTCATTTTGTAGTCCTGTCTCTTTAAATCACAACAAGCTCTTAGTTTAATGAGATGTGAAGGTTTAATTTTTCATTCCCAGAAATGTTATCGTGCCGCGGACTCATCTTATTTGCATTACACTTGTGCATATTGTTACCATGGTGCCATCTGTTCAGGTGACACAAGAGGCATACAGGATGGAAGATATAAAAGATCCACAGAATATATGGATGGCATCCTACACTAAACACATATCACGGGCATATACTAAACTCGTTGTATTATCCTCTTTAATCTTCCCAATTATCCTACACACTTAGGATATGCTCACACGGAGCGTTTTCAGCCGTTTTTCGGGCCGTAAACGTCCGGAAAAATGGCTGAAAAATCGGAAGCAGAACGCCTACAAACATCTGCCCATTGATTTCAATGGGAAATATGGTGTTCTGTTCCGATGGGGCAATTTTTACGTTGGCGATTTTCAAAACGGCCGCGTAAAAAAAAAGTGCATGTCACTTCTTGAGCCGTTTTTGGAGCCGTTTTTTTATTGACTCTATAGAAAAACAGCTCCAAGAACAACCGTAAAAAACGGCTGAAAATCAGCAGCTGTTTTCCCTTGAAAACGGCTTCGTATTTTCAGACATTTTTAATTTTGTGATCTCCCATAGAAAGCAATGTTCATGTACTACTGGATTATTATGGAATAACCTGTTCACATTTAGCATAGTCAAAAATATTCTTAGAAGGACGAATTGACAAGATTTTTTTTTATTTTTTTTTACCAGTTTAGGCCCGGTTCACTTCTGCGTTGGCGGCTCGATTAGGGGCTTCCGTCACAGTTCCGGCCAATCCCACTCACATTAGGCCTTGTTCACACTTTGCTATTCAAGGCTGGGTTCCCACGTAGCGTAAACGCTACGGAATTCTGTGCGGAAATTCCGCAGCATTTACAGTAGCAGCAAAGTGAATGAGAGTTATAAAATCTCATGCCCACGCTGTAGAAAAAACGTGCGGAAAGTTTTCTGCGGTGCCACTTTCAATTCCGCAGCAAGTAAATTTATGCAGCGGGTTCTGTGCAAAGATGCGGTGTGTTTGGCCCATAGTGTTCAAAGGGGAGCTTAAATTCTGCAACCGTTGCGTGTTTTACAGCGGAAACACAGTAAAAACCGCTTCAAATCCGCAGGTGCACATATACTTTGCAATGTTTAACACTAAATCCACAGGTAAAACCGCTGTGTTTCCGCAGCAATGTGAGCAGGAAAAACGCAATATTTGGTGTGGATTTCTGTGACAGATTTAGCAGCGTTTTTCTTGATTCTGCTGCAGACTTTCTGTTGCAGATAAACTGCAGTGTATCCTATGTGGGGGAACATATCCTTAGCAGTACTTTGTGGGTTTTTATTTTATTTTTTGCCAAAATCAGTAGTGGATGCAAAAGTAGAAATGTTTTCATCATTTTTTCTGTTTAGGGTCCATTCACGGTTTTGGTTTTAAACACTAGATTAACAATACAGATCAAACACGGAAATGTGAATGAGGCCTAAAGTGAGTGAAAACGCTGTCAATTATATGAGGAAAATTCATAACTAGCAAGTTTTGTAGTAGTTTTTTGTTTTTATTGAAAGCACTCCCTTTACCAATGGAAGTGCTCTGATAATCAGTTGCAGGCCGCAATCCCAATAGTGGGCCAGCAGTGCTACCAAAAGAATACAAGCTCAGTATCTAGCATTCTGTATTTAGTCAGTGTAGGGGCTTGTCCACATGTAATGGAATTGCTGCAGAAAATGTCGCAGCAATTCCGCAGAAAGTAGCAGACATTCCGCTGCGGAAAAAATGCACCGTTTCCTGCGGTTTTTACTGCAGAAAATGGTGCGTATTTTGCGGCGTTTTCTGTCAATGTTCTCCTCTGAAAAATGTAGCAATTCAGTCCACTTTTCACAGCAAGAATTGACATACTGTGGTATGAAAAATACGCCAGTATTGATGCTAAAATGTGAATGGGGCCATAGTCTGCTGAACCTCCAGCCAGAGGCAGCTTTTGGACTTTGGACTACTTTCAAATGTGGTGAAATTGCCTCAGATTCTACACAGAAAATCTGCAGTTACAGTACAATACATGTGGATGTAGCGGGAAAAATCTGTGGCAGAAAAAGCATGCTACATGTGGACATACTACGGCTGGGCCCATCTGCTGCTGAGGGTCTATGGACCACCTGGATTAGGGGGCAGGTTGCAATGGCTAACTTTGTTCCGCTACAGCTACCACAGTAGGGAAACAGTAGGAAATTTGTTATTAGGAGAGATTTATCAAAAAGTAGTGCATAGTGCAAGGGAAATGTGGAGCAGTTGCCAATAGCAACCAACCGGATTCCAGCTCTCATTTTTGAAGGGCCCTCTGGAAAATTAAAGCTGGAATCTCATGGTTGCTATTGGCAACTGCTTCACGTCTCCCTTCCCATTTAATATATTTCTCCCCAGTGTGTCAAGATGTCTGCACCTCTTTGTTAATATTAATTGGTCTGTAAATGGTTAAGAAATAAGAGGCCAACAAGAGACTTTACATCTCTAAACATTTATTAGCTACTTTCATTATGAAATAAATACACTGTAAAACTATACAAAAGTCTAAATCATTGGTAAAGACATTTGGAGTTAGCACTTTTCTTCCAAAGAATGATAAAATACATTGATACAAAAATACAAGATTTGTTTTGTAGTCGCCATAAGCACTGATAATACAATTTAACGGCCATATAATTAACTTTGGGTTAAAATCACATGATCAGAGCTCACCGGATGCCAGCTAGAAGCGCACTGCATCATGTGCTGTACTGTGATATCACATTGTATGTGCAGAAAAGAGGCAAACAGCAGATCGCAAGAAGGGATTACTATGTGGGATTTGTCCGTTTAGATTAGCTTGTCTGAAGTTAAAGTGTATGGTTTCTCATTTTTTATGTAATGCGTAAAAACTGTACATATTCTTTGTGTAAAAGAGTGTTCCACGTTTTTGCTAGAGCTGTTTCTTGGAGAGAAAGCCGCCATGATTGTGGTAGTAGATGCAGTTTTGCTGTGTACTGCTTTACTTTATATCCCATTCACAACTTGCATTATATTTTTTAGGCCTTTATTCTAAAAAGTGAAGCTCAGCGAAAGGTCTTAAAACTCCGATCACATTTATTATAAATAGGGCTTAAAGGGATCACTGCAAATTTTTGTAAGGCCGACTTCACACACAGCGCTTTGCAGTGTTTTCGGTGGTGAACTTTTGCACTTTTTTTGGGCTAAAACGCTCCAGTCAGATGTTAGTTTAAGGGTATGTGCACACACACTAATTACGTCCGTAATTGACGGACGTATTTCGGCCGCAAGTCCCGGACCGAACACAGTGCAGAGAGCCGGGCTCCTAGCATCATAGTTATGTACGATGCTAGGAGCCCCTGCCTCTCCGTGGAACTACTGTCCCGTACTGAAAACATGATTACAGTACGGGACAGTTGTCCTGCAGAGAGGCAGGGACTCCTAGCATCGTACATAACTATGATGCTAGGAGCCCGGCTCCCTGCACTGAGTTCGGTCCGGGACTTGCGGCCGAAATACGTCCGTCAATTACGGACGTAATTAGTGTGTGTGCACATACCCTAAAGTATATAGTGAAATTAGAAAGCCTGGAAACTGTTTTGGGTACTGGTGTTTTTTGTAGAATTTTTGGGTCAGGGACATTTTTATCAAAACGCAGTCTGCTCTAACTATGGTAGTTTTTCCACGTGTTTTTCTCCATAGGCTTCTCAATCGAACTTCAAAACCACCAGGAAAAAACACCAGGAAAAAATGGGCCCTCAAAAAAATAGAACCACCAAAAACTGCAGGCATTTTTACATGCATTCTTAAACGCTAAAATACAATCTGTGTGGGAAGGAGGCCTGGTTTGGGTGTGTACTTGTTTACTCTCATCCATACAGCACAGTTTCCTGAGAGCTCCACTCTGGTAACCGCTTTCAGTACACACATACATAACACCGTAAGACTGGATTCACACGGGACGGAAACGCTGCAGTTTTGAACGAATCTCATACACATGCCGGTGAACATTTTCAGGATGTAAATCAAAACATGCTGCGGATTTCCTACTTGTGAACTGAAAACCTGCAGCGGATTACAGCACCAGCCGCGTAGATGAGATCTGATCAAGTCTCACCCACCTGCTGCAGAACATTTTCCACACCCAAAAAAACAAGTATTGCTGTGAATTTTCACATCCGCCGCATTCTCATTCTGTTTGAATGCTTTGTGCTGTGGATTCACTGCGGAAAAATCTGATGTTCGTGGGTATTTTGTTGATCAGCCTATTCGGATGTGTTAATGTACATCAGGTATCAATGTGTTAATAAGATAAGCTGTCCACAAAAATACATGATATGATCCACAGCATTAGGGCTGCTTGTTGGCAGCTTTTTTTTTTTTTCCTATACTGCACAGTCAATCCAAATGATCAAAAGTACATCGCCTCATTCTGCTACAATCTAACATGTAGTATCACAGCAAAGATTTCTCTCATTTAGTTTGTATTCTATATTCGTATTAAGTCATATGTTGCCATAGAAAATTCAGTGAGGCTTAACTTAAATATAGCGTCCATTATGGAAGGGCGCTCAACCAATTTGTGAAAAATTACAGTAAATGTAAAGTGAAGTTGGGGTTCTACTAAATCACAAGTAAATAGGTGGATGAAGCACGCCATAAAAAAAAATAAAAAATTATAGGATTTTGTAAAATATAAAAATAGGGTCAATAAAATCCTATAAGAAAATCTGAGGCTTTTACTTAACATACTGGAGAAAATAGGTTTAACTTCTTTATATAAACTATTGACAAGTAAAAAAAAAAAAAAAAAGGAGCACACACGCCAGAACTGCCAAGCCAAGCTGGGAGTGCTAAATTTACATAATAGAATAAAGCATAAAAAAAAAAGACTAGGGGCACACCATATGATCAAGGCTGCTGGAACAGGTTTAGGAAAAGGAGAATAGCCTGAAGCTAGAGCAACAATAGTGCATACAAGGACGGGAAAGCTGGGGGATGTGCAGAAATTACAATGGTTGTGTCAAGGGAAGCTGAAATGCAATAATCAGTTGTCACTGGAAAGCAAAAAGGGACAGATTATTGGCATGACCAGTCAGGTGCCAGCGCTCACATTTGGTGATGGTGTGTAAGGCCTTGTTCTTAGAGAGCAGATATTGCCAGTCATTTTCAAGCCAGAACCAGAAACTGAACCTAAACAGAAGAAATATATAAAAGAAGGCCTTATAGGTCTGCTCCCCTGGATCAAAATCTGGTTTTGACTTTAAAAATGAATGCAAAATCTGCACTGTGTACACATACCCTTACATCTCTAGAGTGGGGAGGACTTCATCATTTTTCTTAGAGTTTAAAGAGGTTTGCCGAAACTTCTATCATTCATATTTCTAAATTGAAAATCTAAGGTGGTGTGATGTCCCGTACATGCTTCCCATAATCCTTTTCTTCCTATTCAGTCTCTGAATGTACAGAACGCCATGCCCCAAAACCAGAAGCACCGAAAAAGGGTAAAAAGAAAAAACACCAACCTTTTTATTAAAAGTGCTTCAGACTAATGCGTTTACAAAGTTTTTTTATGGAGACTTGGAAAACCCATGGAAATGTTACATTTTTGGTGGTAAAAGAAAGCACTTATCCAATAATTACACCCAAGCTAACGGGTAATGGGCAGCTACACACTCCGTGAACCTCCAATACATCAATCCCATACAGGTCTGCTGAAACGTTTTGTTCCGCTCCATAAAACTGACTATAATGAGGATTATGTCACACTTTGCACACTGTCATCATTCGAATCCAAGTAACTAAATTCTAATACACAAATAACCAAACCAAAATCTGAAACGTTATTATATGTGCCACCCCACATGTACAAACGGATTATTCGGCTGTTATTTCTAGTAACTTGCTTGTGCTAATAATTTGACCACATATACCAGTGCTAGTGTCTTTGCCCCTGTATACATGCTGATGAGGCCATGCATACCATCGTATAAAAATGCAGTGATATATACAAATTGTTTTATGTAGAAATATGCAGCATGCTCCACAAGATGTATATCAGGTCGAGGTTTAGGGGCTTTTAGCGTAATGCACGAGATACGGCACAACACGCAGTACTTCGCTCCCTACAATACTGTTCTATATTGCAGACCATATAATGGGCAGAATGCACATGATCATGAGGAATTTGCATTGTCAACTGTTTGTTAATGGTCATTTTGTAATCCTAGGAGACCCAAAAGTTTTCAGAGGGATTTTCCCCAAATTTGAAACTTAAGACAAGTCTATCGAGTCTCAAATTGATGCGACATCTCTGCCACACTCACAAAGCAGTCACTTGCCAATGAGAGACACACCAACGATTTTGCCTGTTGACATCTCTGAAATGTCAAACTTGTAAAATAGACTCAAACAAAAAAGTAAATAGAAAAAGCAAAAAGAAGCGTTTCAGAACCCAATTTCATCACTGTACATGGAGACATTTCTCAAGATGTCACAGCTTGAAGCCAAGACGAGCCAGAGACTGCTAATAACACGTCTGAATAGGGCATGGTCTATGAGAAGATACCTGGTGTGGAGCTTTTGTCTGTTTTATAACAGTCTATTATTGGACATTCGTTAGTCACAAATCTTCACAGACCTGAGTGATAGTTATTACATTCTCTTTTCACTAGAGAAGTTTTATTTTACTGTATCATAGGACAAGACTTGATAACGGATAAGATAATAAACCAGTTGTTTCATTTTTAATAAAGATGGCTACATCTGTATATCTTGACTTAACGCATTAAATACACAGTGGCAAGAAACTTTAACTTAACTTTTTCAATGGCTTTTTTTCGTGTGATATCACGCTACAGCAAAGTTATCGGAGTCAGGATAAACTTGGCTACATCTGTACATTGGAACAAAAATGCTTTTATCAAAGTTTTGGGATACTGTGCTTGTGACAACTGTTTGCATCCCAATACATACAATAGAAAATATATAGATAGGTCTTTAAATTTTACTTATTGTATACACTTATGTATTCAATGAAAACACGGACAACAAATTGGTTGTTACTATATGTAAATCATTGGGGATAGGAATGATGTTCCACATAATAATAGTAATACTGTGGGCCATTCAGATATATTGGTTATTTAAAATATGACAAGTTAATGTACTAAGAATTTGCTGGCAACTTTTTCAGCTCCAATACCTGTTACTACAGAATAGTGTGGTCTGCTCAAAGTAAAGGTGACCTATTCTGCACTTGTGATATTGTATAAATATTTCATGTGATTTCCCAATATTTCATTGCAAATGGCAAATCTTTCTTGTGAAGGAAAAGGTACAACATAAGGATTGACACTATTCATGCTTTTCGCCCTTCTGCTGCCATCTATCCTCAAGAAAAAATGAATAGATGAGACTGGAGGGGAAAATGATAAAATATTGACCAAATAGACGCCTTGTTATTTTAGAAATAAATAAGTAGTTACAGAGTAAGGCAGACGAACGTATTTTTTTCGTCCCGTAAATACTGGTGTAAATACAGGTCCTTTGTCACACGTATTCCACAAGTATTTACGGACCCGTGCCCGTAAATACGGGTCTGTTGTCATCAGTATTCCACCTGTATTTACGGACCCGTTTTCTCTGCACTAATCAGCAGCCCCTTCTCTCTATCAGTGCTGAATAGAGAGAAGGGGCAGCCCTTTGGGGCAGAGTTTCCGCAGCGATTGAAAGTAAAAAGTTCATACGTACCACGGCCGTTGTCTTGGTGACGCGTCCCTCTTTTGACATCCAATCCGACCTCCCTGGATGACGCGGCAGTCCATGTGACCGCTGCAGAAGTCACATGGGATGAAACGTCATCCCAGGAGGCCGGACTGGAGGAAGAAGCAGGGAGTTCTGGGTAAGTTAACTTTTAATACTATTAACTCCAGCGGTAGTCACTGTCCTGGGTGCTGAAAGAGTTACTGCCTATCAGTTAACTCTTTCAGCACCCTGGACAGTGACTATCCCCTGACGTCGCCTAGCAACGCACCCGCGATTACGGGTGCACACACGTAGCCACCCGTAATTACGGGAGCCCCATAGACTTCTATGGTCCTACCCCTGCCGTAATTACGGCCTGAAATAGGACATGTTCCATATTTTTCAATGGCCCGGGCACCTTCCCATAAGCAAACGGGAAGGTACCCGTGGCCAATAGAAGTCTATGGGCCCGTAATTACGGGCGTTTTTACGTTCGTGTGCATGGGGCCGAATAGGGCAGTTGCTTCCAAGGCAGTGCAACTTTCCATAATAAACCAGTATTTCATCCTCCCCACTCGGTCATCCATTCCAGTCTTTTCAACATACCCCTACATCAATGACAGAAGAGGGGAGAATGGATCGAGAAATGTCAGTGTGAACATAGCCTTAAGCCCTAACTTACAGCTCTAACTATCATCTCTTATGGATTTCTTCATCCGAAATCTCAGCTCTTCCCATGGTGTCTTGCAGATTTGGTTGGATCTGTTGGACAGTTTCTTCGAGGCTGCTGCTTGGAAATACTACATAACGTGCAGTAACTCCATGACCTTTTGGACCACGCAAATTCTCTTTACTGTGCCAGATGCCATAACCAAAATACACAATAAGACCTGGAAAAAAAAAACAAGATATAATTGATATTATGCAATACTTGTTACTGTATCGCTGCATTACTAGGCAGGGTCACCATTCTGGAGTTTAGAAAAAAATAGGTAGCAAGTACTTTAGGAGCTGTAATGGCTGCATTTCTGGTTACCAGTCCAAAAAAAAAAAACATAGGGAGAAAACAGTTATAACTAAAAAAACAAACCAAAAACAGCTGAACAGAAGAAAAAAAAAAGTGAGGGGAGAGGATAATTTTAAAGGGTTGTCTCATAAAGTAGATGGTGAGGCAATCAGCCGATTGCCGATGGTCCGGTGCATTGTAAGGGCCTGTTCACATCACCGTTGCCCTTCCGCTGAGCGGTTTGGTCAGGTTAACACCTCAACGGAAAGGCAAACGGAAACCTAAGCTTCCGTTTCCCTCACCATTGAGATCAATGGTGTCGGAAACCTAGCTAATGGTTTCCGACTGTCACTATTGTGACAGTGTTCCGTTGTTCTTGACGGAACCAATAGCTCAGTCCACTGCGCTATTGATTCCATCAAAACAATGGAACCCTGTCACAATGGTGTAGGACGGAAACCATTAGCTAGGTTTCCGTCACCATTGAGTTCAATGGTGAGGGAAACAGAAGCTGTGGTTTCAGTTTGCCTTTCTGCTGAGGGGTTAACCCAACGGAAACCTCAGACTGAACCCCTCAGCGGAAGGGCAACAATGATGTGAACACAGCCTTAGAGCTCACCACATGCACATACTCTCCTTAATTGATAAGAAATTTGGGTGTGCAAGGCTTTTATGAGGAATTTTGCACTGGCTACAAAAGAACTCTGGACTATAAATGAGTTAGTCCATCTCCGGGGATGGCCTATTTGAACAGATGTCTTGAGAACACGCTGCTTTGTGTTTTGAATTCCTAGGTCGTTGATGCAAGCTCAGTTTCTCCAAGCCTGGAGCTAAGTAACTTATGACTAGGCTTACTTATTTGATGCTTGATTTCCTTGCTAATTTGATGCTTTATTTATGTTTCTGGTATGTAGGTATGTTTGTATGTATACACATACGCACATATATACACACCCACACATATACACACCCACACAGCCTATCTACTGCTTTATTTTACATAATAAATAAAGTCCCATTGTTATTCACTTGGGTATTGTGTTTGATATCTTTGTGCACACATATCCAGCTTCCAAGCCATATCTAGGCACACATTTTCCGCCGCAGGAGAAATATAGCATTACATGCTGCCCATTTAAATAAATGGCCTTCCATGTGACACATGAACACAGCAGGTCCACTAGAGAGGAAGCCGTCCTTACAGAGTGGCTTCCCTTTCTGGTACATAAAGGGAATAAAGTCTGTAAGTGGAAACGAGACTAAACACTAGAAGTCATAATTCATTGTGAACCCTGCTGAAGGATGGATAGGAAAGCCCCAGGGTGTTGAAACTCTTTGGACTTGCAGTCGATTAAAATTGCTCGATTCAAAAAATTAATAGAACACTACTTTTCAAGCAGTTCCTTAATATTTTCTGCATAGTAGCTGCGATATGAAGCAGCAGTTTTTGATCTATTCAGACGTTGCAGCTGAGGTGCAGTTAAAACTGCGTCGAAAAACTGCATCCGAATACCGTATGCGTTTTTACTGTGATGTGGTGTGTTTTTCCATGCAGATGTAGTAAATATTGCATCCAAAAACGCACCGAATATTGGTAAAACGCATGCCATTTTTTAGATGCAATTTTTTGATTCGGTATTAACCGCACCTCAACATCTGAATAGACCCTTTAGGCTTTTTGGAAAAATATTATCTTGACTCTTGTATAATCCTACTGTGTGTTTATATGAGCCATTGAGGTCCATTATAAGAGTCAATGCACACGATGAGTATTACTTCTCATGGCCGATGGTCCGCAGCTCTCAGCTGCATCGCTGGGTCTCCTAAGTGACCCAACAATGCAGCACTAGCAGCCGGGGGCGTCACTAAGGGCTTAAAATATCAGGGGAAATAGCCCCAATTCATAATGGGCCCTCTAAGCCTGCTACATCGTAGGCTTAAAGGGGTTGTCCAGTCCCTAAACATTGATGGCCTATCCTCAGGATAGGCCATCAATAGCTGAGGTGTCGGGGTCCGTCTCCCGGGACCCGCCAATCAGCTGTTTTGAAGGGGCCGCAGCACTCGTATGAGGGCTGCTTCCCGTTCATTTCACTACTCGCTCACACTGTGAATCGCTGACACCAATTCACAGTGTGACCGGAATGAAGTGACCGGAATGAAGGTGAAGCAGCTGTCGTACGAGTGCTGCGGCCCCTTCAAAACAGCCGATTGGCGGGTCCCGGGAGTCGGACCCCGCCAGTCAGGGCTACTAATCTTACCTTCCTCTTCAGCCACGGCAGAAGTTCTGTCCTCTCGATGTTGTGCGCGGCGCATAGCGCTGTGACGTCAGGACCTCCGCTGCGATCCGGAACCAGGAAGGTAAGTACAGTCTGTTACTATAGTAACAGGGGCCCGCTGCCCGAGTTACTATAGTAACTTTTTATTGATGTGATGCGGAGGGGCTGTGGGCCCCCCTGACTTCGGGGCCCGGTCGCAATTGCGACCCCTATAGCTACGCCAGTGCCTCCAAGATAGCAGCATAAGGCTTCGTTCACATCAATAGCGTAGTCAACTACAGTATTCATTCCATCAAAACGACGGAACCATTGCACAACGGAGACAAATGGAAGCCATTGGCACCGGATCCGTCAGCATTGAAACCTACGATTTCCGTTTGTGTCAGTCAGGGCTCCGTTTCGACGGAAAGCTTAGACGGAACATCGGAACGGAGCCCTGACGCAGATGTGAACGAAGCCTTAGAGGGGTCGGGTAGCTACTTATCTCCAGAGTGTGGTTTTGCATGCCTGGTCTCCTATTGCACACAGATAGGGAGAGCTTCTGCTGCAGTCAATTGCCTAAAGGGGGTTTTACACTGGGCGATTATTGGGCAGACGAGCGTTTATAGAACATATGAAACAGGGCAGCGATCAGCAGACAAATGCTCGTTGATCGGCGCTTGATGAACCGGCCGATTATCAGCCGGTGTAAAAGGGCCTTTATAAACGGTGACCGTAAGGTCTTGTTCATATAACATGTGTAATGTACGTTTAGCGTGTATGCCAAGAAAGCTCCCGATGTACACGTGTTCATAGTGTGACAGTAACTCTTTGGCAATGGCCAAAAGAGTGTCCTTGTGGTTTCTGTCTGGCCTGTATATGTTAGTCTGACCTTCACGGATCTGATATTGGTGACCAATTCTAAAGGATAGACCATCAATATTAAAGTACAGAAAAACCCCTTTACATTTGATGTGGAAACACAGAAGAGTTGCTATGAAATAGTTTGTAAAGTAAAGTAATCTGAATGGCATACTAAGTTGCTTCCCATTATTTAGATGGTTATGCATGTTTATTTAAAAAGGGGTTGTGCCATCCATATGCTCTATTGGAAACCACCTCTATTAGCCACAAAGTATAGCTGCTGCAAAAAGCGCCTCTTGCTCTAGACGATTCAACATGACTATGTTGTCCATTCATTTAAATGAGTACCATGTACTAGAACATTTCTACTGCATTCCCTGCCTGTAGCTTCCCCCTGTGATAACCGCTGACTGTTAGTGGGTCAACCCCTTCACTACTTGATGTGTACGTGACCAAAATTACTTTGTAGACTCCCACATTTAGCTCACTAGTCTATTTGCTATGTTACAAACATCTAAAAATGCAAAAAAAAAAAAAATAGGGCATGTTTGCTAAAATAAAGTTTTTTCCCCATATAGTTCCTCTTCAGGAAGAACAGGGTTGTTCAGCCATTTGACTCCCTGTTAAAACTTTCATAAACATGTTATAGAGAAGCACATTGACGTTTTTGTAAATCACTTTCGATTTAGGAACTACTTATGACAATGCGTACCTAACATTTCAGGTCACTTTTCAGAATAAGCTGTCATATGTGTGTACATGAGGAATAACACTATTTCTGGCCATTAGATGACTTGTATTCTGCATGTTTTAGCAGTTTTCCCCTCTGCAGGCTCTATTTCTAATTCTTAGTTGTCACTAAACGAAGCCTAACTGCTATCATGTCTTCTATACACACATTGCAGCACACCTTTAGAAACAGCAGCAGGTTGGAGGAGATTAGACAGCAGTACTGAGCAGTGTAGCTGTAAATCCAGCACTGGGGTGAGATAGAACACTTAGGGTATGTTCACACGGCCAAATTTCAGACGTATACGAGGCGTATTATGCCTCGTTTTACGTCTGAAAATAGGGCTGCAATACGTCGGCAAACATCTGCCCATTCATTTGAATGGGTTTGCCGACGTACTGTGCAGACGACCTGTTATTTACGAGTCGTCGTTTGACAGCTGTCAAACGACGACCCGTAAATTTACTGCCTCGGCAAAGAAGTGCAGGGCACTTCTTTGCCACGTAATTTGAGCCGTTCTTCATTGAAATCAATGAAGCACGGCTCAAGGTTTACGAGCGTCTCAGACGCCTCGTAAATTACGAGGAGCTTTTACGTGTGAAACGAGGCAGCTGTTAACAGTCTGTCTTTTCACACGTAACTGCCTCTCAGCGTGTGAACATACCCTTACTAGAGCCTGCAGCGATGCCTCTCTGTGTGTCTCTGCTGCTGTCTTATTCTACTCCTGCCCCTTCCTCTCTATAGACTTTTATGTGCAGCTCTAATAAGACATATTACAAAGTTTCTTATATTCTCTTGTACAGTATTTTGCCAAAGTATAATCTAAATGATCAATTCTATAAAGCTCCTAGTTCAAACCTCATGTATAGTGCACATAAGACCTGGCTACATAAAGAATGCAACTTTTTTACATATCCTATGATCATGCAATTTTCCTTAAAGTGTTCTCATCAATAGGGGTTGTATGCCAACAATGGCCATATCTCAGCTGAATACTGACTGCAACATCCAGTGGTGGATTTTGAATATTACACAGCAATCTGGACTAGACGATCTATATTGAGCATGATTTCCAACCGTCCATAAAGTCCTGGACAGTATGTGAAAATAAGGGACTTATTTCAGTGTCCATAAAAAAAAAAATACAGTTTGTTAGTTGGATAAGTTCGTGCCAATTTGTGTGATTGGAATTATCATGGTTTTAGAATGCTGATAATGTGTTCACATCACTATTCTAAGTTATAGACATATATTAATTATAATCTTTATCATTCATTGTGTTTTTTCCAAAATATCCATAAAAAACGTTTGCCGTCCATGAAGTTGTCCTGAAAAAAGGTAAAACCAGGTTGGCAACCCTGGTATAGAGGAAACTGGACACTGAAGACTGGTAAAACATGGTGGCAACCTAGTATAGTAAATTCTGCTTATTTTTATATTATCTATAAAATGGGAGGTAAGCTTTAAAAGAACACTCTAAGCAAAACTTACACACGGTGTTATTCCTAGTACAGGGTCTGAGGGGGTGGTGCGTGACAAGTATTAAGAGAACACCAATGATAGAATGTCTGTGTCATGTTCTTCCCATCAGACCCTGCACTAGGCATACCACAAAGTCAGTTTTGCTTGGTGTGCTCCTTTATCCATTTCTTCCTCTAAGCTAAATGATAATGTGCCTTTGGTACAGTCATAACAATCAAATCTTTGCGTAGCTATTCTGGTTAAATTGTACACACACTATATACACACACATACGTGTGTGTGTGTGTGTGTGTGTGTGTGTGTGTGTGTGTGTGTGTGTGTGTATATATATATATATATATATATATACACACACACATATATATATATATATACACACACACACACATACACACACATTTTTCTATTTTTTCTGGTGAAGTTACTCAAAATGAAAATGAATTCACTTTTCTATAGGCTATGGTAGGCTATCCCCAGATAACTGTGGAGAACCGTCCTAGTGTGTTCAAAAAAAAGTAAACACAGAAAAATATGAAAGGATATAGAGGCGCTGACATCTATGTGGAAGAAAAACAACATGCCGTTAATAAAATATTTTATCACAACGGTTTGCATAAAACTCACCTTTTTGACAGAATCACCCATAGTATTGTATATAGACAAAAATATAATTGTGGGGACTATTGAACAGAATACCAATAAATACATATGAAACAGCGTCTTACCTACGGCTAGCCATACAGCGAACCGCACCCATGTCATGTAGTTAAGCTTTAGCATGAGATATATGTTTAGCAGGATACTAAGAGATGGGATCAGCGGCACCAATGGAACCTACAAATGAAAGTTACATGAATATGTTAAGTAAAATGAGCAGATAAGATATAGGTCACAATCATAAATGATACATCTACACAGGGTGTCTCAAAATTATGGAAACACCCATATAAAAAAAAAAAAACGGTTTGGCAGGCGGTGATCCAATTTTAGGCATAAGCTGTGGAGGGAAAAAAGACACTTTAGGTCATGCCACGAACATGGTGGCCATCTTGAATGCCACCATCTTGGATTCAACTTCAGATTGTCAGGTGGCAAGGTAGGTGTGTGACACAAACTGGTAGAGAATTTGACCAGAAAAACACTGGTGTGCTTCATGTTAATGTAACTTTATTTCTCATCTTAAAACAGTGATTTTTCTTTTGTACAGGTGATGTGAAGGATAGAATTATACAGTTGCCAAACATCTTGTCAAATTCCGAGAAACAGTTTGTCGGTAATAAACCGACAGCTAGTTGTTTATCTTAAAGGCCCAGTTCCCACAGAGGTTTTAGGCGCTGATTCTTACACGGAAACCACATCGAAATCAGCGCCAAAAAAACTCTCCAATTCTCAAAATCCCCCCCCCCCCCACCGTATATTTCAATGGGAAGCATTTCAACGGGCGTTTTTTGACCGCTTGCGGAAAAAAAAGTGACATTCCCTATCTTGGTGCGGTTTCCGCCTCTAAACTGCCATTGAAAATAATGGAAGGCAGAAAGGTTTTTTTGACCAAAAAGCGCCCCCAGTTTTTTGCATTTGATTCATTAAAAACCACCAAAAAAAAAAAAAAAAGCCTGAAGGAATTTTGAGGCAGGTTTTTTTTCTGCCTGACATTAAGGCTTTATTCAGACGAACGGGAAATACGCGCGTGCAACGCGTGTGATTTTCACGCGCGTTGCACGGACTTATATTAGTCTATGGGGCCGTGCAGACATGTGCGTGAGTTTTGCGCTGCGTTGGTCCGTTGCAAAAAACTCACGACATGTCCGTTGATTCAGCATTTTCAACGCATCACGCACCCATTGAAGTCAATGGGTGCGTGAAAACCACGCATGCCGCACGGAAGCACTTCCGTGCGAACTGCGTGATTCGCGCAACAGCTGTCAAAAGGATGAATGTAAACAGAAAAGCACCACGTGCTTTTCTGCTTACAAACATCCAAACGGAGTGTCTTTGAGAAGAGCGAACCCTGACAACCGAACCGAACTTCACCGGGTTCGGCCGAACTCGTTTTGGCCGAACCCGGCAAAAAAATATCCGGTACGCGACGTCAGGAGATAGTCACTGACCAGGGTGCTGAAAGAGTTTAACTGGTTCAGCACCCTGGACAGTGACTTCCGATCACAATATACATGAACGTGTTAAAAAAAAAAAGTTCTAACTTACCGATAACTCCCGGCTTCTTCCTCCAGTCTGACCTCCCGGGATGACAATTCAGTCCAAGTGACAGCTGCAGCCAATCACAGGCCAAGCACAGGCTGCAGCGGTCACATGGACAGCCGCGTCATCAAGGGAGGTGGGGCCAGATGTCCAGAGAGGCGCGTCACCAAGGGCGCGTCACCAAGGCAACGGCCGGGAAGTTCTCGGTAAGTACGAACCTCTTTTTTTTTTTAACAGGTTGCTAGATATGGTGATCGGAATTCACTGTCGAGGGTGCTGAAAGAGTTACTGCCGATCAGTTAACTCTTTCAGCACCCTGGACAGTGACTGATGTCGGCTAGAATCATCTCTATGATGGCAGCCGCGCATCATACACGGATGACACACGGAGCTGGCAAGTGATTTTTGCGCACGCAAAACGCCGCGTTTTTGCGTCCGCAAAAATGCCACGTTCGTGTGAATCCAGCCTAAACATAGTTAAAAGCTTTTATTTCATTATTTGTAGACTATAATTAAATAAATACCTGGAATGTTGTAGTTTTCTTCTGTTGCTCATGAACCCAAATTAAAAATAAACTGATTAAGAATCCAATCAAAAAAATCACAAGTAATAAATAAAAACTCCATTTGGGTAGATGAAGCTGATTACTTCCGAACACCAAGACCGAGCACAGGCAAATGGCGGAGAACATCATGGTTACTACCGCAATTGTGACCACTTCTCCAGGGTAACAGTCACTCAAGAACTTTAGGTATGGTTCAAAAGCAGCTTTCAGGTGTCCAGTCTCTCTTCGCTCTTTGGCTTTTTTCTGAGTTTCCACTAACTGAAGCTTATCGGAGAAAGACTCATATTCCTTCATTTCTGCCCCAGAAATTCTTTCTGCACTGACATCAGGGTCATGATGCTGGGGACTTTGCTCTTGTTCTGCTCCATCTGAAGGTTCTGCCTTTTCCTGCTGAAATCTTAAAACAATGATACTAGCGGCTACAAAGGTGTACGCCAGGAGAGTGCCAATAGACAAAAACTGCACCAAGGCTTCCAGGTCAAAGATAAGTGCCAAGAATGCCATCAAAATACCAAATACCACAATTCCAATGAGAGGTACTTTGGTGGTTGGGTTTACTTTAGCGAAAAATTGAAACAACAACCCATCTTCAGCCATTGCATATACAATTCTTGGGAGGGAGAAGAGGTTACTGAGCAGCACTGTATTCATGGCTTTAATAGAAAACAAAATCTGTATTAATTATTTACAGAAAGACAATAGCAAAACATAATCCACATATATGACTTCAAAGAAAAATGCAGGACTAGGTATAGATCAGATTTCAAAACACCATTTATGTTCCTTTTTCCCAGGCCATTTGGGCCAGTAATAAGGAATTCTGCAAATCAAAATCACTAGTTGTCAAATCCTGTCAGTCCTTCCCTGACAGGATTCGGTAGCAGGCCAATGGCAACAAGTTCTTATACTGCTCTAGGATGACTGAACAGACACCTAGCACTAGAGATGGAAGGTCCGGAAACCTAAATGGCCTAATGATATTGATGTTTTTGAAAAATAAATGGCAAGCCAAATGCTACAATATATTTAAGGCAACTTGCTACCAACATTACTCCACCAAACACAATTATCAAAAACTTCTTCATAGCCGTTTGCCATTAATATTATCTTAACATTAGCTGGATACGTAGATATGAACCTTCCCTATACTATAAAGGGATATGTCACTGAGACAGAAGATGTAATCGGTGGGGGCCTGCACCCTGTGACCCCCAAAGGATTGATAAAATTAACGGGCTGTGGCGCACCTCCAAGAACCATGCTCATTGGTCTTCTGAATGTAATAGGACTGTAACGCACATGCATTAGCTTGTCAGCTGATCAAACAGCTTTTTATTAGAATCCAGCCACAATCTGGTTTCTATAGGTTCAGCTGGATGACTAGCAGTAGCATCAGTGGAAAAAGGATCAAACAGGTTGGAATTTTACCAGTCAAAGGCCGAACTCAGACGACCGTGGGGAAACTCTGACGTGAAAAACTGCCGTTTTTCACATCAGAGTTTCCCCCGTGCAGGTCTCGTTTTCTCGGATCACCATAGACTTGAGTCTATCAAGGAATCAGTGAAAACTGAACAAAATAGGACATGTTCTATTTTTCAACGAACCCTTCACACGGTCCGTTAAAACACTGGCCGTGTGAACGGCCCCATTGAAATACATGCATCCATGTGACGGCTGTTGTTTTAACAGCCGTCACACGGACGTATACCACGGTCATCTTAATTCAGTCTTGGGCTAAGTTTACATCTCCTTTTTCAGGTGCATTCGATATATACACTGAAAACATTCCCTGACATAAGCTTCTGGAGATATGCCACTGTATGGTCTACGTCAGCCATTGACTCAGATTGTAAAAAAATACATATACCGCATGGTATACTTTTTTTTATTTTTTTACTGTGCCCCACTTGGTAGACCACACTTTTCTATACAGTGAAAAAAAAAGGTATGCGAACGCATAGCGGCCCAGCGTATGCCCAAAAAGGTCACATTTTAGGCATATGCTGGTTGCATGTTGTGCGCTATGGGCACGTTATTGTATATGTCTGGGTATACTTCCAGGCATATAGGAAGGATGAGCATAAAAAAAAAAAAAAAAAAAAAGCACATGATCTAAGCTTAAGGGCATGTGCACACGGTAGCAGGCTATTACGGCTGAAATGACAGACTGTTTTCAGGAGAAAATAGCTGCCTCGTTTCAGCCGTAAAAGCACCTCCTCGTATTATGCGAGGAGTCTGAGATGCTCGTAAATCTTGAGCTGCTCTTCATTGATTTCAATGAAGAACGGCTCAAATTACGTCTGAAAGAAGTGTCCTGCACTTCTTTTGACGAGGCTGTATTTTTAGGCGTCGTCGTTTGACAGCTGTCAAAACGATGACGCGTAAATTACAGGTCGTCTGCACAGTACGTCGGCAAACCCATTCAAATGAATGGGCAGAGGTTTGCCGACGTATTGTAGCCCTATTTTCAGGCGTAAATCGAGGCATAATACGCCTCGTTTACGCCTGAAAATAGGTTGTGTGAACTCAGCCTAATCCTTTTTTTTTCCCCATGACATGCCACAATTAAAGCTGGCAATACGCAAATGATCAACTTAACAAAAAAAATACATTTTTAAAACCTCCGCCAGTACATGGGATCAATTGTACAAGACAAGGAAACACATACGCCAGACTGTACATCTTAATATGAATGAAATTATACTTTATTACAGTATTTCAGAATACAAAAAAAAACTAACAGACAAAACCTTAAAAACATTAAAAAGGCACATAAAAAGTACCGGACCCAAGTTCTGGCCCCTAGTTAGGCCATGGGAAGATCGCTCATGGAGAAAGACAAATCATACAATCAGGGCCAGCCTTAGGGGTGTAAGAGCTGTGTGAGTGCACAGTGTGCTACACCCTCCCAGCATGTAGGGGGCGCCACTGGGCTCTGCCTCTTTTGTCCTCTACTCTTAGTTACACACACACACACACACACAGAGTAAACAAGAGCCGAAGCAGAGAAGAGGAAGCTCCACCCACAGCCCGCCCCTGCATGAAGCCTGTGAGCCTGTCAGCAAGGAGATTTGATAAGGGACTATGTGTGTCTATGTGTATGTATATAAATATATATGTCTGTGTCTATATGTGTTTGTTTGTGTATGTGTTCCAGTATGTGTGGGTATATATGTGCGTCTGTGTGTGTGTATACATATACACACTACCGTTCAAAAGTTTGGGGTCACTGCCAAGAAACGGAAGATTTCCTACAACGGTGTGTACTACTCCCTTCAGAGGACAGCACACACAGGCTCTAACCAGAGTAGAAAGAGAAGTGGGAGGCCCCGCTGCACAACTGAGCAACAAGACAAGTACATTAGAGCCTCTAGTGTAACGGCAGGAAGGAAGTGAAGGGAAAGTGAGCCCTAATCTACCCACCGCCCTGTCCCTGCCTACTTGCAACGACCCGCCCTAGGCGACGAGGTACAACTGGGCGGCGGTCCCTACGCTGGCTAAGTGCACAGGAAGACAAACAGGGAACACGCAAGGGAAGGGGCAGTAGCCACGGAACGCCACGAGGAAACGGGGCGGCGAACGAACAGTCAGGACCAGGACGAAGTGAGTACACCCGAGCGGGCACGGAGACAGAAGCAAGCCAGGGGCAAAGCAAAGCAGGTCAAGCAGAACTGCAGCAAGGCAGAAGCACGGCAGAAGCAGGCTGGAGCAAGCAGCAGTGGGGCCAGGAATCCAAAAGAATTACAAGCACTGAGGGAGAGCACAGGGCAGGTAATAAAGGGCAGGGGGCGGAGCTAACTCCGACAGACCAGGCCGCGATAGGCTCTCCCACTCCTGAGCCTGCCACCCTGGTTGGTGGGAGATGGTGTCAGTCGAACAGGTCTGGCCTCAGGTGTGGATTGATTAATCCCAGGAGTATAGCTAGATGAAGTACCTGGCAGATCCCTAACAGTACTCCCCCTTTTATGAGGGGCCACCGGACCCTTACTAAGGGGACCCGGTTTAGTGGGGAACAGGAGGTGGAACCTCCTGATCAATACCCCAGCGTGTACATCACGGGCAGGTACCCAAGTCCTCTCCTCCGGCCCGTATCCTCTCCAATGGACCAGGTACTGGAGGGAGCCCTGGACCATCCTACTGTCCATAATCTTGGCCACCTCGAATTCCACCCCCTCAGGGGTGAGAACGGGAACAGGAGGTATCCTCGAGGAGGACCAGGACGGGGAGCAGCGTTTAAGGAGGGAGGCATGGAAGACGTCATGTATGCGAAAGGATGGGGGGAGCTCCAGACGGAAGGATACAGGGTTGAGGACTTCAATGATCTTATAAGGTCCAATAAATCGGGGAGCAAACTTCCTGGACGGGACCTTAAGGCGCAAGTTCCTGGACGACAACCAGACCAAATCCCCGACGACAAACCGGGGGTTAGCAGAACGTCTACTATCCGCCTGAATCTTTTGTGCGCTCTGGGACGCCTCTAGGTTCTTCTGAACCTGGGCCCAGACAGTGCACAGTTCCCGATGAACCTCCTCTACCTCAGGATTATTGGAACAACCAGGGGAGACGGAGGAGAACCTTGGGTTAAACCCGAAATTACAGAAAAACGGGGAGACCCCTGACGAGTTACTGACCCGGTTATTCAGGGAAAATTCAGCAAGGGGAAGGAATGAGACCCAATCGAATTGACAGTCAGAGATGAAGCACCTTAAATATTGTTCCAGGGATTGGTTGGTCCTTTCCGTTTGGCCATTAGTTTCGGGATGGAAGGCGGAGGAGAAGGACAGATCAATCTCCAACTTTTTACAAAAAGCTCTCCAAAATAAGGAAACAAATTGTACCCCTCTGTCAGAAACGATATTGACTGGGGCCCCATGGAGACGCAGGATGTGTTTCACAAACAAAGAAGCTAACGTCTTGGCGTTAGGTAGCTTCTTAAGGGGCACAAAGTGGCACATCTTGCTGAAGCGGTCGACTACCACCCACACCACCGACTTGCCCTGAGATGGAGGCAAATCGGTGATAAAATCCATGCAGATATGGGTCCAAGGTCTCTGGGGAATGGGCAAGGAACGTAGTAGGCCCGCAGGTCGGGACCTAGGGGTTTTGGACCTAGCGCAAACCTCACAAGCGGCGACGTAAGCCCTAACATCTTTAGGCAACCCAGGCCACCAATAGTTTCTGGTAATGAGGTGTTTGGTGCCCAAGATGCCAGGATGACCAGATAGAGCGGAGTCATGGTTTTCCCTGAGTACCCTCAGCCGGTATTGCAGGGGAACAAACAGTTTGTCCCCAGGGACGTTCCCGGGAGCTGCACCCTGATCAGCCGCGATATCAGAAGCTAAATCAGAATCCGTGGCAGAGACGATTATACCAGGGGGTAAAATACAAGCAGGATCCTTCTCAGAAGGAGGATTGGCCATGAAACTACGTGACAGAGCGTCAGCCTTAATATTCTTGGACCCAGCCCTATAGGTAACCAAGAAATTAAATCTGGTAAAGAATAGTGCCCACCGAGCTTGTCTAGGATTAAGCCTCCGGGCCGATTCTAGGAAAACCAGATTCTTGTGATCCGTAAGGACCGTTACCTGGTGTCTGGCCCCCTCCAGGAAGTGCCGCCACTCCTCAAAAGCCCATTTAATGGCTAGAAGTTCGCGGTTGCCAATATCATAGTTACTCTCCGTGGGCGAAAACTTCCTAGAGAAGTAAGCACAGGGGCGGAGATGGGTGAGGGAGCTGGTACCCTGGGACAAGACGGCCCCCACTCCCACCTCGGAAGCGTCAACCTCCACAATAAATGGCTCCTCTTGGTTGGGCTGAATCAGCACGGGGGCCGAGATAAAGCACTTCTTGAGAGTCTCAAAGGCCTGGACGGCCTCAGGGGGCCAATGGAGGACATCGGCACCCTTGCGGGTAAGGTCCGTAAGAGGCTTAGCGACGACCGAGAAGTTGGCAATAAATCTCCTGTAATAGTTGGCGAACCCTAAAAAACACTGTAACGCCTTAAGGGAGGCAGGTTGGACCCATTCCGCCACAGCTTGAACCTTGGCAGGGTCCATGCGGAATTCATGAGGAGTGAGGATTTGCCCTAAAAATGGTATCTCCTGTACCCCAAAGACACATTTTTCAGTCTTAGCAAACAGATTATTCTCCCGAAGGACCTGGAGCACCTTCCTGACATGCTCCACGTGGGAGGACCAGTCCTTGGAAAACACCAGTATGTCATCAAGGTACACAACAAGAAAATTACCCAGGTACTCTCTCAGGATTTCATTAATAAAATTCTGGAAGACAGCAGGGGCATTACACAACCCAAAGGGCATGACCAGGTATTCGAAATGACCCTCGGGTGTGTTGAACGCAGTTTTCCACTCATCCCCCTCTTTGATGCGGATAAGGTTATATGCCCCCCGTAGATCGAACTTAGAAAACCATTGGGCTCCCTGAACCTGATTAAAAAGATCCGGAATCAAAGGAAGTGGGTACTGGTTCCTTACGGTGACCTTATTCAGGTTACGATAATCAATGCACGGCCTAAGACCACCATCCTTCTTCCCCACGAAGAAGAAGCCAGCACCTACAGGAGAAGTCGAGGGGCGAATGAAACCCTTGGCCAGGCATTCTTGGATATACACCCTCATCGCTTCACGTTCAGGACATGAAAGATTAAATATCCTACCCTTAGGAAGCTTGGCACCAGGCACCAAATCGATAGCGCAATCGTAATCTCTATGGGGGGGCAACACCTCGGAGGCCTCCTTAGAAAACACATCGGCGAAGTCCTGAACAAACTCAGGAAGCGTGTTTACCTCCTCCCGGGGGGAAATAGAGTTAACGGAAAGACATGACATAAGACATTCATTACCCCATTTGGTGAGATCCCCAGTATTCCAATCAAATGTGGGATTATGCAATTGCAACCAGGGAAGGCCTAAAACCAGATCAGACGATAATCCCTGCATCACCAGTACAGAGCACTGCTCCAAATGCATGGAGCCAACCAGGAGTTCAAAAACAGGAGTATGCTGAGTAAAATAACCATTAGCAAGGGGGGTTGAGTCGATTCCTACTACAGGGATAGGATAAGGTAAATCAATACAAGGCATCTTTAGAGACATAGCAAATTCCACAGACATGATATTAGCAGATGAGCCAGAATCCACGAAAGCACTGCCCGTGGCAGACCGGCCAGCAAACGAGACCTGAAAGGGAAGCAAAATTTTATTGCGTTTCACATTAACGGGAAATACCTGTGCGCCCAAGTGACCTCCCCGATGATCACTTAGGCGCGGAAGTTTTCCGGCTTCTTATTCTTGCGCCTGGGACAGGTGTTCAGTAGATGCTTGTCGTCCCCACAGTAGAAGCAGAGACCATTCATTCTGCGAAACTCCCTACGTTGTCGAGGGGACATGGAGGCCCCGAGTTGCATAGGTACCTCCGAGTCCTCCGTGGAGGGGCGAGGAGACGGGACCTCGGGGGGGATCGCAGAAAAGTCAGAGGGGAGCACACTGAAGCGTTCTAGCTGACGTTCCCTGAGACGTCGGTCAAGTCGTACTGCTAGGGCCATAACCTGGTCAAGGGAGTCAGGCGAGGGGTAGCTAACCAGCAGATCCTTCAGGGCGTCAGATAATCCTAACCTAAACTGGCACCTTAGGGCCGGATCGTTCCACTGAGAAGCTACGCACCACTTCCTAAAATCAGAACAGTATTCCTCAACCGGTCTCCTACCCTGACGTAAGGTCACCAGCTGACTCTCGGCTAAAGCAGTCCTGTCAGTCTCGTCGTAAATGAGTCCGAGGGCAGAGAAAAAACGATCAACAGAGGAAAGTTCAGGGGCGTCAGGAGCCAAGGAGAAGGCCCACTCTTGGGGCCCTTCCTGGAGTCGGGATATGATGATACCCACCCGCTGGTTCTCGGAACCTGAGGAGTGGGGCTTTAGGCGGAAATACAGTCTGCAACTCTCCCGGAAGGAGAGAAACGTCTTACGGTCCCCTGAAAACCGGTCAGGTAACTTGAGGTCGGGTTCTAGAGGTGAGGTGAGGGGTACTACTAAAGCAGCGTCACCCTGATTGACCCTTTGGGCCAGGGCCTGGACCTGTAGGGAGAGGCCCTGCATCTGCTGGGTCAGGGTCTCAAGGGGGTCCATGAGAGCGTCAGCGTAGGAGAAATGGTAGACTAGGTAAGGGCTTGTAATTATGTAACGGCAGGAAGGAAGTGAAGGGAAAGTGAGCCCTAATCTACCCACCGCCCTGTCCCTGCCTACTTGCAACGACCCGCCCTAGGCGACGAGGTACAACTGGGCGGCGGTCCCTACGCTGGCTAAGTGCACAGGAAGACAAACAGGGAACACGCAAGGGAAGGGGCAGTAGCCACGGAACGCCACGAGGAAACGGGGCGGCGAACGAACAGTCAGGACCAGGACGAAGTGAGTACACCCGAGCGGGCACGGAGACAGAAGCAAGCCAGGGGCAAAGCAAAGCAGGTCAAGCAGAACTGCAGCAAGGCAGAAGCACGGCAGAAGCAGGCTGGAGCAAGCAGCAGTGGGGCCAGGAATCCAAAAGAATTACAAGCACTGAGGGAGAGCACAGGGCAGGTAATAAAGGGCAGGGGGCGGAGCTAACTCCGACAGACCAGGCCGCGATAGGCTCTCCCACTCCTGAGCCTGCCACCCTGGTTGGTGGGAGATGGTGTCAGTCGAACAGGTCTGGCCTCAGGTGTGGATTGATTAATCCCAGGAGTATAGCTAGATGAAGTACCTGGCAGATCCCTAACATCTAGTTTGAGAAATAGACGCCTCACAGGTCCTCAACTGGCAGCTTCATTAAATAGTACCTGCAAAACGCCAGTGTCAACGTCTACAGTAAAGAGGCGACTCCGGGATGCTGGCCTTCAGGGCAGAGTGGCAAAGAAAAGATGCTGAAAGAGTGCCTGACGCCATCTGTCAAGCATGGTGGAGGTAATGTGATGGTCTGGGGTTGCTTTGGTGCTGGTAAAGTGGGAGATTTGTACAAGGTAAAAGGGATTTTGAATAAGGAAGGCTATCACTCCATTTTGCAACGCCATGCCATACCCTGTGGACAGCGCTTGATTGGAGCCAATTTCATCCTACAACAGGACAATAACCCAAAGCACACCTCCAAAAATTGTGCAAGAACTATTTAGGGAAGAAGCAGGCAGCTGGTATTCTATCTGTAATGGAGTGGCCAGCGCAGTCACCAGATCTCAACCCCATAGATCTGTTGTGGGAGCAGCTTGACCGTATGGTACGCAAGAAGTGCCCATCAAGCCAATCCAACTTGTGGGAGGGGCTTCTGGAAGCATGGGGTGAAATTTCTCCCGATTACCTCAGCAAATTAACAGCTAGAATGCCAAAGGTCTGCAATGCTGTAATTGCTGCAAATGGAGCATTCATTGACGAAAGCAAAAAGTTTGAAGGAGAAAATTATTTTTTAAAATAAAAATCATTATTTCTAACCTTGTCAATGTCTTGACTATATTTTCTAGTCATTTTGCAACTCATTTGATAAATCTAAGTGTGAGTTTTCATGGAAAACACAAAATTGTCTGGGTGACCCCAATCTTTTGAACGGTAGTTTATGTATGTATGTATGTATGTATGTATGTATGTATGTATGTATGTATGTATGTATGTATACATATACACACACACACACACACACACACACACACAGGGTGGGCCATTTATATGGATACACCTAAATAAAATGGGAATGGTTGGTGATACTAACTTCCTGTTTGTGGCACATTAGTATATGGGTGGGGGGAAACTTTTCAAGCTGGGTGTTGACCATGGCGGCCATTTTGAAGTCGGCCATTTTGTATCCAACTTTAGTTTTTTCAATGGGGAGAGGGTCATGTGACACATCAAACTTATCGAGAATTTCACAATAAAAACAATGGTATGCTTGGTTTTAATGTTACTTTATTCTTTCATGAGTTATTTACAAGTTTCTGACCACTTATAAAATGTGTTCAAAGTGCTGCCCATTGTGTTGGATTGTCAATGCAACCCTCCCACTCTTCACACACTGATAGCAACACCGCAGAAGAAATGCTAGCACAGGCTTCCAGTATCTGTAGGTTTCAGTTGCTGCATATCTCGTATCTTCACAGCATAGACAATTGCCTTCAGATGACCCCAAAGATAAAAGTCTAAGGGGGTCAGATCGGGAGACCTAGGGGGCCATTCAACTGGCCCACGACGACCAATCCACTTTTCAGGAAACTGTTCATCTAGGAATGCTCGAACCTGACACCCATAATGACGTTGCTATCAGTGTGTGTAGAGTGGGAGAAGAGGGTTGCATTGACAATCCAACACAATGGGCAGCACTTTGAACACATTTTATAAGTGGTCAGAAACTTGTAAATAACTCATGAAAGAATAAAGTAACGTTAAAACCAAGCACACCATTGTTTTTCTTGTGAAATTCTCGATAAGTTTGATGTGTCACATGACCCTCTTCCCATTGAAAAAACTAAAGTTGGATACAAAATGGCCGACTTCAAAATGGCCGCCATGGTCAACACCCAGCTTGAAAAGTTTCCCCCCTCCCATATACTAATGTGCCACAAACAGGAAGTTAGTATCACCAACCATTCCCATTTTATTTAGGTGTATCCATATAAATGGCCCACCCTGTATATATATATATATATATATATATATATATATATATATATATGTATATGTCTCTTTGTAAGTGTGTGTTCAGTATTAAAGTAGAACAAATAAAATGAAGATATCTGTGCTGCCCCCTATATTCTATGCTGCCCCTTAAGGAAAACCACATTTTCATATATGTAATTTTTTTTTTTTTTTTTTAACAAATTCATAGCAATTACTGAATGGAAATAATTTTTAAAAAAAGTGTATCTCCAGTTTGGAGGTGCACTTCATGATAATGCGTGTGTGTCTATATATTTACCTTTATGTATGTATATATTCCAGAATGAGTGTATACAGTGCATTCGGAAAGTCTTCAGACCCTCTCAATTATTTTACATTTTGTTATGTTGAGGCCTTGTGCTAAAATAAAGAAAAAAATTCAAGTTCTGCCCCACCATTATGCACTCAATACCACATAATGACAAAGTGAAATCAGAATGTTCGTAAACTTTGCTAATTTATTGAAAAGGAAAAACTAAAATATTGCATTGACATAAGTATTCAGAACCTTCACTCAGCACTTAGTTGAAGCAACTTTGGCAGCGATAACAGCCTCCAGTCTTCTTGGGTACAATGTCACAAGGTTTACACACCTGGATTTGGTTATTTTCTGCAATTCGTCTCTGCAGATTCTATCAAGCTCTGTCAGGTTGGATAGGGACAGTCGGTGGACAGCCATTTTCAGGTTTCTCTAGAGATGATCGATTGGGTTTAAGTCAGGGCTCTTGCTGAGCCACTCAAGAACATTCAGAGAGTTATCCCAAAGCCACTCCTGTGTTGTCTTGGCTGTGTGCTTAGGGTCATTGTCTTGGAAGGTGAAACTTCAGCCCAGTATGAGGTCCAGAGCACTCTGGATCAGGTTTTAGTTAGGAATATCTCTGTACTTTGCTCCATTCGTCTTTCCCTCAACCCTGACCAGTCTCCCTGTCCCAGCAGCTGAAAAACACCCCCAGCAATCTTGTTTCTCACAGTCGGAGAGTCCTTTAGATGCTTTTTTGCAAACTCTAGGCGGGCTTTCATGTGTCTTTTACTGAGGAAAGGCTTCTTTCTGGCCACTCTCCCATAAAGCCCAGTGTCACATTGGGTACATGGACCCACTGGGTTGTACCGCCTTGACGGTATGGCAGCTGGTCAACAGGACAAAGGTCACAGTCTATAGTTCGTATAGGTGTACCTGTGGTAGCTCAGACAGTAGCAAGATAGGTTCGGCTGGGACTTAGGTAGCAAGCAGGCACCTGGCGTGGTGAAGCAGGACAGGCGTGGTACTCAGCGCAGCATGACTCCAACTCAATACGGCACTTCACCCAGGGATACAGGAACGGGAAACACTGGTGACTGGAAAACACTTAGGAGACCATTTGCATGGACAGACTACGGTAAGGACAACAAAGCTCAGGCAAGGCAGGAAGGAGCTGGGCCCCTCATAGTCCAGGGTGCTCATGGGCTAATTTGGCACTTTAACTCAGATGTGCGTGCTGGCCCTTTAAGAGCAAGCACGAGCGTGCAAGCACACCCTACGGGACCCGGCCGAGAGAAGCGGGAGTGAGCGCTGGCATCTCCTGAGGAGGAGATGGGGGCCAGCGCTCACAGACCCATGGCTGCGGCCGTCAGGGGGTGAGTGAGCCTGACGGCCCGCGGCCATGACACGCAGATTGATGGCGTGCTCATTTACCAAGGCCTTTCACCCCCGATTACTTAATTTGGTGGGGCGGCCCGCTCTATGAAGAGTCCAGGTTGTTCCATACTTCTTCCATTTAAGAATTATGGAAGCCGTTGTGCTCTTGGGAACTTTCAGTGCAGCAGAATTATTTTTGTACCCTCCAGATCTGTGCCTTCACATAATCCTTTCTCTCAGCTCTACAGGCAGTTCTTACCTCCGCATGGCTTGGTTTTTGCTCTGATATGCATTGTCAGCTGTGAGACCTTATATAGACAAGGGTGTGTCTTTCTAAATCATGTCCAATCAAATTAATTTACCGCAACTGGACTCCAATCAAGGTGTAGAAACATCTCAGGGTATGTGCACACGTAGTGACCAAAAACGTCTGAAAATCCAGAGCTGTTTTCAAGGGAAAACAGACCCTGCTTTTCAGACGTTTTTTGACCAACTCGCATTTTTCGCGGCGTTTTTCGCGCTGTTTTCGCGGCGTTTTTTACGTCCGTTTTTGGAGCTGTTTTCATTGGAGTCTATGAGAAAACAGCTCCAAAAACGTCCAAAGAAGTGTCCTGCACTTCTTTTGACGAGGCTGTATTTTTACGCGTCGTCGTTTGACAGCTGTCAAACGACGACGCGTAAATAACAGGTCGTCTGCACAGTACGTCGGCAAACCCATTCAAATGAATGGGCAGATGTTTGCCGACGTATTGTAGCCCTATTTTCAGACGTAAAACGAGGCATAATACGCCTCGTTTACGTCTCAAAATAGGTCGTGTGAACCCAGCCTCAAAGATGATGTAGGGAAATCGGAGGCCCCAGAGATAAATTTCAAGTGTCATAGCAAAGGGTCTGAATATTTATGTCCATGCAAAATTTGAGTTTTTCATTTTTAATAAATTTGCAAAAATGTCTAACATTCTGTTTTCACTATGGGGTATTGAGTGCAGAACGATGGGGAAAACATGATTTTTTTTTTATTTTAGCACAAGGACTCAACATAACAAAATGTGAAAAATAAAAGGGTCTGAAGACTTTCCGAATGCACTTGTGCCTTTATGTATGTACAGTATATATGTTCCAGTATGTGTGTGTCCTACATATGTGGTTAATTTGCGGTTTGTGGAGAGCAGCAATAGAGAGTCCCGCACAGGGCGCCATCCAACCGAAGGCCGGCCCTGCATACAATATAGACCACAAATGAGATGGAAAAAATGTTCACCCAGGGCTTAGTATCACTGTATCTACAAATATATAAACCCGCAATAATACAAGAGGAAAAAAACCCCTATAGCAAAAAGAAAATTTTATACGTGACAAATATATATCAATATACATACAAATATGAACTAATATACAACCATAAAAGACAGGGGTGGTGAGTGGCTATGGCTCCATGATGATCATAGAACCCCACGCTTATTGCCAGACTGCTGGTTTGTCAGAGTAAGGCTGGGTTCACACAGAGTTTTTTTGCAGGCGGAAAAATCTGCCTCAAAATTCTGTTTGGAATTTTGAGGCAGATTTTTCTCTGCCTGCATGCCAATTATTCGCGGCGTTTTTCGCCCGCGGCCATTGATCGCCGCGGGCATAAAACGTCGCGAAATACACTTTCTCTGCCTCCCATTAATGTCAATGGGAGGTCAGAGGCGTAAACGCCCGAAGATAGGGCATGTCCCTTCTTTTTCCCGCGAGCCGGTTTTTCCGCTTGCGGGAAAAAACCGCCTCCGCCTCCCATTAAAATCAATGGGAGGCATTTTCGGCCATTCTTTGGCGCGTTTTCCAACGTGGTTTCCGCGTCAAAAAAACTTGTCACAAAACTGTGTGAACTCCCCCTTAAGGTGCGAATAGAGAAAAGCCTGTTTAAATGATGGTACATATGGAGTACGATCCAAAATATGGTCACATACGTCAACATTTGTGTAAAGGAGTAACCCTATGGACAGCAGTCCCATTCCCAGATCCCACCAGAGTTGCAAACTGGCCTGTGCAACACAGGTGAGAATAGTACATGCAAATGCAGTCTCCTACCTACAGCTATCCAGGTGTTCACTGGGACAGCATGGTGCGAAGTACAGGGGGCATGTCAGAGTAGTACCAATGTTCCTTCTGCGACTAAGTAAATATTATAGATAATTGGATACTCCTGTTCTAATATCTAGGCTACCAATGTTATATTATTGTTGCACTTTGCTACTTTTGCCTGTCTGACCATGGACTCACATATAAGTTATATAAATAACAATTTGATCAGTTATTTGATTGGGAATAGGTAGTCATCACTATATATTGGGTTTTGTGTATATGTTCCCTGAGATTTGGGTATGCGTCGCCTCTATCTATTGTGTACATGCCATACCCTTTGGGCATGCGCTGCCGATGTGCGATTGAATTTGTGCCGCCTTAAACATCACTCTTTACATCTTTCTGGGTAAATGCCACATTCCTTGGGCACGCGCCGTTAACATGTGATATGGGCTCTGTGGTGTGCCTGTTCATAATATCACACACGCGTCATGTACTCTGACGTGTCCAGCACTATGCCGTCCCAGTGAACACATGGATAGCTGTAGGTAGGCGACTGCATTTGCATGTACTATTCTCACCTGTGTTGCACAGGCCAGTTTGCAACTCTGGTGGGATCTGGTTATGGGACTGCTGCCTATAAGGTTACTCCTTTACACAAATGTTGGTGTAGGTCACCATATTTTGGATCCTTCTCCATATGTACCGTTATTTAAACAGGCTTTTCTCTATTGGGACCCTACCTCTGACGAACCTGGCAGTCCATAGCCACTCACCACCACTCTCTTATGGTTGTATATTAGTGCATATTTGTATGTATATTGCATATATATTTGCCACATGTATACTGTATATATTAATTTTCTTTTTCTGTAGGGGGTTTTCTCCTCTTGTATTATTATTGGGTTACATGTTTGTGGGCATAGTGATAATAAGCTGGGTGAACATTTTTTCCATCCGATTTGTGGTCTATGTTGTATGATTGTCTTTCTCCATGAGTGATTGTCCCATGGCCTAACCAGTACTTTTTTGTGCATTTTTAATGTTAAGATTTTTACTTTTTTTTTGTATTTCGTAATAAAGTGATTTTATTCACATTAAGAGGTGAGGTCTGACGTACGTGTTTCCTTGTCTTGTACAATTGTTCAATGCGTCTCTGTACCCTTAATGACCGCCGATACGACTTTTCACAGCAGTCATTAATGGGCTTTATTCTAGGCCGCCACCTTTTCACGGTAGCCTAATCAACGTCCTGCACGGGTCTCCCGTGCAGGATGGAGCCAGGGCTTGGCTGTCTGATGACAGCCGGGCTCCTGCTCCAACGGAAGCGATCGAAGTTTACTTCGATCGCGGCTGCTTAACCTCTCAAATGCCGCGGTCATTAGCGACTGCTGCATTTGAGTTGTTTACAGAGGGAGTGAGCTCCCTCTGTCACCCATCGGTGGCCCGCATATGCAATTGCGGGCATCCGGTGGGGTGCCACGGCAGCCGGGAGCCTAACAAAGGCCCCCAGGTCTGCCCTGGCTATATACCTATTAGGGCATGCCAGATGCATGTCCAAATAGATGCCTGTCCGTTCTTTACTGACAGGCAATAATGCTCTGGTATATGAAGTATACCAAAGCATTATATCTGTGATCTAAAGATCGCATAGTAAAGTCTCCTAGTGAGACTGAAAAAATAATTAAAATATTAAATAAAAATGAATAAGGTACACATTAAAAAAAATATTGAAATAGTTTTATTTAGTAAAAGTGTAAAAATAAAATAAAAACTACACATATATGGTATCCCCGTAAATCGTAATGACCCAAGAAATAAAGTTATCATATTATTTAAACCACAAGGTTAACCCCGTAAAAACGCAAAAAGCAACGGCAAAATTGCTATTTTTTCCCATTCCCCCCCAAAAAATAATAATAAAAGATCAATAAGTCCCATGTACCCCAAAATGGTAACAATGAAGTCCCGCAAAAAACAAGGCCTTATATGGTGACATTGACGGAAAAATAAAAAAATTATGGCTCTTGGAAAGCGGTGATGCAAAATAAAATTATTTTAGTTCAAAAGTGTTTTTATTCTGCAAAAGTAGTAAAACATAAAAAAAGAACTATACATATTTGGTATTGCCGTAATCGTACTGACCCATAGAATAAAGGTAGCATGTTATTTACGCCGCACAGTAAATCGGCGTAAATGTAAAAACGCATAGAACAATGGCTAAATTGCTGTTTTTTTTTATATCCCCCCCCCCCCGAAAAAGTTAATAAAAGTTGCTAAAAAAAAATTCTACATACCCCAAAACAGTGCCATTGAAAAATACAGCGCATCCTGCAAAAAAAAATAAAAAAATCCTCATACAGTCATGTCGACGTGAAAATAAAAAAAAAAGTTATAGCTCTTCGAATATGACGATGGAAAAACTAAAAAAATTGCTTGTTCATTGGGGCCCATGCAGGGGGTAGGGGTTAAACATTTATGTGTGGTGCCCACTATTTTTGTAAGTCTCAAAGGGATCATTGTCGCTATGATTCAATGAAGTGGTGAATTTACAAGGATGTCTTAAGAAGTTAATGGGTGCTGTGTTTTTGTAAGTATCAAAAAGCAAAGAATAAAATGTAAGATTATATAAAGGCTATAGACTACAAATTATACATGCAGAAAAAAAAAAAAGAAGAGTAAAATGTAAAGAAAATGTAAAAAAATAAAAATAAGTAAAATGTGACTTACCACAAATAGAACCAACAGCTACAATAAATCCTGCCCATGAATAACCTCGCCTGAAAAATGCATCAGAAAGAGCAGAGTCTGGTATTAATGTATTCCAAGGCACCATTAGAGTCAGTACAGCAGACACAAGGATATAGGCCCCTGTTGCAAGACCTAATGACACAGCTGTTGCTATGGGAATAGCTTTTTGGGGATTCCTTGCTTCTTCACTTGACGCTGCGATCACATCAAAGCCTACGAAGGCATAAAAACACGTGGCAGTACCAGACATAATGCCAGAGAAGCCAAATGGAGCAAAACCACCATGTTCAGCAGACCAGTTTTTCGGGTCTGCAAGGATAAACCCAAATATAAGGATAAATATTATTACGCCCATACTGATGGCAGCGAAAATGTGGTTAAGCCAGGAGGATACTCTCACGCCAAAAGAAATAAAAGCGGTGGCAAACAGCAATATTCCAGCAGCCAAGAAATCGGGGTAGTGAGCCAAAAACTGAACATTCCAAGTTCCAATATGGCTTTCAGTATAATTTTTGATCTTGTGATCAAATATGGAGTCCAAATATCCACTCCAAGCTCTTGCAACTGCTGCACCGCCAATCATATATTCCAAGATGACATTCCAGCCAATCAGGAAGGCCCATAGTTCACCAACTGAAACATAGGTAAACATGTATGCAGATCCCGTTTTTGGCACCCTTGCACCAAACTCAGCATAGCAGAGCGCTGCAAGAAGAGAGGCAATACCGGCGATAAGGAATGATATGACAACAGCTGGACCTGCTATTTCCTTGGCCACTGTGCCAGTCAGTACATACAGGCCAGAACCCACCATTCCACCCACACCCAAAAGGGTGAGGTCAAGCGTCGAAAGGCATCTTTTAAACGATGTCTCCATCAAGTCATCTTCCAAAGTCTTCACTCTGTTCAGTTTCTGGCAAAACCGAACAACGGCCGCGGAAGAAGGCAGTCTATTCCCCATCTTGTAAAGTGGTATTCTTCAACACGTCGATTAGAGATGCGTTTCTTTCATGACTATTAGTAGTTAATCTGGAAGAGCAAAAATAAAAGAAAACGTTTCAATATTTCCAACACATGCATTTAATATCCACAACACGGCAACAGAATAAAGACCACGGCTCAAAACAAGTGCTAGGTTTAGAAGAGCCAGAAAATGCATGTTTGAATTAACCGGACCCCTTTTATGCCGCAATAGGATTCTACTAGAGTTAAAATTTCAGATGTTTCGATACAAAAAAGGTAAAAAGTTGCTTTTTGCATTTTTATTCTTTTTTGTCATCGCAAGATATATATTTTCCTGCTCTTTACAGGTAAAGTGTAGCTTTGCTATAAAGATATACTTCCAGTATAGAGCAAACTTCAGTTGCAGCTAAGTTATGACTCTGGTGCCAAGCCCAATAGTGCTGTACCTATTACCAAGAACTAGCAGTTATCGCCACAAAAGAATCAATAGCCCTAACATAGTACGGGTCGGCAAATACTCAAACATCGGTCGGCAGGTCCCTTCGTATAATGTATTTTTATACAGGGCTCTCCCCTGGGAATATGCTGCTGAGGACCGAGTCTAAATCCAGCATAGGTGCTTGAGCAAAAGTAGATTCAGCAGGAAAACCTAAGAAAGTCTATTATCAGTGCCTATTACTGTAAGGCGCCCTGTACGCTATGCAGATTTTGTTGTGGAATTTTCTGCCACTGAAAAGCAGCTTCATACAGCTAAATGGGGTTGTTTCTTGCAGCAAGCATCTGAATCCCAGGCAGCTACTACTCCCTTCTTTTACCTTGTATACAGCGCACAATGCTACCCTATTAGAGTAGGAGAACTGCTAGTGGGTCCATTTAAGTACCAACCTGCCGTGCCTTTAGGTTGGAATTTTGGGCTAGGGTCACGTCTGAGTTGTTTTGCAGTTAGTTTTCGTGCTCTGCCACCAATTTATACTAATTTGTCATTGGTTTTTCAGTTTTTATCCGTTTGCAGTAATTTTTCTCCCATTGAACGAATTAAAAAAAAATAAATAAAAATTCCTAACAGAGCCTGTAAAAACAACGAACAGAACACATGCACTTTGGCATACATATTAATAGGATCCATCAATGTCTGCACCACAGTAAAGCTTCCGATTCTCAGACGTTTTTGTAACTACTCGCGTTTTTCGCAGAGTATTTTAAAGACGTTATTGGAGCTGTTTTTCAATAGAGTCAATGAAAAACGGCTCCAAAAACGTCCCAAGAAGTGACATGCACTTCTTTGACGCGGGCGTCTTTTTACGCGCCGTAATTTGACAGCGACGCGTAAAATTACACCTCGTGGGAACAGAACATCGTAAAACCCATTGAAAGCAATGGGCAGATGTTTTGTAGGCGTAATCGAGCCGTTTTTTCATGCGAAATTCGAGGCGTAAAACACCCGAATTACGTATGAAAATAGGGCGTGTGAACATACCCTAATAGAGCATCAATCACTGAAGTACACACTGCAGGAATCCGGGTGCACTGTGACCTTGAAGTTCTCTAAGAAAAGTAGCTTTCTTCTTTCCTAGCAACGAAAAAGACCACTGAACCTTAGCACTAGTTTACATAAACCCTAACAAAAATGGCAAGTGTTTCCTACAACTCGTACCACCGTGACAGATTCTCTTTAAATAGGGCTAGAGGATTAAAAGTATTAGAGGACGTACAGGTGTATACAGGGCACAATGAGATGCAGATGATTTGTGACGTTATTTCTCATCATAGGACCTGTGGGCATGGTCATGGGGAATAAAGTTTATAGGTAGGAGTCTCCTAAAATTAAATAAGTAGATGGGAGCACAACTGTAAAACAAGCCGGACCCATAGAAAAGTGATCACGTGAGGAAAGTGATATTTATGTAATAAGATTATCATTTTGAGTCATTCCTGAACGGGTTTCTAATTTATGATTCTCAGATGTCTGCATGTCACATGGGGCATGGTATAACCCTACAGCAAAATGGAGTTCTGAGAATCTATTATTATTAAACATACGACTTAAACATATGACTTTTCCTCAGGGTATTATAGGTCATATTCATCCCGAATGTAAAACAAAGTTCAGCAGTGAAGCAGCAGACCATGAAACTGCATTAATGGACCTGAAATATAATACTCAAGCTGGCCATACACTAGAGATTTTGGCCAAAAAGGCCAAATTTAGGCCACTTTCTGCCGACTGTCGGTGCCTTTTTGTGACACGAATGAGTGTGACAGGTGCTGACCGAAGACAAATATCTGTGGAAAATTTGATCTGCCGTTGGATTTTTTTTTTGGGTTGTTGGCAGATGCACTGTTAGGAAAGTTGTTCTTTCCAGACGTCAGACCTGCATCCCATCAATGGAAGAACAAACCAGGCCAAAGATGAAGCCAGATATCAATCAGTGAATTGTAGTTTTAACTTAGTGCGTTGGGGTCTAAAATGTCAGCCTTTACAGGGTAATCGTGAATGACAAGTCGTTCAGAAAACGGACGTCTGAAATCCCTAATGTATGTCTAACTTAAAGTTTTGTATGGCGTTGATGCAACCAAGTCTACTATCAGAAAGGTTAAGAGGTTTAGGCATTTAGAAACTTAAAATGTGTACAGTTAATTACAGATTCACGTGTATTATAGCCCTGTTGTAATCATAATTCTTCAGAGCTGAAATCTCCCTTACTAGATCAATGTATGCACAGGAGCTTGTTCTAGAGAGTTGAAGTCTGTAAATTGGAGCCTTTACACTAGGCACTATACAGTAATTTGATGTAGCCAAGCTGTAAATGGGCGTCTAAGCTGTAAATGGATCTCGCATCCATATTATATAATTTTATCATGTTTCAGCAACTTATGCTTTCCAAGTTCCATTTTGTTTTTTGTTTGAAAAAAATAAATAAAAAGGCTTTTATTTATACCTCCTGCCTAAAATGGAGTTTTATTACTAGCAGCGCCTCCAAAAATCCCACAATTTTTTTCCTACAAGTATTTTACATACGGACAAGGTATTTGCACTACCCAATGCCCAGAGGGAAGGACAGCAGCAGTTACGACATTGTACACCAGTGGCGGATTATCATATGGCCCGAACCACACATCATTTTTAAAAAAACACATTGCAGCGCGCTAGCACCGCTAATGGGGAGGAGGGGCGGGCTGAAAGGGAATAGGGCCGCACCTTCCGCCCTGCTGCCTCTCTGAAGGGGCGGTGGCGCAGAGGAAACAAGCCGCCGCCACCCCCTCCTGCACGAATTGTACCTGCGTCTATAGAACGCAGGTACAATTACATGCATAAGCGCTGAATGGCCGGGTACGTTCCGTGCCCGACCATTTAGCGCCTTACAATGACGTTGATTGGTAGGGCAGAATGAGTTGTCCCGCCAATCAGCGCCTTTCAACATGTTGAAAGGCGCTGATTGGCGGGGGAAGTCATTCTGCCCTGCCAATCAATGATGGTAGCGGCGCGATGACGTCATCGCACCGCTTCCTTTGTTGAAGGGCGCTGATTGACGGGGCATGTCATCTACAGGAGGGAGGGTCTATATGTGGGACACAATCTACAGGGGAGGCCTTATGTGGGACCCAATTTCCAGTGGGACTATATGTAGGGCACTATATACAGGGTGCGCTATATGTAGAGCGCAATCTACAAGGGGCTATATGTGGGGCACAATCTACAGGGGAGGCTTTATGTGGGACACAATCTACAGGGGGACTAGATGTAGAGCGCTAACTTCAGGGGGCTATATGTAGAGCACTATCAACAGGGGGGCTATATGTGGGGCACTATCTACAGGGGGCTCTATGGGGGCACTATGTGTGTGTGTGTGTGTGTGTGTGTGTGTGGGAAACAGTCTATGGTGCTATTATAATCAGGGACACAGTGTATGGCGTTATTATAATTAGAGGTGCAGTGTATGGTACGATTATATATCTATATATAACATATTGTGCGGCACCATGATAACTTTATCTTTGTTTATAGATGCAGAAATGTTTGAAAAGTGAGAAGCCCAAGACATCTGAGCGGAAAACTGCAGCAATGGGTCGTGGCCGGGAGAAGTCATAGAGGTCTGGACTGGATGGAGAAGAAAAGAGAAAAAGAAGAACTAGAATCTGAAATGAAGTCACCAGTAAGTCACTTAATGTAAATGTTTATTCTGCCTCCAATCAGTACAGTAGTCACTGTATGATCTGCAGCGAGATGATGGGTGGAATGATATTTTTTGGGGTAAACAGAAACTCCCAGCATATCCTTACCATTGTTCGGGCCACGCTGGGAGCTGTAGTTTTATCCATACAAACCTATACAGCAGGGGTTGCACTAAATGGAGCTGTATTTATGTACTGAGCTTGGTTCTGGGGCTGTATTTATGTACTGAGCTTGGTTCTGGGGCTGTATTTATGTACCGAGCTTGGTTCTGGGGCTGTATTCATGTACCGAGCTCGGTTCTGGGGCTGTATTCATGTACCGAGCTCGGTTCTGGGGCTGTATTCATGTACCGAGCTCGGTTCTGGTGTTGTATATATGTAGTGAGCTTTGTTCTAATACTGTATATATGTACTAGGCTTGGTTCTGGTGTTGTATTTATGTGCGGAGCTTGGTTCTGGTACACTGTTTCCGTAAGGCCTCGTTTACACGTGCGTGATATACGTGAGTGCGATGCGCGTGCTTTTCACGCGTGTCGTACGCACCTAAGTAAGTCTATGGGGCCGTGCAGACAGTCCGTGAGTTTTGCTCAGTGTGAGTGCGCTTAAAAAAAACTCACGACATGTCCTATCTTTGTGCGCTGTTCGCAAATCACGCACCCATTGAAGTCAATGGGTGCGTGCAAACCACGCATGCTGCACGGAAGCACTTCCGTGCGAACTGCGTGATTCGCGCAACAGCTGTCAAACTCTGAATGTAAACAGAAAAGCACCACGTGCTTTTCTGTTTACAAACATCCAAACGGAGTGTCATAATGATGGCGGCTGCGCGAAAATGACGCAGCTGCGCATCATACACTGATGACACACGCAGCTGTTAAGTGCCTTTTGCGCACGCAAAACGCCTCATTTTTTGCGTGCGCAAAAACGCACACGATCGTGTAAATCAGGCCTAAGTCTCATACGCTGCTTCCGTAACTGCCATTCACTATCAGTTATGGAAAGTCCATGGTCAGGAAGTGGCCGAGAGGCAGCCATAGGAGAAAGAGTTAGAACAGGGTTTAGGGTGCCCGGTTCTAGAGATAGGTGCGGGTCCCAGAGGTGGCACTCACATATATCTGACAGGATCCAAAGGATATGTCATAAATTTCCCTCACGGGAAATCCCCTTTAAAGTGTAACTAATCTTCTAAAAGACTTCTGACATGTCATAGTGAAATGTCAGAAGTTTTGATCGGTGGGGGTCCGAGCACTGAGACCCCCATGGATCGCTAAAACAAAGAGGCAGAAGCGCTCAGGTGACCACTGTGCCGCTTAGTTTCTGATTTGCTTTTCTTGGAACAAAGAAAAAAAAGTTACACTTTAAAGAGGAGGGATAATAATTTTATTTTTTTTATTATTATTTTTTCTTTAATACAACAGTCTATCAGTGTGTTTGGTGCAACTTTCTAAATACTTTTTATTAAAAATGATTTTTACTTTTTGAGATACAGCTGCTTTATATCCTGAATACAGAGCAGCTGTATCTAATGCTAAAACCTGTATCCGTCAAGTCAGTGGCTCTGACAGGTACAGTGTCAGCGGGTTTTGGAGGGGGGGTTGAATTGCATGTGAGAAGGAAGGAGGGGGCCCAAGTTGTGTCAACAGCCCAGGGCCCATGGTACACTTAGGGCAGATTCAGACGAACGTTGCGTTTTTGCGCTTGCAAACAACGCAGCGTTTTGCGTGCGCAAAAACCATTTGACAGCTGCGTGTGTCATCCGTGTATGATGCGCGGCTGCGTGATTTTCGCGCAGCCGCCATCATAGAGATGAGGCTAGTCGACGCCCGTCACTGTCCAAGGTGCTGAAAGAGCTAACTGATCGGCAGTAACTCTTTCAGCACCCTCGACAGTGAATGCCGAACACAATATACAGCAACCTGTTAAAAAAAAAAGAAAAAGTTCGTACTTACCGAGAACTTCCCGGCCGTTGCCTTGGTGACGTGTCCTTGGTGACGCATCCTTGGTGACGCACCTCTCGACATCGGGCCCCACCTCCCTGGATGACGCGGCAGTCCATGTGACCGCTGCAGCCTGTGCTTGGCCTGTGATTGGCTGGAGCTGTCACTTGGACTGAATTGTCATCCCGGGAGGTCAGACTGGAGGAAGAAGCCGGGAGTTATCGGTAAGTCAGAACTTCGGTTTTTTTTTACAGGTTCATGTATATTGTGATCGGAAGTCACTGTCCAGGGTGCTGAAACAGTTTAACTCTTTCAGCACCCTGGACAGTGACTATCTCCTGACGTCGCGTACCGGAAATTTTTGAAGCGCTGTTCTTTTCTTTTTCTTTGAACTATTTTTTTAACATAAGCTGTAAATGGGGCATCAACTGTTTGCAATGACAAAACAAACAATTATAAATGCAGCTATGGGACATGACATCCGCTATAACTCATACCAGCGCGAGTTACCTAATATAATGTATTAATAAAATAGATAACCTTTATATTTAGACATCTACACATAAATACAATATAAAATGGTGCTCAAAAGGTATATATCCTGTTTAACCATTTAAATATGAGCGTTGTGGTAAAAACCATGTATGAGTTTACAATAGACTGCTTCTTGCTTTAATTGAATACAATGGCAGAAAGCAGCAAACTATCTCCATACCCAATAAATTTAGACTTTTTTTGGGTAATAGTGTGCGGACTGTCTAATGTCACCACCAATTGCTCCTACTCCCTGACAATATGAAAAGATGCTGGTGAAGGAGAATATGCTAGAAGAAGCAGTATGGCTTTCTAAGAGTGGTCATTTCCATCACTGCCATACAGATCAATAGACACCAAACCTTTGGCTGAAATAGCTCAGACAATTACTACGATGTTAGCTTACTACTGGTACTCCAACGCAGTACTGAAGCATATTGTCTTAACACATTACTGTCCAATGTGGTTAATGCGAGGTCTTTCCTGAACACTGCTGCTCCACATAGAACTGTAAGTTAACATTATGGGATAGAACAGTACTTGTCCGTATAGTGCTACATGAGGACTTCACCATGGCTTCCGATTGACATGCTTGAGACTTCGATATTAAAGGGGTTTTCCCCATGACATACATTTATGACATATCCACAGGATATGTCATGAATTTCAGATAGATGTGGGTCCTACCTCTGGAACCCGCACCTATCTCTAGAACGGGGCCCCCTGAACCCTGTTCTAGCGTTGTCTGATCTCGCTGACTCCCGGCCACTTCCTGGTTATATGGTCGGGAGTTACGAAAACAGTGTAGCTGTTTTTGTAATTCCCATAGTAGTGAATGGCAGTTACGGAAGCAGCGTAGCACGCGAGTTACGCCGTTTCCGTAACTACCATTCAGTTCTATGGGACTTACGGAAACAGCATAGCTCAGCGACCACATAACCTTTTTCATGGTTGGAATTCACCTCATACAGCCACAACACAGAGCGGCTGAATGGGATATAGGGGGCCCCGTTCTAGAGATAGTTGCGGGTCTCAGAGGTGGGACCCGCATCTATCTGACATTTATGAGATATCCTGTGAATGTCATAGATGTCTGATTGGAACCCCCTTTAAATAACGCATTTTTATTATTTTTCCCTTCTCAAATGCTTGTCAGACGATTATGACTTTAGGCTGCACTATCCTGTGGATAGGTCATAAATGTCTCTCATGGGAAAACCCCTTTAAAGGGTTTGTCTCATCAGAGACAACCCCTTTCAGTTTGAAGCCGAGGGAAGACACAGACAGGTAGGTATTTCCCCGAAGTGGTCAGGCCTCTAAATATAGTATTATATGGTAGCGATTGTGATAAATAGCTGTACATGTAATACCCAGAATAGAGTCAATTTTCCATAGCAGCTCTTCATTCTGGCTCATAGTTTGATCCTGAATTGTGGGACCTCCACCCCTCTATGACATCCATATGCCCCAATAGGGCATATGCACAGGGGTTGTGTTCATGAGACAACCCCTTTGATACTAAAATATTGCTAACAATTGATACCAATGCTGGTTTTATTGTTTTGATAATTCATGTCAGGATATATATTATACATAATCCAAGGGAGAAAGCTTACCCCTTACATACTTTCCTTCAGATATTTAAACGAAAAAAAGTCTTGATATTGCAAATCTATACATTTTGAAACAGACTTGCAGAGTTCAATATATAAAACCAAAGACTATGTTGCAATACAAGTTATAAACATTACACAGGGATTGATAAAATACGGTTAGGAACTTATTAAGATTTCCTCTGCTATAGCAGGAGTGGCCACATCCTAGCATTTATAACCAAATTTATTATCACATAAAAATAAAAAAATAGAAACATAACACGGACTTCTGACCAGCTTTCTAACCGAAATACTAGTGGAACTTGAAACTCTTGGGCCCCCTTGCGCAGGATCTATACCTGGACACAGTACCAACAGGTGACAACTCTATGTTCCAACATACAGTATGTGATTACATCACGCTGCACAAGGATTAATACACAGCATAAAGAACAAGTATTCATTAGTATAGTGAAGTAGTTCTGTATGAACACATAGCCTCACAAGATATCTATTTACCTATGCATTAGCATTTACCAAAAATAAATGAAATACAAAAATCTACAGGTGTAGTTACAAATGGCAGTTTTGTAATTTATTTATGAAAAATCACGGCAAAAAAAAGTCCCAAGAGCTGCATGTGTACATACAACCGAAGACATAAGAAATCTCATGGTTATCACGATACGGATCCTATAACACATACAAGTGATTTTAGTCCCTGTTGCATGTCTACATCTAATTAAGCTGTCACCAGATGCTCGTGATGGCATGACTGCGACTGACACCGGAAACTTTACGGTCTTTAGTAAAATGGAGAGCTAGAGACATCTATTTATGTAGAACATTCATTGTTTAACAGATATTAAAAAATGCTAAAATTGCTACTCTATGTTGTTCACACTATGTGAAAAGGTCATAAATAAAGAAACATCTAACATGCTACCGATGAATGTTATGAAAATGACAGCTGCTGGCTTTACCACAAGTTTTTTTTCCACATATACATTTTTAGGATATTAATAAGATATGCTATATTTGTCTGATCAGTGGTGGTCTAAATGCTAAGGCACCCTAAAAGAGTGCCGATACTTTATTTAATTTTTACTATATAAATCAATAGTACAAGTGAAGATAAATAACCTTGTAATACATCTATTTGCAGAAAAATTCTGCTTTCTCCAATTATCAGACTCCTGTTCACTCACTCAGGAGTTGGATTCACTACTTTACTTAAGGACCAGGTTATAGCTGCTCATAGAAGTCTATGGAGAGGGGAGTGGAAGGAGGAGGGATCTGCTGGAAGGAGACACTAGGAAGCTGCATCAGCATCTGTGTTATATCTCACCCCAGTGTTGGATTCACAGCTACACTGCTCATTACAGCTGTGTAATGGCCTCCATGAGCCTTTGGAAATCATATGAAAAATAAAGAATACAAGTCATATAATGGTCAGATATACAATGCATTTGGAAAGTCTTCAGACCCTTTCACTTTTTTCACATTTTGCTATGTTGAGGCCTTGTGATAAAAGAAATAAAAAATCACGTTTTTTCCCCCATCATGAAGTGAAAACAGAATGTTAGTAATCTTTGTTAATTTATTTAAAAGGAAAAACTAAAATATTGCATTGACATAAGTATTCAGACCCTTTACTCAGTACTTAGTTGAAGCACCTTGAGCAGCGATAACAGCTTCCAGTCTTCTTGGGTACAATGTCACAAGGTTTGCACACCTGGATTTGGGGATTTTCTGCCATTCTCCTCTGCAGATCCTCTCAAGCTCTGTCAGGTCGGATAGGGACCGTTGGTAGACCGTCATTTTCAGGTCTCTGCAGAGATGTTCAAGTCTGGGTTCAAGTCTGGCTGGGGCACTCAAGGACATTCACAGAGTTGTCCCTAAGTTGGAAGGTCAACTTTCAGCCCAGTCTGAGGTCCAGAGCACTCTGGATCAGGTTTTCATTAAAAATATCTCTGTACTCTTTCCCTCAACCCTGTCCCAGCCGCTGAAAAACACCCCCACAGAATGATGCTGCCACCACCATGCTTCACTGCAGGGATGGTATTGGGCAGGGGATGAGCAGTGCCTGGTTTCCTCCAGACATGACGCTTAGAATGGAGGCCAAAGAGTTCAATCCTGGATTCATCAGACCACAGAATTTTTTTGCTTTTTTGCAAACTCCAGGCGGCTCTCCGGTGTCTTTTACTGAGGAGAGGCTTCTTTCTGGCCACTCTGCCATAAAGCCAAGATCGGTGGAGTCATGCATGGTAGAAAGAAGTTGGCACTACTAGTCAATTTTTAAAGGCAGGGAGCGGATGTGCAGGAAATTCAGAAAAGGAGTTCTTAGGGTATGTTCCCACGGTAGCGTCCGATACGCCTGAAATTACGGAGCTGTTTTCAGGCGAAAACAGCTCCTGAATTTCAGACGTAATTGCTCGTACTCGCGTTTTTCGCGGCGTCAATTACGGACGTAATTGGAGCTGTTTTTCAATTGAGTCAATGAAAAACGGCTCCAATTACGTCTCAAGAAGGACATGAACTTCTTTGACGCGGGCGTCTTTTTAAGCGCCGTCTTTTGACAGCGGCGTAAAAAAAAAAGCCTCTGTGCACAGAACATTGTAACCCCATTGATTTCAATGGGCAGATGTTTGCTGGCGGTTTGGAGCCGTATTTTCGGACGTAATTAGGGCGTGTGAACATACCCTTATAATTACTTTGGGTGGTGCTCAGTAACAAACAGTTGAAGCAAAATCTTGTACAGCAAGTAGTGAGGAAAGTTAAAAATAAGCACTCACCCATATGGGCGAGTGCCGTTTTGTCACTTTCCTCACTACTTGCTGTACCAAATTGGTAGAGTGCTGCAGGGATGGTTGACCTTCTGGAAGTTTCACCCATCTGCACACAGGATCTTTGGAGCTCAGCCAGAGTGACCATTGGGTTCTTGGTCACTTCTCTTACCAAGGCCCTTCTCCCCTGATTACTTAGTTTGGTGGAGGGGCCAGCTCTAGGAAGAGTTCTGTTTGTTCCAAACTTCTTCCATTTAAGAATTATGGATGTCACTGTGATCTAGGAAACTTTCAGCGCATCAGAACATTTTTTGTCCCCTTCTCCATATCTGTGCCTCCTCACAATCCTGTCACTGAGGCAGTTCTTTCCTCCTCATGACTTGGTTTTTGATCTGATATGAATTGTCAGCTGTGAGACCTTTATATAGACAGGGATGTCTCTTTCCCAATCATGTCCAATCAAATGAATTTACCCCAGGTGGGCTCAAATCTAGGTGTAGAAACACTTCAAAGATGATCTAGATAAATGGGAGGCCCCAGAGCTAAATTCCAAGTGTCATAGCAGAGGGTCTGAATACTTATGTCCATGCAAATTTTGAGGTTTTAATTTTTAATACATTTCCAAAAATGTCTAAAATTCTGTTTTCACTCTGTCATTATGGGATATTGTGTGCAGAATTATGGGGGGGGGGGGGGGGACTTGAATTTAATTTTTATTTCAGCACAAGACCTCAACATAACAAAATGTGAAAAAAGTGAAATGATCTGAAGACTTTCCGAGTTATTTCTCATGTATGAACACATGACAGCTTGTTCTGAAAAGATATAGGTATGCTCTAAACAACGGAGCTGCACCCAGATTCATTTGGGAAGCTCAAGATTAGTTCATTGACCATAATAGCCCGAACTGAGGTCTCTTGAATAAAGCCAAATGCGTTAAAACGCGCATACACTAAGAAAATTCCCAACACAGTCATCTGCGCTTTTAGGTGATAAGTAGGTTATAAATGACTGATCGCTGGGACCCACACAGAACACTAGAGAAGGGGTCCAGAGCCACCGTTCCTCCCCCCTGCACCCCACATGCTGCTTTATTTAATGCTTGTGGCCCTTTTAAAATAGTTGAGTGCAGAACTTGACTGTCTGTCAGTGCCAGCGACTTTGAAAAAAGCGGCATCGCGCATGCTCGACTGCCCCTCCATTCAAAGTTCTCCTCAATGCGGTCGTGCAGCGAGGAAGAACGGGTGGCTCAGGACCTCATTTTTAGTGATCGATGAGGGTCCCAGCAGTGCGCCACCAGCGACCAGACATTTATCACCTATGTTGCGGATAAGTGAATTTTTTTTATCTTTGGACAACCCATTTAAAGATGTATTCCCACCTGATTATGTTGTTATGGTATATCCTAGTGATATGTCAAAACATTATGGTCAATGAGGTCATGCACCTTTCAGACCCTAAGCATTCTGAAGAATAAAGGGCCCAATGTCCCTTCCTGATCAGGGGTTCACAGAGGTCTCCACTCGTCAGAATGTTCTTGGATAGGAGTACGACTTTACTGTATTGATAAATATGCCCCAATGTACTTTGTTTAGAAACTTTATAATATGGAGACATGCAAGAGCCAAATCGAAGAGAGAAACCGCAGCATTCAGGATAATCTAACGAAAATGTGTTTTATTCACCCACTCCCCTTAAGGACAGCAGTTAACCCTCTAAGCATCTGCAGGATGTCTGCCATTGTCACCAGGGAAAATCTGACCGATAAAACAGGTAGATAAAGCACACACACAGTATAGAGTAAGGCAGCTGAGGGAACAATGAGAGTAAGTATTTCTAGGTCACCTGTTAATCTTCTGACTATGGAAATATTCTAAAAATAAAAAATGGGGGGGTGAGGATGACGCCACCAGCTAAAAGCTGCTGATCTGATTACCTGTTATAGCCATAGGGGAAGCCGTAGTCTCCCCATAGACCCTAAGGCTATGTTCACAAGCTTAACAAAAAACAGCAGAAAATACAGAGCTTTTTTCAAGGGAAAACAGCCCTTGACTTTCAGCCGTTTTTTAAGCAACTTGTGTTTTTTATGGCCGTTTTTGGAGCGGTTTTTCTATTGAGTCAATGAAAAATGGCTCCAAAAACGGCTCAAGAAGTGACATGCACTTCACTTTTAGAAGGAGCTTTTTTTTACGCGGCCATTTTTAAAAACGGACGCGTAAAAAACGCCCTGTGGGAACGGAATGCAGTTTTTCCCATTGAAATCAATGGGCAGATGTTTGTAGGCGTTCAGCCCCCAAATTTTTAGCCGTCTTTTATGTGTGTTTACGGCCCGAAAAACGGCTGAAAATAGGCTGTGTGAACATACCGTCCTAGGGCCTAATCCTGGGAGGTCATTTTCATGTATTTACAGCAGCTGTTTTTGCAGGGCGCCTCTTAACATACGTTTATGGCTTATTCAGACGAATTTGCATTTATTTATATGGGGCTATTCACACGGCCGCTAGTTTTAACGGACGGTCATGGATCCCTCAGACTCAAGTCTATGAGGGATCCGTAAAAAAACGGTTTCGCACGGGTGCAAATCGGCTGTGAAAAACTGCAGTTTTTCATGGCCGATTTGACACCAGTTCATCTGAATAAGCCCCAAGTCTGAATATGTTGGGATACTGTAGCCTCAACTATATTGAAAAGCACAGTCGGCCGCACTTCTGAATATAAATCGAACAGTCTATGGCAGATGTATGCAACCGTGTAGGTACAGTCGCATACATCGGTCTAAACAGTCCCGCCGAGCACAAATACAAATTTGAGCCTTGCTGACATACAACCAGGATTATGGACTTAATTTGCATACTTAGAGTATACCTTACATACATTCTAAACCTAACTTAAATACTACAACTTACATAGTGCCTTACATACAATAATTATATACTATACCTTATTATCTAGACTTTACCTAAAAACCTGCTGCAAAATAGCCTGAAAATCTGCACCAAAATACATGGATTTTGGCAATAGCGGATCCCCATTAAAACTACAATAGGACTCAATTGTATCCACATTCTCTGGACGCAGATACAATTGACAGCGCTGGCGAGGCAAGGGAACCATCGATTTCCTTCCCTGGATTAGGCGCTCAGCTAGATGAGGCCTGGACAGAAGAGACTCTGCATCGCTGGAGGAGAGGACGGCGCAGGAACAGGTGAGTGTGGGGCTATCTACATGAGCCAGGGTGTGACATGCCACAAAAAGTCTTTGTGTAGCCCAGGACTGAGAGATAAATGGGTGTTACCATTCCCATTGTCAGGAGGTGGTGTCCCTACACAGTGTGATACGGTCAGTGATGACTGGAGACTGTCAGTATGTAGGGACACAGTGCTTTGACAAGAGGAATCGTAACACACATTTGTCGATGCTCAGACAGAAAGGTGGGTTAGGCTATTGATATGGCATGGCAGGGCGGCACTGGAGAAGGGGGGCCCAAGTTTGGGGTACAGTCCAGAGCCCATGGTCTACTTAATCTGCCACTGGATTTTGGTGGGAATTTGGCCGCAGATTACAGTCTTTTTATTACAGGGTAAAATCTACATGTAAAATTGAGTTTTGTAAGACCACATTCACTTGCATTGTATAGTGCGGTGCTGCAGGTTCTGGACGGAAAACTCAGCCTTACCTACATGCTATAAATGCTCAGAAGTTACATTGTACACCCCTACAAAAGAAAATTTACCATTTGTCACAACCTTAATGTGGAAACTACCTTACGGATATACTGTACCCTACTTGTATACAACACTTTTCTTCTTATATGTAGACAATATTTATTTACCTTACTTAGGGTATAGCAGTGTCGGCAACCATGTTCACTTGTGGTGGCCAATGTCCCCACGATTTTGCCGGGTATGGCACGAATGGCCAAATCGTGCAGTCATTGGCCAACGCAAGTTAACAAGGTTTGGGCAGCATGTGGACGCTGCCATGTAGGACTGAACTAGATCTTACATAAACACACATAAAACTGGCCATAGACGTAATGATTATCCGAAACAATGAGAGTTATCGTTCGGCTCCATTTACACATTGCGGTCAATTTATGTTTTAGCCGAGATTATGGTGCAATTTAGTGACAATTTTGCTCAGATCGCAGTCAAATTGCGTTTTCTTGCCGCGATGTGTGAACACAGACTTACGTCTCTGGTACTAAAAACAGCCGATTCCAAATGATACACTCCTCAACATTAAAATTGCAACACCAGGAAAGGCAAGCCGCAAGGTTATGCAAATCAATGAAGTAGCAGGTGTCGCTATGATCTGCAAATGATCACATTTTCAAGGACCGAGCTCTAATCTGTGGCATGTGAGAGAGCCAGAAAAGCCAGATAGAAAGCAAAGTCTTTTAGCCACATAAAACCTCAAAAATCGGATCAAGTGGTGCGGGATGTCTGTGCGCTACCTCCTGATCGTCGCCGTGCCAGTTATCGCAAACTGAGAGGGACAGAATCCTTGAATTGAGAGACCTTGGTTTATCTCTCCGGCAGATCGCTAGGCGCCTAGGCCGAGATGTGAGCACTGTTCAACATTGCGTATCCTGGATGTTGGGAGAACAACGAATGGGAATGACAGTAAGAGGTGCACGGAGGCGAACCTCTGCACGGACGCATCGTCTGATTGGAAGAATGGCACGTAGTGATCCATTCTGTACTGCAAGTGAAATTGGACATCACATCCCAAGACTAGGGCGGCAACCAGTATCGACGCAATCCATCAGAAGGCGTCTGCATGACATTGGGCTATAAGACAGACATCCAGCTACACCTGTTCCATTAACCACACGCCACCGCTCTCAAAGGCTATCATGGTGTACAGCAAGACGGCAATGGAGGTCTAGCCTCTTCAGCAATGAGTCCTGCTTAGGTCTCGGACGCAATGATAGCCAGATTGGTCTGTAGACCACGTTGCAACGCCGCAAGAGGCCTTCACAAGGGAACGTCACACCGGTCCTACTCCTGGGATTATGGTGTGGGATGGCATAATGTACGGCATCCTGACCTCTATAGTCTTCATTTCATTTACATCGAGAGACCAGTGGTACGGCCATTTCTCCAAAGTGTCTCAGAATCCCTTTTTCAACAGGACGCCATGTCGCATGTTGCACATGCTACTGTGAGCAGCGTGCATGGCCTAAACGTGCTACCATGGCATGAAGCGTCTCCGGACTTGTCTCCCATCGAGCACATCTGGGACGTCATTGGTCAGTCAATGCAAAGGGAGTGCCAGCAGCCAATCTTGATGATTTGCGTTCCCAAATGCATTCAGCGTGGCATAACATTTCTCAGACAACCATTAATAACCTCATTGATAGCATGCCAAGGCCTTTAAGTGCGTGTATTTCTGCATGTGACGCTCATACTCGATACTGAATAAATCAACATGTTTGGATTATTTTGTTTCCATTTTTTTATCATTTGCATATCATTGACATGTCTATCGATCCTGTGATTTCCACAATTCCAAAACCTTTCCTTCTTGGTGTTGCAAGTTCAATGTTGAGGAGTGTAGAAATCGGCTTAATTGGTCGGAAAAACGTATTAGTCATGCAAAAAAAATAATCCGTGGTTGTTAGTGGTAATCAATCATAGCGTTTACCATCGCCGAATAGAAAAACATGCGAGACAACACGAATGCACAACATTTCAATGCAAACAATTTTCCATAGGACATTTTCTTTGCATAGTGTGAAATATGTTTTCATTCACGCCACCTTCCAGGGGAGCATTCCGATTTCCAAGCGTATCACGGCCAAATCTTTACATCTAACTTGTAGTGTACATTTTACTTAGTCATTTTATAAAAAGTGTATGCAAACTTCCTTATTTTTATACTATGGTATAGACTATGTTTAGATAGTCGTAATATGGACACATTTTACGATCCCGAATACAGCTGCAATACCTGTACCTCCCAAAGTTCTGCTGAATGGGGATGCGATCACCGGATTTTGTGTAGAATAATTTATTACATATTACACCTTACAAACTACATATTGCACTTTCCTACTTATAAACGACATCTTGCTTACATACCACAACTTACATATATATATATATATATATATATACATATACATATACACACACATACATATATATATCTTCATGAAGGGAACCTGTAGTTATAATGTGTTCTGTGACAACCCAACAACCTTCATAATATAAGAGGAAGCCATAATCCTGCTCCATGGCTGTTCTGCCCCCACACAGGCTGAGAGCAGATGCTCCAGGATAAGAGCTGCACACATGAATTATTTAGTCCTGCAGACATGGCAACCTGCACTACTGTACATGGCATGATGCTGGTGGGTAAGAGCACACAATGCACTGGCACCACATCACGGACAGTTGGCTGAATGTTTGCCATCCACACACACGCAGCCGCTCCCCATATTCCATACAGCTGATAATGGGCAGCACTGAGATCCTCACCTGTTCCCAATGTACCGTCACAGATCCGTGCCAGTCCTGTGCATAGTGTGTGTGCCCGGTGCCGGATCCGGTCACCTGCCCCCGAATTGCTGTTTATTGAAGGATTTCCCAGCACCGTGAGAGCTGATCGCGCTGCTCAGGGCGGAGCTGTGTTGACAGATCCTGGATCCTTAAAGTGACAGCGGTGTGATTTGCTGAGGCTGCTCTAACAGTGACGTCGATCTGGAGGTTTAACCTGTTCAGTCCATCCCAGAGCTGCCGTGTCTTTCCAGCTACCCTTGTTTGTGAGGGGCAGTGCATTTTTCCATCTAAATCCCTACCCTTCTTTTATTTCTAAATATGTCTCACCTATACCTTATATAGGGGATTAACCCTTTCCAATCAGCTGCCTGAAAGTGACGTTTCCCTTGACATATACTACTAATATATCAGGGAACTGCATGAGTAGCAATTCCCTGTTGTGGTGTTGTTGTCTGAATTGCAGATCTGATTAAAAGATCACAGGGCAGAGTCATAAATGTCGTATTATCTGCTGATGCTCTGCGAGCTTGTCCGCATAATACGGGCTGCAAGCTTACAACAGAATACAATGTTGAACGTAGATATTGCAGTGTTGGGTCATGTTCACACATCCAGGGTTGTGTCAGGATTAAATGCGGATGCTGCGCCTGAGGGTATGTTCACACGGCAGCGTCCGTTACGGTTGAAATTACGGTGCTGTTTTCAGGAGAAAACAGCACCGTAATTTCATCCGTAATGGCATGTGCAGGCGCTTTTCGCTGCATCCATTACGGACGTAATTGGAGCTGTTTTTCCATGGAGTCCATGGAAAACGGCTCCATTTACGTCTGAAAAAGTGACAGGCCCTTCTTTGACGCGGGCGTCTTTTTTACGCGCCGCCTATTGACAGCGGCGCGTAAAAAAAATGACCGTCGGCACAGAACATCGTAAGACCCATTCAAATGAATGGCCAGATGTTTGCCGACGTTTTTGAGCCACATTTTCGGACGTAATTCGGGGCTAAAACGCCCGAATTACGTCCGTAAATAGTGTGTGTGAACCCAGCCTAAATCCTGACAAAATCCGCTCACATTCTGCCGGCAATGCCTGTGAATTTTAAACCCCATTCACACTTTTAGGAAAATACCTGCTTCATCAAAATAATGAACGCACTACAGATTTCAATCTGCAGCATGTTCCTAATTGCCATGGATTATGCCCAGGAAATTCAGAGATTAGCTCCACAGAATTACAATGGGGATAATCTGCATGCATATTCACTGGCCAATCCCCAGCAGAGGATTTCTGCCATGTATTTTCTCAATATACCCTTCGTCTGCAGACAGGCTAAGAGGATAGCTGGTGGTCTCTCTTATAGCACTTTCACTTGTACAGGAGGCTATTGCAATAATTAAAGGAGTTTTCCCATCAGAGACATTTATGACCTATTCACAGGATAAGTCATAAATGTCAGATGGTGTGTGTCCCAGAGGTGGGACCCGCATCTTCTCTCTAAAACGGGGCCCCCTAAACCCCTTTCGTCCTCTCTGTGTTGTGGCAGATGCATGTCATTCCCGACCATTAATTAGGAAACAGCGTAACTCGCTGAGCTGCGCTGTTTACATAAGTCCCATAGTAGTGAATGGCAGTTACAGAAGCAGCGTAGCATGCGAGCTACGCTGTTTCCATTACCGCCATTACGTTGCATGGGACTTACGGAAACAGCGCAGCTCAGCGAGTTACGCTGTTTCCGAATTAATGGTCGGGAATGACATGCATCTGCCACAACACAGAGAGGACGAAAGGGGTTTAGGGGGCCCCGTTTTAGAGATAGGTGGGACCCGCATCTATCTGACATTTCCTGTGGATATGTCATAAATGTCTCTGATGGGAAAACTCCTTTCACCGGTTAAAGAGGCTCTGTCACCCCATTATAAGTGGCCTAGCTTGTATATAATATGATCGGCGCTGTAATATAGATTACAGCAGTGTTTTTTATTTAGAAAAACAATTAATTTTGTCCAAGTTATGACCTATTTTAGATTTATGCTAATGACTTTCTTAATAGACAACTGGGCGTGTTTTACTTTTTAACCAAGTGGGCGTTGTGGAGAGAAGTGTATGACGCTAGCCAATCAGTGACCAATCAGCATCATACACTTCTCTCCATTCATGTACTCAGACATTGTGATCTTGCTAGATCACGATGTGCAGTCACTTACTCACACATTAATGTTACTGAAGTGTCTTGAGAGTTAATAGACATCGCTTCCAGCCAGGACGGGATGTCTATTCACAATCCCGACACTCCGGTAATGTTTGTGTGGGACTTACAGCACAGCAAGCATAATCTCGCGAGAGCATGCTGTAAATGACAGCTTACAGCGTGATCTCGCGAGATCACACTTGCTGTCATTAAGTTCCACACAAACGTTACCGAAGTGTCGGGATTGTGAATAGACATCGTGTCCTGGCTGAATTCGATGTCTATTCACTGTCAAGACACTTCAGTAACGTTAATGTGTGTGTATGTGACAGCACATCATGATCTAGCAAGATCACAATGTTGGAGTACATGAATGGAGAGAAGTGCATGACGCTGATTGGTCACTGATTGGTCAGCGTCATACACTCCTCTGTACAACGCCCACTTGGTGTAAAGTAAAAACACGCCCAGTTGGGCATTAGGAAAGTAATTAGCATAAAGCTAAAATCGCTAATAACGTGGTAAAAATAGATCGTTTTTCTAAATAAAAAGCACTGCTGTCACCTACATTATAGCGCCCATCTCCTTATATAGGAGACAGGGCACTTATAATGTGGTGACAGAGTCTCTTTAAGGACCAGGCTGTTTTACAGCTAAATGACCAGAGACATTTTCACAATTTTGCTATGCGCTTCTTTAGATGACTATAACTCTGCAGGTGAATAAAGTTCATATTTGAATTTTACACTCTTTTTAACCCCTTAAGGACGCAGCCTAGTTTTGGCCTTAAGGCTCAGAGCCCATTTTTCAAATCTGACATATTTCACTTTATGTGGTAATAACGTCGGAATGCTTAAACCTACCCAAGCGATTCTGAGATTGTTTTCTCGTGACACATTGGGCTTCATGTTCGTGGTAAAATTTGGTCGATATATTCAGTGTTTATTGGTGAAAAATTGCAAAATGTAGAGAAAATTTTGAGAAAATAGCATTTTTCAAAATTTAAATGCATCTGCTTGTAAAACAGATGGTTATACCACCCAAAATAGTTACTAGTTCACATTTCCCATATGTCTACTTTAGATTGGCATAGTTTTTTGGACGTTACAAGGCTTAGAACATAAACAGCAATTTCTCATATTTGTAAGAAAATTTCAAAAGCCTTTTTTTTTAAGGTACCTCTTGACTTCTGAAGTGGCTTTGAGGGGCCTATATATTAGAAACCCTGATAAAACACCCCATTTTAAAAACTAGACCCCTCAAAGTACTCAAAACAGCATTTAGAAAGTTTTTTAACCCTTCAGGCATTTCACAGGAATTAAAGCAAAGTGGAGCTGAAATATGCAAATTTCATTTTTCTTGCTGAATTTCAATTTTATTCATTTTTTTTTCTGTAACACAAAAGGTTTTACCAGAGAAACACTACTAAATATGTATTGTCCAGATTCTGCAGTTTTTAGAAATGGCCCACATGTGGCTCTACTGCGCTCATGGAATAAAACACAGGCCTCCGAAGCAAAGAAGCACCTAGTGCATTTTGAGGCCTCTTTTTTATTAGAATATATTTTAGGCAACATGCCAGGTTTGAAGAGGTGTTGAGGTGCCAAAACAGTAGGAATCCCCCAATAGTTACCCCATTTTGGAAACTACACCCCTCAAGGAATTCATTTCTGGTTGTTGTTACCATTTTGACTGCACAGTTTTTTCACAGCACGTTATTGAATTGGGCTGTGAAATGAAAAAAATGTAATTTTTTCCAATAAAATGTCATTTGTGATAAAAATTTCTTATTTTCACAGGGAACAAAATACCCAATTTTGTTGCCCAATTTGTCCTTAGTGTGGCAATACCTCATTTGTGGTTATAAACTGCCGTTTAAGCCCATGGGAGGGCTCAGAAGGAAAGGAGCGCTATGTGTTTGTTGGAGTCCAGATTTTGCTGGATTGGTTTTCGGGTGCCATGTCGCTCAGAGGTATCAAAGCAATGGAAACCCACCAGAAGTGACCCCATTTTGGAAACTACACCCCTCAAGGAATTCATTTATTGGTAATATGACCATTTAGACCCCATAGTTTCTTCACAGAACTTATTTGAATTGGGCTGGGAATTAAAAAAAAATATATTTTTTCCAATAAGATGTCATTTTAGCTCAAAAATTCTTATTTTCACAAGAAATAAAATACTCCATATTGTTGCCCAATTTGTCCTGAGTGCGGCAATACCCCATTTGTGGTGATAAACTGCTGTTTGGGCCCATGGGAGGGCTCAGAAGCAAAGGAGCGCTATTTGTTCTTTGGAGTCCAGATTTTGCTGGATTGGTTTTTGGGTGCCATGTCGCATTTGCAGAGCCCCAGAGGTATCAAAGCAATAGAAACCAACCACAAATGACCCCATTTTGGAAACTACACCCCTCAAGGAATTCATTTATGGGTGTTGTGACCATTTTGACCCCGTAGTTTTTTCACAGAACTTATTTGAATTGGGCTGGGAATGAAAACAAAATTATTTTTTTCAAATAATATGTAGTTTTGGCTGAAAATTTCTTATTTTCACAAGAAACAAAATACCCCATTCTGTTGCGCAATTTGTTCTGAGTGCCGCAATACCTCATTTGTGGTGATAAACTGCCGTTTGGGCCCATTGGAGGGCTCAGAAGGAAAGGACCACCATTTGGCCTACTGGGGATTTTCTAGTGCGAAGTCATGTATGCAGAAGCCCCTGAGGTACCAGTACAGTTGAAACCCGCAAGAAGTGACCCCGTTTTAAAAACTACACCCTTAAGGCATTCATCTAGAGGTGTAGTGAGCATTTTGACCGGAGACCTACACCCCATAAACTGTAATGTGGGTTCTCCCGGGTATGGCAATACCCTACATGTGGCTGTTATCAGCTGCCTGGGCACACAGCAGGGCTCAGAGGGGAAAGACGAGGGGGGATAAGCTGTGCGGAGTGCATCAGGGTAAGTAAAATTGTGGTAAATTATAAACCTAGGGATGTATGATAAATTTTAAAACACTCTTTCATACAGAGCTCTGGTTATTCGGGACACGTGTCACATTGATATATTGTGTCATCCCTTATCGCCCTCTTATAGCAGACTTTGCACCTCTTTTGACTTTTTCCCTTCTTGCCAGTTTGGGGAACTTCTCCTGGAAAGTGTTGCCGCCCTGGTACGATGCGTGTGGCCTCGCTTCCAGAAGTACTGGGTGCCCCCCCTTCTTGGTCCCTAAAGATTAGGTTCTTGATAATCACCTCTTGAAATTCCAGGAAAGTTCCCGTCTGGTCTGCACATCGACGTAGCACGTACACATTGTACAAAGCCATCTGTATGATGTGCCCGGCCAGCTTCTTATACCACACTGCATGGCGCTGTAGGGCTTCAGGATTTGATCTGACAAGTCCATCCCTCCCATGTACCTATTGTAGTCCAGGATGCAGTCTGGTTTGGGGGTGGCCTTTCCTTCATATATCCTAAACCTGTAGGTATACCCTGATGCACTCTCGCACAGCTTATACATCTTCACGCCATACCTTGCCTTCTTACCCGGCAGCTACTCGCGGAATTGAACCCTCTTTTCAAAATGTACCAGGGACTCATCAATAGAAATACACTTCTCGGGGGTGTATGCTTGGGAAAACCGGGCACTGAAACGGTCTAATAGGGGTCTCCGTTTATACAAACGGTCAAAACTGGTGTCATCTCGGGGTGGGCACGGCTCATTATCAGTATAATGTAAGAAGCGAAGTATTGCCTCATTTATTTATTTTTTTAGGTTACAGTTCAGTTCTGAAGTTGCTTTGAGGGGCCCATATATTAGAAACCCCTATCAAACACCCCATTTTAGAAACTAGACCCCTCAAAGTATTCACAACAGCATTTAGAAAGTTCATGAACCATTTAGCTGTTTCACAGAAATTTAGAGCAAAGTAGAGGTGAAATGTACATATTTTTTTTTGTCAGAAAATCCTTTTTATACCATTTTTTTTATAACACAAAAGGATTTATCAGAGAAACCCAACTTAGTACTTATTGCCCAGATTCTGCAGTTTAGAGAAATATCTCACATGTGGCCCTAGTGTGGTAATGGACTGAAGCCCCGGCCTCCGAAGCAAAGGAGCACCTAGTGGATTTTGAGGCCACTTTTTTTATTAGGCACCATGTCCGGTTTGAAGAGGTCTTGTGGTGCCAAAACAGTGGAAACCCCCCAAAAGTTACCCCAATTTGGAAACTAGACCCCTTGAGGAATTAATTGTAGTTTTCATGGGGTGCATGCGGCTTTTTGATCAGTTTTTATTCTATTTTTAGGTGGCGTGGTGACTAAAAAATAGCAATTCTACTATTGTTTTTTTATTCTTTTTTTTTTACAGCGTTCACCGTGCGCTATAAATGACATATTCACTTTATTCTGCGGGGCGATACGATTATGGCGATACCAGATGTTTATAGTTTTTTTATGTCTTATGGCGTTTGCACAATAAAATACGTTTTGTAAAAAATCATTCACTTTTTGTGTTACCTTATTCTAAGAGCCAGAACTTTTTTATTTTTCCATCAATAAAGCCGTGCGAGGACTTATTTTTTGCGTAACAAACTGTAGTTTCCATCAGTACCATTTTTCGGTACATGCGACTTTTTGATCTCTTTTTATTCCATTTTTTGGGAGGTGAAGTGACCAAACAATTGTGATTCTGGTACGGTTTGTTATTATTTTCTTTTACGGCGTTCACCGTGCGGGATAAATAATGAAATAATTTTGTAGTTCAGGCCGTTACGGACGCGGCGATACCAATTATGTATAGTTTATTTGTATGTTTATATATTTTTATTAATAATAAATGACTGATAAGGTAAAAAGGGGGATTTTTACTTTTAAAACTTTTATTTTCTCATTTTTACACATCTTTTTTTTACCTTTATTACTTTGTCCCACTAGGGGACTTGAGGGCAGGAGGCCCTGATCGCTATTCTAATACACTGCACTACATGCGTTGTGCAGTGTATTAGAACTGTCAGCTACTCACTGACAGCAAGCATAGTGGGTCCTGACGTTGTCAGGACCCACTAGGCTTCCGTCTATGGCATAGCCGGACGCCATTGTTTGGTGTCCGGTTGCCATAGTCACCATCGCCGGCCGCTATCGCGTAGCAGGCCGGCGATGGCAGCTTAACCCCTAAAAAGCCACGATCTCTATAGAACGCGGCTTTTAAGGGGTTAATCAGCGGGGACACAGCGATCGGTCCCCGCTGTAGGAGCTGTGACAGCTGCTGTACGAGACAGCAGCCGTCACAGCTCCTGTATGTGTCTGGAGGACGGCCGAAACCATTAGGTCATGGAGCGCGAACGATACAGCTGCCATGACCTAATAGTACGTCCAGGAGCGGGAAGGGGTTAAAGGACAGAAAGGGCTTTGTTTTAAGGGCATTTGTCAGTATACATAATTTTTATTTTTTTCTCAAATGTGTCATTTAATGCAAACAGTGATCACACACGGTATAGACCACAGATAAAATTCACCTCCTTTCACGTTCTGCCACTTCTCCCGTGCATGGGGATACCCAATATGTGTGGTTTATTCACTGTGCGGGCATGTGCCAGGGCTTTGCATAAAAGGAGGCTTTTTTGGCCTTTTGGGTCCAGCAATTCTACACTTGATTTTATAGCCGCATACTGTTTTCTGGGGGGCCTAATGCTGCTGAAACATTAGAATCACCCCATAAATGACTTCATTCACACAAGTAGACCCCACAAGGTTTCCTTCAAGGGGTTTATCATATTTTTAGAAAGTCCAGTTTTCTTATGAAAGTTTCTTGAAAAAGATGGAACAAAATAAGATTAGTATTTTTTTGGGGAAATGTGTTCGTTTACATGAGCATTTTCCTCACACAGTATAGACCACGGACAAAATTAATCTCCTTTCACGTTCTGCCAGTTCTCCTGTGCATGGGCATACCCATGTGTGCCTTATTCTTCACATAGAGATGTAGGAGGGCGGACTATGTCCACTGCGTAAAACCCACGTCATGTCCTATATTTGTCCGTTTTTCGCGCATCACACACCCATTAAAGTCAATGGGTGCGTGATAATCGCACACGGAAGCACTTCCGTGTGTCGCGTGTGATTCGCGCAACAGTAGATAAAGAAATGATGGGAAAAAAAAGCACCACATGCTTTTCTGTTTACAAATATAAAAACAGAGTGTCATAATGATGGCTGCTGCGCGAAAATCACGCAGCCACGCATCATATGCTGCTGACACACGGAGCTTTTATTGGGCCTTTTGCACGCGCAAAATGCCGCATTAACACTGCCAAAATATCTGGTCTTGAAGCAGAGATCCCAAAATATTCATCTAGGGGTATAATGGGAATTTATTTTATTTTGGTCTCCTTAAATAAGAAATGGCAGGTTTATGGAAATGAAGGGTCTTTCCAGCAGTTGAACATTAGAAAATATGCAAACATGACATCCTCCCCCCACCCATTACCTTCCTCACCCTTGGAGTAAAATAAGGGGGAAATAAATTTTTAATCTAGGGCAAATATATTTTCAACTAATAATCTAAAATCTACTAATTCACAACAGTATGGTGTTTTTTTTTTTGTTTTTTTTTTAAACATGGATGAATGCATAGACCTGGTTGGGACATGAGGGACAAAAATATTGGGAGTCTTTGCGGTGCCCATCTTTTCTGCTGATACGGCAGTTTTTCTGGGGGTTACTTCTAGTTGGTGTTGGGGAAATGGGACTGATAAAATGCCTTTCAATCAATCGTTTGACATCCTCAGGATGGGGGCATTCTCTGGTGTCCTGAACTTCAAATATGAGGCCTTCAATAATTTTCTCCTGGAAATCCAGATATGTGTCTCTTCCTGTTTTTTTTATACAGCACAAATGAATTGTGGATTGCCACCTGTAAAAATGGCCACTTTTTTGTACCAGGTTTTTATTTTGGGTTTTACTGAATAGGGCTGTAAAGCCCGGTCGCTTAAATCCACCCCCACATGCAGGGGCGTAACTAGGAAAGACTGGGCCCCATAGCAAACTTTTGTCTGCCCCCCCCCAGATGCCACATGCAGCCCACCTCATAGAAAGTGCCCTCTGTAGATTGTGCCATACAGCCCCGCTGTAGACAGTCCTCCACAGCCCCCCCTATAGACAGTGTCATGCCCCACTTGTAGATAGCGCTCCACTTTGTAGATAGCGCCATACAGCTTCCCCTGTATAAAGCGCCATACAGCTCCCCCTGTATATACTGACACACAGCCCCCCCTTAGTAGATAGTGCCACACACAGACCCCTGTAGATAGCGCAACAGCCCTCCCCTTGTAAATAGTGCCATAAAGCACCCCCTAGTAGATAGTGCCACACAGCCCACCTTAGTAGTGCCTCACAGCCCCTTGTATATAGTGCCACACAGCTCCCCCTTGTGTATATTGCCACACAGCCCCCCTTGTGTATAGTGCCACCCTGCTCCAACCCTTGCATATAGTGCCACCGTGCTCCCCCTCTTGTATATCGTGCCACTCAGCCCCACCCCCAAAAAAAATATATTGTACTTACTGTCACGAAGGGTCTGAGGACCCACTGGACCGTACTGCCTTGGCGGTAAGGCAGCTGGCCAACAGGGAGCAGGTGAGAGTCTATAGTTCTATAGGTACCTGTGGCAGCTCAGACAGCAGCGGGGCAGGCTCGGCTGGGACGAGGCAGCAGCTAGACGTCAGGCGAGGTGAAGCAGATCAGACGTGGATGCAGCATGGCACGACTTTGGCACAGCTCAATGCTAGACCGGGAATGTATGAAATGCTGGGAACAGGAACAGGAGCAGGGACTGGAAGAGGTAACACACTAGGATATTTTGATTTTCTCCCCAGATCCGACGACTCATCGGAGGAATATCCGTCAGGTTCTATGGCGATTAAGGGAGAATCGTTTATATGCCAAGCTGGAGAAGTGAGTCTTTGAAAATAATTCTCTGTCCTTCCTGGGCTACATCATCCCGGATCAAGGTCTCAAGATGGATCCTGAGAAAGTAAAGTCTGTCCTGGAATGGCCACGTCCTCAAGGCCTGAGGTCCATACATTTCCTGTGAATCGCCAATTTCTACCGGCAGTTAATCCCAAACTTCTCATCGCTGATGGTTCCCATCTCTATCCTTACCAAGAAGGGTGTGAGCACTAACATGTGGACTCTAGAGGCAGAATCCACATTTATTAGCCTCAAGAAAGCCTTCACTTCAGCCTCGATCCTCCATCATCCTGACGTGTCTCGGCAGTTTTCATTGGAGGTGGCCACTTCTTCTGTTGGTGCAGGTGCACTTCTGTTCCAGAGAAGCTCCCAAGGAAAGGCAGTAGTATGTGGCTATTACTCGAGACTTTTTTCTTCTGCAGAGCACAACTACTCTATTGGGGATCGGGAGCTACTGGCCATCAAATTGGCTCTGGAGGAGTGCAGACATCTGCTAAAGGGCACAGCTCAACCCATCCTGATCTACATTGACCACAAGAACCTCACCTATCTCCAGTCGGCTCAACGACTAAACCTCCTTCAAGCCAGGTGGTCGCTGTTCTTCACCCGTTTCCAATTTGTGCTCCACTACCATCCCGCTGACAAGAATGTGAGGGCCGATGCCCTGTCCAGGTCATTTGAGACGGATGACACACTGGAGTCCCTTCAAAGTATCATAGACTCTTCCTGCATCGTCACTGCCAATCCTTTGCAGGTTAGAGACATCCCTCCCGGGAGGACTTTTGTTTGGTTGGCAGACAGAAGAATTATCCGCTGGGGACACAGCTCTAAACTGTCTGGGCACGCTCGTGTTCATAAGACCCGAAACCTGATTACTTGTCACTTCTGGTGGCCCACGCTACCCAAAAATGTTGTGGACTTTGTCTCTTCTTGCACGGTGTGTGCTTCTAACAAGGTTGCTCAATCCAACTTTGGACTTTGTCACAGACCTTCCTCCCTCAGCAGGATGCAACACTGTCTGGGTGGTGGTGGACGGGTTTTCGAAGATGGCACATTTTATCCCGCTGACCGGCCTACCTTCTCCTCCCCGACTGGCGAGTCTCTCCATTCAGCACATCTTCCGTTTCCATGGCTTGCCCCTTCACATCGCCCTCTGTAAACTCCTGGATGTGACATTGGACTTTTCCTCAGCCTATCACCCCCAGTCCAATGGGCAAGTCGAGAGGATTAACCAGATCATGGAGAATTATCTCCGCCACTTCATATCAGCATGCAGCATGATAACTGGGTATAGCTTGTTCCATGGGCCGAGTACTCATACAACAACCACACAAGTGAGTCCACCACTTCCACACCATTCTACATTGTGTACAATCAACATCTTAGAGTTCCTCTTCCTGTGTCTGCTACATCTGGGGACTTTCTGCAAATCTGGCAACAGACCCGGTCCTCTATTTTGCTGGCAGTCGATCGCATGAAGCGAAAAGCGGATACAAAAGAGGAGAGCCGCCTCAGTATCTTCCAGGTACCAAAGTCTGGCTGTGCTCATGGAACATTCATTTAAAGGTGCCTTCATACAAGTCTGGTCCCAGGTTCCTCTGACCTTTTGAGATATTGCAACAGATAAACCCTGTCTCCTATAAGCTTCGGCTGCCTCCTATCCTCAAAATCCCCAACTCCTTGCATGTGTCCCTCCTGAAGACTGTGGTCCGGATCCGCTACAGTAAGACTCCCAGTCCCGCAATTGCTCCCAGCGGTTCATCTGACGTGTTTGAGGTGAGGGAGATCCTGGACTGAAAAAAGGGTAGCAGGAAGGACTTTCTATTTGGTGGACTGGAGAGGGTTTGGTCCTGAGGAGAGGTCCTGGGAGCCCGGAAGAGAACCTCAGTGCCCCTGCTCTCATTAAGAGGTTCCTCTCTCGCTCTGGTCCCAAGAAGAGGAGTCGTAAGAGGGGAGATACTGTAGCGTCCATGGCCGCGGACCATCGGGTTTACTCACTCCCGGCGGCTGCAGCCATGGATCTGTGAGCGCTGGTTCGCATCTCCTTCCCAGGAGACACCAGTGCTCACTTCTGCTCCGGTCCGCTGTGTCCCGTAGGGTGCGCGCTCGCGCTCGTGCCGGGCCTTAAAGTGCCAGCGTGCACACAAATGGAATCATCAACTGCCCACGATTCCCTGGACTATAAAAAAAGGCCCTGCCCTTCTGATCCTTGCCTGAGCATTGTTAGTATTCCCATGTCAGTCTTGCAAATGGTCCCTTAGTGTGATCCCGTTCCTGTTACCCGTTCCCTGTTACCTGTATCCTGTGCTGTGTTCTTGTTCCTGAGCCTGTTAGTGTTGGAGTCGCGTCCCACTGCTCCTGCTGTCATCTGCCACGTCCAGTGTGATTCGCCACATCTGGCGTAACTTGCTGCATCCACCTCCATCTGTGCCACATTCCCACAGACCGTGACACTCAGTACATACACCGTGTTCCAAATTATTATGCACATTGGATTTAAGTGTCATAAACATTTAATTATTCGTTTTTCAATGAAACTCATGGATGGTATTGTTTCTAAGGGTATGTTCACACGGCCTATTTACGGACGTAAATCGGGCGTTTTTGCCCTGAATTACGCCCGAAAATAGCGCCTCAATAGCGCTGACAAACATCTGCCCATTGAAAGCAATGGGCAGACGTTTGTCTGTTCACACGAGGCGTATATTTACGCGCCGCTGTCAAATGACGGTGCGTAAATATACGCCCGCGTCAAAGAAGTGACCTGTCACTTCTTTGGCCGTAATTGGAGCCGTTACTCATTGACTCCAATGAATAGCAGCGCCAATTACGTCCGTAATTGACGCGGCGTTCAAGCGCCTGCACATGCCGTTACGGCTGAAATTACGGGGATGTTTTCAGGCTGAAACATCCCCGTAATTTCAGCCGTAACGGACGCCCTCCTGTGAACATACCCTTAGGGCTCTTTGGATCATTGTAATCAATCTCAGACACCTGTTATAATTAGTTTGCCAGGTGTGCCCAATCAAAGGAAAACTACTTAAGAAGGACGTTCCACATTATTAAGCAGGCCACAGGTTTCAAGCAATATGGGAAAGAAAAAGGATCTCTCTGCTGCCAAAAAGCGTGAAATAGTGCAATACCTTGGACAAGGTATGAAAACATTGGATATTTCAAGAAAACGTAGGCGTGATCATCGCACTGTGAAAAGATTTGTGGCTGATTCAGAGCACAGACCGGTTCATTCAGATAAAGACATAATGAGGAAGGTTTCTGCCAGACAAATTAATAGGATTAGGAGAGCAGCTGCTAAAATGCCATTGCAAAGCAGCAAACAGGTATTTGAAGCCGCTGGTGCCTCTGGAGTCCCGCGAACCTCAAGGTGTAGGATCCTCCAGAGGTTTGCAAGTGTGCATAAAGCTATTATTCGGCCACCCCTAAACAATGCTCACAAGCAGAAATGGTTGCAGTGGGCTCAGAAATACATGAAGACTAGTTTTCAAACCGTGTTGTTTACTGATGAGTGCCGTGCAACCCTGGATGGTCCAGATGGATGGAGTAGTGGATGGTTGGTGAATGGCCATCATGTCCCAACAAGGCTGCGACGTCAGCAAGTAGGTGGCGGAGTCATGTTTTGGGCTGGAATCATGGGAGAGAGATTTAGGGTCCCTGACGGTGTGAAAATGACCTCTGCAAAGTACGTAGAGTTTATGACTGACCACTTTCTTCCGTGGTACAAAAAGAAGAACCGTGCCTTCCGTAGCAAAATTATCTTCATGCATGACAATGCACCATCTCATGCTGCAAAGAGTACCTCTGTGTCATTGGCTGCTATGGGCATAAAAGGAGAGAAACTCATGGTGTGGCCCCCATGTTCCCCTGACCTCAACCCTATTGAGAACCTTTGGAGCATCCTCAAGCAAAATATCTATGAGGGTGGGAGGCATTTCACATCAAAACAGAAGCTCTGGGAGGCTATTCTGACATCCTGCAAAGATATTCAAGCAGAAACTGTCCAAATACTCACAAATTCAATGGATGCAAGAATTGTGAAGGGGATATCAAAGAAGGGGTCCTATGTTAACATGTAACTTGGTGTAATGTCTGGGTAGGGAGACGGAGAGGTGAGCCCTAATCTACCCGCCAGTCAGTCCCTGCCTACTTGCACGGCCCGTCCTAAGCGACGGCGTACAACTGGGCGACGGTCCCTAAGCTCACTATGTGAACGACAAACAAAACAGACAAGGGAACACAGAAGCAAGGGAAGAGGGGCAGTTGCCCACGGAAACACCGTGAGCAACAGAGTAGTGAACGAGCCGAATCAAACCTGGAGAGTACGCGGTAACAAAAGCAGAACAGGAGAATAGTCAGTCAAGCAGGGTCAATATAAAGCAGAGGTCAATGGTATTAGCAGGAACAGCAGAGCCAGGAAACACAAAAATTGCATTCAAAGGACAGGCAGCAAATGAAGGTATAAATAGACCAAGGGCGGGAGCTAGAACCGTCTGGCCAGGCTGTGATAGGTTCTCCCACTCCTCAGCCTACCAGCCTGAGTGGTAGCAGATCGAGTTACTCTAGCAGACCTAGGGACAGGTGCAGACTGATTAACCACGGGCCTCGACACAGAAGCTGTTTCAGGCAAATCCTTCACACTTGGCCTGCTAATTTTTTTTTGATTGAAAGAGCTTTTGATTTCTGTAAATATGACCTCCTGATGCTGCAAATTCAACAAATTACCATTTTAGTTCTCTTTACAACCTTTAAAATGTTTTGATCGCTGTTGTGCATAATAATTTGAAACAGTGCATTTTGAGTTTTTTACTTCTAAAAAAAAATCTGTTATCATTAGGAGATTTGTTCAATAAAATTTGCATTATACTCCAACGGTTGATGGCTTGAAGATTATACTGACTGTCATTTGCATCGACTATTTAGGAAAATCAGCGAAAAATAACATTTGCATAATAATTTGGAACGCAGTGTATATACAGCACCAGAACAAATACAGCTTAATATAGTGCAAACCCTGCTGTATAGGTTTATACGGCGTAAAACTACAGCTCCAAGCATGGCCCAAACAATGGTCAGGAGATGCTGGGAGATGAGGTTTCACACAAAAAAAAAAATCATATCACAATCAAACCACGCATCATCTCGCTGCAGATCATACAGTGACTACAGTACTGATTAGAAGCAGAATAAACATTTACATTAAAGGGGTTGTCCAGGAAAAAAAATAAATTCTAAAAAGTGTCCCCCAGCCTTGGTTTGTCTTCCCTAATACCCCCTATTAAACTTCTAACCAGTTTCTGTTTGATTTCCATCGTCACTGCTGCTCTTTCTGTTTGTTTACATCCCTTGCTGTTTGTTTACATCCCTTACTGTCTGTTTCCTGTCTTGTAACCCACCATACCCATGATCCCTTGTAATGTAGATGTTACCTGCAGTCCTATGTAACACCACAGATAACACACAGTGATATCTCTCTGAGTACAGATAGTAGTGTTACCTGAAGTCCTATGTAACACCACAGATAACACAGTGATAACTCTCTGAGAACAGATAATGTAAGAGACAAACACATGCAGAGACACAGACAGACAGACAGACAGACAGACACACACACACACACACACACACACACACACTAACATATACACATACAAAGACAGAGACACACACTGTATACACGCTACACACACATAAACACACAGACACTCACCATGTCTCCTTGCTGACAGCATCACAGGTCAGGACAGGCTGTGGGCGGAGCTTCCTCTCTGCTTCTCGGCGTGTGTGTAACAGCAGAGCACAGAGCACAGAGTAGAGGCAGAGCTGGAAGGCTGCAGCACGGGAGTGGACCTGTCCCCTGACCTGAGTCATCTGACCTCATGTCACTGACGTAAGGTCAGGTGACAGGTAAGGTGACTGCACTGGTCCACTTCCTGGCTGTCACAGACCCCAGTCAGAACGCCCTAATTTTCTGGCTCTTCCTAAAGCTGCTGCAGGTGTCCGACATACGGGGCGCCTGTCAGCAGCGATCAGCTGCTTTTGGGGGGGCGCGCGCCGAAGAGCAGCTGATTGCTGCTGACAGGCGCCCCGTATGTCGGACACCTGCAGCAGCTTTAGGAAGAGCCAGGAAATTACGAAATTCTGACTGGGGTCATAGGCGCGCTCACAGTGAAAAGCTACATAGGCTGGGCGGGCAGTAATCAACCTGCACACGCCGAAACGACACGTTACCAGTGACGTGTCGTATCCCATCCGAGGTCTCTCTGGGGCGAGACCATATGATCGGGATACGACACGACAGTGGAGGAGCCTGAAAAAGTGACGTCAGAAGTCATGTGATCCGAAGAAAAGAACAGCCAGAGGGGAGAACAGAAGCAAGATTGCACAGGTAAGTATATTATTTAACTGTAAATATGTGCAATGTGTGTTTAAATTTACTGAAAAAATAAATCTCGGACAACCCCTTTAAGTGAATCACCGGTGACATCTCACATCTAGTTATTTTTCTCTTTTCTTCTCCGTCCGGTACAGACCTCTTTCATGACTTCTCCCGGCCACAACCCATTTCTGCAGTTTTCCACTCAGATGTTTTCAGCTTCTCACTTTTAAAACATTTCTGCACCTATAAAACGAAGATAAAATTCTCAACACCCCTAAATATAATCGCGCCATACACTGCACCTCTAATTATAATTGCACCGTACACCATGTCCCTGATTATAATAGTATAATACACTGCCACACACACACCGTGCCCCTGTAGATAGTGACCCCAATAGAGCCTCTGCAGATAGTGTCCTACATAGAAGCCCCCGTAGATAGTGCCCACATATGGACTCAGGAGCTGCAAGGCAATAGTGCTAACCACTGAGCCACCGTGCTGCCCTACATATAGCTTCCCCTATAGATAGTGCTCCACATATAGTCCACCTCTGTAGATAGTGCCTTACATATAGCTCCCCCTGTGTAATGTCCGTGGCTGCGGGCTGTCAGCTCCAACCTCCCCCTGACAGCCGCAGCCACGAGTCGGCAATTCCTGGCCCCCGCCTCCTCCTCAGGAGACGCCAGCGCTCGCGTCCACTCACCTCTGCCGGATCCCATAGGTGCTTTTAAAGGGGCAGTGCGCGCACCGGACCTCAGGGATGAACTTTGACCTGTGAGTACCCTGGACTATAAGAGGGGTCCAGCCCCCTAGTTCTATGCCTGAGCATTGTTGTGTTCCCTATAGTTTGTCTATGCAAATGGTCCCCTAGTGTTTCCTGCTCCCAGTGTTTCCTGTTCCGGTAACCTGTATCCTGATCTAGTGCCGTGCTTGCTATAGTCGTGCTGTGCTGGATACTACGCCTGTCATCCACCTGCTGCCTAGTTCCTGCCAAGCTACTGTCCGTGCTGCCACAGGTACCCTATATACTATAGACCCTGACCTGCGCCCTGTTGGCCAGCTGCATTACCGCCAAGGCGGTATGGCCCAGTGGGTTCACAGACCCTTCGTGACACCCTGTATATAGTGTCTCACATATATCCCACCCCTGTAGACAGTGCCCTACATGTAGCCCCCCTGTAGATAGTGCCCCATATATAACCCACCCCTGTATATAATGTCCCACATATAGCCTACCCCTGTAGAAAGTGCCCTACATATAGCCCCCCTGTAGATAGTGCCCCCCCTGTACATAATGCCACTCAGTTTTATTAGAAAAAAAACAAAAACTTTACATACTCACATGATCCATTTCCCGTGCCGTCCGGTGGCAATGCAGTCCTGCTCGTTCTGAGCAGGTCTGCTGGGGCTGAACGACGCAAGCGGTATGAAGACGTCATCGCGCCGCTAGCATCGTTGAAAGGCGCTGATTCAGAGAGGCAGCAGCAGCCTATAATGTTAATTTGTATCTACATCCAGAGAACTCAGATACAAGTGAATGCGGCTGTCGCTAGCATCGGGGCCCCCTCTTTCCCTCACTGCCACTGTTGCTGCGGTATGAATTGTGCTTAGTGAAGATAATGGGAGAAGAAGGCTGCAATATCGGTGAATCGCCGCTACATGCGTGTCAAAGATTCAGTGAGCAAGTAGAAATAAAGGGGAAGCATTGCTCGTTAAGTTTAAACTCCACAGACGACATCTTCTCTATGACATGTCAGAAGTTTGAATGCTGAAAGTGTGCGGTAACAACCTGTCATTACAGGGGCAGACATACTATATGGGGCAACCTGTGAAGCTACATGGGGGCCCTGCAGGCAAGGAAGGGCTACTGCTACCTTAAAAATATAATAGTGGATCCTAATGTCTATTAAATCACATGTAAAGTGCTATACTACTTCTATGTCTCACTATTACTTATGGATTGGTAAAGTAGTGAGGGATTCCAGAGAGCCAAGAACGAAGTAATCTATGGAAATTAGCAGTTAAAAATCAAGGCGCCCATATACAGTTCTTGCACAAGGACTCTCTGTTATTGGTGTCTGCCCCAGGGTAAGCTGCTGGGATATCATAAGAGTGTTTCAGTCATATAAGCTGCTGTGACATCACAACTGTGTTTCTGTCAGGTAAGCTGGTGTGTAACAAATTTTGGGGTGCCTTTTCTCCAGCATTACTTGTTAAAATGAGAAAGTTTAAACAAAGACTACAACTTCTTGAAAAAAATAAAATAAACGGCCTAATTCAAGTTAAATCATGGTATATTGTAATAGACTGGACTTTTACGGACACAGCGATGCCAAATTATTTTATTTTTTACATTGTGATTTTTTTTTTTAACTTTTAATATTTTTACTTTTTTACACTCCTGAAAATGTATCTAACGTTTTTTTTTTACACATTTTATTAGTTCCCCTAGGGGACTTGAACCAGCGGCCACTTGGTTGCATGTGGAGCTGCTGAAACAGCGTAACTCGCTGAGCTACGCTGTTTCCCTATCTCCCATAGTAGTGAATGGCAGTTAGAGAAGCAGTGTAGCATGCTACGCTGTTTCCGTAACTACTATTCAGTTCTATGGGAGTTACGGAAACAGCGTAGCTCTGCGAGTTACGCTGTTTCAGGAACGCCACATGTAATCAAGAGGCTGGGAGAGCACAGAAAGCTAGAACGGGGTTTAGGGGCCTCGTTCTAGAGATCGGTGCGGGTCCCAGTGGTGGGACCCACATCTATCTGACATTTATGACATATCCTGTGGATATTTCATAAATGTCCTTCATAGAAAAACCCCATATAAATTCCGCGGTCGCTATTAACCGCAGCATTGAACTAGTTAAAGGGGTTTGCCATAAAACACATTTATCCCCTATCCACAGGGACCCCCAGCGATAAGAAGAACAGGGGACCAAAAGTTACCCAAAGCACTACATGAGAAGCCTGGACTTCCGGGTTCTGTGTCTGGCTTATTTGTTCCGCAGCTCCATAGAGATCAATGGAGAGCCACTCGCGCATGTGCAGAAGAATCCTATTCATCTCTATAGAGCTGCAAAACGCGGAAGTCAAAGCTTCTCATGCAGCGCTCTTGGTGACTTTCGGTACCCGTTCTCCTCATCGATCACGCATGTATCCCCTATCCTGTGGATAGGGGATACATATGTTTTATGGCACAACACTTTTAAACGGTCAGGAACAGCGAGATTGCTGTTCCTGGCCGTTAGAGCAGCGTGTCCGCTGTAAAACACAGCGGACACCTGCAGCCCGCTCCATACATCATCCCCCTGCCCCTGCTCCATGATGTGCCGGGAAGGGGTTAAGTAAAGAAGCGGTCAGGGGGCCCGGCGAGGGACTTTTTAGCAAGATTTATTCTTGCTAAAAACTGCGCCTTATAGTCTGAAAAATACGGTATGTTCCAAAAAGAGGATAAGAAGGGACACCATTTATCAGTGCGTCACCTGCCACAAAAAACCTGACCTGTGCATAAAGGATCGCTCCAAAGCGTACGACAACATCAATGGATAATTTTATTATTTATTTACCTTATTATTATACCACCTTTTTATGCCCTGATGTACCCTGCAAATCTTACATATGCTCCCACTTATACATTTCAATACCAGTAATACCCAAAACAAAACTTCTATCAGGCAAAATCCGTGCTCTAATAGCCAAATGGCAGTCCTTCCCTTCTGTACCCTGCAGTCTGCCCAAACAACAGTTTACATCCACATATAAGGCATTGCCATAACCGGGAGAACCAACATAACAATTAATGGGTTGTGTGTTTCCAGAGTTACAAGCTGGGCACAACAGAATGTGTACTGAAATAGCTGTGGAAAAATTGCTATTTTCATTTTGCACCATCCACAGTGCATTCATTTCTGGAAATCACCTGTGGGGTCAAAATACTCACTACACCCCTAAATGAATTATCTAAGGGTTGTAGTTTTCAAAATGGGGTCACTTCTTGGGGGTTTTGACCGAAGAGCCTCTGCAATTGTAGGTAAAACGGTGTATATCAGCAATTTAGGCCTTAACTGCGCATGGTACTCTTTCACACCTGAGCCCTGTCGGATGACCAGGCAAAATCTGCTCTCCAAAAGCCAAATGGCGCTCCTTTCCTTCTGAACCCTGCCACGTGTCCAATCATCTCTTTACGACCACATATGGGGTATTGCTGTATTAGGGAGAAAATGTGTAACAAATTTTGGGGTGCCTTTTCTCCAGCATTACTTGTTAAAATGAGAAAGTTCAAACAAAGATTACAACTTATTGAAAAAAATAAAATAAACATTTTCACGGCCTAATTCTCATAAATTCTATGAAACACCTATGGGTTCAGTACACACTTAGATTACGGTAATTCCTTGAGGGGTTCAGAATGGGGTATTTTTGGGGGCGTTTCTTATGTTTTGGCATCTCAAGGCCTCTGCAGAACCTAAATAGTACCTTTAAAACAACCAAACAAAAACTGCAGAATCAGTGTAATAAATATTTAGATACATTTCTCTGTTAACATGTTCTGTGTTAGGGGTTCACAAACCTACAAAAATTGTTTTGAATACTTTGAAAGGTGCAGTTTTTAAAATAGGGTGTTTTATAGGAATTTCTGAAATATATGCCCCTCAAAGCCACTTTAGAACTGAATTGGTCCCTAAGGCCGGGTTCCCACTGGTCGGATACGCTGCGTAAAAAAAGTGTGCATCGTATCTGACCTGGAACCTGCTGCACCTTCTGTACGCAAAATGGCACCACATTGTGGTGTCGTATTTCGAACTGAATTTCCGCTGTAGAAAAAGCGCTGGGGAGAAAAGAAAAAAACCTGATCATACTTACCCCCTCCCTCTTCTCTGCGCATAGTCCGGCCTCCAGGTATGACGTCCCAGGAGGCCGAACTGCAGGAAAAAGGAGAGACTTCTGGGTAAATATAGTTGTTTGTTTTTTTTTCCTGAGTTGCGATTTTTGTAGCGGATTCGCTGCGACTCCGCCGCAAAACTTAGCTTTCTGTTGCAGGTTGTCCATCCCCTTTAAATTCATTGGGAAAAACCCCCAACATAAAATAAATGAAAACGCAGCGTTAAGATTTAAACTGTTAATTCCCAACCACAGGTCAATTTATTAACGTTTACGCTGCGTTTTTTTCCGCATCGTGGGCATGAGATTTTCAAAAGCTCATCCACTTTGCTGCTACTGTAAACACTGCGGACTTTCCGCACATAATTCGGTTACAGAAATTCTGCAGTGTTTACGCTACGATAGAACCCTGCCTACAATAATTTTATATGCCTTCGAACGTCATAAAAAGATTAAAGGACATTTTAAAAAAATGATACTAACATAAAGTAGACGTAAATGTAAACTAGTAATTTTTTTGTGGTATAACGGTCTGTCTTACAAGCAGATAAATTCAGATTTGGAAAGAAGCAAATTTTTCCAAATGTAAAAAAAAAGTGTTGATGTTTTTAACAAACACTGAATGTATCAACCAAATTTTACCACTACCATAAAGTACAATGTGTCATAAAAAATAAAAAAAATACTGTAATATTAAAATCGTTTGGATGAGTAAAGGTATTTCAAAATTATATCGACAAAAAGTGACACATCAGATTTGAAAAATGAGGAAGGTCAAAACTTGCTGCAACGGTAAGGGGTTAAGTATTGACAGTACAACATATGAAAGACCGGCTTTTCTACAATTGTATATGCCCTTAAGTATCTTCCAGTAACATATTATCACAAGCGAAAGCTAAAGACACAATTACTAGCACCAAAGAACTGCTGCATACATGGTCCATGTCCAAAGATCGCTGTGTGTAGATGGTGCCCCGTGTAAAATTATCTTTTGGCGCCCCACCTCTATCATCAAAAAGTATAATACCCCCCCACAGTATAGTGCCCTACATAGTTCCCCCACACAGTATAACACCCCCTTAGTGCCCCACACACACAGTATAATGCCCCTTTAGCGACCCCCATACAGTATAATAATAATATATTAGAACCCCTTCAAGGACACAGTATTTTGTCCTCTAATTGTACCCACACAGTATTATGCCCCTAAGTGCCACACACAGTATATTGCCCCCCTGTGGTGCCCCTACACAGTATAATGTCCGCTTAGTGGCCTCCACACAGTATAATGCCCCCCTCCCCTGGCTGCCACACACAGCCCCCCTTGTAGATAGTGCCCCCTGTAGATTGTGCCATACAGCTTCCCTGTAGACAGTGCCATAATCCCCCCTGTAGACAGTGCCATACAGCCCCCCACCCCCCCAAACAAAAAAATTGTACTCACCTTGGCCCCGTTCCCACGACAAACTGAGCTGCTCCACAACGCCGACAACGGGATCCTTGCTTCGGTCGGCACGATGACAGTTTTCAGGCTGAAACATCCCCATAATTTCAGCCGTTACGGACGCCCTCGTGTGAACATACCCTAAGGCTGGGTTCACACGACCTATTTTCAGACGTAAACGAGGCGTATTATGCCTCGTTTTACGTCTGAAAATAAGGCTACAATACGTCGGCAAACATCTGCCCATTCATTTGAATGGGTTTGCCGACGTACTGTGCAGACGACCTGTCATTTACGTGTCGTCGTTTGACAGCTGTCAAACGATGACGCGTAAAAATACAGCCTCGTCAAAAGAAGTGCAGGACACTTCTTTGGACGTTTTTGGAGCTGTTTTCTCATAGACTCCAATGAAAACAGCTCCAAAAACGGACGTAAAAAACGCTGCGAAAACGCCGCGAAAAATGTAGCGAAAAACGCGAGTTGCTCAAAAAACGTCTGAAAAGCAGGGGCTGTTTTCCCTTGAAAACAGCTCTGTATTTTCAGACGTTTTTGGTCACTACGTGTGCACATACCCTTAGGCCTGGATCACATATGGAGTTTTAGTGCAGCTCTTCGCTCAGTTTTTTGAGCCAAAGCCAAAAGCGGATCCAGCAGGAAGGAGAAGTAGGAGTCCTTCCTTTTGAATCCTTTCCTGGCTTGGCTAAAAAAAAAATGCATCAAAAACTGCACCTTAAAGTTCTACAAAAACCTAAGGTCTGGATTACACGTGCAGTTTTGGCTCAGTTTTTGGCTCAGTTGTTTTTTTTAGCTAAATACAGAAGTAGACACAAAAGAAAGGAGACATATGAGTGTTGTTTTTTTTATATACCTTTCTTTACTTTTAAATCCACTACTAGCTTTGTTTAAAAAAACGGAGCCAAAATCTGCACTAAAAACTGCATGTGTGATTTCAGCCTAAGGCCAGGATAACACACAGTTTCGATGCAGTTTTTGTATATGTCCACTGTGCTTGGAAAAAAAAATAAAAAATGGTGCCAAAACTGCATTAAGACTGTGTGATGCTGGCCTAAAGGTAGAGAAAGTATAAAGTCAGCCCCCCTGTAGGTAATACCACACAGCCCCCTTGTAGCTAGCGCCACTCAGCCCCCTTGTAGATAGCACCCCCCCCCCCTCCTTTAGATCGCGCAACTGTAGCTCCCTGAAGGAGCGGAATCCCAGACTTTGTTAGGCCTCATGCACACCATCTATTTTTGTATACTTGTACAGTATATGCGCTCAATACTTGGTCGGGGCTCCTTTTGCATGAATTACTGCATCAATGCTGTGTGGCATGGAGGCGATCAGCTTGTGGCACTGCTGAGGTGTTATGGAAGCCCAGGTTACTTCGATAGCGGCCTTCAGCTCGTCTGCATTGTTGGGTCTGGTGTCTCATCTTCCTCTTGACAATACCCCCATAGATTCTCTATGTGTAAACACACGGTGACAGAACTGTGCCAGCAGCTGTCACAGACAGCTGATCATCACAGTCAGCGGCCGGGGGACCGATCAAAGTAGTCCCAGCCTGGCAATGGCTGTGATTGGTCAATCACTGACGACAGACCAATGACAGCTGTCAATGTAGCAAAGACAGGAGAAAAAGCCGGTACACGGCTCTGATCTCCTCACTGCTGTCAGTGGTTGTGAGGAAAACAGAGCTGCTTCAGCCTGTCCTCCAGCCAAGTAAAAAAACAGATTTAACCCCTTCATATCTGCCCCAGTGATCCTCCCCACCCATCCATATACCCCCCCCCCCCCATTGTCATTTTGTGTCACACAAATCAAATAATTTGATTATATATAGAGTTTTAGGTAGCGTTAGGTGTAGGGTGTTAGGTAGCGTTAGGGTTGGGCGTTAATTTGCATTAGCTAGGTGTAGGGCTTTAAGTAGTGCTAGTAAGGTTTACGTTATTAGGGTTTCGTATAAAAAAAAATATAAAAAAAAACAAAATACAAAAAATATAAGTTAGTCTCAGTCAGGGGCGTAGCTAAAGGCTCATGGGCCCCGATGCAAAAGTTCTTATTGGGCCCCCAAATTACGTCCGTAATGGACGCAGCGAAAAACGCCTGCACATGCCATTACGTCTGAAATTACGGTGCTGTTTTCTCCTGAAAACAGCCCCGTAATTTCAGCCGTAATGGACGCTGCCGTGTGAACATACCCTCAGGGCTTAAAATGTCAGGGGAAATAGCCCCAATACATATGTGTCCGCCCAAAAAAAAAATGTGTGTATAGGAGACACCATAGCATATCTATAGCACTACGACCCTATAAACTATGGATAGGATTAGATACAGAGGCTCAGCAGACTGTATCACACATGATAGGATTAGATACAGTGGCTGAGCAGACAGTATCACACATGATAGGATTAAATACAGTGGCTGAGCAGACAGTATCACACATGATAGGATTAGATGCAGTGGCCCAGCAGACAGTATCACACATGATAGGATTAGATACAATGACTCAGCAGACAGTATCACACATGATAGGATTAGATACAGTGGCTCGGAAGGCAGTATCACACATGATAGGATTAGATACAGCAGCTCAGCAGACAGTATCACACATGATAGGATTAGAGATAGGGCCCAGCAGACAGTATCACACATGACTGGATTAGATATAGGGCCCAGCAGACAGTATCACACATGATTGGATTAGATACAGGGCTCAGCTCGCTGACATTGCGGCTCCAGCGCTGGACCCAGGAAAGGTAAGAATAATAATTTTGCTTCTTTATGTGTTACTGATTATTTTTGTGTGTTTGTGGTTTTTTACAGGTTCGGTTGTTGGACTTCGGATTCGAGGACTTCAATGACGGCGTTTTTTTTATTCTCAATAAAATGGTTAATGAGGGTTGTGTTTTTTTATTTCAATAAAATATTTTTTCTATGTGCTTGTATCTTTTTAAACTTTATTATCACCGCCTTAGTAATGGCCGCTGGCTGATTGACAACCTCCATTACTAAGACGGGGCTTAATGTTAGCAGGTGCAGAGTCTAACACTAACCCCCGTTATTACCCCGCTACCCACCGCCACCAGGGGTACTGGGAAGAGCCAGGTACCCGTCCATCTGTAGTGACGGGCAGGCACCGGGGTGGCCGCAGGCTGGTAGTATTAGGCTGGGGAAGGCCAAAAACAGTGGCCCCTACCACCCTGGTAATGCTGCCTGCTGCTGCTGTGTTGTATCTGGCTGGTTATGAAAATTGGGGGGGACCCGACATCGTTCTTTCCAATTATTATATATTTTTTTTAAATGACGTGGGGTCCCCCCATTTTTCATAACCAGCCAGATACAATAAAGCAGCAGCAGCCTAGCATTACCAGGGTGGGAAGGGCCACTGTATCTGGCCTTTCACCTCCTGATAATACCAGCCAGCGGCCACCCCAGTGGCCGACCATCACTACAGATGGTCAGGTACTGGATCGTACCCGGCTCTTCCCAGCACCCCTGGTGGCGGTGGGTACCGGGGTAATAATGGGGGCTAGTGTTAGCCTCTGCACCGGCTAACACTAAGCCCCGCCTTAGCAATGGATACTGTCAATCAGCCGGCGGCCATTACTAAGGCGGTAGTAATATAGTTTAAAAAAAAACACAAAGACATAGAAAAAATATTTTATTGAAATGTAAAAAAAAAACACACAACCCTCATTAACCATTTTATTGATAATAAAAAAAAAAGCCGTCATCGAAGTAGTCCTGGAATCCGCCGTAGTCCAACGACCGAACCTGTAAGAAAACACACAAGAAAAACGATTAGTAACACATGTGTTATGCTTAGATACAGGGCCCATGTGTGATACGGTCTGTGGGACCCTGTATCGAAGCCTACCACAACGTAGACTTAGATACAGGGTCCAGCAGACAGTAATCTTATACAGTATAAGATTACTGTGTGCTGGGGCCCTGTATCTAAACCTACAGTGTGGTAGGCTTATATACAGGGCTCATCAGACAGGATCACACATGGGCCATGTATCTAAGCCTACCATGTGTTACTAATCGTTTTTCTTGTGTGTTTTCTTACAGGTTCGGTGGTTGGACTACGGCGGATTCCAGGACTACTTCGATGACGACTTTTTTTTTTATTATCAATAAAATGGTTAATGAGGGTAGTGTGGGTTTTTTTTTTATTTCAATAAAATATTTTTTCTATGTCTTTGTGTTTTTTTTTAAACTATATTACTACCTCCGACACCGATTCACAGTGTGACCGGAATGAAGTAACCGGAATGAAGGGGAGCAGCTCTCGTACGAGTGCTGCAGCCCCTTCAAAACAGCTGATTGGCGGGTCCTGGAAGTCGGACCCCGCCAGTCAGGGCTAATCTTACCTTCCTCTTCAGCCGCGGCGGTAGTTCGGTCGTCTCGATGCTGTGCGCGGCGCATAGCGCTGTGACTTCATGCACTGCGCACAGCGCTTGACGTCAGGATCTCCGCTGCGATCCGGAACCAGGAAAGTAAGTAAAGTCGGTTACTATAGTAACAGGGGCCCGCGGCCCGAGTTACTATAGTAACTTTTTATTGATGTGGTGCGGGGGGCTGTGGGCCCCCTTGGCTTCAGGGCCCGGTCGCAATTGCGACCCCTATAGCTACGCCAGTGGTCTCAGTTATATAGACATATATATATACATACACACACATCTATATATATATATCTATATATACATACATACATACATACAATGTCTCCTCTTAGCGGTTGTATACAGCTGAGGAAGTCTTTGCGATAATGTGTTCAGACACAGACAGCGCAAGTGAGACTGATGATCAATTTTTATTGCTGTCGTCATCCAGTGACAGCGATGAACCGGAAGCAAGATGGGGCAGGCTGAGCGAAAGTCAGCCTAGTACAAGCGCTAGTGAGCCTGATTGGCTGTCCACAGCCACATATAATCCCCAAATTCCCGACTTTACTTCTGCATTGGGGATTAATATAGATACCACCGGATATAGTGCGGCAGATTTTTTTTAAGTTCTTCTTTTCAAAAGACTTAATTAACGTAATGGTTATACAAACTAATTTGTATGCCCAACAATTTATGGCAAGTAACCCCACGTCTTTTTATGCCAGATCCAACATCTGGTATCCAGTCGACCAGACAGAAATGCAAAAATTTTAAATATGGGCATTGTAAAAAAAAGCCCACTATAAGCTCATATTTGTCGACTGATGTCCTGTACGATACCCCCATGTATTGTGCAGTGATGAAACGCAAACGTTTTGAGGCCATAATGCGTGTCATTCACTACATGGACAATTCCCAATGTCCACCAGAAAGTGACCCCAGCTATGATCGGCTATATAAAATAAGTCCTCTTATTAGCCATTTTAATTTAAAAATTGCAGAGACATATACCCCAGAAATGAATCTTGCCGTGGATGAATCCCTGGTTCTATTCAAGGGGAGATTAAAATTCCAGCAGTACCTACCCAGCAAGAGAGCCAGATATGGCATGAAAGTCTATAGGTATAAGTCTAGGGTATATGAGGGAAAGGATACCCAAATGAACTCTCCTGAATGCCCTCCCATGCTCAATATAAGTGGACAAATCGTCTGGGACCTAATTTACCCACTACTAGACAAGGGGTACCACTTGTATATTGACAATTTTTATACAAGTGTTCCCATGTTTAAAATTTAATTTAAAAAACAAACCGGTGGCTTGCGGCACGATTAGCCGCAACAAGAAAGGCTTTCCAAAGAACCTAAAATTAAAGGCCAATGAAAGTCGAGCTCTTTGTCATGAGGACACAATGATTGTTAAATACAGGGATAAAAAAAAAAAAAAAGATGTCCTCATGATCACTTCCTTCCATGCTGATGAAAGGAGTCCTGTTTCTGTGTGAGGGACGAATGCCACCATTACTAAGCCGCTCTGCATACAGCAGTACAATAAACATATGGGAGAGGTGGACCTTGCCGACCAAATGCTGCAGCCCTATAGCGCCGTTAGAAAGTCCAGGGTCTGGTACAAAAAATTGGCCATCCATCTTGTGCAAATGGCACTCTATAATTCATTTACTATATACCGGAAAGCAGGAAACCAGGTACCTTACCTAAACTATCAGGAAAAGGTCATAAAATTGTTTATTTTTGTAGACCAGGGTGGGGAGACCATGGGTAGAACCTCAAGCGAGGCCAGCAGAGTAATTCTGGGACAGCATTTCCAATCCCAAGTGCCCCCAACTGCTAATAAGAGACGTCCCCAAAAGAGATGCCGGGTGTGTTTCAAAAACGGAACAAGAAGAGACACAGGCTACCAGTGTGATACTTGCCCAGTCAAACCAGGCCTCTGTATGCACGAATGTTTTCACATATACCATTCGTCACTAGATTATATTTTTTTAATTTAATTTAGTTATTTGTACTCTTGTTTTGTCCCGTCAGACATTTACATGACTTTATTTTCTGTTTCATTCTCTACTTAATTTTCACCCCATTTCGCAATACCATATTGGCCACTTATAATTTGGATTTCAGCAAAAGTCTAATAAAAATTCTCATTATACCCCTAGATGAATATCTTGAGGGTTGTTGTTTTATCAATTACTTGAATTATTTTTATATTGCCCTAGCCCCTCAAAGACTCGGCAGACATGAAATGGTGCCAGTAAATTATTCAAGCTAGAATGATGCCATGAAAGCCTGTCGTGTATCGAAACAGCAGATTAGGGCCTCATTGTTTGTTTTTTTTAGCACAGAAGTAACAGTGCAATAAAATGTGGGGTGCATTTCCTCAGTTTACTTTGCTTTGTACAAAAAAACAAAATTCATGAAAAAGTGACACATTTGTGAAAAAAAAAGCAAATTCTAATTTTTCACACTTGCTTTGCATAAATTCAGGGCAGGGCCTAAATGCTCACTACAACCTTAGATAAATACCTTGAGGGGGTCTAGTTTTCTATTTATGGGGAGTTCCTCTCGTTCTGGCAGCTCAAAACCTCTCCAAATGTGCAGTGGGGCCTCGAACATTTTCAAGCAAAATATGGGTCTTGAAAGCTTTTAGGGTCACAATGGGGGTATTTTTGAAGTCAGAAGAAACAGGGCGATAGATTTTGGGGTGTGTTTCTTTATTTTCATGTTCGCTTCACAAAGAAATTTGTCCTCAAAATGACACATTTGTAAAAAAAAGTGAATTTTTTTTTTTCATCTGCTTTGCATGAATTCTTACAAAAAACAAATAAACTGTGGGGTCAAAATACTTTCAACAAACCTTAATAAATACCTTAGGGGTGTAGTTTTCAAAATGGGGTGATTTATGGGAGTTTCCAACATTATGACACCTGTGAAAACTTGGCTTATTGCGTGAAAACCAAATGTACTTCAAAATTTCTCATCTTCCGGGAGTTCTCATTGGGTGGCCGCTCTGTGAAGGTGAGTGAGGGAGGAGATTGAGAAACTCCGCCCGCCTCATTGACTGGCTTTAAAGTTCAGTGAGCGGTGGGGGCCGTGGAATATAGGGAACATTGGAGCCAAGTCCTACTGGAAAATGAAATCAGCATCTCCATAAAGCTTGTCAACAGAGGGAAGCATGAAGTGCTCTAAAATGTCCTGGTAGACGGCTGCGTTGACTCTGGACTTGATATAACACAGTGGACCAACACTGTTGCTCAGTGTCCAAAGTCCTGTTTTCAGATGAAAGTAAATTTTGCATTTTCTTGGGAAATCAAGGTCCCAGAGTCGGGAGGAAGAGTGGAGGGGAATCAATCCAAGTTGCTTGCGGTCCAGTGTGAAGTTTTCACAGTCAGTGATGCTTTGCGGAGCCATGTCATCTGCTGGTGTTGGTCCACTGTGTTATATCAAGTCCAGAGTCAACGCAGCGTCTAGCAGGAAATTTTAGAGAACTTCATGCTTCCCACTGCTGACAAGCTTTATGGAGATGCTGATTTCATTTTACAGCAGGACTTGGCACCTACCCACACTGGTTATTAAACCAGGTATTGGTACTTTTGGCACAGTATCACTGCGCTTGATTGGCCAGCAAACTCGCCTGACCTAAACCCCATGGAGAATCTATGGGGTATTGTCAAGAGGAAGATGAGAGACACCAGACCCAACAATGCAGACGAGCTGAAGGCCGCTATCAAAGCAACCTGGGCTTCCGTAACACCTCAGCAGTGCCACAGGCTGATCGCCTCCATGCCACACCGCATTGATGCAGTAATTCATGCAGAAGGAGCCCCGACCAAGTATTGAGGGCATATACTGTACATACTTTTCAGTAGGACAATATTTCGGTATTAAAAATCATTTTTGAAATTGAGCTTATTAATCTAATTTTCTGAGAGACTACATTTTGGGTTTTCATTAACGGTTAGCCATAATCATCAACATTAAAAGAAACAAAAATGCTGAAAATAGATCACTCTGTGTGTAGCGAATCTATAGAATATATGAGTTTCACTTTTTGAATTGAATTACTGAAATAAATTAACTTGTTGATGATATTCTAATTCATTGAGAAGGACTAGTATAGGGTTATTTCCATCAAAAAATGTGAAGGCATTTTGCCAGAATATACCGTAACGTTTTGCGCTGCATCCCCTTTACAGTTTTACCCTGCACAGAGGCACTCCCGGCCACCAGCTGTGCAGGCAGCTGCAACACAGCACCATTCAAGTGAATGAAGCTGTGCTATAGTTGCCTGCAAAGCCGATGTAAGGGCAGCGCCTCTGTATCAAAACTGCACTGGGTGAACAAGGCCTTAAATATGCTGTATGTCCTTTTGCCATGTTGGTGTCACAGAATAGGAACTCTTCATAAAACATAACCTTTATTAATTATAGGACTAATATACTAAAGCCAGAGGTGTAGCTAGTGGGGGGGGGGGGCCGAGCCGGGCCCACTGAGAGGGCCAGTCCCCCAGCAGTGGCGTGTCCCGGTTTCAACTTATCTGCGTCCTCGGAATGCACACACAGTTGAATCCAATGCTGGAGCAGGGCGCTGATGACTCCTTGCTCCAACATTCACTATGTAATGTCAGCTGTGAGCCTCTCGACGCAGACAGGTGCGATATAGTGACGTCATCGCGCCTGTCTGCGCAGAGCCACACACTGCACAAAGCGAAAGAGCAGAGGGATCTCCTCCACTCGTTGTGGGAACGGGATAGGTAAATATTTGATTATTTTATTAGGTACTGCGGAGCATTATACCGTGTGGTGGCAGATAAGGGGGCATTATATTGTATGGTGGCAGCTTTGGGGCATAAAACTGTGTAGTCGCAGCTAAGGGGGCATTATACTGTATGGGGAAGCTATGGGGGCATTATACTGTATGTGGGCAACTATGGGGCATTGTACTGTGTGGGGGAAGCTATGGGGCATTATACTGTGTGGGAGGCACTATGGGGGCATTATACGGTGTGGGGCAGCTATAAGCTATTATACTGTGTGAGGGGTGCACTCAGAGGTTTTTCACCCCCCCTCCCCCGTGCTAAACCCCTTGCTACGCCTCTGACTCAAGGTAATTCCATTGAGATACAAATACACGACACCACCAGGGCTGATTCAATAAGTAATCCACAATTATCACCTGGAGTATCCAAAACAAATGTGTTTCTAGGTGGCGTGGTACCGTACATCACCCATGTATATACTCCAGGGATGAAAAAAAAAATCCCCCCCCCCACACTTATTGTAGCCAATAAACACCCCAAATTTTTTTATTTTTTTTGCATACACCAATAGCAGTGATACTTTTCATCCTAACGCGTTTCCCATAGTTGGTTCATCAGGGGACAATACTGGCCAATATGTGTATATTTGAAAACCTGTGAAGGTACAGATACATAAACAATCAATTTGCTTATGTTGGCACATTTGTGCCAGCTTACAACTCACGACTCCTGAGAGTAAGGATGTTAATTGGCTGAGAAAGGAACAGATGGATGGAGATAGTCCATTTTACAAAGCATGTTGGTTTGTAGCAGCTGAAGATGGAGGCATAGCATTCCACATGGTCTGTGATAACTTCCTGGGGAAGCGTGGGGTTAGAAATACTATTCAGTTTCCTAAATCTGTTTTGGGGTGACAATCAACAGGGCTGCCATTACAGCTCCCCAAACTTTTGTCTCAGCTTTCATAGAGTCCCAATGGCAAATCTCCATAGTCATGCAGCAACAGTCATGTTTGTTTATAAGGGTCTGTTCACACGGCATATGATTGAGGCAGAGTAATAAAAGGCTAATTTCTAAATGCCTCTAAATGCATTTTTGGAGCCGTGTTTTACACTCCAAAATACGACTGAAAAGAAGCCATGTGGCCTAATCTTTCTAATAAAAATATAATAATTACAAAATCTCTGTAAAAAAAAAATAGCTGTCATTTTGATTGCTAAAGAAAAAAAAACGGAAATACTACTGGTTATGCTGTGACTAGCTAAAGGAATCAGAAAGACAAGATATAGGGGCTGCAGGATGGGCAGGAATAGGATGGATGTCATGACTAGTCTACTAAGATTAGTCCCATATTGAATGATCGCTGCTCCATTGAAGCTCCTCCTCACTGCAGTGTGGAGGATCTGGGTTTCGAACCCCCATTCTCATGTGAAATGGGGGACCCAGCGATGGGGCCCCCTGTGATTAGACCACAATTACTTGTGGATAGGTGACAGTTGTATATTCTGGGATAACCCCTTTAAGGCTCTGCATAGGTTTGCTTTGCTTTTTTGAATTCTATTTTTGTTGTTTGTTTTTTTTCCAAAGAATTATGCTTTTACGAGTTGTAAAATGGCTGGTGTTTACTTTCAGAAAATATAAAAAAACTATATTGTTATGGGTATATAGTTTCTATAATTCGGACTTTACTTGCAAATTTCAGAAGTGTGAAAATTATCACAGCTACAAGAGGTACAAAGTTCCCAGAAACTTATGGCAGCGAAAAGGTTCTGAAAGTTTAACAGACTCTTAGATAACCCGTAAACAGGCCATACACACGTGATTTTATTTGTCTGTTATGACAGATTTAGACCATCTCTTATCGGCCTGCCCCTTTTTGTGACATAAAAGACCACGTCATATGCTGACCAAAGGTAGATGTCTGTCGAAAACTCAATTTGAGATGTTGCTCAGGTATAATCATTATCATATTTGAGAAATCTGCAATAATGAACGAGAGATCAATGCCAATATGCGCACACCACTAATGGTATCCCTTTTATCTATATTCACTTGCTCTTCGTATTCAAACACCTATGTGGAGATCTGCGTTTTGTCATTGTAGTAAATGGCATTGTAAGCAATGAAAAAAATCTAAAATCAGGTTATGAAGGACTAGTTGTTCATTTCTCTGCCATCAAAAATCACTCATGTATGACCAGCTTTAAACAGTATGTGTCACCAGGCAGGTCCTATAATTTTTTGGGCATCTACACCCTTAGCTTTTAAAGGGGTTTCCCTATCAAAGAAAGTGATAGTATATCGCTAGGATATGCCATCACTTTCTTATCTGAGGCGGTCCGATTACCAAGACCCCACCAACCATGAGAATAAAGGGGCCGCCGCACTAGTTTAGTATTCAGTCTCCTTTCACGTGCACAGCAGTGCTCTCAGCCACTGGCTGTTCAGGGATCTGCAGCAGAGCCCCATTCACTTGAATGGGATTGTGTTATAGTACATTACAGAGCCAGTGGCCCTGTGCAGGGAAAACCTGTGAATGGGCCCCTTCACTCTGAGGATTGGTGGGGGGGTCTCAGTCAATCCCCCACGGATCATTAAGTGATGGTATTTTCTGGCGATACGCCATCACTTTCTGTGATGGGAAAACCTCTAACAAAAGACATTATTACTTGTTTATATTGTACACTAATGATTTTGTTTCTGCTATTTGTTTATCTTAAAACAAAATCGGACACAAATTTCAGTTTAAAAAATAAAAATTATAGCACCACAGCATTGAAAGCATCTGTGGAGCCATATCGGGCACGCCAACGTCCCCCAATACTATCCTGCATGCATTGGCAGAAACCTGCCCACTGCTACACGTTGTAATGACAGCAACCAGGGCAGTGTTTATAGTTTGGATCTGAAGCCTTAACCCAGAGATGCTAGCATGGAAAGCGCGGGTTCGTCCCTGTAACCTTTCTCTTTCTGTATACCATCACTGTGAATAGTTATCAGTTGAAGTTAGCACCCCAGTGTCTGTAGCATGTCTGTTCTGATAACATCAGAGACATTAAGTGGATTGTATTTACATCAATAACCACATCCTAATGTTAATAGTGGTAGTTAGGATGTGGAAATTGATTTGGATGAAGAGGAGTTCAGAGGGGACGTGGCCGGATTGCATCTAAGACGGCTGCACAGTAGCTGCTCGGCTCACAGTATTCCACATTAAGCAGCTAACAATGACTACAGGCACCGGACAATCTTAAAAACTTGCCTCAACCCGAGTATAGACCCTCTAGATGTCCACTTTGATAGAAAATGGAGCAGGCCACCCCAGTGACAAAAGGAAACTGTGTCCACCACATGAGTTCCCAGAACCAGTGGACAAACACCAACCTCTGGAAGAGGAGGGAGCACCCGCCAGATGTCATGCAGCAGCATAACAGAAGCCCGGATGCAGGCCACGGCACACACTCGGAGATGCAGTCTTCCTCTACCTGTAGCCTGGCCAAGCATGATATATGTGCCTCTTGATGCCTCTGCTGACTTTATAGCAGACATACCGGCTTCCTCAGAAGTAACGTCAGTGGATCTAACGTAGGGCATGCTAGTGGCCCTAAAGAGCTCCCTACACTCTGATCTATCTACTCTAATGCAAAAAGTCTCCAAGTTGACGAGTTAGGTGCCACGGTAGATTATATCAAATTCAAGATGGGAGTGTTTTTAACCGCACATAACGGCTTAATGGATGCACACAAATGTTATAGAAGATGAGGTGAACGCCTTTAAAGCAAAACTGGCAGACATTGAGAAATGCTTACACAGAAATAATGTTAAAATTAAAAAGGCATTCCAGAGTCATTTGCCTTCCATGACTTGGTGTCTTTTCTGCAGGAACTCATGAAAGTTTTACTCCCAATTTCGTCGATGCTTGGCCTGACTATACACAAAGCCCATTGCCTGCCGTAACCACCGTTTATACCTGAAAATAAGCCTCATGACATGGCATGCTTGCAGGTAAAGGACAATCTTATCGCAGCTTCCATAAGACATCATACTTTATCCGTGCCCTTTGCGCATATTTCCCTCTTCACCAATCTACCTCAAGCCACCATTAAAGAGAGAAGAAAATTGCTACCTATAACATCAGCACTAAGAAGCAACAGCATCCAATACAAGTGGAGCTTCCCAACTAAAGTTATTCTTAACAATGCAGAAAGCGTATTCATAAATCAGGTCAGTTGAAGATGGCCAAATTCTAATGGAAAAATGGAACATTACTATCGCGGGTACATGCCAAAATCCAGCCCAATGGAGTGGCCTACGCAAGCCAGGAAGGCCTGAACAAAATCCCATCCCAATAGTTGGATCTCCATCTATAAAATTCTTTCTGACAAACTTTTTCCACCAAAGATGAAGCAGGCCTATAGTCTGCACTCTATATCTTTTGTTTGGACTATATTAGTATATTCACTATATTACTGGTTTACTTTCTTGTCCTTTATCCCTCACCACCACATATGGATACCCCGCCTAAAGGGAGATCTGCTGAGAGTGCGAATATTGCTTAATCTGCCAAGATGAAATGAGTAAAGAAGCCTTGCCAGGTGTGATCACCTTACATAGACTAAAAACCCAGGCTTACTTAGAGCTTTGACTTTTATTTGTCACCTTGACTATTAAGATTTCAAGCCTAAATGCAAAAGGTATAAAATTACCCCCTTTAAAACACTCCTCCCCCTGGAAAAAGCCCAGGACTGTAATGCTGATGTCATATGCGTCCAAGAGACACATTTGATGATCAAGGATGCCAATAGAATTCATGAGTCATTATTTAACACAATTTATCATGACCATAAGTGATAAAAAAAAAAAAAAAAAAAAAAAAAAGCATCTGGGGTTATGCCACTGATAGCGCATCATCAATATTAGAAAAGCTCCAGGACTTCCGGGAGCAATTCACTGGGTTTGAACGGCACCATTTAGTACCGAATTTTAAGTTAAAGTACATTAGTAAGCGACTTCTTTTTACATAAAAATATTTATGCAATGCAATTTTTGGTCCTCGGATAACCTTTTTAATCTCCCTATTGAGGTTCCAGAACACCACATCTCGAACTTATCTCTAAAAAAACTGGTCTCTAGCAGGTATCACTCGGGTCTCAGACCTCTACCCAGGCACCTCATTGCGGAGCTTTTTCGATTTACAATCCCAATATAGGATACATAAATTTTTTAAATACCTTCAAATCCAGTCACACCTGCAAGGGTTGTCGCTTTCAACAGCGATAATACCTGCACTTTCTCCATAGCATGACTTTGAAAGGTATAAAAGGTCTTTTAGAAGATTCTACAGGTCGATCCGCTATTCTAATTTTATGTTTTGCATAGGTGTTGGTTTTGTTATTATTTCTGCCAAACCTGTTCCGTTGTACCTATGATTTGTATTGCATCTACCTGTGGAACAATTATTATTACATCAACTAACAAACTTTTGTTGTTGATATTGCCTACATAGTTAGTTCTGATAGCGGTCTAATCCCTGATGTTATTCACGTTTGTTTTTTTAAATTGATTGCCTTGTTTGGCAGTTTTTTGCTTTGAACTCCTCCCCCAAATCCACACGTGCATATAAGTTGTTTGTTTTGTTATGTTATCTTTTGGCCTGATGAAGACGCAGGTTCTGCGTTGAAAGGCATTGCCGTTTTTTTGCAAATAAATCTTCTTACTATTATTACCCTGCCCATCCTTGCCTTTTGAGTAAAGCTTTCCATATAAATCAATTTTGTTTTTTAAATCACGAGTTATCAGGTCTCGAGTCTTGCGAACACCAGTGTGCCCAGCCAGTTTGGAGCAGTGTCCCCAGTGGAAAATTCTTCTCCCGTCTGCCAGCCGAACAAAAGTCCTCCCCGGAGGGATGTCTCTAACTTGCAAGGGATTGGCAGTGACAATGCAAGACGGATCTTTGATACTTTGAAACGGAGGACACTATGGATTCCCTTCAAACGACCTGGACAGGGTATTGGCCCTCACATTCTTGTCAGCGGGACGGTAGTGGAGCACGTCAGAATGATGGAGGATCGAGGCTAAAGTGAAGGCATCCTTGAGGCTATTGAATGCCTCTGGAGTCCACACTTTGGAATTCGTATGGTCACGGCGCGGGGTGTGGACCCACTAGGCCATACCGTGTAGCGGGATAGCAGCTGGCCAACAAGGTACAAAACAATGTCTATAGTTCAGAACGGATACCTGAGGCAATGTAGACAGTAGCGGAAGCACAACTTGACTTTCTCAGCAGGTGGCACCGTGGATGCAGCGGAAGACACGACTTGACTTTCTCAGTAGATACGACAGCACGGGATACAGGGTACAGGCAGCAGGAACGGGTAACACTGGGAACTGGAAAGCACTGGGAGACGAACTTAGGTATACAACGCTCAGGCGAGGAACAAGTGGGCAGAGCCCTTTTTTATAGTCCAGCAGCCATTTGGGCTAATTATTGGTTGGTGACAACTGGATACGTACTGGCCCTTTAAGGCCGTGCGGGCACGCGAGCCCTTCGGGAAACATTCCGAGGACCCGGAAGAGAGTGCCCGCGTCTCCCCGGAGGGAGCGGACGCCGCGAAGACAGATGTCCATGGCCGTCAGAGGGTAAGTTCGAATGATGGCCCCCGGCCATAGACGTTACACATACATTTCTTGGTAAGGGTAGAGATGGGGCCGTCAGTCAGGAGACGTTTGGGATAAACTGCCGGTAGAAGTTAGCAAATCCCAAACAACGTGGTATGGCTTGCAGGCCCAGAGGACGTGGCCACTCCAGGACGGACTTTACTTTCTCAGGATCCATCTTGAGACCCTGATCCGAGATGATGTAGGGCAAAGAGTTTTTTTCAAAAGTACACTACTCCAACTTGGCATATAAGCGATTCTCCCGTCATCACAGCTGGACTTGATGGACATGTCTCCGATGTGCCGTTGGATCTTGGGAGAAGATCAAAAGTTCATCAAGATAGACTACAAAAGCAGACAGAGGAGATCTCGGAAGATATCATTGACAAATTCTTTAAGACCGCAGGAGTGTTACACAGGCTGAAGGGCATCCCCAGGTATTCATAGGGCCAATTGAGAGTGTTAAATGCAGTCTTCCACTCGTCACCTTGACGGATTAAGATTAGGTTGTAGGCCCCACGCAAGTCTAGTTTAGAGAAAAGCTTGGCTCCTCGTATGCGATCAAATAATTCCGAGATCAAAGGGTATTTGTTTTTGACCGTGATCTGGTCGAGACCACGGTAGTCTATGCAGGGTCAAAGAGATCCATCTTTTTTCTTTATAACGAAGAACCCAGCAGCGGCCGGGAAGGAGGATTTTCGTATGAAACCCCTCTCCAGATTCTCCTTGATATAGGCTGACTTGGACTGATTATCTGGCAAGGAGAGGCGTCCACGGCAAGGTGAGCAATCAGGAACCAGTTCAAATCAGGCAGTCGTACGCCCGGTGTGGGGGAAGCATCTCAGCCTCCTTCTTGCCAAAGACGTCCGCAAACTGTGCAAAATGAGCAGGTAGTCCGGTCAATGACTGAGACATGGGAGGCAGAACCGGATGAACCTGTAGAAGGCAGCGGTGGAGACATTTGGAGCCCCATTGGAGAACCTCTCCGGAATTCCAGTCCAGGACTGGAGCATGAAGCCAGAGCCAACGAAGACCCAGCAATACAGGAATAATGGCTTTGGACAAAATGAGAACGGTAATATGCTCGGTATGAAGAGCTTCCACTTGGAGCTTCTGTGGCTTGGTCTTGGACACGATAGGTTCAGGCAGAGGAAGCTCATTCACCGAGGCAGCAACCAAGGGTGTCTCCAATAGAACCATCTGCAACTGGAGCTGATCCACGAAGGCAGTGACCCGGTGCGTCTTCTGACCGGACACCATGGTCACGGGAATGGACAATGTGGGAGAGAGTTTATTATTTAGTCTTTTTCCACCTAGGGTTGTCTCTCCAACCAATCCTAGGCTCTGGAGCTTTTTAGGCTTTTGGGGACACAGACAAACAAAATGGTCTCCGAGGCCACAATACAGGCAGAGTCCCGAAAGAAGTCTGCACAGTTTCTCCTGGATAGACCACTTGAGATGGGCTATTTGCATAGGCTCCTCTGGTGGAACAGCTGATGAGGGCAGCAGGGGTTGCTGGAATGTAGGAGCCTGCCTTGGCAATCTCCTGCCCCGGTGAATCTCTTGAGACTGTTCCTGGATCCTCGTCAATCCGGGTGGCTGAAAGAATGAGGTCATTTAGGGTAGAGGGCAGATCTCGAACAGCAAGCATGTCTTTGATATCGGAGGAAAACCCTTGTCAGAATGTAGCCACTAAGGCGTCGTTGTTCCAGATCAGCTCTGCCGCCAGGGTACGGAACTAAATGGCTTACTCTCTGTCATGTCTGTGGCTGCGGGCCGTCAGTTCCACTCTCCCCCTGACGAGTCAGCGAGCGCTGGCCCCAGTCTCCTCCTCAGGAGACGCCAGCGCTCGCCTCCACTCAGCCGGATCCCGTAGGGTGCGCACGCACACTCGTGACCGCTCAAAGGGGCAGCGCGCTCATCGGACTTTAATGAACTATCAGCCCATAAGTCCCTGGACGATAAGAGGGGTTCAGCCCCTTGCTTTTATGCCTGAGCGTTGTTGTTGTCGTATCCTAAGGCTAGATTCACACGAGCACATTACGTCCGGAATGGACGGAACGTATTTCGGCCGCAAGTCCCGGACCGAACACACTGCAGGGAGCCGGGCTCCTAGCATCATAGTTATGTACAATGCTAGGAGTCCCTGCCTGCTGCAGGACAACTGTCCCATACTGTAATCATGTTTTCAGTACGGGACAGTAGTTCCATGGAGAGGCAGAGACTCCTAGCATCGTACATAACTATGATGCTAGGAGCCCAGCTCCCTGCAGTGTGTTCGGTCCGGGACTTGCGGCCGACATACGTTCCGTCCATTACGGACGTAATGTGCTCGTGTGAATCCAGCCTAAGTCTGTCTTGAAAATAGTCCCCTAGTGTTTCCTGCTCCCAGTGTTCCCTGTATCCTGATCTAGTGCCATGCTGTATACCATGCCTGTCCTGCTACTCCACGCCTGACATCTACCTGCTGCCTAGTCCCAGCCAAGCCTGCCTTGCTACTGTCCGAGCTGCCACAGGTACCCTATATGAACTATAGACTCTGACCTGCGCCCTGTTGGCCAGCTGCCATACCGCCAAGGCGGTACGGCCCCGTGGATCCACGAACCCAACGTGACACTCGGCAACGGAGGTTTTTCTTTGGTCGAAGGGTCAGCAGGGATTAGCCGATGAAGAGACTCGCCCCGGCTCCTCAAATACAGTGCGGAAAGTCTGTAGGTCGCAGGTCTCCGGTCCCTAACGTTCCCAGATGGTGTTCACCCATGCCAAGGCCTTGTCAGTAAGGAGAGAGACTATGAATGAGATCCTTCCGCCATAGGAAGGAAAAGCACCGGCAAGTAGACTGAAGTGGATATGACACTGGTTCAGAAATCCCCTGCAGGTCGTGTCTCCGTCGTAATGAAAGAGGCAGTGGCATAGAGAATAGGGAATCTGTACTGCCAGGTGGTGTAGTAGGAGGAAGAGCAGGAGCAATAGGAGCAGGTGCCAGGAGGGCTGCAGCTTGCGTATGCAGCTGATGCGCAATAATGTTCACCACCTGGAGGAGTTGGTCCGGTCGTGACTGGAGGTCTAGTATATCCGCCCGCATGGCTTGTGACGTCGGCGTGGTCTTGGCTTGACCAGCGGAGTCCATTGCCTGAGCGTACTCTCACGATCCGTCGGTATGTGGATCCACTAAGCCGCACCGCCGTAGCGGGGTACCAGCTGGCCAAACAGTATACCAAGTCAATATAAAGTCTAAGCACAAGGGTACCTGTAATAGTCCAGACAGTAGCAACGGCTTAAGCACAGATAAGACCTTGACGGCAGGTGATGCAAAACGTGGCAATCGACACCAGATGTGGTGTAAGTCAGCAGGCGTAGACGCCGGCACAACACGACTCCAAGACTAGATATGGCACAGGAACAAATACACCACGCAACACAGGTAGTAGAGCACGGGAGCAGGATACGACTAAGGAACCATTTGCAAGACTAAATAGAGGAATACAAACAATGCTCAGGCAAGTATTAAAAGGGCAAGCGGAGTATTAATGTAAAGAGGTTGCATGTTCAGAGTTTGTCCAAACTATAATCTTTAAGAAATTTGTTCGTCCCTTGTCTATTACGTGCAACCATATATTCATACTTGTAGCTGATATTTACGGAGCCCTTCTTATAGTCAAGGATGATCATGGTCTAATTACTGACGTTTTTCATGTGCGTGCACTGGCCCTTTAAGGCCGGGTGTGAGCGTGCACGCGCATCCTACAGGACAGAGCGGAAGTGAGCGCTGGAGTCTCCTGGGGAGATGCGGACCAGCGCCACGGCCCTCGAGGGGTGAGTAACCCCGACGGTCCGTGGATGTTACAATCCACACTGCTGCGACTACTTCTAGCTATCAGCATGCAGTAAATATCAGCTACAAGTATGAATATATGGTTGCACGTAATAGACAAGCGACAAACAAATTTGTTAAAGATTATAGTTTGGGCAAACACTGAACATGCAACCTCTTTATATTAATACTCCACTTGCCTTTGTCTGGACACAAGCTTATCCTTTAAGGCTATGTTCACACGGAGTATTTTGGGGGAGGAATATCTGCCTAAAAATTCCGTTTGGAACTTTGAGGCAGATATTCCTCTCCCTGCACGCCGATTTTCGCGGCAATTATCGCGCCGTTTTTCGCCCGCGGCCATTGAGCGCCGCGGGCATAAAACAGCGAGATATACACTTTCTCCTGCCTCCCATTGAAGTCAATGGGAGGTCAGAGGCGGAAGCGCCCGAAGATAGGGCATGTCGCTTCTTTTTCCCGTGAGGCAGTTTTACTGCTCGCGGGAAAAAGACGCCGACGCCTCCCATTGAAATCAATGGGAGGCGTTCTCGGGCCGTTTCTGCCGAGTTTTGCGACGCGGTTTCCGCGTCAAAAAACTCAGCAAAATACCCCGTGTGAACATAGCCTTACACAGACCGAAACACTGCCCAGTTATGGGCGCATTTGTTACATTATTGTTTTCAGTTTCCCTTGACTGTTTTTCGTTTATTACACTGTACATTATATACCTAGGAATCTACCTCGACATAAGCCTTCTGAACAACTCTTCCTTGAAGTAGTCAGATCTTCATAAGGGTTTGTGATACGGTAGCTGAAAGCTTCTATAGTCCTCGGTATGCCGTCATTTGCCGACTTTATACATTGTCAATCATTCGTATCTTTTGTACATTTATAAAAACTTTAAAAAACGGTTGAAAAAAACCAAAACGTTTATTATGTGAAATGGATTGTATACTACCAGTTAAAACACAATAGTTTAGAGAATTGTACTTTTCTCATTTCAGAAAGTTATAGGCAGCAGCCCTATTTCAGGCAAATATTTAACTGTAGTGTCTGTATAGATAGAAAAAAACAGCAGAACATTCTTACCTGACCAGTGGATGAGCTCCATGCTACTGCAGTGGCAGGACAGCTATAAATAAAAGGAACTGAATCTTCGAGCGCAGTTAGGATTAGAACAGAAGCCGCGATGACCGGGAGAGAGAAGGGAAAGGGGGGAAGGTGTTATGCTCCAGATAGGAAAATGCAGATGTAGTGCAGAGGAGCTCTGGCTCTTATGTTTGATTTATGAGGTAACTCTAGGTCTCGCTGTAGATTTATGAGGAAAATCTTGCTGTCATTGTAGATTTATGAAGGAACTGTGGATGTCATTTTTATGGGAGAACTCTAGCCCTCACACCTGATTTATGCATTAACTGACTCATAGCTGATTCATGGGAGACATCTGGCTATCACAGTGTATTAAAAAGGCACTAACTGGGAATTATGGAGTGTTTTCAACATTTAGAGCGGGGATTATGGATGCAGATAGTTACATCGTTAGTACGGTTGAAAAAAAAAAAAAAAAGACCTGTCCATCAAGTTGAACCAAGGGATGGGAACAATTTCTACACACAGGAGCGAATATTTTTTTTTTGTTCTAGTAAATTATCTAACCCTTTTTTAAAGCCATCTACTGTCCCTGCTGTGACCAGCTCCTGCGGTAGACTATTCCATAGATTCACAGTTCTCACAGTAAAGAAGACTTGTCGCCTCTGCAGATTGAACCTTTTTTTCTCCAGACGGAGGGAGTGCCCCCTTGTTTTTTGAGGGGGTTTTACATGGAACAGGATTTCACCATATTTTTTGTATGTGCCATTCATATATTTATATAAATTAATCATGTCCCCCCTTAGTCGTCTCTTTTCAAGTCTAAATAGGTTTAATTCTTTTAATCTTGCCTCATAACTTAGATTCTCCATGACCCTAAGGGTATGTTCACACGGCCTATTTACGGACGTAAATCGGGCGTTTTTGCCCCGAATTACGCCCGAAAATAGCGCCTCAATAGCGCTGACAAACATCTGCCCATTGAAAGCAATGGGCAGACGTTTGTCTGTTCACACGAGGCGTATATTTACGCGCCGCTGTCAAATGACGGCGCGCAAATAGACGCCCGCGTCAAAGAAGTGACCTGTCACTTCTTTGGCCGTAATTGGAGCCGCTATTCATTGACTCCAATGAATAGCAGCGCTAATTACGGCCGTAATTGACGCGGCGTTCAAGCGCCTGCACATGCCGGTACGGCTGAAATTACGGGGATGTTTTCAGGCTGAAACATCCCCGTAATTTCAGCCGTTACGGACCCCCGCCGTGTGAACATACCCTTATTAGCTTCATCGCTCTTCTTTGTATTTTTTCCAATTCCAAGGCATCCTTTCTATGAACTGGAGCCCAGAACTGAACTGCGTATTCTAGATGAGGTCTCACTAATGCTTTGTAAAGTGGTAATATTACATCCCTGTCCCGCGAGTCCATGCCTCTTTTAATACACGACAATATCTTGCTGGCCTTTGAAGCAGCTGATTGACACTGCATGCTGTTATTTAGTTTATGATTTACAAGTACACCCAGATCCTTCTCAACAAGTGAATCCCCCAGTGTCGCTCCCCCTAGGACATATGATGCATGCAGGTTGTTCGTACCCAGGTGCATAACTTTACATTTATGTACATTAAACCTCATTTGCCAACTGGATGTCCAAACACTTAGTTTGTTTAAATCCACTTGCAATTCATTAACATCTTCCATAGTGTGGAAACGTTTTTCTAAACAGACATTCACTGATTCACTGTAGCTAAATGGTACAGCCTTAGGGTATGTTCACACTCAACAAAAAATGGCTGAAAATACAGAGCGGTTTTCAAGGGCAAACAGCCTCTGCTTTTCAAAAGTTTAAGCAACTAGCATTTTTTGCAGCGGTTTTGGAGCAGTTTTTCTATTGAGACAATGAAAAACTGCTCCAAAGACGGCTCAAGAAGTGACATGCACTTCTTTTTACATGCCGTTATTTGAAAATGAGACGTAAAATAACGCCCCGTCGGAACAGAACGCCATATTTCCTATTATCAATGGGCAGATGTTTTTAGCCATTTTTTGGGACGTTTACAGGCCGAAAAACGGCTGAAAATAGCCTGTGTGAACATACCCTTAGTCTACAGAGACCAGATACAAGATTGACTTGACTCTTCTGAAGAAAAGAAATACATTAAGAGAACAGGACAAAAAAAATAAAATAAAAAGCCATAAAGGAATACAGTATTTCCAGCATTAAAAATTCATAGAATTTACATTATACAGCGAGAGAAAAATTGATCGGTAAAAAGAAACATGGGCAAAAAAAACCCTGTTTAATAAAACAGAACAAAATATCTACTATCCCCGCTGAAAAATATATAATTTACAATACAAGCTCTTGACCACAGCCAACAGCAAGACGACAATGTAACATGGGGCAAAATCCCAACAACTCAAAAGCATTGCCTTACGTTATAGACCTCTACAACCTTAAAAGTTTCCCCTGGAGGCCACGCTTTAGACCAGCCTTACACTTTGCAGGAGAACTCCAGGTCTCGAAAATGAATATTTACATCAGTTGTTTTCAGAGTAAAATTGGGATTCAATAGTGTTCACCGGCTAATCTGACAGAACGTGAAAAAAAACAAACCAAAAAAACACTAGAAAACAAAAACACACTGCTATTTCATGTAGGAAATTAGGAATAGGTTTTGCTGGTTGAAGATTCCTTCTGCTGTAATTTGCGGATTAGTTCCAATAAATTCATCTGCAATGTTAGCTCCTAGGAGAAAACAAAACAATTTAAAAAAGTTATTCACACTTTCCATCAAGTGCATTTCAATATATTTGGTACATGATGATCATTTCACTGCAATACTTTGTTTCTGAGAACAACTATAATCTTAATGAACAGCTTGGCTCGGTCTGGCTCTGCACCTTCATAAGATCATAAGAACACATGTCACATAAGTGGATAATATCCAGGAGGCAGGCTATTATTTGCACGAACAAGTCACAGAGTGCAGAACTGATAACATGGGTAACATTTACAAAGTGCACAGAAGCGGCATACAATACTAGTCAAACCTAGAATAACAGTAACATGTCAACATTAGTAGATATAGGGGGAACTGCTTATATAGCAATTCATAAAAACATCCACAATCAGTCAGTGAATGAACAGGAACAGCGTTCCGACGAGAGACCAGATACCATCATATTGTGGCAATTAAGGAAAATCCAATTCCCTGCAGCTTCCATGTATCCCTTCAGCAGAGAGGCCGTTTTGTGACAGCTTGTGTGTCTGCTGAGCTATAGGCAGACAATAGACTGCTGTAAATGGAGACAACAGAAGGACGTGATTTCCCCGATGGTGCCCAGGTCTATTTTCAATATTGCTTATGCTCATAAATGGAGTCATTCTGATACTAGATCTATATCAGGGCACTGTTGTAAAAGCAATCCCTTAATGTACACACCTTTAAATCTATACTTTGAACTTGAGGTCTAAAGTTGGGCATTCACATCCACCCACATTTATCAAAAGGAACGTCCGTTTAGTCAATGTCTAAGTTAAAGCCATAAGCTGGGAGCGATTTACGACTGCATGTTCACTTTTTTGAGAGGTGTGTGTCACAACATACACCTCTGCCGTTAACTTTCACACTGGCTAACGTTAGTCCATTCTATGCCAGGGTCTGTGTGGAGTATAGCTATGACTATCTCATTTGGCAATTTTTAGAAGAAAAAAAAAAAGTCATAAAAGGTGTCTGAATCCTGGCCAAGTAGTAAGCCAAACCCAATTTTCACTCCACTTTTACAAACTGGCACAAACGGTTAATAAATATGTCACACAGTATAAAAGACACTATTTGGAGTAAAATGTGTCTAAAAAAAAAAGGTGCAAATTTATTGATAAATGAGGGCCATTAGATCAGTCAGGCTGATTTTGGTGGGATTGGCAGACGATCTAATGTGAATGAAGACCTCCCAAAAGTCCCCTAATAGCAGACGTCTGGGGAAAGAAAGATAGAGTGTAAGACCAACATAAGCGATCCATTTTTCAGGCAGGAGATAAGCTACTGGTAGATGGATAGGGAGTGGCTTTTTATATATAGTTGTCAGCCGACAGCTACCAAATAGGTTTTGCAGCCTTTACCCATTGGGCACCTTTGAAAGAATCAGGTTATCTCTGCAAGAGCCTATTGGCGGATTCTGAAAGCATGAGAATTACTGAAGTTGGAGAGGTTTTCTGCGGACTGGTCTGGGTAAATTGCAAAAATTCTTCCCCAGAAGAAAAACACGTCTCCCTCTAGATGACCCAGTTCTTCCATGCATTACACTGACAGCCCATTCGTTTCAATGGGCACCATTTCAGGCTTCATTTACCCGGTTGTAGCATTGCAGGTGAATTTGAACCCTTGCTGCTAGGTTCCCCTAGAGGTTACAGATGATCTAATGTATAACCTGTGATCAGCTCATTTTAAATGGGTAGTAAAGCAGACATCCCCTTTAAGTCACATGAATGTCTGTGGTGTACAGATAAACATACAGATTCCAAAGAGGGGACAGCAGAATCTTTACTTTTGCGTTGTGTAAATAGTTAAAGTCACCACATTATAAGTGCCCTATCTCCTATATAAGGAGATGGGCGCTATAATGTAGGTGACAGTAATGCTTTTTATTTAGAAAAATGATCTGTTTTCCCCACTTTATTAGCGATTTTAGATTTATGCTAATGAATTGCTTAATGTCCAAGTGGGCGTATTTTTACTTTAGACCAAGTGGGCGTTGTACAGGGGAGTGTATGACGCTGACCAAAGTAAAAATACGCCCGCTTGGGCATTAAGCAACTCATTAGCATAAATCTAAAAATCGCTAATAAAAGTGGTGAAAACAGATCGTTTTATTAAATAAAAAGCATTACTGTCACCTACATTATAGCGCCCATCTCCTTATGTAGGAGATAGGGCACTTATAATGTGGTGACAGAGTCTCTTTGAGGCTGGGTTCACACGACCTATTTTCAGGCGTAAACGAGGCGTATTATGCCTCGATTTACGCCTGAAAATACGGCTCCAATACGTCGGCAAACATCTGCCCATTCATTTGAATGGGTTTGCCGACGTACTGTGCCGACGACCTGTAATTTACGCGTCGTCGTTTGACAGCTGTCAAAAGACGACGCGTAAAATTACAGCCTCGTCAAAAGAAGTGCAGGACAATTCTTGGGACGTTTTTTGGAACCGTTTTCTCAGACTGTATTGAAAACAGCTCCAAAAACGGCCGAAAAAACGGCGCGAAAAACGTGAGTTGCTCAAAAAACGTCTGAAAATCAGGTGCTGTTTTCCCTTGAAAACAGCTCCGTATTTTCAGACATTTTTGGCTCAGCGTGTGAACATACCCTAAAGGATATCAAAATTCTGTAAAAAAAAACAAAAAAAAAAAAAACACGAATTTACTATGTTAGGCAAATATCTGCAATACAACATCCCATGAGGGATTATGTTGCTTTTGAAACAAAGAATTGTGCAGAAGCCCAACAAGAAATTTAGAAACAAACTATAGTGCAAATGTGAGCAGGTCCTTACTCAACTAAAATTTGCTTTATAGCCAGTGTAAATACCTTTTGAAAACTGAAAAAAAAAATACATTTCCAGATTTACTAGACTAGAATTAGATTTTGTGTTTTGAGTTGTAATTTGTCTGCAACCTAGAAAAAAAAATGGCATCTTACCAGAGTCTTGATCCTCTTAGACATCAATTATTTAAGCCAAGACACATCAAATGCAGAAACAACCTGACGTGCAGTACCCATGTACACGGTCTGCTAATTAGTTTGGATTCACACGAGCGTGTGCGTTTTGCGCGCGTTGCACTTCCGTGTCAGTGTTGGCTACATGATTTTCACGCATATGCTATGCTTGTGACACACGGTTTTGAAGTGTAGTATAAGAAATGAAGGTAGTGCTTTTCTTTTTTCCTTCATTTCTTTATCTACTGTTGCGCGAATCACACGCGACACACGGAAGTGCTTTCGTGTGCGATTATCACGCACCCATTGACTTCAATGGGTGCGTGATGCGCGAAAAACAGCCAAGTATGGGACATGTCGTGAGTTTTACGCAGCGGACATACGCGGAGTGAAAATCACGGACTGTCTGCACGGCTCCACTCACTAACAAAGGTCCGTGCGCAAAACATAGTGGTCAGCCGCCATTGAAATACACAGCGCCAACGACTGGATAAACCAGACACCAGGAGGAATAAGTGCCCGATGAAGGTCTAAATTACGACCGAAATGTCGCACTAAACCTCCGGCATCAACTATTGATAAAATAAAAGTCAAGATTTCTAAAAACTGCAACTGGTGTGCCGAATACTTCTTTGCTATGTGATTGGGTTGGGACCCTATTCGTGCACCTACCCTGGTCTTGTGCGCTCTGAACTACCACATGAATAACGGTATGTTAAAGGGATTCTGTCGACACGCCCTTTTCGATATCTCCACTGTGCAGGAAAAAAGCCAAAAGAATCTGGTTCTGTGATAAGTAGGGGCCCCAGAGATTCAGACCCCTACCGATTAGAATGTTATGGCATATCCTAGCAACATACCATTCTAAGATGGGAATACGCTTTTAAATACCTCATTTGTAGAGTGAATCAGGCGGTAAACAAAAGGCCTTCCTGCATCGACACGTACATTCACACGTACATATATGTGGTGTGTAAGCGTGGGGCACGGAACCTGTGCCTGAGTGATCACCTGCTGGAGGATGGCTGTGATTGACAGCCGGAATCTGAGAAAACCCTGATCCTGGCCATTTAACCCTTTTCACACCGTGATCAACGTAGATTGCAGTGCTGACAAAAGGAGGATGTTCCCTTTGTTCTTTCCCTGTCAGCACTGACAATACGATTGACAGCCCTGGGCCTAAGAAAGGCTCCCAGGGCTGCCTGGTGATACCCTCTGTTAGGGCATACCTTAGGTCTTATAGACATACTGTATGACATAGGGCTGGGCGATTGTAACCTAAATCAAAATCACGATTAATTGAACATGTAACCTCGATTACGATTAATGAACGATTTAGGCCCCACCCCTTTTTGCATGTCACGCCCCTATTTGCAAGCTATGCCATTAAAATATTTATCCTGTACTACTGTATAATATACCTTTTGACACTGCCCCCACAGTATATTACCCCCATAGTGCTCTCCACAGTATAATGCCCCCCATAGCTGCCCCCACACATTATAATGCCCCAATAACTACCTCCACAGTATAATGCCCCTATAGTTGCCCTCCACACAGTATTACCCCCAAAGCTGCCCCTGCACAGTATTATGCCTCCAATATAGTATAATACACCCCATAACTTTCCTGATGATGTCACTGCCTCGCACCAGCGATGCATAGTAAGTGGTAGAGCAGAGCCCTTTCAACTTTTTTGTGTTGCATGTTTGCTGCGCCATTCACTTCTATGCTGCCATGCACAAATCCTTTTTTTTTGATCCAACGCTTTTTTACGCCACAGATTTTTCCGCAAGCGTTTTAAAAAAAAAAAACAAAAAAAAACGGCCCATTGATTTAAATGGGAAGCTTAATCAAGCGTTTGACACTGACGAATTTTGCGTGTGCTTTTTGCACATTTTTTGGCACTTAATTAGGACTCCCACTGACTACGGGAACATTTGGCGTGTTTTACGTGCAAAGGAATTGACTTGACACTTCTATATATACACAATTCTTAGGGTATGTTCACATGCTTAGCAAAAAACAGTCTGAAAATACGGAGCGGTTTTCAAGGGAAAATAGCTCCCTATTTTTAGAAGTTTTTTTTTTTTTTTTTTAGCAACTAGCGTTTTTTGTGGTGTTTTTGGAGCCGTTTTTCTATAGAGTCAATTAAAAACGGCTCAAGAAGTGATATGCACTTTTTTCGCGGGTGTTTTTTTGACGCGGCCGTTATTTTTTTTTAAACGGCCATATAAAAAAACGGCCCGTCGGAACAGATCGCCGTATTTCCCATTGAAATTAATAGGCAGATGTATGGAGGCGTTCTGCTTCAGATTTTTCGGGCATTTACTGCCCAAAAATAAGTTGTGTGAACATAACCTTAGCCTTTTGGTGTGTCCTATGGCTTCTACCAGCTGCCATTGCAAAAACACTCCAAATTGCTAAGCATTGTCCAGTTCCCATTTTTTGTAGACAGATCCTGCCGCAACGCAAACAAAAAATAAAAAAATACAAAATGCACTATTTTATTTTAAACAAATTAATTTAATCAAGGTATAAAACAAACATTTAAGATAGAGGCTTGTTATATATCCGCACACTTGTCTTGACCCGAGCAATAAAGTTATGCCCCAAATGCCCTATATGAAAAATTTCATATAAATGAAATGCTACCATATAGTTACCTGAAAACAATGCCTAAAAAAAAAAAAAAAAAACAGTATGACTTGTCCCGTAAAAAAACAAAGCCTCAAAAATCTTTGAAAAATGCCCTTAAAAATTTAACATTTATGGTGGACTGAATCAGAGGAGGCAAAAACTATTAAATCTCTTGGTCATTAAGGATCGAAATAGTTACCAAACTAGGTGCGCAAAATTTTACCAACAATCCTGTAGAATCACAGTTGTAACTTTGCTTATTTTTGTTGTATCCCTGAATCTTAACCATTGAAACAAAATGAGATTTCTGGTATTGATCAGTGTTGTGCTTGAGAAGTGTGGACGTGAAGGGAAGAAAGCAGATATAATTCCATCTGAAAATAACAAAACAGGACTGAGGTGTGCCATGAATTTCACCCTTCAACTTATTAAAAAGAATCAGCAAGTAAAAGCCTTTGTCCCCTGCACCGATGTTATTTTACACCATCACGTCCTGCAGCATCATGTTCAGCGCAGCAAATTTCCCCTAATACAAGTGTTAGCTGGAGGATCACACAGAATTCTGTATAATTGAACACCTACCTGGGGATTAGTTGTAACATAGAACCCAGACACACCAGCTTTCTCTAAGGTGCTTTGCTGGTCTATAACTTTTTGGTCTAATTCTAGTACTATCTTTTCATCCATCATTTGTTGTTCCTCCCGAATTCTCTGTTCTAGAGCCTGGAAGTAAAAAAAAGTGAATAAAATGTCAAACTACATTCAATTGATTTAGATTGTCCAGGACTAGAAAAAGTGTCTTATTTTTACGTAAATAGTGCCTCACTTGTTCATGGACTACGTCTGGTATTGAAGCTCAGCTCCATTCAAGTAAATGGGGATAACCTGCAATATCAGACACCGCTCATGTGCAAGAGGCACTTAAGGAAAAATGAACAGGCTTTTTTTAATCCTGGAAAACCCCTTTAATTGTGTTGTCCGCTTCTTCCTAAATGCCCACTTCGGATAGGTTTACTTAATGGATTGCGTTATCCCTGATGCCACTAGTGGACAGGAGGCCTTGACCAGACAGAAGGCCACCCATAGTAAACCATAAAGCTCAGTGAGGGTATGTGCACACGCTAGCTTGCTTTTACGTCTGAAAAGACAGACTGTTTTCAGGAGAAAAAAGCTGCCTCGTTTCAGACGTAAAAGCTCCTCCTCGCATTATGCGAGGCGTCTTTGACGCTCGTAAATCTTGAGCTGCTCTTCATTGACTTCAATGAAGAACGGCTCAAAATTACGTAGCAAAGCAGTGTCCTGCACTTCTTTGCCGAGGCAGTCAATTTACGTGTCGTCGTTTGACAGCTGTCAAACGACGACGCGTAAATTACAGGTCGTCTGCACAGTACGTCGGCAAACCCATTCAAATGGGGCAGATGTTTGCCAACGTATTGTAGCCCTATTTTCAGACGTAAAACGAGGCATAATACGCCTAGTTTACGTCTGAAAATAGGTCGTGTAAACCCAGCCTAAGGCCTCATTGCACACAACCGAATTGGTTTCGCAGACCGCAAAAAAAGCCTTGTTGTGCATCCGTGGGTCATCAGGACTCGTGGAACCACAACAATTCACCAGTATTGGTGAATGCGCAAATCTGGACTGTAAAATTACATGTCCTGAGTTTTTGCGGTCCAGATTTGCGGCCCTCGCACTGATCCATGTAAACCCCGGTCGTGTGCATGGGGCTATAGAAAAGAACAGGTCCGCAATAATGCAGATAAATTGCGGCCTCAAAAGCATTGTCGTGTATTCACTAGGGGAAGACCATTGTGGTTTGTGTTCCCTGCAGAGCCATCTACAAGGAAAACAAGTTAAACACCGTATACCAGGAGATAAGGTTGGGGCAGGTTGCACAGGTTAGACATGTGATTATAGCAATTATAGGACTTTACAGGATGGGAATCTCTCTTTAGTTTTCTACTATCTCAAGGCTAGAATTCATTAGACATGTAACTAGAAGTGGGGCTATATTCACTGCACTATGTACGGACTATTCCTGCTCACTACAGATATAGAAGAACACAAAATCTAATTGCCACATCCAGGTGACCTACAACACGGACAAAAACAGTACGAAATTGTAACTGCATAACCAGCAGAAATCTGTCCATCAAATGCTAAACCCTTGGTGTACTTTATGGACATCTCTTCTCTGATATTTCTTACCAAACTCGCAACAGGACTATAAAATCACTGGCACGTTCCCCTGTACATCCTTCAATGTAGTTTACATGATCCTGTGTACAAGGTGCATCAATAAAGGAATCTACAGGGTGGGCCATTTATATGGATACACCTAAATAAAATGGGAATGGTTGGTGATATTAACTTCCGGTTTGTGGCACATTAGTATATGGGAGGGGGGAAACTTTTCAAGCTGGGTGTTGACCATGGCGGCCATTTTGAAGTCGGCCATTTTGTATCCAAATTTAGTTTTTTCAATGGGAAGAGGGTCAAGTGACACATCAAACTTATCGAGAATTTCACAAGAAAAACAATGGTGCCCTTGGTTTTAACGTTACTTTATTCTTTCATGAGTTATTTACAAGTTTCTGACCACTTATAAAATGTGTTCAAAGTGCTGCCCATTGTGTTGGATTGTCAATGCAACCCTCTTCTCCCACTGATAGCAACACCGCAGAAGAAATGCTAGCACAGGCTTCCAGTATCCGTAGTTTCAGTTGCTGCACATATCGTATCTTCACAGCATAGACAATTGCCTTCAGATGACCCCAAAGATAAAAGTCTAAGGGGGTCTGATCGGGAGGCCTAGGGGGCCATTCAACTGTCCCACGACGACCAATCCACTTTCCAGGAAACTGTTCATCTAGGAATGCTCGGACCCGACACCCATAATGTGGTGGTGCACCATCTTGCTGGAAAAACTCAGGGAACATGCCAGCTTCAGTGCATAAAGAGGGAAACACATCATCATGTAGCAATTTCAGATATCCCGTGGCCTTGAGGTTTCCACTGATGAAGAATGGCCCCACTATCTTTGTACCCCATTTACCACACCATACCAACAATTTTTGTGTTCCAACAGTCTTGGAGGGATCTATCCAATGTGGGTTAGTGTCAGACCAATAGCGGTGGTTTTGTTTGTTAACTTCACCATTCACATAAAAGTTTGCCTCATCACTGAACAAAATGTTCTGTGTAAACTGAGGGTCCTGTTCCAATTTTTGTTTTGCCCATTCTGCAAATTCAGTGCGCCGATCTGGGTCATCCTCGTTGAGATGCTGCAGCAGCTGGAGTTTGTAAGGGTGCCATTTGTGAGTAGCTAATATCCGCCGAAGGGATGTTCGACTGATGCCACTCTCCAGTGACATGCGGCGAGTGCTACGCTGTGGGCTCTTGCTGAATGAAGCTAGGACAGCCACTGATGTTTCTTCATTAGTGACAGTTTTTATGCGTCCACATTTGGGCAAATCCAACACTGAACCAGTTTCACGAAACTTGGCAAGCAGTTTGCAAACTGTAGCATGGGAGATGGGTGGTCTCGTAGGGTGTCTTGCATTGAAATCTGCTGCAATGACCCGGGTACTGCGTTCACCAGACAACACAATTTCTATCCGCTCCTCACGTGTTAACCTCTGCGACATGTCAATGGCTGTAAACAAAGAGAAGCTTGTAAATAACTCATGAAAGAATAAACTAACGTTAAAACCAAGCACACCATTGTTTTTCTTGTGAAATTATCGATAAGTTTGATGTGTCACATGGCCCTCTTCCCATTGAAAAACTAAAGTTGGATACAAAATGGCCGACACGGTCAACACCCAGCTTGAAAAGTTTGCCCCCTCCCATATACTAATGTGCCACAAACAGGAAGTTAATATCACCAACCATTCCCATTTTATTTAGGTGTATCCATATAAATGGCCCACCCTGTACATTGGTGAAACAATACAAAAACTACAAACCAGGATGAATCTACACAGACATACAATAAAACAGGAGCTGGATACACCTGTGAGAAAATACCTCTAGACCAGACCACAGTTTTCCCAAATTTTTATTTTCTGTTCTTAAAATGACCCTTCAGTATTAGGACCTTTAAATCGGACATTCAAGCGGATGACAACATTCCAGTCATTGACACAAGGCCTCAATCTAACAGCTGGATATATAAGCCATTACATGGACGCAGGTCGCATCCCCCATCAGACTGACTCCCGATCCCTTAACGATATCAGACGTACTATTACGTCTCTATCTTTAAGTACTCAAGGCAACACAATGTATAGGTACGTTGTGTTGCTAGTTTTGACTCAGAAGAGGACCCGCACCGTTGCCTAGCGGGTGTCAGCTAGCCTCTAATGTGGCCGATTAACCCCTTAGATGCATCGCTCAAAGACTAGCGCTGAATCTATGGTGTTTACTAGCAGATCGGAAGCCTGCAATGCTATTCATGGGGGTTCCGATGGCTGCTCTGGCAGACCGGAGGACGAACAATGGCCTCGTCTGCCAAGTACGGGAGCCTGTTAGGTCCTGCCCAGAGGCGGGACCAAAATGGCTTCCGGCCGCAAAAAGGAAAATGGCGCAGGCTCAGAAGCCTCTCTGAGCCTGTGACATCAGCCAAGTGTGTCAGCTGTACGTTACCCCTGCAGCGTGCTCAAACAGCATTTTACGTCCACAGATATGGCATGGTCATACCGGGAGAACCCACTTAACATTTTATGAGGTGTTTGTCTTCAGTGGCACAAACTGGGTAGAACATATTGTGCACTAAAATGGCATATCAGTGGAAAATTGCAATTTTCACTTTGCACCATACGCTGCGCATTAATTTGTAATGAAAAACCACCTGTAAAGGTAAAATGCCTTAAGGGTGTAGTTTCCAAAAATAGGGGTGACAACTTGGGGGTTTGTTTTACTATTTGACCTCAGAGCTCTGCAATTGTGGACCAATGCTGCGAAAATCACCAAAATAGGCCTTAAATGGACATGGTGTGCTTCACTTTTGAGCCATCATGTGTCCAGGCAAATTATAAATGCGTTGAGGGTGTAGTTTCTAAAACGGGGTCACTTCTTGGGGGCTTCCACTGTACAATGGTACCTCAGGATTTTGCAAATGCAACGTGGTGCCCAAAAACCAATCCAGCAAAATCTGAATGCCAAATAGCGCTCCTGTCTTTGGACACATGGCAGGGCTCAAACAGTAATTTATGACCTCATGTGGGATATTATCGTGCTCGGGATAAATTTAATTTTCAAATGTTGGAGCTTTTCTCCTTTATTCCTTGTAAAAATTTTAAATTTTCAAAGTTTTAAATCAGGAAAAAATATTTCATTTCACAGCATAATTCCACTAAATTCAGCAAAAAAAAACAAAAAAAACAGTGGGGTCAAAATGCCCACTACACACCTAGATAAATTCATTCAGGGGTATAGTTTCCCATATGGGGTCACTTTTGGGGGGTTTCTACTGATTTGGTTGCGAAGGGGCTTTGCAAAGGTGACATGGTGCCGCAAACCATTCCAGAAAAATTTGAGCTCCAAAAGCTAAATGGCACCCTTTCCCTTCTTAGCCCTGCCGTGGGTCCAAACAGCAGTTTATTACCACATATGGAGTATTGCCTTAATCGGGAGAAATTGCTTTTCAAGTGTTGGGGTGCCGTTTCTCCTTTATGCCTTGAAGATTTCTAAATTTTATTGGAATTTTTTTTTATCTTTTTCATTTTTACATCCCAATTCCACTAAATACAGAAAAAAACCTGTGGGGTTAAAATGATAAATTCCTTGAGTTGTGTAGTTTGCCAAACTGTGTCTTTTTGGGGGGTGTTTCCAATGTTTTGACCGCACAAGACCTCTTAAAATGGTGCCTAAAATATATTGTAAAATAATGGAGGCCCCCAAAATCCACTAGGTTCTCCTAGTCTTCTAAGGCCTGTGTTTCAGTACACTAACACACTAAGGCCACATGTGGGATGATTTTAAAAAAATAAAATAAAAAACCTGCAGAATCCTGACAATAAATATCAAGTTGCGTTTCTCTGGTGAAACCTTCTGTCTTCCAAAAAAAAATAATAATAATTAAAATAGTTATGCAAAAAAAATAAGAATTTGTAAATTTCCCCTCAAACGTTGCTTTAATTCCTGTTAAACACTACAACGGTTAAGAAACTTTCTAAATGTTGTTTTGAATACATTGAGGGGTGCAGTTTTAAAAATGGGGTGCTTTATAGGGGGTTTCTAATATATAGAGCCCTCAAAGCCACTTAAGAACTGAACTTGTCCCTGAAAAATATAGCCTTTTGAAGTTTTCTTGAAAATGTGAGAAATTGCTGCTAAAGTTCTAAACCTTGTAACGTCCTAGAAAAATAAAAGAATGTTCAAAAAACGATGCAAACAAAGTTGTCATATGGGAAATGTTAAAGGGGTTTTCGGAGTTAAAACTTTTACGTGTTAGTGCTTTTAACTTGGGAATGTGCTTACATTTGGTGATGTCACTCTCTGCCCGCTGTGTTGATCAGACGTATACCGGTTTCGTGGTCAAATTATTAAAATTTTCTTCTTGATATACGCCACGTCACTGGTGACATGCAGTGTATGGGCTATTCTGTTATACAGCCAGGAACGCGCATACCAAGAAGAAAACTTAAATTTGACCACGTAACAGGTATATGGCTGATAAACAGCGGGCAGAGAGTGACGTCACCAATCATGTGACTCACGGCGGCATTGGGAAACTGGGCCAATTTTGAAACTAAGTACATTACAAATGTAAGGACATTCAAGTTAAAAGCACTAACACATAAAAAAGTTTTAACTCGGAAAACCCCTTTAACTAGTAACTATTTTGTGTGGTATTACAAGTAGATACATTTAAATTTCCTTAAAATTTTGGTATTCTTCACAAATTATTGGTAACGTTGTTCGATGCATTCAATGTGTCACAAGAAAACAATCCCAGAATCACCTAAAAAAAACAAAAGCATTCCAAAGCTATTATCACATAAAGTGACATGTCAGATTTGAAAAAAAGCGGCCTGGTCCATTAGGCGTGTCCTTAACCCCTTCAGGACCCAGCCGATTTTTTCAAAATCGGACATGTGTTACTTTATGTGGTAATAACGTTGGAATGCTTTTACCTATCCAAGCGATTCGGAGAATGTTTTCTCGTGACATATTGTACTTTGTTAGTGAAAAAATGTTGTCGATAATTTTGGTATTTATTTCTGAAAGACACCACAATTTAGAAAAAAAATTGCAAAAATTAGCATTTTTCTAAATTTAAATGTATCTGCTTGTAAAACAGATAGCAATACCACGCAAAATAGTTACTAGTTAACATTTCCCATATGTCTACTTTATGTTTGCATCGTTTTTTGAACGTGCTTTTATTTTTCTAGGACGTTACAGGTCTTAGAACTTTAGCAGCAATTTCTCATATTTTAAAGAAAATTTCAAAAGGCTATTTTTTCAGGGACCAGTTCAGTTCTGAGGTGGCTTTGAGGGCCTTATATATTAGAAAGTCCCCATAAATCACCCCATTTTGAAAACTGCACCCCTCAAGGTATTCGAATCAGCATTCACAGTGCTTTAATTCCTGTGAAACGCCTAAAGGGTTAAAACAAAGTAGAGGTGAAATTTACAAATTATTTTTTTTGCCGAAATTCATTTCTAATACATTTTTTTTTGTAACACAGAAGCTTTTACCAGAGAAATGCCACTCAATATTTATTGCCCAGATTCTGCAGTTTTTAGAAATATCCCACATGTGGCCCTAGTGTGATAATGGACTGAAGCACAGGCCTCAGGGGCAAAGGAGAACCCAGTGGATTTTGGAATATATTTTAGGCACCTTATCAGGTTTGAAGAGGTCTTGTGGTGCCAAAACAATGGAAACACCCCAAAAGTTACCCCATTTTGGAAATTACACCCCTCAAGGAATTTATCTAGGGGTATAATTAGCATTTTGACCACACAGGTTTTTTGCAGAATTTAGTGGAATTAATATCACAATTTTTTCCCACTAAAATGTTGCATTTTCTCATTTTCACAAGGGATAAAAGGAGAAATAAATAAACAACCAATTTTTGTAAAGCTATTTCTCCCGAGTACGGAAATACCCCACATGGGGTCAAAAGTTTTTTTTCATTAGAAATGAATTAATACTTTCAGGACTGATCCATTTTTTGCTTTCTTATTTTCGTTTTTCACTCTCCGCCTCCCAAGAGCCATAACTTTTTTCTTTTTCCGTCAGTAGAGTGATGTGAGGGCTTATTTCTTGCGGGAGGAATTGTAGTTTCTATTGATACCATTTAAAGTGCCATAAAATGTCTGGGAAACTGAAAAATAAATAAATAGGAAACTATAGTAATATAGGAAAAAAAAAATCTGATTCCATTTTTTGGGGTTTTCGTTTTTACAGCTTTCGCCGTGCGGTGAAAACGGCAGCGATTTTTGGCGGTTTATATTCTTTACGGTGTTCATTGTGCGAGTTAAATAATGGTATATTGTAATAGTTCGGCCTTTTACGGACGTAGCGATATCAATTCTGTTTATTTTTTTTACATTACTTTAGAAGAAAAATGGGAAAATGCTTTTGTTTTTTTTACCTTTAAACTTTTTTTTTTTCTTTCTCACTACTAATAACTTTAATTATTCTACACATTTTATTAGTCCCCTTAGGGGACTTTTACCAGCGATCATTGGATCGTGGGTACAATATGCTGCAATACCAATGTATTGCAGTATATTGTTATTTTTACAGACTCATGTAACAGCGCGATCGCTGTTCCTGTCCGTTAGTCCCGGGTGTCAGATGTAATACACAGCAGACACCCGCAGTGTATGAAGCGGGCTCAGCACGTGAGCCGGCTCCATACATGAACCCCCGCACCATGATGTGCTATTAAGTCATAGTGCGCAAAGGGGTTAATGCACAGCGGATGGTGTGAATATTGCAATTTTCCACTGATATGCTATTTTAGTGCATAATATGTTGTGCCCAGTTTGTGCCACTGAAGATAAATACCTCATACAACGTTAAGCGTGTTCTCCCGGGTATGGCGATGCCATATATGTGGACGCAAACTGCTGTTTGGGCACGCTGCAGGGCTCAGAAGGGAGGGACACCATTTTGATTTTGGATCGCAGATTCCGCTTGGCAGTTTTTCTGTTTGGGATTTTGCTGGTATTTCAGTTTATAATGTGGGGGGCGTATGTAATCTGTGCGGAGTACATCAGAGCATAATAAGAGGGTATAATAATGGGGTAAATAAATAATAATTCATAGATATGTGGCCGGTGTCGCACTGATAAATGGTGTCGGATGTTACCCGCTTTTAGAAAACACTGCACATTTTGCAGCGCCATATTCCTGGGAGCCAGAACTTCTTTATTTTTTTCACCACCGGAGCTGTGTGAGGGTTTATTTGTTTCAGGACAATCTGTACTTTTCATTGGTACTATTTTGGGGTACATGCGATTTTTTTGATCACTTTTTATAAAAAAATTTTGAAAGCCGGGTGACCAAAAACAAGCAATTCTGACAATGTTTTTTCGTTTATTTTTTGCGGCGTTCACCGTGCACTATAAATGTCAATTTTACTTTATTCTGCGGGTCGATACGATTACGGCGATACCATATGTATATAGGTTTTTTCATGTTTTGCAGCGTTTGCGCAATAAAATCATTTTTTTTATAAAATAATTTATTTTCTGTGTCACCATATTTTGAGAGCCGTAACTTTTTTATTTCAGTGTCAAAAAAGCTGTGTAAGGGCTTGTTTTTTGCGGGACGGGTTGTAGTTTTTATTGGCACTATTTTCGGGTACATGCCACTTTTTGATCACTTTTTATTCTCTATTTTGGGAGGGGTGGTGACCAAAAAAAAAATAGCGATTCTGGTGTCGTTTATAGATTTTTTTTTTGGGGTGTTCATCGTGCGGGAAAAACAACATTACAGTTTTATAGTTGGGATCGTTACGAACACGGTGATACCAGATGTGTACTTTTTTTAACGTGTTCATGTTTTTCCTATAATGAAAGACTTATTATAGTAAAAAAATGCAGTGTTTGTTTATATAACTTATAACTTTTATTTTTACACTTTAAAACATTTTTATTCTTTTTTTTTACTTGTCCCACTAGGGGACATTTAGACTTGGAGCTCTGATCGCTGCTGGAATACATTACACTACACATGTAATGCATTCCAACTGTCATTGTGACATGACAGTCACACTGACAGGAAGCCTCGGAGGACATTGTCTGACCTCCGATTGCCACAACAAGCATCGGTAGCCCCCATGATCACTTTGTGGGGGCTGCTGATGTGCTTCAAACCACTTAAATGCGGCGACGGCAATCTGTCGCCGCATTTATGGGGTTAATTGCTGAAATCAGCGGCGATGGTCCGCTGACCGGCAAGGCTGGAGTGTCAGCTGCCGGGGACAGCTGAACTCCCGGTTCCCGGACACTATCCGTTAGGACAGTGTGCGCCGGGAACTACTCCGCAACTGTACTTCTTGATGCGGGAACTAACCCCTCTGCAGGACGTACTAATGCCGAGCAGGGCGGGAAGAGGTTAAGGGGTTATAGAGGCTCTGTCACTAGTTTAGTAATGCCATATCTCCTAGCTAATCTGATAGGAGCTGTCACATTGATGAGTGAAAATTGTGTCCCAAAAAGTTTAAGATTTTAAGTGATGAGCTTTTTTTCTAAATATGTAAATGAGCCTTTATTAGACAAGCAGGTGTCAAAAGCAGCGATTCTCCAGAGGTGGAGCTCCTCACAGCCTCTGACGCTGTCCTATCAACATCAAGCTGCTTCACACCGTGTGAGACGGAGGCTGGAGGGAAGTGAAGGGGGATCACTTCAAATAGCTATATCATGGGCTGTGGACCACCATATAAAGCAGCGGTGGCATATGAAAGAGGAGGTTCTAATCTGTCATATGACACCAGGATCGCAGTTCTAGCTGTGACAAGACCAGAGATATCACAAGTTGAATACACAGTCAGGAATGGAAGCTGTATACTATATGATCACACTGTGTTGCTGGGCAGGGAAGGGGGAGAAGCTGTATCCTGATTGGACACAGGAAAAGCGTCACACAGGAAACATTACACTGCCCAGAGTGAAAAGAAAGAGTCACCTCCTACTTGGCTATTAGAGCCACATTAGCATTCATAACTTTTAAAATAAACGTTTTGTTTTTTTTAAAACAAAGAAAACAGTAGTTAGCAGCAAAGCGCCTCTTAGATTAGTTGAGATAGAGACTGTCACCAGTTTATCAATTCCCTAACTCCTAAAGGCCCTTTTACACAGGCCGACAAGCGGCCGATACAGCGAGCACCAAACAACAAGACATCGTTGATCGGCGCTCGTTTGCTCCTGTCAGCCGGAGCTATGGGGATCGCTCGTCCCCATACATAATCATGTCGGCAGCGCGTCTCCCTGTTTACACAGGGAGATGCGCTGCCGACAACGATAATATTTTACTTTTTTAAAATGATACAGCCAGCAGATGATCGAGCAATTGCTCGTTCATCTGCTGATCGTTCCCCTTTTTATTTTTTACACAGGGCAATTATTGGCAATGAGAATGAGGCCGGATTTACACGAGCATGTGCATTTTGCGCGCGCAAAAACGCAGCTTTTGCGCGCGCAAAAGGTACTTAACAGCTCCGTGTGTCACCCTCGTATGATGTGCGGCTGCGTGCTTTTCGCACAGCCGCCATCATTAGGACACTGTTTTTATGTTTGTAAACAGAAAAGCACGTGGTGCTTTTCGGTTTTCATTCATACTTTTTACTGCTGTTGCGCGAATGACGCGCGACACACAGAAGTGCTTCCGTGTGCTGCGCGTGATTTTCACGCACCCATTGACTACAATGGGTGCGTGATGTGCGAAACACGCACAAATATAGGACATGTCGTGAGTTTTATGCAGCGGACACACGCTGCGTGAAACTCACGGACAGTCTGCACGGCCCCATAGACTAACATAGGTCGGTGCGAGGCGCGTGAAAATCACGCGCGTTGCACGGATGTATTTACACGTTCGTCTAAATAAGCCCTTATATGAATGCTCGTCTGCCCGATAATCGTCCTGTGTAAAATCCCCTTAAGTCACCACTCCTATAGCCTCAGTTTTATTGCCCCGTATTATCTTAGGCCCCATGCACACGACCGAAAAAAATCCCATTCACTTCTATTGTCCACGGACACCATCCCGCTTATTAACGGGAAGGTGTCTGGGCCGTAGAGGTGTACTGCAAAAGATAGGGCTTGTCCTATCTTTTGCTTTTTATGGGCCGTGCTCCCGTACTTTGTATTGGAGCACGTGCCGAAAATGCAGATGGCTGTCCGTAGCCGTCAGCGGCCGTCCGTGCCCGCAATTGCGGCCCTGTGATTACGGGCACGGTCGTGTGCATGAGGCCTTGATGACGTATCACCTCATATACGAATTGTCTTTGTGTAACATCTTAAAATGTTGTGCTTTATTCTAAGTCATTCATTTGTAAACTGCCTGAAGAAGGAGCCTGTGTGCACTGAAAGCTTGCATATAGAATTTTTCTGGTTAGCCAATAAAGGTATCATACCTACAATACTCTTGTCTTTTTTGACACAAAAGTATTTAGCATTGCATAATTTATTCTTCTGTGCAATTTACAGCAGCCCATTCAATGAGGGATACATCTTCCAGGACACAGCAGTAAAGATGGGATTTTACTGCAAATTAATTTGGTATAAGCTGTGAAAGGAACAGATTATGGTCGCAAGCCTGTTCATCAGCCCGTAATCACACCACATTACAGCTGCCCTTCTAAATACGTTGTAATCTCCTTTATAGTCAATTGCTAAATACAAGAAACGAACATTAGCATTTTGTATTAAACATACATTTTTATGTACAACTCTGAATACAAAGCAGCTCCTCCATCTGACATAGCCGGTTTATCTCCATAATGATCACCAGTCCGTTGTTGTGTAACTTAAAGAGTCTCTGTCTCCCCATTATAAGTGGCCTATATTGTACATGATGTGATCGGCGCTGTAATGTAAATTACAGTAGTGTTTTTTATTTAGAAAAACGATCATTTTTGACGGAGTTATGACCTATTTTAGCTTTATGCTAATGAGTTTCTTAATGCCCAACTGGGAGTGTTTTACTTTTTGACCAAGTGGGCGGTGTGGAGTGGAGTGTATGACGCTGACCAATCAGTGACCAATCAGCCTCAAACACTTCTCTCCATTCATTTACGCTGCAATAGTGTTCTTACTATATGCAGCCACATAAACACACTATAACGTTACTGCAGTGTCTGGACAGGGAATATACATTACCTCCAGTCAGGACGGGATGTGTATTCAGAATCCTGATACTTCTGTAGAGTTTGTGGTTGATTTACAGCAAAGCAGGCGTAGTCTCGCTGTAAATGACAATTTACAGTGTAATCTCGCGAGACTACGCCTGCTCTGCTGTAAATCTCACAGAAACGCTACAGAAGTATCAGGATTCTGAATACACATCACGCCGCGGCTGGAGGTAATGTATATTCACTGTCAGGACACTTGAGTAGCGTTAGTTTGTGTGTATGTGGCTGCATATATTGTTCAAGTAAGAACGCTATCTGCGGTGTAAATGAATGGAGAGAAGTGTATGACGCTGATTGGTCACTGATTGGTCAGCGTCATGCACTTCTCTCCACAATGCCCACTTGGTCAAAACGTAAAACACGCCCAGTTGGGCACGAAGCTCATTAGCATAAAGCTAAAATAGGTCATAACCGTCAAAAATGATTGTTTTTCGAAATAAAAAAAAAAAAAAAAAAACACAGCTGTAGTCTACATTACAGCACCGATCACATTATTTACAAGATAGGGCACTTATAATCTGGTGACAGAGTCTCTTTAAGTCAAACTCCAGAGTATGTCATGGAAGATGGCTGAAATCATGAGGTTGGCATGTGCACATGCCCCCTTATCTGTGGTAATATTCAGGGGCTAAAAACGCAACCCCTGAGAAAACTCATCTGTTTATTATTACTCCATTAATCTAGTTTTGTAACGCTACTGATTTTTAACTATCAAGCTACAGTTCAAAGGAATACATTGATTGCATGCAATTTTGGGGACAAAAGCGGTCTCTCAATAGTTAAAAATAACACAGTAGCACTGCAAAAAGTCTCTGTATAGCCATAGTCTGAAGGCTGTGTTCATACATCGCAGTCCATTACGGTTTGCTGCCACGACTTTGCAAAAATTGTGTCAAAACACGCAAATTGAACGTGATGTGTCAACACAGCCCAAGGCCTCATGCATACGAACGTGTTTTTGAGGCTGCAATTCACCCGCAAATCTGCAGGTGAATTGCGGACCCATTCATTTCTATGGGCCCATGCACACGACCATGGTTTACATGGTCCATGCATTGGCCGGGAGCCCGGACTGCAAAAAGGTAGGACAAGTCATTATGCGGTCCGGGCTCATTGAAATCAATGTGTGTACGGTTTGTGAATTGCGGGCAGCCCACGGATGACAATCCGCAGCCATCCGTGCTGCAATCACGGACCGTGCACACAGCTACGGTCATGTGCATGAGGCCTAATAGTATATTACGGAAATTGTTCTTAAAGCCTCATGCACACATCTGCTGCATGTCAAACGGCCGTTAATGACAGATCTGTGAAATACAGACCGCGCACGGATGGCTTCCAGATGGAATCCACTTTTATTAGGCCCTTCAAATTGTACACAAAAGGGAATTCGATTTTCTAAAAGTTGTAGTAGAAGCAATGTACTGAAGCAGGTTTGATAATTACCCTATCCTCCAAGATATTGGTATAGGGAGGATATACACACACAGGGCTTGTAACTTACCTACCATTGAAGCAGAGGTGATGGCTACCAGAAAAATGGCTTTAAAGGGTAAGGCTACGTTTCACACGTGAAAACTGGCCGTGTGATAGTTTTCAGAACACAACTTCTTATGGGTGTATTCCTTGTGACCGTTTAAAACTGATCCTGGCCCTCACAAGAGGACTCCCTTCTAGCGTGGAGCCCGGGGAAGCCCTTGATGTCACTGTCCATATATGGACAGTGACATCGGGGGCTACTCCAGGAGCGGAATCCCCAGGCCAGAGCGTTGGCAGCTAGGGATTCTGCTCCTAGAGGGAGTCCCAATAACGCTATCTATATGGTGGGGCATGTGGCGCCATCTACAAGGGGGTGTGGCACTATAGGGACATTATCTACAGGGGACAATGTGGCGCTATCTACATGGTCACTGTGGCACTATGGCCCTTTACATGACACTTGTATGTGGACACTGTGGCACTACTTGGGCATTATCTACAGGGCCACTGTGGTGTTTTCAGGGGGTTGGGACAAAAAAAACAAAAAGCAAAACTTGACAAATTAAATCCATCCGTGTGTTTTTATGTTTTTTTGGGGTGGCGGGTTTTAACGGCCCTGAAAAACGAATGACAAGCGAAAGACAAAATGGCCATTAAAAATGGTCAGACAGACTTGAAATGGATGAAAATTTGTTGACACTGGTGAAAAACAGCCATTAAAAGAGGACAGTTGTTCAGTTTTTAATGGCCATTTTTTTTCACTGTCATGTGATTGTAGTTTTACAACTGTCCGGGACCTGGAAAAAAGCCTTAAAAAAGATGTCTAACTATCCATGGGTGATCTGCAATTTTATACGATAGAAACCTGTACTTTCAGGGTGCTTAGACTAAGACCCCTATTACAACCCCATTTGTACAATTTTAATCGTAGATACAGCAGTATGAAGGCTTGTTTTTTTGCAGGAGGAGTTGTAGTTTTTCACATCATTTATTGTACCATATAATGTACGGCAAAACTGGAAGAAAAAACCATGATACTTCAATTGTTTTGGGGGTTTAGTTTTTACAGCATTCACCGTGCAGTAAAAACAGCATGTTTGCTTTATTTTGCGGGCCTATACGATTACGGCGATAGTTTTTTGTTTTTTTTTATGTTTTACTACTTTTACAAGAAAAAAAACCACAAAACTGTTAGAATATTGAGACACAAAACTAAATTTTATTTTTGAGTGCCGTAACTTTTATTTTTCCGTCGATTTAGCAGTGTAAGGGGTTAGTTTTTGCAGGGTGAACTGTAGTTTTTATTGGTACCATTTTGGGGTACATGAGACCATTTATTCCATTTTTTGTAGGCGATAGGATGACCAAAAAAAACTGATTCCAGGGTTTTTTTTTTGTTTTTTTTTTACTACGTTCCCTAAGCGGGTTAGATATGTTAAATTGCAATAGTTCAGACTTTTATGGATGCTTGGATACAAAATGATGTTATATATTTTTTTTACATAGTTTTTTTGAGGGGGGGGGGCTGTTTTTTGTTTTTTTTTTTTTAAATAGTAAAGAAAATTTTAACAATCCCCCTATGGGACTTGAACCAGCGATCAAAAAAAATAAAAAATAAAAATCAAATGGAATCTTGCCCCCTTCTCTGCCTCTGGAACCTGGATTTAGGCCTTATTTACACAAGCATGTTAAACATCCGTGTGACGTCCGTTGAAACAACGGCCGTCGCACGGACCTATATAATTGAATGTGGCCGTTCACAAGGCCGTTGTTTCAACGGACCATGTGAAGGGTCCGTGAAAACATAGGACATGTCCTATTTTTTCAAGCGTCACGCATCCCTCCATAGACTCATCTATGGGGGATGCGAGATATCACGTCCCGCAGAGCACGGATTCACCTCGGACATGAAAAACTGCAGTTTTTCACATCCGCGATGCGCAACGCTTGTGTAAATAAGGCCCAAGACGCTTTTTTCCCGCACAGAAATTACTCCCATTTCGAACGTCATTTGAAGCACCTGGACTTTTTAAAGGGAACTGGTCACCAGCATTTCACCTATTAAACCAGCAATACCTGGTGGCAGTGGGTGAAAAATCATTTTTATATAACCTATAATTGTCTTCTAAGTCAGCTCTGTACCTTTAGTATTCAGTTTTTTAGTGTTCCAGCGCTGTATGCTAATGAGCACAAAGAGAGTCATCTTCGTTTGAAAGTAGTCAGATCTTCATTTCTCAAACCTTTCCAAGTTTCTCGCCTCCTTACTTTTGATGGACAGCTTCTCGCCTCCACCATCACACACACAAAATCCCACCCTTGTGCATAGACGTCCTGTGCTCAATGGGACACCATAGCAGCGCATGCACGATAACTAGATTTGAGGTCTGTACGAAGCAGTGTAGGGTGTCGGACCATACATGAAGGGCACATGCATATCTCAGATGAGATTTTGGCATTCAGGGCGGGCCAGTTTTCAGTGGTGGGCAGGCATAAGAAGAGAAAGGAACGAAACTGCCGGATTATTACCATAAAAGGCGCAAAGTGTTTGCAGACCATTATTTACAGTCGGAGGAGGAGTTTAGGAGAGGGAATAATGGCAATGAAGACAGCAGCGGCCATCGAGTGGTGAGTAGAGTTCAATAGGTGAAATGCTGGCGACAGGTTCCCTTTAAGATCTGTGATGCAAAATATTCCTGAAGGGGGGGGGGGTGAACTGTAGTCTGACTCCATGTTGCTTTACAAATGTTGGGGTGCTTTTTGTCCTTTATTCCTTGTAAAAACGAAAACATCGTATGTTTTTTCAGAAAAAAAAGTAGATTTTCATTTTCACAGACCAGTTCCAATAAATGTAGCAAAAAACCTGTGGGCTAAAAATGATAACTATACCTCTTGAAAAATTCCTTGAGGGGTGTAGTTTCCAAAACGGGGTCACTTTTGGGGGGTTTCCACTGTTTTGGCACCACAAGACCTCTTCAAACCCAACATGGTGCCTAAAATATATTCTAAGAAAATAGAGGCCCTAAAATCCACCAGGTGCTCCGTTGCTTCGGAGGCCGGTGTTTCAGTCCATTAGGAGACTATGGCCACATGTGGGACATTTCTAAAAACTGCAGAATCTGGGCAATAAATATTGAGTTGCGTTTCTCTGGTAAAACCTTCTGTGTTACAGAAAAAACTGTATTACAAATGAATTTCGTAAAAAAAAAAAAATTGAAATTTGTAAATTTCACCTCTACTTTGCTTTAATTCCTGTGAAATGCCTAAAGGGTTAAAATAATTTCTGAATGCTGTTTTGAATACTTTGAGGGGTGCAGTTTTTAAAATGGGGTGATTTATGGAGACTTTCTAATATATAAGGCCCTCAAAACCACTTCAGAACTGAACTGGTCCCTGAAAAAATAGCCTTTTGAAATTTTCTTGAAAATGCGAGAAATTGCAGCTAAAGTTCTAAGCCTTGTAATGTCCTAGAAAAATAAAAGGTCGTTCAAAAAACGATGCAAACATAAAGTAGACATATAGGAAATGTTAACTAGTAAATATTTTGTGCGGTATTACTGTCTGTTTTACAAGCAGATACATTACAATTTAGAAAAATGCAGATTTTTGCAAGTTTTCTCTAAATTTGTGTTTTTTACAAATAAATATTGAATTTAACGACCAAATTTTTTCAGTATCATAAAGTACAACATGTCACGAGAAAACAATCTCAGAATCGCTTGGATAGGTAAAAGCATTCCGGAGTTATTACCACATAAAGTAACACGTCAGATTTGCAAAAATCGGCTGTGTCCACAAGGCCAAAACAGGCTTAGACACTAAGGGGTTAAAGAGGGAGATGTGCTGCCGACAGTGATATTTTGCCCATTTAAAACAATGCAGATCAGCCGATGAACGGGCATTTTCTCGTTCATCGGCTGATTGTTGCCCTGATTGGATTACACAGGGCAATTATCGGGAACAAGCATTATATGAACGCTGGTTTGTCCGATGATTGGCCAGTGTAAAAGGCCTTAACCTAGCTGAATCTGCCGAGGCATCTGCAATGAAATCTACTGCCTTTTGAATCGTAGGGAGAGTTTTATGCCTAGTAGACTTCCCTCTAATATGGGCTTCAAACTGCTCTAGCCACAGAATAAGGGTTCTAGCCATACAGGTGGCTGCAACATTAGGTTTGAAATAAGCTGCCCTGGATTCCCATGCCCTTCTAAGGACGTTAACTGCCTTTTTTGCCCATAGGTGTCTTTCAAACCCCCCCTATAATCAAATGGCAAGGAAGCCCTTTTTGTAAGACCATAAAAACTATTTTGGAGGCTCAAACCCAGTTTCTTCCATTCTGCACACGTTTTACAGTGGTTTTGCGGTGCAGTTTATGGCTGCATGGCCTCTACAGGTGAAACAAGTTCTTTCAATTAGTTTCACCTGTGAAAGCAGAGGACCCCTTTCTAGCAATCGGTGGCGTCCCACCAGTTGGACCTCCACTGATCCAAAATTTTTCTGTCTGGAATACCCCTTTAAGCTCTATATAACTTTTAGCTTTTGAATTATTTTATTTCTTTTTTTAAAAGGTTTTTCTCAAAATACAAATGTACAAAAGCGCAAAATTGCGCACAAAAACATACATAACATACTGACCAACCAACCGCACTAGTTGGCAATGACAATCATATAGAAAAATACAATTACAGTGCAAAAGCCCACATGAAAACGTAACGGATCACCGGTGCATATAAGTGTATTAAGAAAATAGGATCAACATTTGACCGCCATTATTGCCAAAACAGACAACCAGTTACACTTCACTCACTCCTATCTATCAGACAACAGTGTCCGAAATCTCCATCCATCTAGCCCATATCTTCCCGAATTTGTCAGGACACCCTCTGCTAATGTATAATTTCTGATATAACGGTATATACTTATTTACCAGTTGTAACCAATGTTCTATACTAAGACACACCGTGGCCTTCCATTCCATAATTATAACCTTCCGTGCACAGAACAAAACAAATCGGAAAAAGATTTTGTCATAATAGCCTTGTACTAACTCATTCATAATGCCCAAGAGGCACACCTGTGGCGAGAGAACCCGGGGAAACTCAAAGTTGTCATGCAGAAACTCTACAACCCTTGACCAGAATAGTGAAATCCTAGGTCAGGACCATACACAGTGGAGGTACGTGCCAACATCCGACTGACACCAAAAACAGCTGTCCGACCCAGAGGCCCCAATTCTCTGAAGTCTAACCGGAGTATAGTAAATTCTGTGTAAAAACCGTGATTGTATTAAAAAGTCTCGAGCACTAACTACGGAATCAAAGAAGGAAAGCTCCATCTCCCTCCACTCCTCCTCCGACAGATCAGGGATATCTCTCTTCCACCCCAGGTACGCCCTATCAAATGGACATTTTACAGAGGACAGCAACAGGGCATACGTCTGAGTAAGGGTCTTAGGAAGGTCTGGGGTGCAGAGTAGGTCCTCCAATCCGGAAAACCCCAAAGCTGGCATAACAGAACCAAACTGAGCCAAGCAGGCATGTCTCAACTGGAGATAATGATAAAAAATAAAAATAAAAACTCTCGAGACCCCAAATCTCTCCTCTAGCTCAGAAAAGGAGACAAACTCGCTGTCTACAGAGTATATTTGGCCTAAAAATCGAACCCCTACCCCAGCCCACATCATCGCTCCCGGCAGGGACACCAGGTGAGGCAGCCATGGATTATTCCATAACGGAGTCCTGGGGGAAACAGAAGAATCCGTAGTATCTTTTAGTAAGAGTTGTGCCTTCTGCCAGGCAGAATTATTTTATTTCTACAGTAAAATCAAAACAAATACATATTTTTTTTTACAAACCACTAAGGCCCTGTTCACAGTTTTTTTTTTTTTAGTTTTTTTTTTGTTGTGGTTCATTTCAGCAAAGAATGTCCGAAACTGCCTCCCATTGATTTCAATGGAAGATGGAGGTTTTTGTTTTTTTACCGCGAGCGCAAATACTCGCGGGAAAAAGCGACATGCCCTATCTTGAGGCATTTTCCAACTCAAAAACCCCACTGAAATAAATGGGAGACGGAAAAAAATCGCAGCGAACGGCCACAGAGTTTTGACGCGTTTTATGGCAAAAACTGCTCACGGTTTTTTCCTTTTACTGTTGAAGATGTAAAGAAAAACAAAAAAACAAACAAACACATGGGTCAAGAATCACCTGTGGTGCAAAACCACTTAAGGCTATGTTCACACGGAGTATTTTGCAGGAGGAATATCTGTTTCAAAATTCAGTTTGGAAGTTTGAGGGAGATTTTTCTCTCCCTGCACGCCGATTTTCGCCCGTGGCCATTGAGCGCCGCGGGCATAAAACACAGCGAAATACGCCTTCTCTGCCTCCCATTGAAGTCAATGGGAGGTCAGAGGCGTAAACGCCCGAAGATCGGGCATGTCGGGAAAAAGACGCCGACGCCCCCCATTGAAATCAATGGGAGGCATTTTAGGGCCGTTTTTGCGACGCGGTTTCCACGTCAAAAAACTCGGCAAAATACTCCATGTGAACATCGCCTAAAAATAAACTGGAGCCTATTTTTACGGGCAGAATTTTCTGCCTGCAAAAAACTCCACGTAAACAGGGCCTAAAAGAAAAAGCTCAGACAAGCCCCATATACAACAAACAGAACCAATCCAGATATTTATCCAAACACTCAATACAAGGTCACAAACACAGCATGCTGTACTTGCCTCTAGCTCCCTCTGCTGGGTGGATCGAAGTACAGGTATATTATGTGCTTTACATGATTGCCGAGCCTCTTTATGCTTCTTGAGAAGATCCTGTTTTAACCCTTTACAAAGAGGAGAAAAAATATTTTTAGGAATTGGTACGGTTAGGGTGAATTCACAGGCTGCAGAATTGATGCAGATTTACTTCAAAATCTGCATGTAATTTGCATGCAGCAAATCAGCAGCAGAAATAGATTTTATTAACAAGGTATTATGCAATAAGTGATATTTTATTTCACATATAGCGAAAAAGTAGTCATCGAAAATTAGGTATAACGTTTCGGTCTATACATTCGACCTTCTTCAGACACCGATTACGTCCGTGGATAATGACGCCATTACCTAACAGCGACTGAGGTCGCAAGTGCCGAATATCCACGGACATAATCCATGTCTGAAGAAAGTCGAATGTATAGACCGAAACGTTATACCTAATTTTGGATTACTACTTTTCGCTATATGTGAAATAAAATAGCACTTATTGCATAATACCTTGGAGTGCGGAGTTCCCATTTTTTTTATACGTTGGCGTGGAAGCCTACTCACGCACCCTTGAAACACGGAGTGCTGTGGGATCAAGAATGTACCAGATTTTATTAACAGGGATTCTAAGTCTTTCTAAAAGTAATGTTTAACTAGCGAAATCAGCAGAATAGTGGAGGCTGCCCAAAGTAACCAGATTCCAGCAGTCATGAATGCTGGTAAACAAATGCAGTGTCCGGACTATCTTCTATTGGAAAAACACACAGTGTGCACCAATCCAGAAAGACTTTGCAGCATAGAAGGTAGGTTGCGGATTTGAAAATCTGCAGCATGCTCTCAAATTTGCTTTGTTTTTTCTTGCAGCACATGTACCCCTGTGTGACAGATTTAAACTAGACCAGGCAAGCAGAAAATGCACAGAATTGATCACCGTGGCGCACGCTGTATGATAAATTTGGCAAATCTTGCTAGACATCTTAGACCTTTCTCTTCCTTAAAGGCATGGGACAATTTTTCATATTGATGACCTATCCACAGGAAGTGAGGACAATTTTTACATATCCCCTAAAATATTAAGAACATTTTGAATTGAAAGAGAAGAAGGATGTGATCACGAAGGTTACTTCATTATTGGTTTCCCATCGTATCCTCCAACGTTCACAATTTTTATAGCGGAGTGCCAGGAGGCTTGTTCTCCTTTCTTCACCCTGCATTCTGCTGAGCTGACAAGCTTGGGAAAGGCTCTAGTGGACGGAGCAGAAACATTGCACGGGCAATAAAGTACCCATTTTTTTCACCTGAATCCTTGGAGTTGCTGCTCATTTTTTAGATTTCTGTGTATTTGGAACTTTGGTCTGATCCTCATAGCTTGCTCCCACACGCTGCTGGGCTTAGAGGTGTATATATATATATATATATATATATATATACACACACACACACACACACATACCTCTATCTCAAATCAGTATCAGGAAGCAGAAGAATCAACGTAGAATCCAGGGGGACAAATAAGTGGGGAATAAGTCCTTAAATACTATGGATATGTACAAATGCATATAGAAGTAGTAGATACGTTATGTCTGTGCATGGAAAACTCCATTCCAGAGTGGAATGTCTTTAAATTCAAGAAGAATACACAGATGAGGTCAGACCTTTACAAACACTAGTTCAACATTTCTAGGCCTTATAAAAAGGTGAAAAAAACTGTACTTTCACGATTTTAGCATGTGGCTTATGGCATCAGTCATAGTGTTAGAAATTTTACATCAGAGATTTGACAAGCCACAAATGGTCTGTAAAGTGTAGTGTAATGCGTCAGTGATAAAGACCCAAACATCTATACTTGTTCTTTACCTCTGTGTTCTGCATGCAACTTTACACGCTGGTTATATAGGTTTTTTTCCGTCAAATGCTGGATCTCCAACAAACCTTGAACAATCTCAAAGACGGTGCCATCAATGAGTGCCAGGGCCAAATCACTGAGAGTGGTGTAAGACAGACGCTGCTGAAAAGAGCTGGAAGAAAAAGATTACAGTGATAAGCATTAGAAGACATGACATAGGATAACAATTCTACTAGTAAATCAGACATGGAGTTGTGGAAGTCACTACTCACGGGTATGGCTTACTTGCCATTTTCTTCAGACTTAGCTGTGCCCTAATGGAGCCGATCTAAAAAGCAGACATCAGGTACACACGGAGACAAATGAGAGGAGAAGCCACTTTTAGAAATTCTTCCCTCAAAATATTCATCCTAGCTACAGGTGGGTTTCACTATGAAGAATAAACGTGGTCTTCCATTTGCCTCATTCATCGGCCATATTTCTCTGAAGCCTTCCTCCAGTAGAACATTGTAGGTGCCTCATTCATTGGCTATATTTCTCTGAAGCCTTCCTCCAGTAGAACATTGTAGGTGCCTCATTCATTGGCCGTATTTCTCTGAAGCCTTCCTCCAGTAGAACATTGTAGGTGCCTCATTCATTGGCCGTATTTCTCTGAAGCCTTCCTCCAGTAGAACATTGTAGGTGCCTCATTCATTGGCCGTATTTCTCTGAAGCCTTCCTCCAGTAGAACATTGTAGGTGCCTCATTCATTGGCTGTATTTCTCTGAAGCCTTCCTCCAGTAGAACATTGTAGGTGCCTCATTCATTGGCCATATTTCTCTGAAGCCTTCCTCCAGTAGAACATTGTAGGTGCCTCATTCATTGGCTGTATTTCTCTGAAGCCTTCCTCCAGTAGAACATTGTAGGTGCCTCATTCATTGGCCATATTTCTCTGAAGCCTTCCTCCAGTAGAACATTGTAGGTGCCTCATTCATTGGCCATATTTCTCTGAAGCCTTCCTCCAGTAGAACATTGTAGGTGCCTCATTCATTGGCTGTATTTCTCTGAAGCCTTCCTCCAGTAGAACATTGTAGGTGCCTCATTCATTGGCGTGTGCACAGTGAGTGTCTGAAGCTAGTATATACAGACGCTGCTGCCTGAAAATCTGCTTTCCATTGCACTTTTATATAGCCGGCGGAGAGATCTAACTTTAAAACTGTGCAGGCTCGTGATGAGCGCTGCTTTTCTGAATGACTACAGAATAGAGGATTGCAGGTGCATAGCTAAAGGCTCTTGAGCCCTGGTGCGCAAGTTCTGCTTGGGCCCCCTCCCTCTTAGCAACTTCTTTTTACGACTCCCCCGTAATTTTCAGCGGCATTGCTGGGTCTCAAAAGTGACCCATTAGTGAAGCACAAGTAGCCATAGGCGTTGTTTGGGTCTAAAAAGATCATGGGCACAAACCCCCAAACATATGTTTTTGTACCCCCCCCCCCCCATACCTCTAAATAATGCAGCACCTAATAATGTTACCAGTTCTACACAGTGGAGAGCGAAGACCGTGCAGTTACATCCAATGACTTACAGGTGACGTCTTTTCTTTCCCTCCTATAATGTAGGTGACAGCAGTGCTTTTTATGGTTAAAAAAAACTATCTGTATTCAACACTTTATTAGCGATTTTAGATTTATGCTAATGAGTTGCTTAATGCCCAAGTGGGCGTGTTTTTACTTTAGACCAAGTGGGCGTTGTACAGAGGAGTGTATGACGCTGACCAATGAGTGACCAATCAGCCTCATGCACTCCTCTCCATTCATTTACTCAGCGCATAGGGATCCTGCTAGATCCTTATGTGCTGTCTTATACTAACACATTAACAATACTGAAGTGTTTAGACAGTGAATAGACATTCCACGGGATGTCTATTCACAATCTCTGCACTTCGTTACTCTGTCTGTGGTACTTACTGCAGAGGAAGCTCAATCTCGTTGTAAACTGTCATCTACAGCGTAATCTCGCAAGATTACGCTTCCTCTGCTGTAACTACCACAGAAACCGTAACAAAGAAAGTACTCCAAGGAAAGACAATCAGAAACTAAGCAGCACAGTGCTCACCTGAACACTTCTGTTGCTTTGTTTTAGCGATCGATGGGTGTCTCGGTGCTCGGACCCCCACCAATCAAAACTTCTGACATGTCAAAAGTTTTTTAAAAGTTGATTTACCCTTTAAAACAATGTTTTCTACATGATTAAATAAAAATGCAAAGGTCGGGACAACCCGGATCTGTCAGATATTTAAGCGGTCTGGCAGCATAAAGTAGTGACAAGCATGCTGATTTCAGCAGTTTCCCATTCGATAATGCACAGTAGCTTGTGAGAATTTACAGCTTATACTTTCGTGACTGGCAATGCCAATGCCCTCCAGCTGCTGATTGACACATTTCTCCAGTTACTGCATGCATATCATTGGACTCTATCCCTGCATCACCACCAGATGCACGTATAACATGTTAATTCTCCCAAGCTACTGCACTAAGTGACACATTGCTGAAATCAGCGTCTGTCACTACTTTATATTATCCTCAGACAGGGCAGCATAAATATCTGACAGATCAGAAAGAAAAACGTAGCTGTCAGAGGGTTCAAAACACGCCAAATTTATTAGAAACTTGCACCTTTTAAAGGCACATAACGCTCCAACTACACCAGTCTTCATAAATGCGGGTAGATACCTTTAATACATAGCAGCCGGAGTGAACTGTCCCATCACAGGCAAGTAAAGCCAAAAATTTAGTAGTCACTTTCCCTGAACAGTAGAATTTGGTCCACGACACACAAACGGTCTGGGATGTAGTAGCCACTATTGGCCACTCGGAGAGAAACGGAGGCCCACAATGTAGTCTCTGTGTTGAGAAAGCTTCTGGGCAGCGCAAGAGGAGTGTGGTATTAGACAGCGCCCAATCAAAGGAAAAGGCAACGATCCCTTTGGACATTGGTGACAGGTTTTCGGAGCAACATTCATTTTAATAGAGGCGTACAACGCATTCGCTATAAGGCATCAAAATAATTGGCGTTACGGAGGTAGTGAAATATTTATGGGGGAGGGCAGTGCGGTTCACAGAGCCCTATAGCGCAATAGGTCAGGGGGATCTAACTCACAAGTCACTGCGATATATAATAAAGTTGCTAGAGATACGAGCTAAATACCTCTGGACATTGTGGCAGTCTTGGTGCAATGGCGTGTTTCCCGGTAAACCACTAGTAACGTTACTAACGGGGAGTAAACAGTGAACACAGATGGAAGCACCAGCCCTACGTTGTTTATACCTTGGTAAATCTTTGACGAGGCTCTGCAGCTCGGACAGGAGGTGATAGTGCCGCTCCTGCTGCTGGGCTATGTCGCTCGGCTCCCCATACATCCCCAGGTAAGCAGCCATGTCAGCTGTACCACCGCCAGGGGGACGTCAACATCATGTGAAGATATGCTGCTAGTCATGTGACAATCCCCAGCAGTCACGTGAGAACTGCAGCCGTGTTTTCTGGTTATAGAATCACGTCACTTCCGGTGTCGCGCGGTGTACGGTTGAGGGGGACGTGCGGTTGTTCTCATAATATGTAGAAACGTTTAGGGTTTGTGACTAGAAGTCTCCGGTATATTACGTCAGTAAATCCACGTAGAACCCGTGTATTACGAGATTCAGCTAGGAGGAAGGGTAGAAATACGCTTAACCCTCTCAGTAAAATGTCTGCTGAGCTTAGGTGGCTGCGCAGTTTTTACAAGTTAGTAGTTATGATCGTTTCTGAGTAGATTAAATGTTCCCCTTTAAGGGATAATCTGGTTTAGCCAACCCATGTTCATAGCCCCCATAAGTCTTATGAATGTAATAAAGGGACTAGGGATGTCACGATACCAGAATTTGGACTTCGATACCGATACTTTGTGTAGTATTGCGATATTCGATACCGAAACGATGCTTTGCCAACAATAATAATAATAATTTTAAAAAAAAGTTCTTCCGTTTTCTGATGTGAGGTGGGGTGATGAATTTTGTACCTATATGTGCCTCACATTAATGGTAATTAACCCCATCATGTTCCTCAGTCATAATGGACAACGTTGGGTTAATGTGTGAGGTACATCATGATTCGGTTAATTACTGTTAATGTGGGGCACATGGAGATTCATAATTAATAATACCTCACATTAATAAGTGAAAGAAAGCAGTTTTTATTTTATAACAGCGTAAACATCCTAAATGACGCTATTTATTTTTGTTATTACGGTCACGACCGAATGTGTATAGTTTATGTATCGAGACTTATTTTAACGTTTATTGTAAAAAATGTGTGTATTTTTTAAACTTTTTTTTTAAACTTTAATGTACTGGCATATATCTATACTGATAGTACACAGGCAGTTGTTAGGACATACCTAAGTATGCCCTAACAACAGGAAATATGGTCAGACAGCCCTGGGGTCCTTCAATGGACCCTGGGCTGTCTGCCCATATATGGTATATTCCATGTGACGCGATCCAAAGTGCATAATTTACCCCTTGAATGCTGCGGTCAGAGATGAGAGGTTTCTCTGATCTCCGCCATTATAGCGGGGCTGCGGCTGTGTAATACAGCCATTGCCCTGCTCCTGACAATAAGGCATCATTTACACGAGCTTAATAGACGCGCATGCTTTTCACGTGTGTCGTACGCATCTATATTAGTCTATGGGGCAGTGCAGACAGTCCGTGAGTTTTGCGCAGCGTGAGTCCGCTGCGTAAAACTCACGACATGTTCTATATTTCGCTGTTTTCCGCTCATCACGCACCCATTGAAGTCAATGGGTGCGTGAAAACCACGCATGCCGCACGGAAGCACTTCCGTGCGAACTACGTGGTTCGCGCAACAGCTGTCAAACTCTGTAAACAGAAAAGCACCACGTGCTTTTCTGTTTACAAACATTCAAACGGAGTGTCATAATGATGGCGGCTGCGCGAAAACCACGCAGCCGCGCATCATACACTGATGACACACGCAGCTGTTTAGTGCCTTTTGCGCACGCAAAACGCAGCGTTTTTTGCGTGCGCAAAACGCACACGCTCGTGTAAATCAGGCCTAAGGCTGGCTTCACACGAGCACATTACGTCCGTAATGGACGGAACGTATTTCGGCCGCAAGTCCCGGATCGAACACAGTGCAGGTAGCCGGGCTCCTAGCATCATAGTTATGTACGATGCTAGGAGTCCCTGCCTCTCCGTGGAACTACTGTCCCGTACTGAAAACATGATTACAGTACGGGACAGTTGTCCGGCAGGGACTCCTAGCGTCGTACATAACTATGATAATAGGAGCCCGGCTCCGTGCACTGTGTTCGATCCGGGACTTGCGGCCGAAATACGTTCCGTCCTTTACGGACCGAACATTCTCGTGTGAATCCAGCCTTAGTGCACGCGGTCAGCATGAGGTGATGCGGCCAGCGCTGCACTAATGAGCGGCACTGAAGACAGCACATGGGGGTGTTTTGTAGTTCACCCGCTATGTTTTGTCTTCAGTGCAAGCAATCATTAGTGCAGCGCTGGTCGCATCACATCATGCTGCACGCACACGCTTGTCAGGACTCAGGAGCGGGGCAATGACTATTAGGGTATGTTCACACGGCAGCGTCCGTAACGGGCGAAATGACGGGGCTGTTTCCAGGAGAAAACAGCCCCGTCATTTCATCCGTAACGGCATGTGCAGGCGCTTGAACGCCGCGTCCATTACGGACGTAACTGGAGCTGGTTTTCAATGGAGTCCATGGAAAACGGCTCCATTTACGTCTGAAGAAGTGACATGACACTTCTTTGGCGCGGGCGTCTATTTACGCGCCGTCTTTTGACAGCGACGCATAAATATACGCCTCGTGTGAACAGACAAACGTCAGCCCATTGCTTTCAATGGGCAGATGTTTGCCAACGCTATCGAGGCGCAATTTCGGACGTAATTCGAGGCGTAAAACGCCTGAATTACGTCCGTAAATAGGCCGTGTGAACATACCCTTAGGGTTTGGTCACACGTACACTCCTGAATTTCAGCCGTAATGGCAAGTGCAGGCGTTTTTCGCAGCGTCCATTACGGACGTAATTGGAGCTGTTTTTCTATGGAGTCAATGGAAAACGGCTCCAATTACGTCCCAAGAAGTGACATGCACTTCTTTGACGCCGGCGTCTTTTTTACACGCCGTCTTTTGACAGCGGCGTGTAAAAAAAATGACCGTCGGCACAGTACATCGTAAAACCCATTCAAATGAATGGGCAGATGTTTGCCGGCGCTTTGGAGCCGTATTTTCGGACGTAATTCAAGGTTAAAACGCCCGAATTACGTCCATAAATAGGGTGTGTGAACCCAACCTTACACACCCGCAGCCCCGCTCTAACTACATTTATGTATTACAATACTGAGCTGTGTTGCCGCACAGCTTAGTATCGACATAATGAAATAACGGTATCGAACTGTTTGAGGGTTCACAGCATTAAAACATTATCGAAGCTTCGATGCATCGTGCAACCCTAAAAGGGAGACTCTTGCTCTGTACCCCTCTATTAAAGGGGTTGTCCAGCTTTTTTTTTTGTGAAGAACCGGACAACCATTTTAACATAAACTACGATATAGTGAGGATCTGGCATATCCATAAACGTTACACAGACATTCTCAGCATCGGTGGGTGTCCCAGAGGTCGGACCCCCACCTATCTTAAAGTTATGGCATATCCTATATTGCCCACATGATTTTAATAGAGAAATAAAAGTGAAAATTTAACAGAGGTAGTGCTTAATTTTTCAATCTTTGCATTTGGATAATATACTAGTGATATGACATCACTTTATAAGTTGGGAATACCCCTTTGGCTGGGTTCACACGACCTATTTTCAGACGTAAACGAGGCATATTATGCCTCGTTTTACGTCTGAAAATAGGGCTACAATACGTCGGCAAACATCTGCCCATTCATTTGAATGGGTTTGCCGACGTACTGTGCAGACGATCTGTTATTTACGCGTCGTCGTTTGACAGCTGTCAAACGACGACGCGTAAAAATACAGCCTCGTCAAAAGAAGTGCAGGACACTTCTTTGGACGTTTTTGGAGCTGTTTTCTCATAGACTCCAATGAAAACAGCTCCAAAAACGGACGTAAAAAACGCCGCGAAAACGGCGCGAAAAACGCAGCGAAAAATGCGAGTTGATCAAAAAACGTCTGAAAAGCAGGGTCTGTTTTCCCTTGAAAACAGCTCTGGATTTTCAGACGTTTTTGGTCACTACGTGTGCACATACCCTTTAAGTACACAGTACCAAGTGCCCACTATTTTACTGTTAGGGTATGTTCACACGGCCTATTTACGGACGTAAATCGGGCGTTTTTGCCCCGAATTACGCCCGAAAATAGCGCCTCAATAGCGCTGACAAACATCTGCCCATTGAAAGCAATGGGCAGACGTTTGTCTGTTCACACGAGGCGTATATTTACGCGCCGCTGTCAAATGACGGCGCGTAAATAGACGCCCGCGTCAAAGAAGTGACCTGTCACTTCTTTGGCCGTAATTGGAGCCGTTATTCATTCACTCCAATGAATAGCAGCGCCAATTACGGCCGTAATTGACGCGGCGTTCAAGCGCCTGCACATGCCGGTACGGCTGAAATTACGGGGAAGTTTTCAGGCTGAAACATCCCCGTAATTTCAGCCGTAACGGAAGCCCTTGTGTGAACATACCCTTAGGGTATGTGCACACGTAGTGACCAAAAACGTCTGAAAATCCAGAGCTGTTTTCAAGGGAAAACAGACCCTGCTTTTCAGACGTTTTTTGACCAACTCGCATTTTTCGCGGCGTTTTTTACGTCCGTTTTTGGAGCTGTTTTCATTGGAGTCTATGAGAAAACAGCTCCAAAAACGTCCAAAGAAGTGTCCTGCAAATGAATGGGCAGATGTTTGCGGACGTATTGTAGACCTATTTTCAGACGTAAAACGAGGCATAATAAGCCTCGTTTACGTCTGAAAATAGGTCGTGTGAACCCAGCCTTAGGGTATGTGCACACGGTGAGAGGCTTTTACGTCTGAAATGACAGACTGTTTTCAGGAGAAAACAGCTGCCTCGTTTCAGCCGTAATTGCTCCTCCTCGCATTTTGCGAGGCTTCTCTGACAGCCGTAAATTTTGAGCTGTGCTTCATTGAGTTCAATGAAGAACGGCTCAAATTACGTCTGAAAGAAGTGACTTGCACCTCTTTTGACGAGGCTGTATTTTTACGCGTTGTCGTTTGACAGCTGTCAAACGACGACGCATAAATGACAGGTCGTCTGCACAGTACGTCGGCAAACCCATTCAAATGAATGGGCAGATGTTTGCCGACGTATTGTAGCCCTATTTTCAGATGTAAAACGAGGCATAATACGCCTCATTTACGTCTGAAAATAGGTCGTGTGAACCCAGCCTTACTAAATGACTGCAAAGTAACATGTTAAATTTGCATGCAACCCCTTTTCATGAACCCTGTAAGGCCTTGTTCACACTGAAGATTTGTCTCAGATGCGGTTTTTATAAGCCAAAACCAGAATTGGATCCCGGACATCAAACCTACTTGGCTTTCCTTTATAATTTTCTTCTGTTTAGTTTCCATTCCTGTTTTTGCCATAAAAAATACTTGCAAAATCTGCACAGTGTGAACAAGGCCTTAAAGAGACTCTGTCATCAGTTTATCAATTCCGTATTTCCTAACTAATCTAATAGGCGCTTTGCTGCTGATCACTATAGTTTGATTTGTTTTAAAAAAATGTTTATTATTTGCAAAGTTATGAATGCTAATGTGGCTCTACTAGCCAAATAGGGGGTGACTCTTTCTTTTCACTCTGGGCAGTGTAATGTTTTCTGTATGACGCTGTCCAATCAGCATACAGCTTCTCCCCCTTCCCTGCCCAGCAACACAGCCTGATCTTATAATATACAGCGTCCATTCCTGACTCTGTATTCAACTGGTGATATCTCTGGTCTTGTCACAGCTAGAACTGCGATCCTGGTGTCATATGACAGATTAGAATGTCCTCTTTCATATGCCACCGCTGTTCTAGGTGGGCCACAGCCCAAGATATGGCTGTTTGAAGTGACCCCGCCCCTTCCCTCCAGCCTCAGTCTCTCACACTGTGTGAAGCAGCTTCATACTGATAGGACAGCGTCAGAGGCTGTGAGGAGCTCCACCTCCGGAGAATCACTAGTGTAACCTCCCGCTTGTCTAATAAAGGCTCATTTACATATTTAGAAAAAAGCTCATAACTTTTAAAATAATACATGTTTTGGGACACAATTGTCACTAGCATTATCAGTGTGACAGCGTCTATCAGATTAGCCAGGCGATTGGGCATTACTAAACTAGTGACAGATCCTCTTTAAAGTGTATCTAACTTTTCAGGTGACTATTCAGAATAAGCTGTCATATGTGTGTACATGAGGAATAACACTATTTCTGCCTTTTCATGACTTGCATTCTGCATTATTTAGCAGTTTTCCCTCTGCAGGCTCTATCTCTGATTCTCGGTTGTCTCTGAGCAAACAGGAGGTAAAAGTCGTCGTCTCAGAAAGAATCTTCTCCTGATGAAGGAAATAGAAAGTAGCGGCTTCAATGGGCTAAGGAACATGCCAGATGGTATGAAGCTGAGTGGAATAAAGTTTGGATTTAGAATTTAAATCTTTTTCCCTTAGTCCCGTCAGCAGTACAACCTATGGGGGAACTTTCCACCCTACAATATAATAGGACATTTACATTTTTTAATGAAGCCTAAGACTACATAAAGACCCCAAAAGTTCACCCCCATTTTGTATATAGTTTAATAACAGCCTGTCCAGCAACCAGAATTTTCCTCAGGGAAGCCATGTTGGGGCGATACGCTCGGGACATCTCTCACCACTACCCCTCATATTGGTAACAACGCTATACACGCTATCTGGTTACATTGATTCAACATTTAGTATATTTGTACATTTTTGGGCTCTGTAGGTAACGGGGCCCTTCTGTGTATTAGAAATATCCATGGTTATAAGGGTTAGCGGTTATATGAGGGCTGGTGTTTGACCACTTATCATGGTGGTAGCCCTCTTGAATTTTGTGCAAGTTTATGCCATTTTAATTGTTTTTATTTTGTCAATGTGATTTATATATCTGTAATAAATATCTTTCTAATTTTGAACTCATATTGGTGTTTGTATTGTTCCCATATACATACCCAATATTGTGATGTTGTTTAAGTATGTACATCTGGTCACCCGTGCAGGAATATACTGCTAGGTAGGAATGGAGAAGATACAAAGGGTTTTTTCAGCCTCCTGAATGATGAGAGGTAACAGACCTCGAAGGGGCTCCAGAAGGATACCAGAATGATATACATAGGGCCGTATATAGGAAACTTTAGGAATGAAAGATCTAAGATAAGTGCAATTAATTTTACAAACACATAAAAAGGATAATAAATATAACAAAGTAGAACAGAAAAATACAATTAAGGTGGTTTGGGGTCTTTATATTGTTTTAAGCATTATTAAAAATTCCACTTGACCTATTAGCTGACAGGATGGAAAATTCCCCCTATGTTATGCTACTGTAAGGGAAGTTATTTTTTTTAGATGAGCCAAAACTTAACCTACATGACTCAGATGGCAAGGCAAAGAATTCCATTTATATTGTGTAGAGATGGTTTAGGGTTGCGTGTTTCATTTCAGAGAATAACAGCAAGATTGAGAAATTTACGAAAACCTTCCCGAACACCTGATGTACCTATGTGCCAAATTTGGGGTCAAATAGTTCAGGTGTTTGGATGTCTATAGAGGACGACAAACAGACATTCGCTATAATGGCTGATAACAGAACAACGGCAAGGTTGGGACATTTACCAAAACCTTCCCGGACACCCGATGTACCTACGTGCCAAATTTGGGGTCAAATGGTTCAGGCGTTTGGATGCCTATAGAGAACAGACAAACAGACATTGACTTTTATTTTAACATTCTTTATTTTTGGGTATTTTTCAACACAAAGAAATCATAACAGGCCAATAGTATACATCAATACAGAAAATATACGCATCCATCTTACATAATTAGTCAGAAAAAACACGCAAAAATCACGAAAAAGTAAACAAGCTGTATTATGCATATGACACATCTATATAATGTAACACAGACCTCTGTACCAGCAGAGGCGACATTAATACAATGGACAGGATGTCCGGGCATTGAGAACACAGAGCTATACATTACTCACGATATTGAAAATGCATCCAGGACAGTGGGCACCACGGCAGGCGGCAAGGTACCATAGCATGTGACAAAGCATCAATTGCGTACTCCTCATCGGATAGAGGAGAAAGAAAGCAGACAGAACCAGAGGACCCAAACTCCCACTACCGACCTCCAGGCGGATCAAGCCAACCCCCCCCCCCTCCCTGCTATGTCCTATATGGCCTATGCATAGAGCAGATATTCGTCCGACTCACAAAACTCCTGCCACTCTTGCCAGACCAATCTTCCCGCTCTCTGATATTCTCGCTGGGCCTGTGTTGCCTCCTCCATTCTCTGCAGCAATAAAATCTGAAACCATTCAGTGATGGTCGGCGCGCTACTGGTTTTCCATAACCGTGGAATAACTGCGGGCTGCGATCAACAGGAAACTGATCAGAGTTTTCGAGTATTTTTTAATCGCTCCAGGGAGCATGGAGAGAAGCAACACCTCTGGGGTGTTGGGAGTACTTGGCCCGTGATTTTTTGTATAAGGTCCACCACCGTTGCCCAGAATGGCTGAAGCAACGGGCACTACCACCAAATGTGCAGCATCGTACCCCCAATTCTGCCACATCGCCAACATTCATCTGGTACCGCCGGGTAGAAGGAATGGAGCAATGCTCGGACCCTATACCAGCGCGACAAGATCTTATAATTTGTTTCCTGGGCCTTGCAGGAGATGGAGAAACTATGACACAACTTAAAAGCTTTTGACCAATCCGCCACCGATGAAGGCGACGCAAGCTCTCTCTCCCACCCTCTCACATAGGAAGTGGGAACCTCATTATGTAACTCCTGCAAACACCAATAGAGAAGGGAAATAGCCCGCTCCGGAGAGGAATCAGCAACACATAGCTGTTCTATCGGTGTTAGATCTCTGTTCAATGCTAGCCTCTCTCTATTAGCATTATAGAAGTTTTGTAGCCGCAAAAAATCCCAGCGCCCAACCGGGGATCTCTCTGATTCCGGGACCAGTGCCTCAAAGGACTTCAACCCCGACCCATCAGCACATGACGAAACGTAAGTGGCGAAGGCCTGGACGCAAAGGCCAAGAAGGTAGGCTGCTTACCCTGCGGAACGTCCACATTATGAGATATCGCCACTAATGGGCCATCGGGAGGGATCCCTATAGCCAGATTTCGATAGCGTTTATATGTGAGTACCACCTGTCCCGCCACCAGAGGGAGCGTAGTGTTCTCCCTCCCCTTAAAGTACCTCCCCCGAAGCCATGGTAGGACGGTGTGAGGAACTGGCGCCAGGAGATTTTCCAACCCCAACCACAATTTAGAGTCCGCATGATGGAACCAATCCAAGATCCTAGCACTCACCGCCGCAAAGTAGTAGGCCAAACAGTCAGGCAATCCTAACCCTCCTCTCTGCTTACTCTTGAATAGAGTAGTTTTTGCTATTCGCGGTGGTCTGCCCCACCAAACAAACCTGGCCAGTGCCTTGTTTAACGGGACCGTCTGAAAAAGATACATTAAGCGCGGCAGGATATTCATCTTTATCACGCTAATCCTACCCAACCACAAAAAATCCTTGGGTTCCCATTTGTCTAAGTCCGCTCTGAGCGTTTTAAGGATTGGCAGAAAGTTAAGAGAGTAGGAGTCCGCAAGAGCCACAGGTATCCGCACCCCTAGATATTTCAACGAGCCCGTCTGCCATGAAAACGTATAGTTGCTACGCACCTGCTGGGCGTCCTCCCCTGACAAAGATATATTCATAGCCTCGTTCTTAGACATGTTCATCTTATAGTTACTATAATAGCTATACGTTCGAATGGCTTTCATCAGGGGCGGCAATGTGAGGTGTGGGCTGGTAATATAAAACAATAAATCGTCAGCAAACACCGACACCTTAAAATGCAGCTCCCCAACTTGCACCCCCCGAATATCAGCATTTTGTCGAACTGCTACCAGTGGGCAGCCCTGTCTAGTCCCGTTACTAATCCTAAATGGAGCAGAAAGAGAACCATTAACCCTAACATTCGCCTGGGGATGATTATAAAGGGACATAGTACGCGTCAACATTAGACGACCTACTCCCATCTGACTCAGAGCCGCCTCCAGAAACCCCCAACCACCCGGTCAAAGGCCTTCTCTGCATCCAGCGACAACAGCATACAGGGAACTCTATTCCTAGTCATATGATGAATCAAAGAGATGGTCTTTAGCGTATTGTCTCTAGCTTCGCGTTTTGGGATAAATCCCACTTGATCCGGGTGAATCAGGGATCCCAGGAACCCCGCTAGTCTATTCGCTATCAACTTAGCGTACATCTTAGCGTCCGTGTTAATGAGAGAGATTGGCCTATAGTTCGCACAATGTTGCGGATCCCTACCCCCCTTCGGTATGACCGTGATATGAGCCTGTTAAAATGAATCGGGGAACTTCACCTGTTCCGAAATAGAATTAAACGACTGCTGCAGCGGCGTCACCAAGTCCTCTGCCAGGGATTTGTAAAATCCCGCCGTGTATCCATCGGGCCTCGGGCTCTTCCCTGCCGGTAATGCTTTAATGACCTGCAGTAATTCCTCTCTGGAGAAAGGTGAATCCAGGCCCACCGCCTCTTCTGGAGACAACCGAGGCAACGCTGTGTCCCTAATGTATTCAGATAACGAGAGCGGTGTTTCGGACGGGACATTACCCAGAGCGGGGGAGGGCAGGTTATAAAGCGAGGAATAATACTCACAGAAGGTCGATGCTATATCTTATGTCTTAAACGCCAAGTCCCCTGCTACAGTTCTTATCGAAGGTATAAAGGAAGACGCCCCCCGCTCCCGCAATGCCCCCGCCAATGCCTTCCCCGCCTTATTACCCCACTCATAATAATAGCGGGAACCCACCTGCCGAGCCGAGCACTCTGCTTGTCTAGCAGAAGTTGGATCTCATGGCGAGTTCTAGTAAGCTCCCTAAGAGTACACTCCTGCAGCGTCTGCTTATGCTGGGATTCTAGGGACTGTACGCTTACCAAAAGTGCCTGCAGCTTCGCCCCCCTCTCCCTCTTAAGGCGAGCTCCGTGCTTGATGAGTACTCCCCTAAGCACACATTTCAGAGCCTCCCACTTCACCGCTGGGGCCGTGTCATCCCTGGCGTGATCACCCCTAAAATTCTCCACCGTTTGTTTTAATTCTGCCCTGCACAATGGGTCCTTCAGCAGAGATTCGTTTAAGCGCCAAATAAAGTCACTGCGACGCTGCAGTGAAAAGCGCAGTACACAAGACACCGGAGCGTGGTCATATAGAAGCACACTGCCAATAGAGGACTCTTTCAGAAAGGACAACAGACTATGGTGAACCATCACGTAATCTATCCTGCTGTAGGAGTTATGTGCGAACGAATAGAAAGTGAAGTCCCTATCGTCTGGGTGGGTCAGCCTCCACACATCACATAGCCGCATATCTCTAAGCCTCTTTCTCAATTTGTTCAATTTATTGTAGGCCAGGGAAGTCCGCCCAGAGGACGTGTCAAGCAACGGGTTAATGGCCAGATTAAAGTCCCCACACAGGATAGGCGCACCTGACGAGAAACCGCTCAATGCTGCCAGCATCTTCAGGAAAAAAGGAACCTGGTTGGTGTTGGGGGCATAAATATTGGCTATCGTGACCGTGTAGACCCCCACCTCACATTTCAGAAAAAGAAACTGTGCCTCTGAGTCCATATAGGTATCTATCACCTTACCCTGGAATGACTTATGCAGGAAAATAGACACCCCCCTAGTCTTACCCTGCGGATTACTGCAGTGGTATCCCACCGGATAATATTTATTACGAATGGTTGGGACCTGATCCGCCCGGAAGTGAGTTTCCTGAAAACAAAGCACCTGGGTCCCCTGTTTGTGTGAAGCATACAAGATCTGAGACCTCTTCTCCGGAACATTAAATCCCTTCACGTTCAGGGATGAGATGGTGAGATCAGCCATTATCCCGGAAGTCAAAGGGACTCAAGATGCATCTGATCACAAAATACCTGTATTCGCCAAACGCTACCGCCATGCCCACCATCCCGTCAAAGACACCAAGTACATCGCACTCCATCCATGTATACATTGCATTACTACAGCATTGCCTAGAGAATAGAAAATGGACAATAAGAAGAACGAAAAAACAAACAGATGACAAGTAAAACATCCTGTCACAGCACTATACTAATTTGTGCCACTCAGCACTTGTATCACTGGTTAGAACCAGTCCAGTTGCAGCGATATTCCTATGTGGGGGTCACAGAGGACTACCGTAAAACAGTACACTGTTACCTGGTAACAGAAAATATAGATACCGAACTAACTTCCACAGCCTTTAATATCCACCCCAGCTGAAACAGTTACATAAAGGGACAGACTTCTTTGTATGCTAAAGTAAACAACCTACGGGGACTATAACTGCCGAACTTAAGCCCACTCCGGGATATGTCTAACCACCCCAGAACCTAACTCCGCTTATTGTATCTAAACCAGGGCCCTATATCCCCCTTCAGGAAAACAGAACATTGCATTTCACAGACCCACAGACATGACGGATTCGGGCATCCCTGCAAAGGTGAACACCTGCAATGCAACGGGGTTAATTACAAAGCAGATACATCACATCACATCAACACTCCTGAAATCTTGACGGGGACGCTCTCTGACGCCTTTGCGGTCTCTGCGGTAACGGTGATCCATCTCTGTCCCGTCTCCCAGGCACGGGCCTCCCCGACCACGGCGCCCCTGGCCTTTGTGCCGCATCCAGTTGAACAGTCTCCCAGTCCGGCAATGAGATGACAGGCAATCTCAGGGCCCTCAGAAATCCCTGGAGTTCCGCATGTGTATGCAACGAGACAGTTCTGTCCTCCATTCGCACATGCAAGGCAAAGGGGAATCCCCACCGATACGATATCCCCCGCTGCTGCAACACAGAAAGCAAAGGGCGCATCATCCCACGCTGCCTCAGGGTGTGTCTCGCTAGATCCGGAAACAGGAGTAGTTTGGCCCCATCGAAATCAATCTCTGCCTTCAATCTCGCCTTCTGTAGAATCTTTTCTTTTAGGCCATAGTAGTGGATACGGCAGATCACATCGCGTGGTCTAGTAGCATCCGCGCTCTGTGGCCGCAAGGCCCTGTGAGCTCGATCTATTTCGATATAAGTATCCACTGGTCGATTCAGTAATGTGTTAAAGATACCCGTCAGCGTCGGCGTTAGGTCAGCAGTTTTAGTTGCTTCCGGCAAGCCTCTCAGACGAATATTATTTCTCCTGTTCCTGTTTTCCAGGTCGTCCAGCTGCCCTTGTAGCTGCCGCTGTTGTGAGCCCGAAACTCTCTGCGCCTCCATAAGCTGTTGTATAGTTTCCGACACCGAGTCTTTCCATGCTTCCAATGCCCCCACCTTAGCACGCAAGGCAGTTACTTCAGTTTGGACCACATGTAGATCCCTGCGCCACGCGACTTTCAGGTCGGCCACCATCTCCTCCATGTCCCTCTTAGAGGGGAGAAGAGCCAATAGGGCTTGCAATTCCGGATGGCCCCTGAGTGTCTGGGCCGCCCCGTCCGGCGGCGGTAAATCCCCCATCAGGCTGCCTCCTCCAGAGGAAAGTCGCCGTTTCCTGCATGTCTCTGGGGTTCTCCCCCTTTCTTCTGAGGAGTAATCCTCCCCCTCCTCTTCCCCAGGAGCTGCCTGAGCCTGGTCAGACTCCTGCTCCGGCATCATCCCCTGGCTTGTCATCGGGGCAACACCTTCCAGGTCCCTCCCGGTGACCTGCATCGGGATACCGGCCGGCACACTGCCTCTCACCTCCCCAGCGCATATCTCTTGCGCAGCTGCCAAGCTCCGGTCCCGGCCGCCATCTTGGGTCCACCACGAGGCGTCGGCGGATGCAGGTAAGTGGCTTCCGCTGCCGTCACTGCTCGCTCCCAGGCTCCACTTAGCTGTCTCCTCCGCCAGCTTCTTCCTCATCTGCACCGCAGATTGGGCCTGCCCGCATCCGAGGGATGTCCCGGCTTCCGCCCTCTCTTGCGATGGCTCACCTCGCTCCTGGACGCCGCCATCTTGGAGCCTCCTCGATGTCCGGGACACTTCGGATAAGGGTGCCCGGTCTCCTCTCCTGTCCATCATCCCTAGTTAGGGAACCGGGGGCCCTTGCATCTGTCCGCTCTACCTCCTGTGCGAGCATCTCTGACAGGCTGCGAGCTACCCGGGCTGGGCTGCACATCACGCTTCCAGCCGGCGGTTCCGTCAGGGGCGGCGTCCCGGCTCCTTCCGAGCTCGAATCCCCAGCTGCCAGCGGTGTAAAAAAATTAGAAATCGGGGTATCTGTAACCCCTTGTGTCAGGGTACCCCGTGGGGTCTTTGTGGAGCGGGTTTTCCCCATGTTACTGCCCGGTCTGTCCCTTTTTAGTTCAGGCTGCTGGAGAACTCACTCACACACGTCTGCTCTCCAGCTCTTCCAGCCACGCCCCCCCCGACATTGACTTTTATAACATAGAATAGCCTACTTCCCCGGCTTCACACTGGTCCATTTGTTGGTTGTTTGTTTGTGTGGTAAAAAAAAGCTAATTTCCTACTGATATGAAGCCAACATATCCAATAAAGTCCAAGTGCAGGAGGCATGACTGGTATGAAAGGGTTTAATTTATGAGAATGCTGAAATTCACAGGCTTGGTTCTGTTGAGAGATTTCCGCAGCTCGGGCAGCAGCCATGCACATTGCCACAGGAGTCTTTCGTCTACGTGCAGGTTCCCTTTTGGAGGCATGATGTAAAGGATCTGCCTGACACAGCTTCTGTGTCGACGCCCGTGATTAATCAGTCTGCATCTGCTCCTAGGTCTGAAGGAGTGACTCCATCTGTTACCACTCAGGCTGGTAGGCTGAGGAGTGGGAGAACCTATCACAGCCTGGCCAGACGGAGCTAGCTCCCGCCCTCTGTCTATTTATACCTTCACTTCCTGCTCTTCCTTGCCTGTGATTCTGTATGGTTTCCTGGCTCTGCTGTTCTTGCTAGTACTATTGACCCTGGCTTTACTGACTACTCTCCTGCTCTGCGTTTGGTACCTCGTACACTCCTGGTTTGACTCGGCTCGTTCACTACTCTTGTTGCTCACAGTGTTTCCGTGGGCAACTGCCCCATTTCCCGTAGCTTCTGTGTACCCTTGTCTGTTTGTCTCTCGTGCACGTATTGAGCGTAGGGACCGTCGCCCAGTTGTACGCCGTCACCTAGGACGGGTCGTGCAAGTAGGCAGGGACTGAGTGGCGGGTAGATTAGGGCTCTCCTGTCTGTCTCCTTACCCCGTCATTACACATGACTGATATGAAAGGGTTACAATTCATGAGAATGCTCAAATCCAATATAGGTGCAGTTCGTTTACGTAGAGTAAAGAAAAACGGCGAGGTTGTTAAGGAACCTGGTATAAAACTGTGTGTATGTGAGTGAGGCTAAGAATAAAGGACCTGAGAGCTTCTATTGGCTAAAATTGGTCATGTGATATGGAGGAAGGTCCTTGATGTGGAAGCCAGTGGTGTCATATTTGCTTTTCTGAAACCCGGTCTAAACCTTCAGAAGAGCGTGATTTACTTATGTGCCAAATTTGGTGCAGATTGGTCCAGTCGTTTGGCCGTGCATAAAGAACAGACATCAGAGATTCATTTTTATATACACTACCGTTCAAAAGTTTAGGGTCACTCAGAAATCTCCTTATTTTTGCAAGAAAAGCACCGTTTTTTTCAATGAAGATAACATTAAATTAATCAGAAATACACTCTATACATTGTTAATGTGCTAAATGACTATTCTAGCTGCAAACGTCTGGTTCTTAATGCAATATCTACATAGGTGTATAGAGGCCCATTTCCAGCAACCATCACTCCAGTGTTCTAATGGTACATTGTGTTTGCTCACTGTGTTAGAAGGCTAATGGATGATTAGAAAACACTTGAAAACACTTGTGCAATTATGTTTCACCGCTGTAAACAGTTTTGCTGTTTAGAGAAGCTATAAAACTGACCTTCCTTTGAGCTAGTTGAGAATTTGGAGCATTACATTTGTGGGTTCAATTAAACTCTCAAAATGGCTAGAAAAAGAGAGCTTTCATGTGAAACTCGCCAGTCTATTCTTGTTCTTAGAAATGAAGGCTATTCCATGCGAGAAATTGCCAAGAAACTGAAGATTTCCTACAATGGTGTGTACTACTCCCTTCAGAGGACAGCACAAACAGGCTCTAACTAGAGTAGAAAGAGAAGTAGGAGGCCCCGCTGCACAACTGAGCAAGAAGACAAGTACATTAGAGTCTCTAGTTTGAGAAATAGACGCCTTACAGGTCCTCAACTGGCAGCTTCATTAAATAGTACCCGCAAAACGCCAGTGTCAACGTCTACAGTGAAGAGGCGACTCCGGGATGCTGGCCTTCAGGGCAGAGTGGCAAAGAAAAAGCCATATCTGAGACTGGCTAATAAAAGGAAAAGATTAATATGGGCAAAAGCACACAGACATTGGACAGAGGAAGATTGGAAAAAAGTGTTATGGACAGACGAATCGAAGTTTGAGGTGTTTGGAAAACACAGAAGAACATTTGTGAGACGCAGAACAACTGAAAAGATGCTGGAAGAGGGGGGGGGGCGGAGCTTGACCGCGAGCAGAGAAGGTGGATTGAGACAGAGCTCCGGCGGCAACCCGGCTAACCTAAGCTTTTAGCAAGGCAAGACACAGCAGAATGGTGCGGACCGGGAAAGACAAGAACAGGGAACACTCAGGCACCCCAAAACCGGGGAAAAATCAAGCAGACCTGGATAGGTTTTTAAAGAAAACGATGGAGCGCTCTCCGGCGCGAAAATCAAAGATGGCGCCGGATGCAGCATGCAGCCATGAGGCAACAGAAGATTCTGATGTCGGCAGCACAGGAGAGCAATCGGAGGCTGGGGGTGAGTCCACATATGTCCCTGTGTCTAGGGGATTTATAAAGCGGGTTCTCTTTAAAGCCCTGGGCCCCATAGCACAAGACCTGGCAGAAATAAAAGCCGATCTGAGACATATTGGAGACAGGGTGGACACGCTAGAAACCGCTCAGGCTGAAGTGACCCGGTTTGGAGCAGCAGTACAGGAGACTTTACATGTTCAGCATGATCACATAAATATGGCTTTATTGCATGCGGAAGATCAGGAGAACCGCAGTCGCCGCAAAAATATCAGGATACGGGGCCTTCCAGAATCTATTCCACATGAAGCGCTTCCTAAAGTAGCACGGGAGATTTTTGCATCCATTTTGGGAGGAGAGAAAGCAGGGCCTATCCAAATTGAGCGTATTCACAGGGCACTGAGAGCCAAGCCACGCGCTCAGGATCCACCTAGAGATGTAATTTGTGGCCTGCTTAGCTATGTGGACACTGCTGCACTATTAAAACAAGCAAGATCTTCAGACGGAGTTAATTATGAGGGAACCCCTGTCCTTCTTTTTCAAGATTTGGCTGCTTCAACACTCACGAAACGCCGGATATTAAAACCGCTACTGGATAAGCTAAGATCTAACAACATCCCGTTTCGCTGGTTATACCCTTTTGGAGTAGCGATACACAAACAGGATAAACATATCGTGATACGGAATCCTGAAGATCTACATGCGGCCTGGGACTTGCTTGGATTCCAGCCTATGGATATTCCTTCATGGCTCCCGTTGGCATATCCGCCGAAGATACCGTCCCTGTTGGAAGCAGACCCCTGGACAAAGGTTTCTAGTTTTCGATCAACGCCAGGGAAGAAAAATATCCATACAACCCAAGGACGAGACCCTATCTGAAGTTGCTGGGATGTAACTATGTTTATGTATTTGCATAATTCTTTGCACTAACATATGGCGTTATGTTAAGGGTTCCTGAGATATATATTTCAGATGTAAATGGTGACAAAGCTATGTTTGCACAGTTAGCAACTAATCACAACCAGTGAACAGGTCCCCACTTTAATGGAGATTAAGCCTTAAAATAAGCACTTGAAGTGTCTTGTCGGTTTTATACCAAAATTTTGGAAAAAGCTGCTTAGGTAGGGCCTGGGTTGGGTGTCTTGAGGTCATTCTCATTTGTTCTAATATGACCCCCCAAGTCTGTACTTATAGGGAGACCCCTCCTTATACTAAGCTGAAGCTACAGGTTGTTGTAGCTGATAATGTTTCACTCTTACCTCGTGTTAGAAGTTTACTCCAATACAGAGTATGGTTAAAGAAGGTTATATTATTTTTATGTTCTTTTGGTTATATCATGTGGTATGCGCAGAGAAGGGAATGGTCACATGTCACATATGGCAGAAATTAAGATTGTATCTCACAACGTGAGGGGTCTGAATGTCCCACAGAAGCGTAGTCAAGTTATTAGAATGTGGAAAAAACAGGCGGCACAGGTAGTCCTAATACAGGAGACGCACTTTAAAAGGTTAAAAATTCCTAACGTCCCCTCAAGAGATTTTAATTTATGGTTCCACTGCCCATATGAGTCTGCGGCTAGGGGAGTTAGCATGGCTATACATAATAGTGTTCCATTTTCATTCCTAATGAAAAAAGAAGATGCAGAGGGCAGATATTTGTTTATAAAAGGGAAGATTGGTAACACTGTATATACCTTTGCTAACTTATACGCACCCAATGCTGGGCAGCCTTCCTGGCTCATTCGGGTCTTGAACGTTCTGAGAGATTTTTCTGAGGGGATTTTAGTAATGGGGGGAGATTTGAATATACCGCTCAACCCGATATTAGACACCACAGGGTCACAACATACCTCATACAAAAAGCTGGCACAACTGAATAAGGTTCTTCATTCCCTACACCTAACAGATATCTGGAGATTATTACACCCTCTAGATAAGGATTACTCATATTTTTCACCTACCCACAATACGTATCACAGACTGGACTATATTTTCCTGTCAAAGAAATACACATCACTGGTCAGAGCAGCGGACATAGGACACATTTTACTATCAGATCATGCGCCAATTTCAGTGACTCTCAGTTTGATGGGAATCCCTAAGGGGAACTGGTGTTGGAAATTAAATGATACTCTTATTGCAGATAAGAGTAATATTCAGATAGTAGAAAACCATCTATCTCAATACTTTCAACATAACGCATCAGATTCTATCTCTGACCCAATTATATGGGAAGCTCACAAAGCAGTGTTGAGAGGGGAATTAATTTCATTGGGAACACATGTCAAGAAAAAGACAAATGCAATATTAAATGACCTATTCTCCCAGATTGCACTTTTAGAAAGAGTTCATAAGAAAACTGTAGCTATTTCCTCCCTGGAAGAATTAACCAGCCTCAGAGAAAAAGTAAAAGATGTACTTAATGTTAAATCTGCGCATCTCCTTCAAATATCAAAATATAAGCAATATGCCCATGGGGACAGGGGAAACAAGATGATGACGGCATTAATCCGTAAACAACAAGCCAGAACTTTTATATCAGAGATTAAACAGGAGACGGGGGGAGTGGCTACAGACACTGCTCAAATAGCAGAGGCTTTTCAGGCCTTTTATCACAATCTATATAATCTACGGCATACATTGGGGACATCAACAACAGACCTTGACAGGACTTCCCTGAATACTAGGTTTCTAGACACTATTGACCTTCCCATAATAGAGAGGGAAGACCTAGATATTCTGACAGATCCATTTACGGAAATGGAATTAGAAAAGATATTGATGTCTATCCCGTCGGGAAAAAGCCCAGGCCCAGATGGGTTCACAGTGGGATACTATAAAAAGTTTAAAGCTACATTATTGCCCCACTTCACCAAATTATGCAATTCCTTACTCAGGGGTGAACACTTTCCAAAACAAGCTCTTGAAGCTCACATCACAATCCTACCTAAAGAGGGGAAAGATCCCACATGTTGCGGCAATTATAGACCCATATCCCTCTTGAATACGGACATAAAGTGGTGGGCCAAGGCGTTAGCAGCTAGATTGGGTGAACTACTACCTAAACTCATAGGACAAGAACAAACTGGTTTTGTTCGAGAACGACAAGGTAAAGACAACACATGTAGAGTATTAAGACTGATTGAATACGCCAAGTTACACAGAGTTCCCCTTGTCCTCATGGGTACAGATGCCGAAAAGGCTTTTGATAGGGTTGACTGGGAGTATTTAGAAGCGACCCTACGGAAATTTGGGATCCCTCAATTGTTTATTCAAGCGATATTTTCCTTATATAAAGAACCTAGTGCTAGAATTAGGGTAAATGGGACTCTTTCCAAGCCTTTTAATATTAATAACGGCACACGTCAGGGTTGTCCATTATCGCCGTCTCTGTTCATTATGGTCATGGAGACTTTGATTCAAAAAATAAGGCAGGACCCACAAATACAAGGCCTTAAGGTCGGAACTTACACACATACTACAGCAGCATTTGCTGACGATTTGTTAATAATGACTTCCAATCCTGAGACTTCGATTCCTCACCTTACGAACCTGTTCACAGAGTTTGGGGAAGTTTCCAATTTTAAAATAAATTTCGGGAAGTCTGAAATATTAAATATTTCTACACCAGATCCGGTCATAGATCTAATTAAAACTAATTCTCTATTTAAATGGCCTGACAGTACTCTGACATACCTGGGCATTCAGATCGCGAAAGACCCAACACATCTATATCAGTATAACTACATACCTATGCTCGAGGCTATACAAAAGGAATTAAAAGAACTCAAAGTACCTTTTCTGTCATGGATGGGACGCAAGAATTTATTAAAAACCTATATTGTACCTAAACTGTTATATTTGATACAAGCACTACCGATATGGTTACCTAGAAAGTTCTTTGATAGGGTTCGGAAGATGTTCTCTTCATTTTTATGGAATAATGCTAGGCCACGCCTTAAATACAGGCTACTAATACAGAAACCGCGATTTGGGGGCTTGGGGGTACCAGATGTATTCACTTACTACAAAGCTAACCAGTTGAATAGATGGCATTCTTTGATGAATACAACACAGTCCACTCTATATGTGGAACTAGAGCGAGAGCTACTAGAGTTATCGGATAGACTTTCGCTATGGGGCCTGAGGCCCTTCTCACCAAATTCCACATGCTCTAGCACCTTAGTGAAGGGCACTATAAGGGTGTGGCAGGAGGTAAATTGGAGGGACCCGCTTTTGTCGGAAAGCATTCCGCTACTACCTATGAGCCTCCTTCCTTACCTGGTAGAAAAGAAGAGAATCCCAGTAAGCTCCTTTTGGAAACACATGGATAATATCACAGTATCCCAATTTTTTGAGTCGGAGTCTCGGGATTGGACAGCTCTGTTACTTAGACATACAGGTCTACTTCTTTCTGATTTCATTAAGAGGCAAGATTTTCAGACAGTATGTGATAAATACACAGCTTGTTTTGTTAATTCTCTACATCTGTCCCTACTTGAAAAAGCATTACAGCAACCTACAATTCAAAAAGGTGCTTTAGCTAGATCATATGATAGGCTATTGTTGGGAGAAAAAGAGGATAAGCTGGAATTAATCACTAAGTGGGAGCAGGACCTCCAGGCTAACTTTTCAGTGGAGGAACAACGAATTATACTGAAGCGCTCACAGGGGTTCTCGCAATGCATTAGAATCAGAGAAAATTCTTACAAATTTATCACCAGGTGGTACAAAACCCCAGTATGGTTACACAACATAAATCCAGATATACCGGAGGCATGTTGGAGGTGCTCACTGAATAAGGGTTCTTTAGCGCATATATGGTGGGACTGTACCTTGATACAGGGATTTTGGAAAGCGGTTATCTCAGAAATTAACTCGATTTGTTTAACATCAATTCCTGTGTCCCCACAAGTGATACTTCTATGGTTATCGTCAGATTCATTTACGCCCAAGAAACAAGATCTGGCGACTAATTTACTTACTGCAGCTAAATTGTTGATTCCGTTACTGTGGAAATCCACCAAGTCACCCACTATAGAAGATTGGATTAGGAAGGTACAAGAGATACGTAGGTTCGAAGAACTCTTACACTGGGAAAGACAAACGAGGGTGGGTTTTCTACATACCTGGTCACCATGGATGACCTATCTGGATAAACCCAGATCCGTCTAGAGAAGGTACTAAAGAGAGTCATCCCAGGCGAGACATTGACTTCTCCAAGGGCAGGTAGACTGTGATTGTTACTCGTTTCACGTGATCCATAAGAAACTCCATGATATACCACATGAATGTTTAAAATTATGGTTAATTTATCTTGTTAAGTTTATGTATTAAAGAATTGATTTCATAAGTACATTCCTCATGGTTAAAGTCGATTAACATAAACAGTTGAATGATTGTACTATGTTTTTTATTTAAAACCAAGAATGTGAAATGCATAATACTTGAATTGTTATATGACTCTGTGACATTCTTAATAAAAACAGTTTGAAAACAAAACAAGATGCTGGAAGAGTGCCTGACGCCATCTGTCAAGCATGGTGGAGGTAATGTGATGGTCTGGGGTTGCTTTGGTGCTGGTAAAGTGGGAGATTTGTACAAGGTAAAAGGGATTTTGAATAAGGAAGGCTATCACTTCATTTTGCAATGCCATGCCATACCCTGTGGACAGCGCTTGATTGGAGCCAAATTCATCCTACAACAGGACAATGACCCAAAGCACACCTCCAAATTATGCAAGAACTATTTAGGGAAGAAGCAGGCAGCTGGCATTCTATCTGTAATGGAGTGGCCAGCACAGTCACCAGATCTCAACCCCATAGAGCTGTTGTGGGAGCAGCTTGACCGTATGGTACGCAAGAAGTGCCCATCAAGCCAATCCAACTTGTGGGAGGGCCTTCTGGAAGCATGGGGTGAAATTTCTCCCGATTACCTCAGCAAATGAACAGCTAGAATGCCAAAGGTCTGCAATTCTGTAATTGCTGCAAATGGAGCATTCTTTAACGAAAGCAAAGTTTGAAGGAGAAAATTATTATTTCAAATAAAAATCATTATTTCTAACCTTGTCAATGTCTTGACTATATTTTCTAGTCATTTTTCAACTCATTTGATAAATATAAGTGTGAGTTTTCATGGAAAACACAAAATTGTCTGGGTGACCCCAAACTTTTGAACGGTAGTGTATTTTTACGCGCCGTCTTTTGACAGCGACGCGTAAAATTACACTTCGTCTGAACAGAACATCGTAAAACCCTTTGCAAGTAATGAGCAGATGTTTCCAGACGTAAAGGAGCCATCTTTTCAGGCGTAATTCGAGGTGTAAAACGCCTGAATTACGTCTGAAAATGGGTCGTGTGCACATACCCTTAGGTGTCGGCTGTGTAACACAGTCGTCACCCGCTGTGTATGAAACAAGCTCAGCCCGTGAGCCCGCTCCATACTTCCCCTTAACGGCTGCCGCGTACCAATAGGTGACATGTCATTAAGGGGTTAATAATTCATAGATATGTGGCCAGTGTCACATTGATAAATGGTGGCCAATCTTATCTGCTTTTAGAGCACACTCTGCACATTTTTCGGCGCTTTATTCTGAGAGACAGAACTTTTTTATTTTTTCTCCACCGGAGCTGTGTGAGACCTTATTTCTTGTGGGACAATCTGTAGTTTTCATTGGTACCATTTTGCGGTACATGCGACTTTTTGAACACTTTTTATTCCATTTTATTGGGAAGCAAGGTGCCAATAAAACTGAAATTCTGGTATTGTTTTTATTCTTTATTCTGCGGGTTGATACGATTACGGCGATACCTTATGTATATAATTTTTTTATGTTTTTATCACTTTTATTTTATAGTTTATGTTTTGGGCTTCCATATTGTAAGAGCCATAACTTTTTTATTTTTGCATCAACAAGGCTGTGTAAGGGCTACGACTACGAGCTGTAGTTTTTATTGGTATCATTTGGGCTACTTGCGACTTTTTGATAAATTTTGATTACATTTTTTTGGGGGAGGCAAGGTGACAAAAAAATCAGTGATTCTGGCATTGTTTTTTATTATTTTTGTATGGCGTTCACCGTGCGAGAAAAATATCTTATAGTTTTATAGTTGGGTCATTACGGACGCGGCGAGACCAAATATGTGTACTTTTTTTTATGTTTTCAGTTTTATCCTATAATAAAAGATTTATTATGGGAAAAATGGTATTTTATGTTTATGTGACTTGAAACGTTTTTTTTTTTTATTCAACATTTTTATGAACTTTTTTTTTTTGTCCCACTAGGGCAACCATCGGCACAGGAATGGCGATAGGGTACAAACAAACTAAATGCTGCGGTCGCAATTGATCGCAGCATTTAGTGGGTTAATCAGCGAGGATCGGACCTCAATCCCTGCCGTTACAGCAGAGGGTCAGGTGTGATATACAGCTGACACCCGCTGGTGATGGAGCAGGCTCAGCTTCTGAGCCTGCTCCATCACTGTCAAGTACTGGGAGCCTACTGTCCAAGTGGGAGGAGTTAACTTACCTTAGCAAGGTGTCCTCGTGATCCAAGTCAAAGATCAAGGGCAACCCACAGTAATTCTGGGCATGAACATCTTGCAGAACTATAGGAAAATGCTAGAGGCTCTACGTCAATCCGTATTCACGGCTTCCCAGGCAGACCAGAAGGTAATACACAAGACCATCCGAGTACTGGCTGCCCAGCAGCGATTCACCAATGCCAGAGGTGAGACCATCATCCAATCAGCCTAAGACCTTGCACAATCAGCCTAAGACCTGGCACAGAAAAACTGCTATGGTGCCAGGCACGTTCAGGACTACAAGGATTTGACTACCAAGCTCTAGTGGAACCGATACCACTAGATGAACACCCCATGGTCATGGCTGCCAAAAGTTTTGTGACCGTGGTCGAAGGGAAAGTATCCATCTGTCTAATCAACCTAGGAGACCATCCAGTAACCCTGAGGAAGTGACACGATCTGTGGGTATGTAGACCCACTAGGCCGCATCGCCATAGCGGGGTAGCAGCTGGCCAAACAACAGTGTACCAAGTCAATATAAAGGCCAAGCACAAGGGTACCTGTAATAGTCCAGACAGTAGCAGCGGCTTAAGCACAGATGGGACCTTGGCGGCAGATGTTGCAAAACGTGGCAGATGACACCAGACTGCACAACACGACTCCAACACTAGAGAGGGCACAGGAAGAAATACAGCACGGGATACAGGATACGACTAAGGGACCATTTGCAGGACTAACAGTGGAATACAAACAACACTCAGGCAAGGAGTGAAAGGGCAGGGGCCCTTTTATAGTCCAGGGTAATTAGGCAAATTAGAACCATATTTTCACATGCGCGCGCGCACCCTACGGGACACTGCAGGGTGGAGGGAAAGTGAGTACTGGCATCTTTCCTGGGGAGGAGATGTGGACCAGTACTCACAAGGCCATGTCTGCGGCCGTCGAGGGGTGAGTAACCACGATGGTCCGCGGCCATAGATGTTACAGGAAGTTCTACCCTGTGGCACACCTGTCACCGCTAAACAGTCTACCCAGCAACCAAAGACTTCAGAAGAAGCACCAGTAGCACCATAGTGGGGAGAGATACATGTGCGTACTGCAACAACACCTGCCTACCAGATCCAAGGAGTGCTTGAAGTGGCTAAAGACAACCATGAAGCCTTCAGCAAGTATTCTCTGGATTATGGGAAAGCGAAGGACATTGAGCATACCATCCCCACAGGTAGTCATCCTCCCATTAAGGAAAGACACAGGCCCATACCACCTGCCTTATACCAAAATGTGAAGCAAATGGTCCATGAAAATAAAGAGACCAAAGTCATCCAAGAAAGTCACAGCCCTTGGGCTGCACCCTTAGTACTCGTGAGGAAGAAGGATGGCAACATCTGCTTCTGTGTGGACTACAGAAAACTCAAAATCATCACTCACATGAATGCCAATCCTCCTCCAAGAATCATGGAATCTCTAACTACCCTAGGATCAGCTGCCTACTTCTCCACCCTAGATCTGACAAGCGGCTACTGGCAAGTACCAATGTCTCCAACTGACAGGGAGAAGACAGCCTTCACCACCTCAATGGGCTTGTTTGAGTTCAGCTACATGCCCTTTTGACTATGCAATGCTCCTAGAACATTCCAAAGGCTAATGGAATGATGCCTAGGTCACAAGAACATGGAGACTGTCCCCCTCTACTTGGATGACATAATCGTGTACTCCAAGTTCTATGAAGATTATCTCAAGCATCTAGCCGAAGTGTTCCAAGTCTTTTCCAAAAATGGCTTAAAAATCAAACCCTCCAAGTGTCACCTCCTTCAACCTCAAGTCCAGTACTTGGGTCACGTAGTTAGTGCAGAAGGCGTGAAACCAGATCCTGAGAAGATAGATGCAGTCCACAGTTGGCCTACACCTACCACTGTCGGAGAGGTAAGAAGCTTCCTTCGATTTGTGGGATATTACAGGCGCGTCATCCCCCACTTTTCCCACATTGCTGAACCACTACAAGAACTTTTGAGGGGACACCCCAAGGAGCATTTCAAGAGGAGAATTGCAATCAACTGGAAAGAAGAGCAAGAAATTGCCTTCCAGTTACTCAAAAAGTAAAAGAAATGGCCACCCAGATTACAGCCTGCCATTTCATCTCTACACCGATGCGAGTAATCAAGGACTTGCTGCAGTGCTAGCCCAACAGCAAGGAGACAAAGAAAGAGTGATCGCCTATGCAAGTAGAGCCCTCAAAGGAGCTGAAAGAAACGACCAAAACTACAGTTCCTTCAAGCTAAAGTTCCTTGCGCTGGTCTGGGTCATCACGTAGAAGTTCAAGGACTATCTTGCTTCTTCCTTTACTGTCTTCACAGATAGCAACCTGCTAGCGCACCTGAGCACCGCAAGGCTGGGAGCCTTAGAACAGCGATGGGCTTCACGGCTCGCAAACTACAACTTCGTGGTCAAATACCGAACAGGCAAGTCCAACGTCAATGCGGATGCCTTGTCCCGCCTGCCTACTGGTGAAGACCTGGAGAATCCTGATGATTATGACTACAAAGAGAAAGGAGAGATGCCTGCATTCTACAACCGCTTTGCAGATCTTGATGCTATCAACAACAAGACCAAGGTACATTGTTCTTCCCAATAGGCTAATAAACACTCTCCAAACCAAGAACAATGGGCCCTGCTGCAAGCTGAGAGCAGAGTGATTGGAGAGATCCCAAACTACTTGGATACCCAAAAAATGCCCAGCAGAATTCGCCGATGCAATACAGACCCAGAACTACTTCGCCTTTGGAGCAGAATGGTCTGCTGCTGAGGAGCTGCTGGATCCCATCATCAGTAATCGGCTGCCCCAAATTGTAATCCCAAGAGTTGTCCTTGTGGCATACCACAATAAGTCTGGACACTTTGGAATACAGAAAACAGAAGCTACAATCACCGGAGATTCTACTGGACTGGAATGAAAGGTGATGTTAAGAAATGGTGTCAAGAGTGTATTGCTTGCGCCTTAGCAAGAGGAGAGAGGCAAAATCAAAAGGCCCCCCCTGCATCCTATTGTGAGTCATCGACCACTGGAGATCGTAGCAATCGACCATGTAAAAATGGAGCCAAGTAGGACTCGATATACCTATGCCATGACCATCATCAACCATTACACAAAGTTCAGAGTCACAGTACCAGTGAAGGACTTGACAGCAAAGACCACCGCTGCAGTTTTTCTAAAGAACTTTCTTCAACCCTATGGCTGTCCAGAGAAGATCTTGACAGAGAGAGGTTCTGCATTCGAATCCCAATTGTTTCAAGAACTTTATCAGCTGTACAGCTGCAAAAAGCTAAGAACAACTGTTTACCATCCCCAAAGAAATGGGTTGTGTGAGAAAATGAACCAAATTCTCATTGAAATGCTCAGAACCTTACCACCTCACCAGAGAGCTGTCTGGCCAAACCATTTTTCTGAGTTGATGTACATATACAACAACACCACACAATCATCTACAGGTTACACCCCACACTTCCTGTTGTTCGGAAGAGAAGGAAAGCTGTCTGAAAGATATCTCTTTGAATGCATCAGTTCCAGATTACTTGAACCCTCTACCGACCACAGAGTGGGTGAGTGAACACCAAAGGCGCATGGCCGATGCAAATGAAATTGTTGAAGCTAGGATGGAGGAAGTGAGAAAGAAGCAACAACGCGATCATGATCAGAATTGGCAGAAGAAATTGAAGAAGAAGATGGACCAAGTAAAGAAACAACAGAGTCCCCTGTTCCAGAAAAACATTTGAACTTAACTAAACCACTGAACTGGTTCTTTACCCCAATCTTGTCATTCCGTGCACCTGACCCCACAGATACAGTGCCAACAACTCATTCAGAGAACAGACTACTAAATGCATGAGCTGATGCTGTGCCTGAGCCTGTAAGAAGGTCTGAAAGAACCACCATCGGAGTGATACCAGCTCGATACATGGACTAAGTTAAGGAGGGAACAAGAATGACATGTTCCAGAGCCCCTTCTTCATTTATTCCTTATCTAAGTTAGGTTGAAGCCTACATCCTCTTGTTGGACTCAAGAGGCAGCTAAACCAAAGACTCTGACGTACCATAGCCCCTCGTATTATATCCCTTGATCCAGTGCCAAGAACTGTTGACTGCCCTTTATCTTGACTTGAGACATTGGCTCTTTAGCTTCGACTGTTTCAGAAGCAATTTTCGCCCCTATTCCCCCGTCGAGATTCAAGAACCCAAGAATATAATGTTATTATAGAATGTTTGCATTATTTTGCATGTTAACCCTTTTTATATCCATAGGCTGCTCCTATCCAGAAGCGATGAGGACGTCTTGTCTTAAGTCCGGGAGTATGCAGCATCCCAGACAACACCCTTCTGGTTCCTCTCTAAATGTATTTTACATGCTTTTTTTATTTTCCACATCATGTGCTGTTTGAAAGGGATGTTTTTTTTTCAATAATAAGGTCAATCAGTGTGTTTGGTGCAACTTTAGAATTAGTTTTTATTAAAAATAATTTTAAACTTTTGAGATTCAGCTGCTCTGTATTCTGCATACAGAGCAGCTGTATCTTATGCTGAATCCTGTACCTGTTAGGTCCGCGGGACTGACAGGTTCAGTGAAAGCGGATCCTCTGTGTCCCTGACACACAGGATCTACCTGTTATCCATCACATCTAAGTTCAGAGACATGCAGGACCTGCTGCCACTGAACCCATCAGGTTTGCGGGACTGACGATTCAGGTCTTAGCGAACTATACAGCTGCTCTGTATAAATAATACAAAGCAGCTGTATCTCAAAAATATTTTTTAATAAATACAAATTATAAAGTTGCACCAAACACACTGATAGATCTTTTTATTTATAAAAAAAAAAAAATCACTTTCAAAAGTGTACATAGGCTTTAAGGCCGGGTTCCACGTAGCGTAAATGGTGCGGAATTTCCGCAACGGAATTGTGTGTGGAAATTATGCAGAGTTTACAGTAGCAGCAAAGTGGGTGAGATTTAGAAAAAAATGCTGATAAATTAACTTGCGGTGCGGAATTTAATTCCGCAGCATGTGAATTTATGCTGCGTTTTTGTTCATTTTCCATTGCGGGTTTTCCCTATTGAATTCAATGGGGATGTAAAACCACCACAGATTCGCAACTTTTGCGATGTAATCGCAGAGTTTACGCCGCAAAAATCGCAATGCTGGAAGAAAAAAACAAATCATACATACCCAGAACGCCTTCCTTCTTCCTGCAGTCCGGTCCCCTGGAAATGACGTTGCATCCCATGTAACCGCTGCAATCAATCAAGGGCTGCAGCGTCACATGGCTAGCAACGTCATTCTGGGATGCCGGAGCGAACGTCAGAGGAGGAAAATTCTGTCCGAAAAATCACAATACAATTTGGACGGTATGTCCTGCGGGTTCCAGGTCGGACACGCAGCGTATCCATCCCGTGGAAACCCGGCCTTAGTGTGAGGGTCTGTACTGATCAGACGGAGTGCGTTTATCGGACATCGGTTTGGACATTTTTAACAACGCACTGCAAGTAGGTCTGGAAGATTCGTTGGTCAGATGTCGGGAAAGTAGGGCAGTGTTCGGGGAGCTCTACTTTGGTGGTGGAAATCGTGGCACTTCAGCTGTGGTTATGGCGACAGAATGGGGGCCTGCGGCGGTTTTGATCACTACTGTGCAGCAGGGCAACTGTCAGCGGGGAGGACATGGCAGTGCAGGCGTGGTGCAGACGTGGCCTGGCTGGGCGGCTGACTGTCGTTTGCATTGCCGGGTGCAAGCGTGACTCTTTAGGCTGAGGTGTCACAATTTGTGTCAGGCTCCCCAATGTATTGCCTGTTATAGTGTTATTGTGTTTTATTATGTTAATAAAATGTAGCATACGGCACAAATTCTTTGCCAAAACGAAGTGTGGTTTGGGTTTATGGTAAAAGATATCTTGAAAATGGTGAAGAATGGAAATAAAGAATATTAGAAAGTTGTAGAACTTTTCATTTATGCAGTGATTAAGCGTTGCGAAGCTAAAACGGAAAAAAAAAACCTCTTAAAAAGCGCTGGTTTTAGATAAAACATGGTATTCCCATTTGTCAGTGCACACCCCAATCACAGTCAACAGAAAGTTGAGGTATTTTGCTGCTCTCCTCCCTAAATTCAAACCCCAATGTAGTACTGTTTACAGTGGGGGAGAGGTACCTCCGCTATGACGGCTTTAACCCCTTAAGAACCCAGCCTCTTTGGACCTTAATGACCAAGCCGGATTTTTCAAATCTGGTATGTCTGACTTTGTCATAGAATAACTCTGTAATAGTTTCTAGGTTCCATGGAGACGCAAGTACGTGCAGGTGATTTCTGAACCAATGCTATATCCATTTTACCCTGCACACCCGAGCGATTCTATCGGACAGAACCAAGATCGCCTTCATCGTGTCTCTACTTGCTGGCAAGGCCCTGGCATGGACGAACCCAATCTGGGAACGTCAGGGACCCGAGACTCAAGACTTCCAGGGGTTTGTGCGGTTGTTCCGTACTGTTTTTGAGGAGCCAGGACGAGCCAGGACGAGTCTCGTCGGCAGCCACTGCTATCTTCAACCTTCGCCAAGAGGACACCTCCGTGGGTGACTACACCATCCAGTTCCAGACTCTGGCAGGAGAGCTGTCCTGGAACAATGAGGCCTTGGTAGAATCCTTCTGGCATGGTCTATCGCCCGATAACAAGGACGAACTTGCTGCCCGAGATCTACCACCTGCCTTGGACGACCTGATTCTGCTGGCTACTCGGGTGGATATAAGGCTCAGGGAGAGATCTCATGAGGATCGACAGGAGATACGGCTTCCTAGATTGGCGCCCAACTTCCAGCAATCCCTCTTGCCGTCCTCTACTACCTTGCCCGAGGTTCCGATGCAGGTGGATCACCTAAAATAGTCTGTACAAGAGAAACAGCACAGGTGAACCTTTGTACTCTGTCTATATGGCGGCCTCGCTGGCCATGTCGTGCATTTGTGTCCACAAAAGCCAAAAAACCTCAACGCCTAGGTTTGGTTGTAGAGACAACCCTGGGCGCTACTGCATTTAATCGTGAACTCTCCTCCAAACTGTTTATTCCCGTGACCATCATTGCTAGCGAGAAGCCCCATCTGGTCTCTGCCTACCTGGACTCTTGCAGATCTGCTCTCTTCTGAGCAGTTCTGCTGAAGCTAAACGACACAAGCGGCGCTTGGTTCAAAGGTGCAGATTGGCGGGGAAAGTCATTTTGCCCCGCCAATCAGCGTCATTGTAAGACTATCCAGCGCTGATGCATGTATTTGTACCTGCGTGCTATAGACGCAGGTACAATTACTGCAAGAGGAGGTGACTGTCGCTAGCACCGGGGCCCCCTCCGGTGCTAGCGACGCCCCCGGGCATGAGAGGGCCTGTGTCGCCCGGCCAATACATGTTAGAGGCTCGCAGGGCGCGGGCTGCGTAGTAGTGTCGCTACCACTGTAGCAGCCATAACGGTTGCTAGCAGCGCAACCGGGCATATGGGGGGGGGGGCGTGTTGGCTACCGGCACGGGCCCCCTCAAGCCGCGGGCACCCTCATGCCACTACAGCTGCTATCACAGTAGTTACGCCACTGCTAGGGGTACAATGAGAATTATAATTTTAGAGTGGCCAATATGATAATAGGAAATGTCTGAAAAGGGTCAGAAAATAAAATAATGGAAATGTCTAAAGGGACAAAAGAGGAGTGCAAATGAAATCTGCAAAAAAATTAGTAATCTAGTGATGAATGACATATTCGGAAACACTCGTGTATGCACAGCCCTGGTTTGTCTCGGCAGGACTCACAATGGTAACCTATGCCCCCCCCCAATTAAATTTTTAGACTACACACGGCACCTCTTTTGGGGATGTCTCTTTTTAGCAGTTGGGGGCACTTTGGGAAAGGAAAGGCTGTCCCAGAATCTCCCTGCTGGCCTCACCTGAAGTTGTAGCCCTGGCTGCCCCACCCTGGCTTCCAAAAATTTAGTTTTTTATTTCCTGGTAGTTCAGGTAAGGTTCGTAGTCCACTACCTTCCGAAAAATTATAATTCAGACATAGCAGATTTGAAAAATCTGGCTTGGTCATTAAGGTCCGAACAAGCTTGGTCATTAAGGGGTTAATGTAACAGCACTAGTAAAGAAAGTAAAGAGGCTCAGTGCACTACTCCATCAACACAATAGATAAATATATTAGCACATGTGCAAAACACTATGAGGGTCTGTAGGCTCCTGTACAGGTGGCTATCAAAAGTTTGCTATAGACAACTGTACCATTCAGCACATATACCAAAAGCTAACCACCATCTAAGACCGTATCACAAATGATAGGCTTACATATGGCAGCTCAACCGCACAATGTACTTGGTCATTCTGTGTGGGACCTGTGCACAGGGCCGCCATCAGGAATTTCAGGGCCCCCTACAGCTAAATTTTCTGGGCCCCCCTACCGTGGCACCGCCTGTTAACGGTACTCCGTCCAGCACTATATCATGGTACCCAGGGCCGCCATCAGGGGGGGTATTAGGGGTACTGATGTGAGAGGCCCGGCCAAACCTAATTGAAAGGGGGGCCCGGCAACTGCCGCGACTTGCCTTTGGTAGAAAAAAAACAGGCCCCTGCAATGGGGCTTGTTTTTTTCACCAAAAAAATGTCGTGAGCTGCGGGCCCCCCTTTCAATTAGGTTTGGCCGGGCCTCTCACATCAGTACCCATAATACCCCCCCTGATGGCGGCCCTGGGTAGCATGGGGGTCGTCATGGGGGCCGTCAAACACTGCCGCCCGTGCGACCGATCATGCGCACCCGCAAACTCCCGCGCATGCGCACCCGTGACCGCCTGGAACCGCGCACCGAATTTTGAGGCAGATTTTGACCTGCCCACACTATCTTGCCGCGTATTTTGCCCGCGGCGATTTAGGACAGCAGACAAAAAACGCAGGGAAAAATGCATTTTCTGCCTCCCATTGATTTCGATGGGAGGTCAGAGGCGGAACCGCGGCAAGAAAGGACGTGCTGCTTTTTCTTTTTTCCGCGACTGGCTCCCATTGATTTCAGATTAAATCAATGGGAGGCGGTTTTGGAAGTTTTTTGGTGCTGATTCTGACGCAGTGTCCGAGTCAATATCAAGGCCCAAAAACTCTGTGAACTGGGCCTTATTGTTAGGGCTTATTCAGACGAACATGTAATACATCCGTGCAACGTGCGTGATTTTCACGCGCCTCGCACGGACCTATGTTACTCTATGGGGCCGTGCAGACTGTCAGTGATTTTCACGCAGCGTGTGTCCGTGTGTCCGCTGCGTAAAACTCACGACATGTCCTATATTTGCGCATTGTTCGCGCATCACGCACCCATTGAAGTCAATGGGTGCGTTAAAATCACGCCCAGCACTTCCGCAGCAGTATAAACTATGAATGAAAACAGAAAAGCACCACGTGCTACAAACAGAGTGTCATAATGATGGCGGCTGCGCGAAAATCACGCAGCCGCGCATCATACGCTGCTGACACACGGAGCTGTCATGGACCTTTTGCATGCACAAAATGCCACGTTTTTGCGCACACAAAAAGCACACGCTTGTGTAAATCCGGCCTTAGGGGGGATTCACACGAGCGTGATTTGGCAGCGTGTAGGCCGCGTGGTTTTCGCGCGGCACGCAATGCCCTATAGAAGTCTATGGGGCAGTACACACAGTCCGTGTATTTTGCGCAGCGTTTGTTCGCAGCTGTGCTGTCACTTTCACTTTCCGTTGCGGGGTTCACCCGACAGAAACCTCAGACGGAACCCCGGAACGGAAGCGAACGGTGATGTGAACAGGCCCTAACACAAAAGTTTCGTATTTTTTTAAGCTGGTTCACAAAAAAAAAAAATTCCAAATTCTACTGGATCAATTGCCTATTTAGAGACCGGCAGCAGCTCCAGGAGCGACATCATAAGGGACACACTAGGCGGATATGCTGAGTAAAACTACACAGCTTATCCGCCCCGGTAGCCGCAGGGAATTCCGACAGCAAAACCGCACCAAATAGTGGCGCAGGTTTCGTGAGGCATGTCCGCTGCGGGAATCCTGCAGGAAAAAAAAAGTTTAGACTTACCACGGCTGTAGTTTAGGTGACGCATCTCTCTCTTCTGAACGTAGCCCCGCCTCCTGGGATGACGCTGTAGACCATGTGACCGCTGCAGCAGTCACATGGGATGAAACGTCATGACAGGAGGCCGAGCTGCGCTAAGAATAGAGGATCGCGTCACCAGGACTACGGCCGGGGCAAGTCTAAACTTTTTTATAAATGTAAAAAAGTACCTTTTTTTTTCTCATTTGTGATTTTTGCGGCAGAACCGCAGCATTTCCGCAACAGAGGAGCAGCGATTCCACAGCATAAATTGACATGCTGCGGCTTAAAAAGCCACACTGCAGGTCCATTTTTTTTGCAGCGTGTGAATGAGATTTGTTCAAATCTCATCCACTCGGCTGCGACTGTAATGCGCTGCGGATTTTCCACAATAAAATGTGTTGCATAAAATCCGCAGTGTTCATGTCTAGTGTGTCCCTACCCTAAGGCCGGATTTACACGAGCGTGTGCTTTTTGCGTGCGCAAAAACGTGGCGTTTTGCGCATGCAAAAGGTCCATAACAGCTCCGTGTGGCAGCAGCGTATCATACGCGGCTGAGTGATTTTCGCGCAGCCGCCATCATTATGACACTCTGTTTGTATGTTTGTAGCACGTGGTGCTTTTCTGTTTTCATCCATAGTTTATACGGCTGCGGAAGTGCTGGGCGTGATTTTCACGCACCCATTGACTTCACAATGCACAAATATAGGACATGTCGTGAGTTTTACGCAGCGGACACACGGACACGCTGCATGAAAATCACTGACAGTCTGAACGGCCCCATAGAGTAACATAGGTCCATGCGAGGCGCGTGAAAATCACACACGTTGCACGGATGTATTACACGTTCGTCTGAATAAGCCCTAACAATAAGGCCCAGTTCACAGAGTTTTTGGGCCTTGATATTGACTCGGACACTGCGTCAGAATCAGCACCAAACAACCTCCAAAACCGCCTCCCATTGATTTAATCTGAAATCAATGGGAGCCAGTCGCGGAAAAAAGAAAAAGCAGCACGTCCTTTCTTGCCGCGGTTCCGCCTCTGACCTCCCATCTAGATCAATGGGAGGCAGAAAATGCATTTTTCACTGCATTTTTTGTCTGCTGTCCTCAATCGCAGCGGGCAAAAAACGCAGCAAAAAACGCGGCAAGATAGTGTGGGCAGGTCAAAATCTGCCTCAAAATTCTTTAAGGAATTTTGAGCCAGATTTTTTCGGCCTGCAAAATACTGTGTGAACAGGGCCATACATAAACAGCACTTTGAGACACTTTACTCACCGTGTCAGAAGAGCTGCTCCCACTCCAGTCCTCTTCAGGCGATGTCTTCGGTCCAGGCTCCAGGCTCCAGAAAATGGCGGGGATCGTGTAACTCCTGCCGCCGCGCAAGAACTGGACTCCTCCCCCTCTCCTTACGCAGCTACGCTCTGGAGAAGAAGGAGGAGGCGGAGGCGGAGTCTGACGAGGAGGCGGAGTCGGACGAGGAGGCGGAGGAGGAGGACGACGAGGAGGCGGAGTCGGAGGCGGGCCAGCAGGTAAGCAAATTGTGCGCCGCTGCTGTCCTTCCCCGTAGATCAGACTTGTGTTGCGGGCGTACCGCCTCCCTCTCGGCAGCGCGACTGGTCGTTCGCGCGTGGGCGCGCGCTTGCGGTCATGCGCGCTTGCGGTCGTTCGCGCACGCGCAAGCGGTGTGATGAGAGGGGGCCCCGCAGCTCACGGCGGTGTTCTGGTGAAAAGAACAGGCCCCATTGCAGGGGCCTGTTTTTTTCTACCAAAGGCAAGTCGCGGCAGTTGCTTGGCCCCCCTTTCAATTAAGTTTGGCCGGGCCCCCTACACTAGTACCCCTAATACCCCCCTGATGGCGGCCCTGCCTGTGCATCGGTTCTTCGAAGATCCTAGCAATGCCCCTGGCTATTACCACTATGTAAAATATTCTGTGCCTCTACAACATAGGCAGAAGCTGCCATAGCATCTTCTCAGTCCTCTATCAGTCCCTTATTATAATTTATTTGCTGCTAAAAATATTTCTGACCGCCATTTAAGCCTTGTTTTAATGAAATATCACATTGAATTGTGACTTGACTATTCACAGACACATCTGGCTGAGATATGATTTTTTTTTGTTAATTATGTTCTGAATGTACAGCAGGCAAATGCAAATAAAGCACTGACATAGTATAAAGAATCTATTTACTATTTGTACTGATCTCTAATTAGGAACTTGCTCATTCATGAATCTGTGTGCCGAAGAATGACTAATCATTTAATGCTGTTGATGTATGGCTTGCAGTGCTCTACATGTCCACTAGGTGCAGCTCATGCACCATTTTCTGGAGTACCAAATATAAACACATTTTTATGTATTGAAGTAGTGAGCTATGTTTTTCTGGCCTTTCCCACTGAAATATGCATCCTTTTTGTAAATTGAGTTTCGTTGCTGTATATGTTACTCTAGTTTGCATTAATTTGGAGAATAATGAACAGAGTTTTACGTGCCAGTAGCAAAATGGGGTACGAGGAAAATATCTTTATTATAGTTTGTAATATAATTTGGTGCATACAGAATATTTCCACATACCATGATGTTACAAAAGCACAAGTGACAGATGGTCTAGAGGGAAAGGTTTGCATTTTTGCAGATGACACAAAAATCAGCAATCTAGTAGACATTCAGGCGGTGTAACATAGTGGTTAGGGATTTGGTTAAAGTACAGCAATGGAGTATATTTATAAAACTGCAGTTTACTGTGAATAAGTCTAAAATAATGTCATAATGGCAAAGTGTTGACAAAGACAACATATGGAGGGTTACCTAAGAGACTTCTTATGAATATGTACGAAATAAAGAGATATTGTAAATTTATGGATAGAAGCCACTTAAGATATGGTATTTAAGAATTGCATTAAGGCTGCGTTCACACGACCTATTTTCAGACGTAAACGAGGCGTATTATGCCTCGTTTTACGTCTGAAAATAGGGCTACAATACGTCGGCAAACATCTGCCCATTCATTTGAATGTGTTTGCCGGCGTACTGTGCAGACAACCTGTCATTTACGCGTCGTCGTTTGACAGCTGTCAAACGACGACGCGTAAAAATACAGCCTCGTCAAAAGAAGTGCAGGGCACTTCTTTCAGACGTAATTTGAGCCGTTCTTCATTTAACTCAATGAAGAGCAGCTCAAGATTTACGGCTGTCAGAGAAGCCTCGCAAAATTCGAGGAGGAGCATTTACATCTGAAACGAGGCAGCTGTTTTCTCCTGAAAACAGTCTGTAATTTCAGCCATAAAAGCCTCTCATCGTGTGCACATACCCTAAGGGTATGTGCACACACACTAATTACGTCCGTAATTGACGGACGTATTTCGGCCGCAAGTCCCGGACCGAACACAGTGCAGGGAGCCGGGCTCCTAGCATCATACTTATGTACGATGCTAGAAGTCCCTGCCTCGCTGCAGGACAACTGTCCCGTACTGTAAACATGATTACACTACGGGACAGTTGTCCTGCAGCGAGGCAGGGACTCCTAGCATCGTACATAAGTATGATGCTAGGAGCCCGGCTCCTTGCACTGTGTTCGGTACGGGACTTGCGGCCGAAATACGTCCGTCAATTACGGACGTAATTAGTGTGTGTGCACATACCCTAAGGGAAATTCCTCACTATAATGTTATTATTGGAATTGCTTCCTTTACGTGCAAGAGTGAATCTGATGAGAAAGCAGCAGGGTTATCTTCCCACCGCCGCCATGCAGGTGCCAGTAGTAAAATAACTACACCCTTTGTGGCAGGATATATACTTTTAATTTACCTCTAAATGAATCTGTTGCAAGCAGCTGGTGACTATCATTACACTATTTATTGATCTATTGATCCTTTCACAGAATATAGGGTACTGTACACTATGTCTACTGATGGTGAAGTTACAAGACAGTGATGGGGATTTAAATATCTCTGAATGCTTATTAGAAAATGACTCCCTTTCATTAACCGTTTCATGACGAAGGGTCATTTATACCCCTGTGTCCAGGTCAAATTTTCAATTTCTGATATGTACTTATTTAAATGATAATATCTTTGGAACCGCTTTGAACATCACAACTATTTTTACTTCGTTTTTTTTTACAAGACTTATGAGGCTTTCATTTTCTAGATTAGTTTAATTAATTCCATGTTTTTATTTTTTAACATGAGCAGACAAATCATTAAAAATGTGAAAAAAAAAACACTTTTTTGTATTCTTTTAATATATATTTCTCTATATTATATGTATGTGTATGTATATGTGTGTATATATATATATATATATATATATATATACACACTGTCACCCTGGATTGCTGTCATCGGACGTGAAAAAAGGGCAGTTAACAACAGATCAACTGTCAGTTTTTCATGGCTGTTTTGCATCAATGTGTCTCAAAATTTGAATCCATTTCCCGGCTGTCTGACCATTTTTCACCGACATTTGCCATCCATTTTTCATGGACATTAAAAAAATGGATACATTTTATTCGTTAGGGTTTTTTTGGGGCACAGCCACCTGAAAACACCAGATAGTGACGCAATACCACTGTAGATAGTGCCACATTGCCCACTGTAGATAGTGCCAGTGCCCACATAGATAGTGCCCACTTTAAATAGTGCCACAGTACCCACATATTGCCACAGTTCCCACTGTAGATAGTGCCCACATAGTGCCACACACAGTGCCCATGTAGATAGTGCCACAGTGTCCCCTGTAGGTAGTGCCCATATAATGCCACAGTGCCGATGTAAATAAAGCTACACCCCCTGTAGATAGTGCCACCTTCTGCAGATAGCGCCACCCCCTGTAGATAGCACCATCCCCCCTGCAGATAGCGCCTCCCCCTGCAGATTACACCATCCCCTGTAGATAGCGCCACCCCCTGTGCATAGCGCCATTTACCCTGTAGATAGTGCCACTCCCCCTGTATGTATCAGCACCCCCCCCCCCTGTAATTGGCACCCCCTTCCTGTAAATAGCACCACTGTAGCTCCCTGTAGGAGCGGATTCCATCTGGCCGGGGATTCCGCTCCTAGAGGGAGCCCCTGATGTCTTTGTCCATATATGGACAGAGACGATAGGGGCTAACTCTGAAAGCTGAATCCCCAGTCTCCGCGTCGGCAGCGCTGTGGCCGGGAATTCCTCTCCAGGAGTAGCCCCTGACATCACTATCAATATATGGATAGTGACGCTAGAGGTGTCTCCAGTACCGGAATCCTCGGCAGAGAGCGATCTGACACCAGGGATTCTGTCCTAGAGAGAGCCGCTGACGTCACTGTCCATATATGGATAGTGATGCCAGGGGCTTCTCCAGTAGCGGAATACCGGGTCAGCGTGTCGACCGGGGATTCCGCTCCTAGTGAGAGCCTCTGAAGTCACTGTCCAAATGGATAGTGACGTCAGGGGCAATCTCTAGAAGCGGAATCCCTGGCACAGAGCTATCTGACACCGGGGATTCCGCTCCTAGAGAGAGCCGCTGACATCACTGTCCGTATATGTCAAAATTAAGAGAAAGTGAAGCAGCACTCAGAAAAAAATGGATTTATTTATCCAACATCAACTACAACGTTTCTCCTTCTCTATGAAGGCATTTTCAAGCAATGTGTGTTTAAGAATACATGAGTATATATAGAGGGCAAAGCCCAAGCAATTAGTGTAACAAATCAATACATAGTTATAAACCAATTTCAAATCTTACAAAAATCATATAATGTAAAGTGGCCAGTGACATAAGTTTCAGTGATGTTAATACGAGACACAGTGTAATTATTAAAAACAAGAACAGCTGGCACTCACCAATCTAGAAAGAAGAATCATTATAGTGGGACTCATATGTGTTACACATTTCCAGCCGTCGGCGTTCTAAATGTCAAACAGCGCATGCCTCTAACTAACTCAATCATTGGGTCAACTGCAGCATGTGACCAGTGGTCACCAAGACAACAAAACCAAAGACCATTACATGAGTCATGCATATCAATGGATTCAACCACGTGTATACGTCACCCATCTACGAGTGCACAAGCCCCATCTTAAAGAAGCGAATGCCATTATATTGATAAGTTTAAAAATGAATTGAATCCATCTAATGAGGAAGATCAATATATATATATATATAAGGGCTAAATAGCCCAACTTTCAGTATTCTGTACACTATCACAGTTAAGGGCACAAACGGTCCATCCACCAATACGGCAAAAAACGTCACACAATCTGTTAACCCCTTCCCTCTTTGGCCACTTTTGACCTTCCTGACAGAGCCTCATTTTTCAAATCTGACATGTTTCACTTTATGTGATAATAACTTCAGAATGCTTTCACCTATCCAAGCGATTCTGAGATTGTTTTCTCGTGACACATTGGACTTTATGTTACTGGCAAAATTTGCTCGATACATTCAGTATTTAATTGTGAAAAACACCAAAATTTAGTGAAAAATTGCAAAAATTAGCATGTTTTCTAAATTTAAATGTATCTGCTTGTAAGACAGGCAGTTATACCACACAAAATAGTCACTAATTAACATCCCCATATGTCTACATTAGATTGGCATTGTTTTTTGAATATTGTTTTATTTTTCTAGGACGTTACAACTTTAGCTGCAATTTCTCACATTTTCAAGAAAATTTCAAAAGGCTATTTTTACAGGGGGCAGTTCAGTTGTGAAGTGGCTTTGAGGGCTTTATATATTAGAAACCCTGAATAAGTCACCACATTTTAAAAACTTCAACCCTCAAATATTCAAAACAGCATTTAGAAAGTTTCTTAACCCTTTAGACGTTTCATACTTTTTGTTTGCATAAATTAATTTTTAATCCATTTTTTTTGTAACACAGAAGGTTTTACCAGAGAAATGCAACGGAATATTTATTGCCCAGAGTCTGCAGTTTTTAGAAATATTCCACATGTGGCCCTAGTGGGGTAATGGACTGAAGCACCGGCCTCAGAAGCAAAGGAGCACCTAGTGAGTCTTGGGGCCTCCTTTCTATTAGAAAATATTTTAGGTACCATGTCAGGTTTGAAGGGCTCTTGCGGTGCCAAAACAGTGGAAACCCCCCAAAAGTGACCCCATTTGGGAAACTAGACCCCTCAAGGAAATTATCTAGGGGTATAAAGAGAATTTTGACCCCACAGGTTTATTTCAGAAATTATTGGAAGTAGGCCATGAAAAATAAAATCTACATTCTTTCAAAGAAAATGTAGGTTTAGCTAATTTTCTGTCATTTCCACAAGGACTAAAAGGAGAAAAAACACCACAACATTTGTAAAGCAATTTCTCCAGAGTAAAACAACATCCCACATGTTGTCCTAAATGGACACACGGCAGGACTTAAAAGGGAAAGAGCGCCATTTGGCTTTTGGAGCTCAAATTTAGCAGGAATGGTTTGCGGAGGCCATGTCACATTTGCAAAGCCCCCGAAGGGACAAAACAGTGGAAACCTCCTACAAGTGACCCCATTTTGGAAACTACACCCCTTGAGGAACTCATCTACGTGTGTAGTGAGCATTTTGACCACACAGATGTTTCATAGATTTTATTAGGATTGGGCAGTGAAAATAAAAAAAATCCTTTTTCTTCAATAAGACGTAGCTTTAGGTCAAAATTTTTCATTTTCGCAATAAATAATAAAAATAAAGAACCACAACATTTGTAAAGCAATTTCTCCTGAGTACGGCAATACCCGATATGTGGTCATAAACTGCTGTTTGGGCACACAGTAGGGCTCAGAAGGGAAGAAGTGCTTTTGGAGTACAGATTTTGCTGGATTGATTTCTGGTTGATATGTCACATTTGCAAAGCCCCTGTGGGACTAAAATAGTGGAAACCCCCACAAGTGACCCCATTTTGGAAATTACACCCCTCAAGGTATTCACCTAGGGGTGTAGTGAGCATTTTGGCCCCACAGATGTTTCATAGATTTTATTGGGATTGGGCAGTGAAAATGAAAAAAAATCCTTTTTCTCCAATAAGACGTAGCTTTAGCTCAAATATTTTCATTTTCTCAATAAATAAAGGAAAAAAAGAACCACAATGTTTGTAAAGCAATTTCTTCTGAGTATGGCAATACCCGATATGTGGTTAGAAACTGCTGTTTGGGCACACGGTAGGGCTCAGAAGGGAAGGAGTGTCATTTGGCTTTTGAAGTGCAGATTTTGCTTGATTGGTTTCTGGGCACTATGTAAAAGCCCCTGTGGGACCAAAACAGTGGAAACCCCCCACAAGTGACCCCATTTTGGAAACTACACCCCTCAAGGTATTCACCTAGGGGTGTAGCGAGCATTTTAACCCCGCAGGTGTTTTGCAGAAATTAGTGTGCACTCGATGTTGCAGAGTAAATATGGTATTTTTTCCATAGCTATGCCAATATGTGGTGCCCAGCTTGTTCCACCATTACAAGACAGCTCTCTAATTATTAGGCTGGATTCACACGAGCATGTGGTTTTTGCGCACGTAAAAAACGCGACATTTTGCGTGCATTGTGGTTGCGTGTGGCATGCGTTATCGCTGCATTTCTGCGTTTTTTACGCGCGTTAATAAAACGGAGGGTGGAGTAATGGAGAGGGCAGCCTACAAAAAGGCACCCTTCTCAAACACCTGCTTGATGTGAGCACATGTTCTCATCCTCTTTGTACCTTGCAAACTACTTTTGGTTGTTTACTGTGTTTCTTGGCTTGTTTGCGTCTAAAAAGCTAAATTATGCCGTTGACTCCCCTGGGCCGTGCGCTGTTATCGTGGATGGTTTCTCTGAGATTTGGCGAGCGCCGACCCATGCTTCAGGAGGGAACCCGGAGAAGAGGGAGGATTTGGGTTCATCCTCTTGTGGCACAGCGCACCTCCAAAGGCCACTTTCATACTCTCTATGATCACCTCCGCCGTCACCCAGATAAATTTAGGTCGTTTTGCCGCATGTCTGTGGCCACGTTTGATATTCTGCTGGATCTGATTCGTCCTGGAATCACCTACCAGGACACAAACATGCGGCGCTGCATTTCCGCCGAGAAGCGACTCCTTGTGACGTTGAGGTATGTGTGTTTTATACAATTCCAGCTTACAGGATGGTGTGTGGGTGTCATGTCCTACATAAAGTGTCTTTTTGTTTGTGTGTTTGTTTCTCGCCCATGTAAATTTCTTGCTACAGGAAATAGCTACCATTCCTTACATTTCGAATTCCTTCTGGGAGTGAGCACAATTTCTGGCATTGTGACAGGCACCTGTGTTGTGCTGTGGCAGAGATTAAAGCCCACAGTGATGCCTCAGCCCACGACAGAGCACTGGCTTACTATTTCTGAAGATTTTCTGTCCGCCACCCAATTTCCTAATTGTATTGGTGCCCTAGACGGGAAGCACATTCGTGTGAAGAAGCCCCCCCACTCTGGCTCAAGATACTATAATTACAAACAGTATTTTTCAATAGTCTTGTTGGCCTTGGCCGACAGTAATTATTGCTTTACCATTGTACACATTGGGTCATATGGAAACTCTGCTGATGCCCGCATATTTCGCTCATCCCGAATGGGCCATCGTCTTATGGGCAATCAACTTTCTGTGCCGGTACCGAGCATCCTGCCTGGCTCGCGAGGACCACCAGTCCCATATGTCATCGTTGCAGATGAGGGTTTTGGGCTCACAAGCCAAGTAATGCGTCCATTTGCAAGAAGGGGCTTGGATGACCGTCGGCGCATCTTCAATTACCGGCTAAGCCGAGCTCGTAGATGTGTTGAATGTGCATTTGGCATTATGACAACCAAATGGCGGGTGTTTCTCACAACTATGCAACTGACGCCGCAAAATGTGACCCGTGCCATACAAGCGTCTGTCGTTCTTCATAACTTTTTCCGCATACATGACGCAGGCTTTGATGCTGAATATATTAGAAGAAATGCTACCACATCAACCATTCCGGCCCAAATTCCACTTGGAAGGGCACAAACATCTGGTATCCGAGTGCGCGACATATTTGCAGAATATTTTGACAGCCCCGATGGAGCACTGCCATGGCAGGACGATTCTCTGTGAAGAGTGGCTTCGTGGAGATTAGTGCCACAATGTATCATTTGTCAGGGAAAAGTTAGTAATTTAAGGTGGGGAGTTTAGTATTAGGGACTCGCAAGACATGAGGACCCTTGACGTGGGTTGCGAGCTTATAACTTTTGTGGTTTCGCCGTAATGTTTTGCTGGCCAAAAAATAATTGTATGTGAAGCACATTGGCGTATCCAATGTTCCCAAATACAAACACAAATCTCCTTCGCGCGGGCTTTATCATAGCACTGCAAGGCGCCAGAGAATACTTTTTTGAGTTGAGCAAAACCGCTAAAGATACACTAATACCTCAATTATGGCATGCAACCATCTTGGGCCCTGGCCTGAATGTTCCAACATTTCCTAAAGGACCTGTTTTTGAACGTTACACCACATAGATGTAGGCAAACACACACACACTTTTCTTGCTAAACAAAACTACAACACTTTATTGTGTAATGTGCGAAGTAAACATTATATGTAACGGAGCTCAAAATAATAACACATAAACGCACCAACATGATGCACAATCCACATACATTTTCGAGCTTTTGGCCAAAAACCAACCAAAACCTATTCTGCCGACACAGCACTACAACTCCTGATATCGACGGGATGGGGAGTTATAGCTGCCCATTTCAGCACCACTATGCTGTCCATAAACCTGCAGAGGATGTTCCTCAACAGCATAGTGGTGCTGATGCTGAGTGTGGTACGCTGCAGGTGGGCCGTGGCCAAAGGTTTCCAGGGGTTGCTGTACGGTGGTAAAGGCCGGTCCCGCACCGGCACATGATCTGGTGACATTCTGGTCGCCATTGAGCGCTGGTACTGTTGGCGTGGCAAGGGGGTGGCAGGCTGGAAAGGGCCAGGTGCAGTGTAGGGCTCCGATGGCTCGCCAATGCTCAATTGCCTGGAAGCACTGGCGTGGATTGTTAGGAGGTGTGGCAGAGTCTATTAGGCCGAGGATGGAGCCTTGGACGCGCGCCATCCGGTGCTCGGGTACTCGCCTGAGTAGCGGCGCAAGGCTGCGGAAAAAGGCGTCACAGGCGTCCTCCTCGGCGCAGCCGTGCAGGTTCCCCAGTACCCTGGAGTCCACGTGGGCAGCTGCCGAACCAACGTGGGTGCGCCTGCGCCTGGCTGGTGGCATCCTTGGATTTGCTCCGTCCCGTGGCAGCTGGGGTTGGCTGATCGCCTGTGTGGCTGGTTGTGGTGCAGTCGCCTCTGGTGTTAAGGGCAGCACGGGATGGTGTTCTTGGGCCGTCTGCGACTCTTCATGCCCAGCCTCCTCTTCAGTGTCCTTCGGTGTCGAGGAGATTGTCACTGCATCTGTCAGAAACATTTTCCCTTATTCCTTACATTGCCACAAGGGACAAACAACCTGTTTTGGTTGAATGACATGTGAACACACACATTTACTCAAGGTAGGTACAGTCAGTACTTACGGGCGCATCTCCATAATGTCCTTGAGGAACATCAGCTGCTGTGTGTATATGTATTTGCGCTTCTTTGTGGCTCCATCCCCACTTCGCCCTCTGGCGCCATATTCCTGCCAGAATTGATCCCGACAGCTCCTCCAGCGGCTTTTGACATCATCAACTGTACATAGGAACAACAAAAAAAAAATGGGCATGTCACCAGGTGACATAACCTAAATCGGCACTTGTTCGAAACGTTGGCATTCCTTACACACCACGATACATTATACACCAGCTCAATGATGCTGTGACACACCCGCTACCTTGCACAGTTGGAACATGTTAACACAAGGATACACTACAGCATGTGTGTTTGACATGGCATGTATAAAGCAATGTACTTACCAATGCTCTTTCGGTCTCTTGTGTTGCCTTTAGCCCACTCCTGTCCGAATAGGGTCTGCGCGACCTCATCCCAGGCAACCTCCTGTGGCCTCTCCTGGACCAGGCAGATCAGCTTCTCCACATCACACGCACGAGGCATTGCAGCAGTTGTCGGTTTCAATAGCCAGCATGTGCCCAACAAGTGAAAACCCACTTCCTGGTTTGTGCTTGTTTGGACAAGTTTTCTCAACTCATTTACATAGACTTAACAAGTCTTGCGTGAAAAACGCTGTGCGCATGGAAGTGCTTTCGTGTGGCATGCGTGGTTTTCACACACCCATTGACTTCAATGGGTGCGTGATGCGTGAAAAACGCCCAAAGAACGGACATGTCGTGACTTTTTCGCAACGGACCAACGCTGTGTAAAAATCACGCACATGTCTGCACGGCCCCATAGACTAATATAGGTCCGTGCGACGTGCGTGAAAATCACGCGCGTTGCACGGACGTATATCCCGTTTGTCTGAATAAGCCCTTATGCTGTGTTTCATGTGGCCCTAATATTTTGCCTGGACTATCGACAGGGCTCAGGAGTGAGAGAGCACGATGCGAAATTTAGGCCTAATTTGGCAACTTACAAAGTATTGGTTCACAATTGCAGAGGCTCTGATGTGAAATAATAAAAGAAACCGCTGAGAAGTGACCCCATTTTGGAAACTACACCCCTCAAGGCATTTATTAAGGGGTGTAGTGAGCATTTTCACCCCACAGGTCTTTTCCATAAGTGATTGCGCTGCGGATGGTCCATAGTAAAAATTAAAATTTTTCCCTAGATGTGACATTTCAGTGGGAAATATGTCGTGCCCTGCTTATGCCACTGGAGACACACACTTCAAAAATTGTTAAAAGGATTCTCCCAGGTATGGTGATGCCATATATGTGGAAGTAAACAGCTGTTTGGGCACGCTGTAGGGCTCAGAAGGGAAGGAGCGCCATTTAGCTTTTGGAGCGTGGATTTTGCTTGGTAGTCTTGTTTGAAGTTTTACTGGTATTTCAGTTTATAATGTGGGGGCACATGTAAGACGGGCAGAGTACATCAGGGGCATAGTCAGGTGGTATAATAATGGGGTAAACAATAAAATGATCCATAGATGTGTATTACGCTGTGACACAATCCTTTCTGCACAGGCCGGTGTCGCACTGATAAATGGTGTCCTTACTTATCTCCCATTTGGTCCACACTACGCACCTTTGCAGTCGAGGAATTTTGCTGGGAAGTGTTGTCCTGGTATAATACGGGTGCCCTCGCTTTCGGCAGATATGTTTGGGCCCTCCCCTTCCAGGTTCCCTAATTTTAGTGCCTTGATAATTCGCCTCTTGAAACAGAAGAAATGTTCCCCTCGGGCCTGCACAACTGCATGTTTTTCTTTCCTGACTTATTGGAGCCTTAACTTATTTTATTTTTTCATAGACGTAGTGGTATGAGGGCTGTTTTTTTGCGGGACGAGCTGTAGTTATTATTGGTACCATTTTGGGGTACATGCAACTTTTTGATCACTTGTTATCCTTTTTTTTGGGAGGCAAGGTAATCAAAAAACAGCAATTCTTCCATCGTTTTTGTAGTTTTTTTTTATACAGCGTTCACCATGCATTATAAATTACATCCTACCTTCATTCTGCGGGTCAGTCTGATTCCGGTGATACCTAATTTATAGAACTTTTTTATGTTTTACAACTTTTTGCACAATAAAATTACTTTTGTAAAAATAATGTACTTTTTCTATCGCCAAGTTGTAAGACCCATAACTTTTTAATTTTTTCGTCGACAGAGCTGTCTGAGGGCTTGTTCTTTGCGAGAGGAGTAATAGTTTTTATAGGTACCATTTTTGGAAACATGCGACTTTTTGATCACTTTTTATTTCAATTTTCGTAAGACAAAGTAACCAAAACAAAAGCAATTCTGGCATTATTTTTTAGTTTTTTTTACGGCGTTCACTGCGAGGGACAACTAACATAATATTTTTATAGTTCAGGTCGTTTAGGTTGCGGCGATACCAAATATGTATGGTTTTATTTTTTTTACAATAATAAATGACTTGATAAGGGAAATAGGGCGATCGTGTTTTATGTTATTACTCTAAACTTTTATTTTATTTTTTAAAACTTTTATTTTTACATTTTTTACACTTTTTTTATACACTTTTCTTTAGTCCCACTAGGGGACTTGAAGGTCCAACTGTTTGATTGATGTTCTAATACTTGCACTACCTATGTAGTTCAATGTATTAGAACTGTCAATTATTCACTGACAGCAAGCCGATCAGGCTCTGGCCGGGGCCTAATCGGCTTCCGTAATGGCAGACAGGAGGCCATTGTTAGGCCTCCTGTTGCCATAGTAGCAGTCGCCAGCCTTGCCATCGCATGGCAGCCTGCCGATTTGCTACAAACCACTTTGATGCAGCGATCGCATTGGATCGCTGCATCAAAGGGGTTAATGGCAGGAATCGGTCCGGTTCCTGCCGATACATCGGGGTGTCCGCTGTAACATACAGCGGACACCCACTGCTGATGATGCCGGCTAAGCTTCTGAGCCGGAAGCTGAGCCGGCGCCATCTTGCCGATAGTACTGGAAGCCTTTTAGGCCCCGCCGAGGGGGGCATAGGAGGCTTCCATTGCTGGCAGACCGGGAGGTAAGTATTAGGCCTCCGATCGCCTTTGCAGCCACCGGCAACCCAGCAATCACGTTGCTGGGGTGCCGGTGTCTAAAAACTCCTCAAATGCTGCGATCTCTATTGAACGCAGCATTTGAGGGGTTAATCAGCCGGATCGGATGCTAGCTCCGGTCCTGGCCGATACCTCAGGGTGCCAGCTGTAACATATAGCTGTCACCCGGCGGTGATGGTGCGGGCTCAGCTCCTGAGCGTGCACTATCACCGCGACGTAATGGTACTGTGCTTTGCGGGAATCCCTTCCCGATTGCTCCGTATATATACACGACACATGTCGGAAAGGGGTTAATATTAGGTACAGATTTAAAGTATATTATATAACTATGTTTTTTACTCAGTGCAGCACTTTCAAGTTCTTTTCCCCTTGCCTGGGATCTCCCTCCTGGATTCTGTGAATATTGTTGACAATTGATTGATGGAATATTATGTGTGTTAGCCTTCTCAGTATTTCTATAGGTGACTGAATTGTGACATTCTTCCTTTTCTCTTTTTAGATTGATATTATACCAGTGTGACTGGATTCACACGATCTGGAATAAGAAGGTCTGGACTCATATGTTGCTGTATATTATCTATTTTAGATATTCGTGTCTCTAATTTGTATCTTTATGCAAAAATGAGATTCGCTTTATGAATAAGAATAAAAATTATCCTCATTATTATTGATGTTATGGTGGACATTTTGACTTACAACACAACAATGTCAAATGTAAATGGAGGGTCTGATCTTGAAATGTCTGCATCTATGAGGTGGATCGGTTTACTATGAAATATTATTCGATTCTGTTTACATTCACAATAGGGATCTGTGACGTCTACACTTACTTGAATTAGGCCTCATGCACACGACCGTAGCCGTGTGCACGGCCGTGATTTTCGGGTCGGCCGGCTGCGGACTGTCAGCGGACTGTCAGCCGCAGGCCGCCCGCAAATCGCGGGACATGCACATGGCCGCGGCCATTGTTTTCAATGAGCCCGGACCGCAGAACCGGGCCATAATAAGACATGCCCGTTCTTTCTGCGGTCCGGGCTCCCGGGCCGTGCACGGACCGCAAAAACTACGGTCGTGTGCACGGCCCCATAGAAAAGAATGGGGCCGCAATTCTCCCGTGGATTTTCGGGGGAATTGCGGCCGCAAAAACACGGTCGTGTGCATGAGGCCTTATGGTACAGACTTGCTTTTTTATAAAAAAATATATGTATGATTGTGATGTCTCTTAACCCCTTAGTGACCACTAATACGCCTTTTCACGTCATTTACTACTGGGCTTTAGGCTAGGCTGACGCCTTTTCACGTCAGCCTAGTCTAAGTCCTGCACGGGTCTCCCGTGCAGGCAGGAGCCGGGGCTCTGCTGTCTGATGACAGCTGAGCTCCTGCTCCAACGCCCGCGATCGAAGTTTACTTCGATCGCGGCCGTTTAACCCGTTAAATGCCGCCGTCAATAGCGACCGCGGCATTTAACTTTGTTTACAGAGGGAGTGCGCTCCCTCTCTCACCCATCGGCGGCCCGCGAATGAAATCGCGGGTCTCCGATGGGGTGTCATGGCAGCCGGGGGACTGATAAAAGCCCCCAGGTCTGCCCTGGACATATGCCTGTTAGGACGCGCCGGAGGCACGTCCTAACAGATTGCCTGTCAGATTTACACTGACAGGCAATAATGCTCTGGTATACGAAGTATACCAGAGCATTATAGCAGCGATCGGAACATCGCACAGTAAAGTCCCCTAGTGGGACTAATAAAATCAGTCATCAAAGTGAAATAAAGATTATTAATAAAAAGTACAGTAAAAAAATAAATAAAACCATTTTTTTCCATAAAAAGTGGTTTTATTTAGTAAAAGTGTAAAAAAAAAAAAAAAGTACACATATGTGGTATCGCCGCGACCGTAATCACTCCATTAATAAAGTTAATATGTCATTTAAACCGCAAAGTGAACACCGTAAAAAAAAAACGCCAAAAACTATGGCGAAATTGCAATTTTTTTCCATTGCCCCCCAAAAAAGTCATAATAAAAATGAATCAATAAGTCCCATGTACCCCAAAACAGTACCACTCAAAACTACGTCTTGTCCCGCAGAAAACAAGCCCAAAAAATCACTACATTGATGGAAAAATAAAAAAATTACGGCTCTTGGAAAGCGACGATGCAAAAACAAATAATTTTAGTTCAAAAGTGTTTTTATTGTGCAAAAGTCGTAAAACATAAAAAAACCTCCACATATGTGGTATCGCCGTAATCGTACCGACCCATAGAATAAAGGTAACATGTTAATTACGTCGCACAGTGAACGGCGTCAATTTAAAAACGCATAGAACAATGGCGGAATTTCAGTTTTTTTTTATAATCCCCCCCAAAAAGGTTAATAAAAGTTAATATAAAAATTATATGTACCCAAAAATGGTGCTATTAAAAAGCACAACTAATCCCGCAAAAAACAAGTCCTCATACAGCTATGTAGACGAAAAAATAAAAACGTTATAGCTCTTTGAATGCGACTATAGAAAAACGAATAAAATAGCTTGGTCATTAAGGCCTAAAATGGGCTGGTCACTAAGGGGTTAAAGCCAAACTTGATCCCTGGCAAAGTATCTATTATAGATCTTCCTGTGGATGAAATATCCACTTGATGACATAGTGGATGCTCGGTGCGGAGTGTTCCCTTATGGACAATGAGGGGTACAACCCGTACCTAGGACGAAAGGACTTTAAATCTGTACCTAATATTAACAGATTGTGTGACGTTTTTTGCCGTATTCGTGGATGGACCATTTGTGCCCTTAACTGTGATAGTGTACAGAATACTGAAAGTTGGGCTATTTAGCCCTTATATATATATATATATTGATCTTCCTCATTAGATGGATTCAATTCATTTTTAAACTTATCAATATAATGGCATTCGCTTCTTTAAGATGGCGCTTGCACACTCGTAGATTGGTGACGTATACACGGAGTTGAATTCATTGATATGCATGACTGGTGTTACGGTCTTTGGTTTTGTTGTCTTGTGTTGTCTTGGTGATCACTGATCACATGCTGCAGTTGACCCAATGATTGAGTTAGTTAGAGGCATGCGCTGTTTGACGTTTATAACGCCGACGGCTGGAAATGTGTAACACATATGAGTCTCACTATAATGATTCTTCTTTCTAGATTGGTGAGTGCCAGCTGTTCTTGTTTTTAATAATTACACTGTGTCTCGTATTAACATCACTGAAACTTATGTCACTGGCCACTTTACATTATATGATTTTTGTAAGATTTTAAATTGGTTTATAACTATGTATTGATTTGTTGAGACTGATTGCTTGGGCTTTGCCCTCTATATATACTCATGTGTTCTTAAACACACATTGCTTGAAAATGCCTTCATAGAGAAGGAGAAACGTTGTAGTGGATGTTGGATAAATAAATCCATTCTTTTCTGAGTGCTGCTTCACTTTCTCTTCATTTTGACGTTCAACACACAAGGAGGGGTCACTCCTTTGTTTGAAGCATAGCACCGGCCTTGTTAGGAATATAACCACAGTTCTGCTCAAATCCTCTGTTTACTGTCCATATATGGATAGTGACGCCATGGGGCTTCTCCAGCAGCGGAATCCCCGATCAGAGTGTTGCCCGGGGATTCCACTCCTAAAGAGAGCCCCTGACGGTGGACAGTGACATCAGGGGCTCTCTCTAGAAGCTGAATCCCCGGCACAGAGCGATCTGACATTAGGGATTCCGCTCCTAGTGGGAGTTTAGGTGGCACTATCTACAGGGAGGGTTGCTATCTATTGGGGGGGGGGGGGGCACTTTTTACAGCGGGGATGGAGAGACGTCAGGGGCTGCCTCTAGGAGGGGAATCCCCGGCCAGAGAGCTGGTCGGGGATTCCGCTCCTGGAGGGAGCTTAGGTAGCGCTATCTGCAGGGGGTTTTGCGATATCTACAGGGGGTTGTGTGTGGTGCTATCTACAGTGGGGGGGAGGGGGGAGTTGTAGTCTGGGGCTCTTAAAGCCCCGGCAGACATGAGAGTGCAGCGCTGACATTGAAGCATCTCTATTCAATCTCAGGGATCGATTGTATCCACGTTTTATTATTTTTTTGGAGTATACCCTTGATTCGAATCTCCCAGATAACTCCATGGCCTCAGTCTTGAATTCACCAAAGTTCGAACAGTTCCTTCTAATTCTCGTGAATTCTCCTACCGGTATTCCCTTTATTTGAGGGGTGGGGTGGTGGCTGCTGGCTAGAAGTAAAGTGTTGCCTGCCGTTGGTTTGCGGTAAGATGATGTCCTCAACATATTATCTTCTTTATATATGTTCAAATCCAAAAAATTAATTGAGACCTTGCTGTGGGTATATGTCAGCGAGATATTCAATGAATTTTGATTTAATTCACTCAAAAATAAATCTAATTCAGATACCCATCCTTTCCAGCAGACTGAAATGTCATCCATGAATCTGTACCAACAGGCAACATTTTTTTTATATAGAGCATTTTTATAGACTACATGTTCCTCCCACCAGCCCAGGTGCAGACAGGCATATGATGGTGCACATGACGAGCCCATCGCCGTCCCCTGGACTTGGCGGAAGAACCTACCATCAAATGAGAAGCAATTGTGGTTAAGAACAAAATCCAACATTTCCACTATAAACTCATTTTGATGCACCCAGTCACCACCCCGACCCTCAAGGAAAGAGGCGGAGGCTTTATATGGCCACCTCTCCATTCATTCTCCACCTGGATGTGGTGAACGGTGACTACCTAAACAGGTGAACCCAGTTCTGGAGATAGAACAGGGTCTCAATGCCCGGATTCCCTGACCTATGAATAGGCCATAAGGGAATACCCCTTAAAGAATGCTGCTCATAATGGCCTTGAGGACGCAGCAGATTTTTTTTTGTTTTTGTCTTACTGCATTCCAAGAACCATAATTTTTTTTATGGCGCTGCTGTGTGAGGTCTAGTTTTTTTCATCTTAGGGTATATATTTTTTTGGTATAAAGTTAATTTCATATTTATTTGTAAAGCGGTATTTGCAAAATATTAAATTCCTTCATGGTTTTTGTAGTGCTTTGTACACCTTAAGTTATGTTTTACAATTAATACATATATTATAACTAACCATTTTATATTATATATATATATATATATATATATATAAAAATATATATGCACACATATATATATATATATAAGATAGTGGGGCCATTCTTCATCAATGGAAACCTCAAGGCCACGGGATATCTGAAATTGCTACATGATGATGTTTCCCTCTTTATGCACTGAAGCTGGCACGTTCCTTGAGTTTTTCCAGCAAGATGGTGCACCACCACATTATGGGTGTCAGGTCCGAGCATTCCTAGATGAACAGTTTCCTAGAAAGTGGATTGGTCGTCGTGGGCCAGTTGAATGGCCCCCTAGGTCTCCCGATCTGACCCCGTGTCTATGCTGTGAAGATACGAGATGTGCAGCAACTGAAACTACGGATACTGGAAGCCTGTGCTAGCATTTCTTCTGCGGTGTTGCTATCAGTGTGTGAAGAGTGGGAGAAGAGGGTTGCATTGAAAATCCAACACAATGGGCAGCACTTTGAACACATTTTATAAGTGGTCAGAAACTTGTAAATAACTCATGAAAGAATAAAGTAACGTTAAAACCAAGCACACCATTGTTTTTCTTGTGAAATTCTCGATAAGTTTGATGTGTCACTTGACCCTCTTCCCGTTGAAAAAACTAAATTTGGATACAAAATTTCCGACTTCAAAATGGCCGCCATGGTCAACACCCAGCTTGAAAAGTTTCCCCCCTCCCATATACTAATGTGCCACAAACAGGAAGTTAATATCGCCAACCATTCACATTTTATTTAGGTGTATTCATATAAATGGCCCACCCTGTATAAACATACATATTATATATGTATATATAAATATACATACATATATACATACACACACACTATATAGGGACACTTCCCTTTACACCCTCTAACCCTATTACAATATCTGTTCAGTCGCTAAAGACCGATCATATCATAAAATTGAGTTATGACTGACTACTTGACAGTTGTCATTTTATTCATACATTTCCAGGAGGAATAACTGAGTAACAGTAAAAAAAAAACGAAAATAAATAAATGAAGGTGGCTGGAACTACCTGATTCAGACAGAGCAATCGTCCCGGATAGAGATTTTGACTGGTACATGATCATGTAAAGAGTCAGATTATAATTGCCCCCGGTGTGCTCATCGACAAGTACAGCACGTTTGTTTTGAATAGATAAAATAGAAAAATCGAGGCACCCACTGTTAGTTGCAATAAACTTCTTTTATTCAGTGATCATGGTCTGAGAGATGTAGGGTAAGCCTACCAGGTAGTGCCTCGATTTTGCTACTTTATCTAGTAAAAAAAAAAGATGCTACAGAATTGTTAATTTATGGGGTATTCAACTTTTTACTAAAACAGACATGTCTGAAGAACTAACAGATCCTCTTGAACCCCTTCCAAAGTCGGAAAGGGTAAGTAAGGTGCGGGCTCACACGCTGAGCCCGCTCCATATTCTGCGAATGTTAGCTGCGTATTACAGCAGACACCCTGTCTTAAAGACCCTGCCCTAACACCACTTAGATGCCGCAGTTAATAATAACCACAGTATCTAAAAAGTTAGACAGAGAGAGTGGGGCTGCCCACTGTCACTCCATCGCCCCCCTCTCCGCAATAACAGCCCCCAAAAAACAATAAGGGAATTGCTGTTTTTTCCATTCCACTGCACAAAATAATTTTTAAAGATTTCTCAGTACATGAAATGGTACATTAAATGGAGCCATTAAAAACTACAACTCATCCTGCAAAAAACGGTCCTCATACGGCTATGTTGACAGAAAAATAAAAATGTTATGGCTTTTGGAATGCGGCGAGGAAAAAAAGGAAATGAAAAAATGAAAAATGGCTGCAGCGGGGTTAAGGCCTTTTCGAATTCTACAGTCATGTAATGAAGTTTTCCCTTTTTGTAAAAGACAAATTATAAAGGGTACATAAGAAACCTGTATTATGTATATTACATTTATAGTTGTGGTTGTCATTGAAAAAGTTAAATATTTAGATATGTTATGTTCTATTCACCATTTACTCGCTTGAAGCAAGACTTTGAGCTCTATACTTTATTCATCAACTTTTCCTTTAAAGTGTCCACTGATAAAAATGCATAGCTTATAAAATCTGTATTTATTAAAAAATCTTTCTATGTTGTGTTGTTGATAGATGTTGGCAATGAAGTTAGCCCATGTGCAGAGCTATATCAGATGAAGTGTATGTTAACTGCTCTGCATAATGTCAGAGGCATTTGACAAATGTGAAATTGAACAGAAATATATGCGGAAAACTGATATAGAATAGAAATTATTGTTAAGTAAATCATAATAATATGTACATAATAAAAAGTAATTTCAATACTCCACTCAAGCTTAAAAAACTAATGCCTGTGATCATATTCCACTGCCGGCATTTCTGTTGTTCTAGATAAGTTCTGTCCAAAATGAATTTGAAATTGCAGAATATTACAATTTCTTTCTGAGAACACACAGACAACTGTCAGTCCTGTAATGACAAAGGGCAAGTGCAACAGTCAGATATGTAATACATAACACTTACGATTTTACAATGATGGACATTATTTCTTTTTTTCCACAGATAGTTCTTTACATAATTCTCAATTGTATTATTAAATTAAAGGTTGCAAACAATTAATCACAATCTCATTTAATACATCATTCTGCGTCATAAATTTAAATATCTATGGCGTGCCAGAACCTTAGAAATAGCTTTGTAACTTTAGACTGATACCTTTTTATTTTTTGTTTCTGATGGATCCTTTCATTTTATTCTGATGTTCTTGTAGAAACTTTGTGTCACTTGGTGACTACTTTACTCTCATGGTAAAATTTAATAAAAGGTGACGTCTAGGACTGTGAAAGACTGATACCTAGTTGTGGGAAGGTTTTAGTATCAGTACCTGATTTACATCTCTGGGGCTTGTAGGCACAGGTTGACTGGCACCTTAGACTGCAAACAGAGTCGGACACAGACTGTAGAGGGCCCCTATGCAAAGAATGTGCCTGGGCCCCCCATAACCTAACCACACCCGCGCACTTATAAAATGATACAAATCTATATAGCACATTTTATTACTAGTTTAGAACACAAGTAACAAACATAAATAATGCAAAAAATTTTCATATTTAACAACTGAGTATAACACAAAGCACTCATGTAACTAACTTATAATGACTTTATCGTGCTATGCTGCTTCCGTAACTGCCATTCACTTCTATGGGAGTTAAGGAAACAGCGTAGCTCAGCAAGCTTTGCTGTTTTCGTAACTCCCAGCCATCTAATCAGCAAGTGGCCGGGAAGCAGCAGGAGTCAAGAAGGGCAGAACTGGTTTTAAGAGGCCATGTTCTAGAGATAGGCGCAAGTCCCAGAAGTGGGACCCGCATCTATCGGACATTTATGGCATATCCTGTAGATATGCCATAAATGTTAAAGAAGGGCAAACCCCTTTTACTATGCACTGAGCTCCACTCCAAACATTTTCTACAGACAGGGCAGCAACCACTATCTCCTATCTCTTTTTATTTTTAGTCAGTCCCCTTCACGACGCTCAGCACACACACCACACAGTAAAAGCACTGGCAAGCTCAGGGGGCGGAGCAATAAGAACCCTAACACTAATTAGCTGAGAGGCACAGCCAACCAGTATTAGGCTTAATTTCAGCAGAGCCGCTATGCCGGATAATTAACTGGTATGAAGATAGCGATGCTGCTCGCTAGGTGCGGCACGCTCTATCTGGTGGTCTTGGTCACCTAGTGAGCATCATTGTCAGATGTTGCACTGCACCTGACTGTGACCCTGGTTAGTAGGTGAGGAAGACCACCAGGCAGAGCAAGCCTCGCCAAGCCCCTGCCCTCCTAATATGTTTTCTAAGTAATAGATTGTCGCCGCCGCATGGCAGATGGAGGGCGCCCCTTGTATATAGTGCCACACAGCCCCCCTGTATATAGAGCAACATAGCCCTACTCCTTTGTATATAGTGCCACACAGCCCCCCTGCCTTGTATATTGTGCCACACTGCCCCCTCCCTTGTATATAGTGCCACACAGTCCCAGTCCTTGTATATAGTGCCACACAGCCCCCCCTTGTATACAGTGCCACACAGCCCCCCTTGTATATAGTGCAACACAGCCCTCCCTCCTTGTATATAGTGCCACACAGCTCTCCACTCTCCTTGATATAGTGCCACTGTCACGGCGTGGGGCGTGGACCCACTGGGCCATACCGCGTAGCGGGATAGCAGCTGGCCAAACAGGTATAATACAATGTCTATAGTTCAGAAAGGGTACCTGAGGCAATGTAGACAGTATCGGTGGATTCAGGCTAAGATGAGGCTCTGACAGAAGACAGACACCCGGCGGGGTGCGACACAATAGATGCAGCGGAGGGCACAACACGACTCCAACTCTTGAAGGCACAGAGGCACGGCAGCACGGGATACAGGGTACAGGCAGCAGGAACGAGTAACACTGGGAACTGGAAAACACTAGGAGACAATTTGCAAGGACAAACTAAAGGTAAAACACAACAACGCACAGGCAAATATCGAGAGGGCAGAGCCCCTTTTATAGTCCAGCAGCATTCTGGGCTAATTGCAGCTATTCTGCAAATGTGTGCGTACTGGCCCTTTAAGACTGTGCGCGCGCCCTGTGGGAGACAGTCTCCGGACCAGGAAGTGAGTGTCGGCGTCTCCCAGGATGGAGATGCCACCGGGAACTCGCTCGTACATAACCGCGGCCGTCAGAGGGTAAGTGTCACGTAGGGTTCGTGGACCCACAGGGCCGTACCGCCTTGGCGGTATGGCAGCTGGCCAACAGGGCGCAGGTCAGAGTCTATAGTTCATATAGGGTACCTGTGGCAGCTCGGACAGTAGCAAGGCAGGCTTGGCTGGGACTAGGCAGCAGGTAGACGTCAGGCGTGGAGTAGCAGGACAGGCGTGGTATACAGCACAGCACGGCAACAGCTCAACATGGCACTAGATCAGGTTACAGGAACAGGGAACACTGGGAGCAGGAAACACTAGGGGACCATTTGCAAGGCAAACTTAGGATACGACAACAACGCTCAGGTGTGGGAGGAAGGGGCTGAGACCTTCTTATAGCCCAGGGTGCTTCTGGGAACAATCAGCTAAATCTCCCACATGCGTGCTGTCTGGCTTCTTGAGTCTGGACTGAGCTCGCGAGCGCACCCTGGTGGTCACTGTGGAACAGGATGGCTGTATGTGCAGACATCTCTGGAGAGAAGGGCGTCGACTGGATGGAAGGAGTTCGTGGTCAGCGACCACGGACGTTACAGTATCCCCCCTCTTATGCCCCCTCCTCTTGGGACCAGAACGAGAGAGAAACCTCTTAATGAGGGTAGGAGCGTTGAGATTCTCTTCTGGCTCCCAGGAACTCTCTTCTGGACCAAACCCCTTCCAATCTACTAAAAAGGTTCTTCCACTTACTTTTTTGATGTCCAGGATCTCCTTAACCTCGAAGATGTCTGAAGGACCGCTGGAGGCAACCGCAGGGCTAGGAGTCTTGGTAAAGCGGTTCAGAACCACCGGTTTCAGAAGAGAGACATGGAAGGAGTTGGGGATCTTGAGGGTAGGAGGCAGCCGAAGCTTGTAGATGACAGGGTTGATCTGCTGCAGGATCTCGAAGGGTCCGATGAACCTGGGAGCAAATTTGTACAACAGCACCCTCGGTCGAATATCCTTGGAGGACAGCCAGACTTTCGTGCCAGGAAGAAACTGAGGAGCTTCTCTTCTCCTTGTGTCCGCCCTCCGTTTCATACGGTCGACCGCCAGCAGGATGGAGGATCGAGTCTGCTGCCAGATCTGCAGAAAGTCCCTAAAAGCCGTGTCAGCAGCTGGTACCTCGGACGTATCAGGCATCGGGAGAGGAATTCGTGGGTGTTGGCCGTAGACAATGAAGAACAATGTCTTTTGTGTGGACTCACTGGTGTGCTTGTTGTACGAGAATTCAGCCCACGGAAGCAACTGCACCCAGTCATCATGCTGCTTAGAGATGAAGTGGCATAAGTAGTTCTCCAAGATCTGATTGATCCTCTCCACCTGGCCATTGGACTGAGGATGGTAGGCCGATGAAAAGTCCAACTTTACACCTAGGAGTCCGCAGAGGGCTCTCCAGAACTACGATGTGAACTGAACCCCCCAATCAGACACAATATGCTGCCGTAGGCTGTGCAGGCGGAAGATGTGTTGGATGAACAGCTTGGCCAGTAGAGGAGCAGAAGGAAGACCGGTCAGAGGAACGAAGTGGGCCATCTTCGAAAATCGATCCATCACAACCCAGAGAGCACTGCATCCAGCAAAGAGAGGCAGGTCAGTAATAAAGTCCATAGCTATATGCTGCCAGGGAGCATCGGCCACAGGCAATGGCTGGAGCAGGCCAGCAGGTCTGGAGTGAGCGACCTTGTTAGCTGCACACACAGAGCAGGAGGAAATAAAGTCCAAAATGTCCTTGGGCAGCGTGGGCCATCAGAAATGATGGGCAATCAGATCTCGGGTCTTACGGGTCCCTGCGTGACCTGCCAGTCTAGAGGAGTGTCCACAGCGGAGGATTCTCCCTCGGTCAGCCAGGTGCACAAAAGTCCTCCCTGGAGGAATATCCCCAACTTGCAGGGGATTGACAGAGACAATGCAAGACGGATCAATAATGTTCTGTGGTATCTCCATGGTGTCCTCTGTCTTGAAAGACCTGGACAAGGCATCGGCCCTCACATTCTTGTCGGCCGGGCGATAATGGAGCTCAAACTGGAACGTCGTAAATAACAGCAACCACCTGGCCTGACGAGGATTCAGCCGGTGGGCCGTCTGGAGATAGGTGAGGTTCTTGTGGTCCGTAAAAATCAGGATGGGATGAGCTGCGCCCTCAAGTAGATGTCTCCACTCCTGCAGGGCCAACATGATGGCCAGTAACTCCCGATCCCCAATTGAGTAGTTGCGTTCTGCGGAAGAGAAGAGCTTAGAGAAATAACCACATACCATTGACTTGCCCTTGGAACCTCTCTGGAACAGGAGTGCACCAGCACCGACCGAGAATGCGTCCACCTCCTGCGAGAATTGTAGAGAAATGTCGGGATGATGGAGGATAGAAGCTGACATGAAGGCACTCTTCAGGCTATTGAATGCAGACTCTGCCTCAGGAGTCCACACCTTGGCGTTCATGCCCTTCTTAGTGAGGTCAGAAATAGGAAAAGTCAGTGAGGAGAAGTTTGGAATAAACTGTCTGTAAAAATTGGCGAATCCCAGAAAGCGCTGTATGGCCCTCAAGCCTTGATGGCGTGGCCATTGCAGAACAGACTTTACCTTTTCAGGATCCATCATGAGACCTCTATTCGAGACAATGTAGCCAAAGAAGGGCAGAGCATCCTTTTCAAACACAGACTTCTCCAACTTAGCGTACAGACGATTCTCTCTTGACCGCAGCAAAACTTGACGGACATGTCTCTGATGAGTCACAGGATCTGGAGAAAAAATCAAGATGTCATCAAGATAGACCACAACACAAACATATAGGAGGTCATGGAAAATGTCATTAACAAACTCCTGGAAGACCGCGGGAGCATTACACAGGCCGAAGGGCATTACTAGATACTCATAGTGTCCATCACGTGTGTTAAATGCAGTCTTCCATTCGTCACCCTGGCATATCCGGATTAGGTTGTAAGCCCCACGCAGGTTTAGTTTGGAAAAAATCTTGGCATCACATATACGATCAAATAATTCAGAGATCAGCGGCAACAGATATTTATTCTTGACCGTGATTTGGTTGAGACCCCTGTAGTCAATACAAGGATGCAGGGAGCCATCCTTTTTCTCGACGAAGAAGAACCCGGCTCCTGCCGGGGAGGAAGTCTTCCGCATGAAGCCTCTCTCCAAGTTCTCCTTAACATAGGTGGACATGAACAGAGTCTCTGGCAAGGAGAGAGGATGTTAGGGATCTGCCAGGTACTTCATCTAGGTATACTCCTGGGATTAATCAATCCACACCTGAGGCCAGACCTGTTCGACTGACACCATCTCCCACCAACCAGGGTGGCAGGCTCAGGAGTGGGAGAGCCTATCGCGGCCTGGTCTGTCGGAGTTAGCTCCGCCCCCTGTCCTTTATTACCTGCCCTGTTCTCTCCCTCTGTGCTTGTAATTCTTTTGGATTCCTGGCCCCACTGCTGCTTGCTCCAGCCTGCTTCTGCCGTGCTTCTGCCTTGCTGCAGTTCTGCTTGACCTGCTTTGCTTTGCCCTTAGCTTGCTTCTGTCTCCTTGCCCGCTTGGGAGTACTCACTTCGTCCTGGTCCTGACTGTCCATTCGCCGCTCCGTTTCCTCGTGGCGTTCCGTGGCTACTGCCCCTTCCCTTGCATGTTCCCTGTTTGTTTTCCTGTGCACTTAGACAGCGTAGGGACCGCCGCCCAGTTGTACCTCGTCGCCTAGGGCGGGTCGTTGCAAGTAGGCAGGGACAGGGCGGTGGGTAGATTAGGGCTCACTTTCCCTTCACCTCCTTCCTGCCATTACAGAGGATATATCCTACCATGAGGAAGGGATGCACCAGGGATCAGCTCGATAGGACAGTCATACGCCCGGTGTGGGGGCTGTGTCTCCGCCTCCCTTTTGCTGAAGACGTATGAAAATGCAGCATAATGACCAGGCAATCCTGCCAATGATCGAGGCAGAGAAGGCTGGACCGAACAAATCTGCGGCAGGCATCGACTGTGACACTCGGGGCCCCACTGGAGAACCTCTCCAGAGTTCCAGTCCAGGACTGGGGCATGTAGTCGGAGACAAGGCAGACCCAGCAGCACAGGGTTAACGACCTTGGACAGGACATAGAACGGTAGAAGTTCGGAGTGGAGAGCCCCTACTTGGAGCATCAGCGGCTTGCTCACAGCTATAACTGGGTCTGACAGAGGTAGTCCATTTACTGATGCAACCATCAACGGTCTCTCCAGAGGGGTAGTAGGTAATTGGATAAGGTCCACCAGGTCTCTTTAAATGAAATTAGCAGCGGATCCAGAGACCTGATGCGTTTTCTCACCGGACACTATGGTCACGGGTATGGACAACTTAGACAGGAGTCCTTCTTTACCCAAGGTTGTCTCTCCTACCAACCCTAGGCTTTGGGGCTTTTGGGGACACAGACACACAAGATGGCCTCTGAGGCCGCAGTAAAGACAGAGTCCCGAAGTGCGTCTGCGTTGTCTCTCCTGGGTAGATAGCTTACATTGGTCCATCCTCACAGACTCCTGAGGAGGATCGGCATCTGAGGACGGCAGGCGTTGCTGCAAGGTAGGGGCCAGACTAGGAAGGCCTCCCTCCTGACGAACCTCTTGGAGCCGTTCTCGGAGCCTTCTATGAATCCGGGCAGCCAGGAGGATGAGGTCATCCAGGGTAGACGGCAGGTCTCGAGCGGCAGGTTTGTCTTTAATCTTAGGAGACAGTCCATGCCAGAATGTAGCCACCAGGGCCTCATTGTTCCACAACAGTTCTCTTGCCAGGGTGCGGAAGTGGATAGCGTACTCGCCCAGAGAGATGTCTCCTTGGCGTAGGTTCAGCAAGGAAGCCGCAGCAGAGGAGACTCGTCCAGGCTCCTAAAACACAGTGCGAAATGTCTGGACAAACCCCTGGAAGTCACGAGTCTCTGGTCCTTGTCTCTCCCATATAGGGTTCGCCCATGCAAGGGCCTTGCCAGTAAGAAGAGAGATGTTGAAAGCGACCCTTTCGCCATCAGACGAAAATGCCCTAGAATACAGGCTGAAGTGGATCTGGCACTGGTTCAAAAATCCACGACTGGTACTTGCGTCTCCATCATAGCGGTCAGGAAGTGGCAAAGAAAAACGAGGATCAACACTGCCAGGAGGTGTAGTCTGAGGAACAGTACTGCCAGGAGGTGTAGTAGGAGGAACGGCAGCTCGTGCCTTCTGCCGACGTGCGAGAATGTTCAAGGCCTGGAGGAGTGGGTCCTGTCGATACCGGAGGTCTAGCATATCCGCCCGCATCTCCTGCGACGTCGTCATGGTCTTGGATCGACCAGCGGGGTCCTTGACCTGAGCGTACTGTCACGTAGGGTTTGTGGACTCACAGGGCAGTACCGGCCTTGATGGTATGGCAGCTGGCCAACAGGGCGCAGGTCAAAGTCTATAGTTCATATAGGGTACCTGTGGCAGCTCGGACAGTAGCAAGGCAGGCTTGGCTGGGACTAGGCAGCATGTAGACGTCAGGCGTGGAGTAGCAGGACAGGCGTGGTATACAGCACAGCACAGCAACAGCTCAACACGGCACTAGATCAGGAAACAGGTTACAGGATACAGGAACAGGGAACACTGGGAGCAGGAAACACTAGGAGACCAATTGCAAGACAAACTTAGGATACGACAACAACGCTCAGGCGTGGGATGAAGAGGCTGAGACCTTCTTATAGCCCAGGGTGCTTCTGGGAGCAATCAGCAAAATCTCCGTGCGTGCGCTCTGGCTTCTTGAGTCTGGACTGAGCTCGACAGCACACCCTGGTGGTCACTGTGGAACAGGATGGCTGTATGTGCAGACATCTCTGGAGAGAAGGGCGTCAACTGGATGGTAGTCAACGACCACGGACATTACAGTAAGTCAGGACGACGGTCCACGGCCACGGCCACAGCGAACCCCACCTGTTTCAGGTAGTGCCACACAGCTTTCCCCCTCCCCTTGTATATAATGTCACAAAGCTCCCCCTCCCCCTTGTATATAGTGTGACACAGCTCCATCCCCCCTTGTATATTGTGCCACACAACTCCCTACCGTGTATATAGTGTCACACAGCCCCCCATAAAATACAATTCTACTTACCTTGCCCCGTTCCCGCTATGGACGGAGCACTGCATAGCCTCTGGGCAGGGATGCTTGCGCAGGCCAGTGTGATGCAGGGATGTCACCATGCCGTCCTGCGCAGGGAGTCCTGATGACGCAGATACAATTGAATGTAGCTGTCGCTAGCATTGGGGCCCCCTCCTGGGTTAGCGACACTGCCGGGCATCAGTGGGCCCTTGCTGCCCGGCCCATTAATGTTATGTGCCGGGCGGCACGGGCCTCCTCATTCCTAGGGCATGGGGGCCCTGAGAGGATGAGGGACCTGTGCCGATCTATGCGCACAGCGTTTAGGGCAGCACAGCGGGCCCCCACCCCCTCCGAGCCCCTGTGCAGCCGAACTGGCTGCACAGGTGATATGTCCGCCCCTGACTCCACCTATCAAGTAGGCAATGTATGCTTTTAAAATGTTAAAGCAGAACATTGCCGTGTGCTTCTCACAAGATGTATTTTAACTCTCAACAGCTGTTCTAAACTGAATGTGCAAATCCTCATCAGATGACAGATGTTACACAGCTTCAGGCCTGGCAAGTACCAGTATGGGAGACTCCCTTTGCATCCAGAGGAGTCACTAAGTGGTAAAAAGCAAACTAAATAACCAAGTATGGGAGCTTGCGAGTGAGTCTGCTGTGCAAGATACATGTATGTTGTACGTTTGGAAGTCTCATTCATTTCAGGGGTAGCACTGCTGCAGAAAGACTTTTCCTCTGACAGATAGGGGGAAGTCTAATCCAGTAAGGAGGGGAATAGTGTAGTGTCCCACAGGAGCACTACTATGAAAACTATGTTTGTCTTCATGTGTTGTGTTATGCTGCCATCTACAGGTTCAGAAATGTTATGACATTGTGTTTCAGCCTATGCGGAGTGTTTTTCTATAATGTAACAGAAGCTGGGAGGAGTTAATTAGGGAGTGGTTAGAGTGGTGAGCTAGGAGGGGATGCAGCAGGAGGCACAGGGAAGGTGCTCCTGAGTTCAGCCATTTGCGGATTACAGAGAAAGACAGGCCTAAAGAGATTTATTGGAATAACAGCTCAAGGAGCCAGCAGAGTCCAGAAAGAGAGACTGTGAGTAGAGAGATAATAGCACTCCTGCATTTAGTATTGGGCTACACTGATTGAGCTGAATTTGGATGACATATTTGTATTGTACAATCTCCATCTTGAAAAGTAAAAGTGTGCTGCAAGCTCTCCTGATTAACTGCCACCACCGTCTCCTGTCTTCTATTTGCACTCTACACCAAGGGCACCCCAAATAACACCAGACAGGAGTCAGCCACCAAGGGAGTGCCCCGGGGGAAACAACAGTCATCATCATCATCTTGTGCAACCCCCTCATCACTGTGTGTGTGTGTCCCTGGGAGGTGGGAAGGCCTGCAAGGCAAAATACCACCGTGACACAAGACAGAGAGCCCAGTATCCACCATTTTGGGTTCCTGCATTCCCCGCCACCCACGGGCCACCACATAACATTTTGGCGTCACGAACAGGATGTCTATGGCCTCTGTGCCTTATGAACTAAGTCAGCGCTGATGCGTCACAGCCGGAGCCAGATTATCGCAGCCGGAGCAGAGTTACAGACATTTCGCTACAGCCGGAATAAAAGTTTCCCGCCAAGTCGCCGCCATATTGGAAGTGGCAAGGAGCTGCGCAAGAGAACCCGCGAAAACAGCGGAGCAGCTAAGAGAAAGCTGGTGAGTGCCTGAATAGGCCAGTAAATGAGATTTAAAGTAAAAAGTGGCAGTTAACAGTGTAGAGACACCGGAAAAGATATCCGGAAAAGAGGCTTAGTGCATAGCCTGAAATTGAACACCCGTTGCTAGGGGTTACTGTAGGACTTATTGCAGAAAATGTCTGACGACGGAGATAACGGCTCTCCAAGCCCCAGTGGGTCACCTCCAACAGCGCAAGTGATGCCACTCACTATGCCCTATTACTTTGGAGCACCATGGCTTCCTCGCTACAAAGGCGAAGTTCATTCCCTGAGGGAATTCAAAGAGAAGATGCTGTCCATGTTCCGTTTGTATCCTGTCTCAACAGACCAGAGGGTTGAGATATTGATAGGACAACTAGAGGGCGCAGCATTAAGAGAAGTGAAATCCTGGCCCAGAACAGAGAAAAAAACAGTGGAACAGATACTGGACCGATTGCGTGCCACATTTGAAGTAAGGACTGTGGCAGAGCTCAAGATGAGATTCTTTGGAAAGAAGCAGCAGCCCGGTGAGTCATTGAGAGACTTTGCTTTATCCCTGCAGGAGGCCCAGCGGGCAATTATGCAAGTAGAACCCTTAGAGGCTGCAGAGGCTGACAAGGCCTTAAGGGAGCAGTTTGTTGAAGGAGCTGCATCTGAAGCTCTTAAAAGTCAGCTCAGAATGTTGGCCTCCCAGAACCCAAGCTGTATCTTCTTGGACTTTAAAGAGCTCGCAATTAGAATCCTGGGGACTGAAGCCGCAGCGGTTCAAGCCAAAGTTTTCCCCTATTCCATAGAGACTCCTACGGAGTCGCAAGTAGATCATCCTACAGCAGCGGGAAATCAAGTTGCACTAGCTCAGTGTGCTCACATGCAAGCTCAAGATCCAGTTGGTGAACTGAGGGACCAAATTGCTGTCCTCACCAAGAGCCTCAGTAAAATGTGCCAGAAAATGGAAGATATGGAGCAACGCCAGAAAGAAAGCCGCCGCTACTCCAGTAATAGGTTCAGTAACCGATCAGAAGGGGGAAGTTACCGGAATTTGGGTAGACGCTCTTCTGACAGATTTGATACCACCGGAAGACCCATTTGTCGTAGGTGTCAAAGAGCTGGCCATATTGAAAGAGAATGTCGTCAGTTAAACGACAATCCCCCGAGGCAGAGGACCGCCCCTCGGGAGGAAGACCAATAGGTCCCACAACACCAGAATGGATTCCCCGGTACATTGGGCAGTGTCCAGTGATTACGATCCACCTAAATGGGATCCCACTGTTGGCCTTACTGGACACTGGCTCTCAAGTCACCACTCTGCAGAGAAGTTGGTTTGAGAAGTACTGGGACCTCGACCAGCTGATACAACCCCCAGACACGTGGCTTAACATTGTAGCCAGTAATGGACAATCGATACCCCATCGGGGCTACTGGGAACCCACGATCCACATGGGAGAAACTGAACTGCCCCAGCAAGGCGTAATTGTAGTGAACGTCTGGGATGATGACTTTCCACCAGTGGTGCTGGGCATGAATGTTCTTAGGAATTGCTATGAAGAGATGCTAGATGCCCTACACCGAGCACTTTCTACAGTCCCTGTCTCCAATCAAAATGCAATTCAGCATGCTATCCGTCTCTTGAATGCCCAACAGAGGTTCACGAATGAAAAGGGTGAGATCTGCCGTGCCCGCATCATGGACTCACAACCAGTGACTCTGGAACCAGAGACGGAAACCATTCTGTGGTGTCGAGCTCGTCCGGGTTTGCAAGGTCAAGATTACCAGGCCCTTGTGGAACCTCTTCTTCTGGAAGATCATCCGACCGTGCTAGCAGCCAGAAGTCTAGTGACTGTTTCTAATGGGAGGGTACCTATTCGCCTCCTGAACATTGGTGATACGGCTGTGGTACTGAGTAAATACCGTCCAGTTGCTAAGCTCTCACAGGTCTTCTTCCAAGATGTCTGGAGCCCTGAGACTACAGTGTTCCAGCAAGCTACCCAGAATCAAGTTACCCCTGAGATGACAACAAAACCCTGGTGGACCGAGATCCATGTTGGCGATGCTAATACTACCGAAGAGGAGATCGAAGGAGCCCTGATGGTGGCCAAAGACAATCAACAAGCCTTCAGTAAACATCCTATGGATTTTGGGAAGGCTACTATCATTGAGCACACCATCCCTACAGGCGTCCATCCACCCATCAAAGAAAGGTACCGTCCCCTTCCACCAGCCATGTACCAGCCAGTGAAGAAAATGATTCGGGAGATGAAGGACGCAGATGTGATTCGGGAGAGCTACAGTCCATGGGCTGCACCCCTAGTCCTGGTGAAAAAAAAGGATGGCAACATTAGATTCTTCGTGGACTACCGCAAAATCAATAATATCACTCACAAGGATGCGTATCCCCTGCCACGCATTGAAGAATCCCTGACTGCTTTGGGGTCTGCTGCCTACTTCTCAACTCTGGATTTGACCAGCGGGTATTGGCAGGTACCTATGGCTCCCGAAGATAGGGAAAAGACTGCTTTCACTACTCCCATGGGCTTGTTCGAGTTTAATTGTATGCCCTTTGGGCTATGCAATGCCCCGGGAACCTTCCAGAGGCTGATGGAACGCTGCCTGGGTCACCAAAACTTCGAGACCGTCCTCTTGTACCTGGACGACGTAATCATCTACTCAAAGACTTATGAGGAACACCTACAGCACCTGGCAGAAGTCCTCAAAACCCTCATCAAATATGGCCTGAAAGTGAAACCCTCCAAGTGTCATCTCCTGAAGCCGGAAGTCCATTACTTAGGCCATGTCGTGAGTGCAGAAGGAGTGGTTCCTGATCCAGGCAAAGTAGCAGCAGTAAAGAGCTGGCCAGCCCCTACCACAGTCAAGGAGGTGAGAAGTTTCTTGGGATTTGCAGGGTATTATAGACGGTTCATCCCACACTTTGCCCAGATTGCAGAACCCCTCCAGGGATTGTTAAGAGGTCACTCCAAGGAAGCTATGAAGAGAAGGATCCCGATTGAGTGGGCTGAAGCCCATGAAGCCGCTTTCCAGAAGCTGAAGCAGCTGTTAACCGAACCACCTATCCTGGGATATCCTGACTACAACCAACCCTTTAGGCTGTATACTGATGCCAGCCAGAAGGGATTGGGGGCCGTCCTGTCGCAGGTACAGGACCAGAAAGAGAGAGTCATCGCTTATGCCAGCAGAGGTCTTCGAGGCGCTGAACGGAACGACCAGAATTATAGTTCCTTTAAGCTGGAATTCCTGGCCCTTGTGTGGGCAGTGACCGAAAAATTTAAAGATTACCTGGCTGCAACACCCTTCATCGTCTTCACGGATAATAATCCGCTGGCCCACTTGGATACAGCGCGACTGGGAGCTCTTGAACAGCGATGGGCATCCAGACTGGCGAATTATCAGTTTGTGATCAAGTACCGGACTGGTGCGTCCAACGTGAATGCCGATGCCTTATCCCGTTTGCCTGTGGGTGAAGAACTGGTCCGATGTAATGATGAATGGGAAGAGGTAGAGATGCCTACATTCTATGCTCAGTTTGCAACCCAGAATTCGGTGATCGCTCAGAGGAAGCGAAACGAACATCCGCAACCAAATCTTCCTGACTGCTCCCAAGATTCCAGACAGTGGGCTAGATTCCAACGGGAGAGTAGAAACCTACAGGAATTGCAGACTTCCCTTCTTCAGAAGAGGACTCCGGACCGAATACGTAGAGGTCAAGCTGATCAGGAATTAATTTGTCTATGGAGACTGAGGAATCGACTTTTCGTGTCCAGAGGTCTACTACAGAGGACTGCCCTTGATCCCGTAACGGGTGAGCGTCTACATCAAATTGAGGTACCCCGGCGAGATTCCAAATCCATCTTGGAAGCCTACCATGACAGATCGGGACACTTTGGGGTTCATAAAACGGAAGATACCATACGCCGACGATTTTACTGGATTGGCATGAGAGACGACATAGAGAAGTGGTGCCGAGAATGTCCCACCTGTGCTCAGAGCCGAGGAGAGCGTCATGACCAGAGAGCCCCACTTCACCCCATCATCAGTCATAGACCGCTGGAACTGGTAGCCATTGACCATGTCAAGTTTGAACCAAGCCGCACTGGGTATACTTATGCTATAACTATAATTGACCACTATACGAAGTTCGTGGTAGCTATGCCAGTGAAAGACCTGACTGCCAAGACCACCGCTGCCATCTTTTGGAAGAATTTCGTACTCCCCTATGGCTGTCCGGACAAGATCCTGACTGATCGTGGTTCCGCATTTGAGTCTCAACTGTTCCACGAGTTGTGTTCCCTCTATGGCTGTCAGAAGCTGAGAACTACCGCTTATCATCCACAAGGTAATGGCTTATGTGAAAAGATGAACCAGACTCTTATTGGGATGTTAAGAACTGTTCCGTCCCAGAAGAGGGCTGATTGGCCGACTCTCCTGCCAGAATTGGTGTACCTGTATAACAACACTGTGCACTGCTCCACAGGGTACACTCCTTACTATCTCCTGTTTGGCCGTCAGGGCAAATTGCCTTCGGACTTGGCCATGGATGTCGAAGTTCCAGATACTATCAACCCCCTGCCAAACACAGAGTGGGTGAGTGATCACCAGCGTCGCCTGGCTGAAGCCAACGAGATTGTGGAAAGACGGATGGAAGATGCTCGTCAAAGGCAACAAGCAGGTTTTGATCAAAAGGCCGAAGCAGAACCCTTCCAAATTGGAGACCGTGTGTGGCTGAAAAACAACCATCGTTCAAGTAAGTTGGACAGCAAGTGGCAGAAAGAACCATACACAATTAAGTCCATCCCGCACCCTGGGACTGATGTCTATGAGATTGTGCGCGAAGGCCGAGATTCCCAAGTCGTCCACCGTAATCGTCTCAAGCTCTGCCTAAAGGAAGAGGTACCAGCAGAACCACAGACAACTGAGAAATCTCCTGCAGCTGAACCGCTACCGCCAACAACTAGTATGTCCCCTCTTGATTGGCTGTTCCAACCTTGGCTGTCTATTTTTGTTCCAAGAACTGTTCTTGATCCCGGCGAAGACCAAGTGACCTCGTCATCCGAGTTCCGGCCTGGTCCAGAGGAATCCAGGGACCCTGAAATTGTTATAGAGGAGCCCCTGAGGAGATCTGATAGAGCTACCCGAGGTAAGATGCCAGCTCGATATCAAGATTGAACTGTTGAATCTGAGACTTCATTTTTGGATTATCCTTCACCAGAGACATTGTATTGTTTGCATCCCAATTGGGTAACAAGCCCTTCATTTTCCCCAGTTCATATGACAAGGACTCTTGGACATTTTCCCTGTTCAGCATTATATCCTCATATTCCTCAGAGACTGTATGGACTCTTAGTTTATTATTGCAATTGTGATTAACCTTTGTTTTAGGTTAACCTGCCGCCTGGAGAGTCGGACGCCGAGGACGGCTTTATTTAAAGAGGGGGTGTATGTAGTGTCCCGGAGGAGCACTACTATGAAAACTATGTTTGTCTTCATGTGTTGTGTTATGCTACAATCTACAGGTTCAGAAATGTTATGACATTGTGTTTCAGCCTATGCGGAGTGTTTTTCTATAATGTAACAGAAGCTGGGAGGAGTTAATTAGGGAGTGGTTAGAGTGGTGAGCTAGGAGGGGATGCAGCAGGAGGCACAGGGAAGGTGCTCCTGAGTTCAGCCATTTGCGGATTACAGAGAAAGACAGGCCTAAAGAGATTTATTGGAATAACAGCTCAAGGAGCCAGCAGAGTCCAGAAAGAGAGACTGTGAGTAGAGAGATAATAGCACTCCTGCATTTAGTATTGGGCTACACTGATTGAGCTGAATTTGGATGACATATTTGTATTGTACAATCTCCATCTTGAAAAGTAAAAGTGTGCTGCAAGCTCTCCTGATTAACTGCCACCACCGTCTCCTGTCTTCTATTTGCACTCTACACCAAGGGCACCCCAAATAACACCAGACAGGAGTCAGCCACCAAGGGAGTGCCCCGGGGGAAACAACAGTCATCATCATCATCTTGTGCAACCCCCTCATCACTGTGTGTGTGTGTCCCTGGGAGGTGGGAAGGCCTGCAAGGCAAAATACCACCGTGACACAAGACAGAGAGCCCAGTATCCACCATTTTGGGTTCCTGCATTCCCCGCCACCCACGGGCCACCACAATAGCAGTACAGGGCAGGCCAGACAAGAGGTGGTAGTGGGGGAATTGATTATTAGGCTGGGTTCACACAACCTATTTTCAGGCGTAAACGAGGCGTTTTACGCCTCGAATTACGCCTGAAAACACGGCTCAAATACGTCGGCAAACATCTGCCCATTCATTTCAATGGGTTTGCCGATGTACTGTGCCAACGACCTGTAATTTTACGCGTCGCTGTCAAAAGACGGCGCGTAAAATAACAGCGTCGTCAAAGAAGTGCAGGACACTTCTTGGGACGTAATTTGAGCCGTTTTTCATTGACTTCAATGAAGAACAGCTCCAAATTACGGCCGTAATTGACGCCTTGCAAAACGCCAGCCGCAATTGTCGTTATCGTGTGCACATACCCTTAGAGGAAAATATAGGGTAATCTGTCACATAGACTTGGATCGCTGAACAGTGTGTTGTCTTCCTGGCGATTGAGTTCAACATATCGCGGATTAGGTTGATAGATTTCTGGGAGGTGCTGGTTAGAACCCAGCTGCCATGATGAAGATTGGCACTAATGACAAAGTTAGATGGAAGGTAGATGGAATAAAAATTATTTCAGGGACTTAGGCCATAAGCTTAGGGCAAGGACCTCAAACATATTATTTTCTAAAATACTACCTGTACCATGTGCCACACCAGAGAAGCAGCGGGAGATTAGGGGGTTAAACAAGTGGCTCAAGAATTAATTTAGGAAGTGGGGGTTTGGATTCTAAGAGAACTGGACCTACTTTTCTATTGACTATAGACTCTACGGTAGGGATGGGCTGCACCTGAATGGGGAGGGTACAGCTGTGCTTAGGGAGAAGATGGCTAGAAGGGTTGAGGAGTATTTAAACTAGGGAATGGGGAAGGGCAACTACACATATAGTGGACAAAATAGTGTAGATCGAGAACTGGGACTTATTGAATTTGGGGGTGGGAAGTTAAATAGGTAATAAAGATATGTTTAAAATAAACATATACCCAAAAAAAACTCTAAATTGTATGCTGACTAATAATAGAAGCCTAACAAATAAAAATGGTAAAATGGTATTAATATTGTCAGAGTAAAAGTATGAGCTAGTGGAAGAAACATGGCTGGATAATAGCTATGACTTGGTGGTTAACTTACAGGGTTACAGTTTGTTCAGAATGCATCGTAAAAACCGCAAGGGGAGGGGTAAGTCTTGTCTAAAGGCCACACTACTGGACGATATCTGTAAGGGAAATGAACATGTGCAGTTTCTATGGGTGGAAATAAACAGAGGGAAAAGCAATAATAAAGTACTTATAGGGGTTTGCTATAAGCCACCAACTATAACAAAATCACAAGAAAATCTACTACTAAGGCAAATAGACGAGGCAGGAAATCACAGTGAGGTTGTTATTATGGGGGACTTCAACTACCCTGATATAAATAGGAAACTGAAACCTGTGAATCTTATCAATGAAACCGGTTTCTGTCAATGTCTACCTTTCCCAACTGGTGCAGGACCCAACTAGGGGGAGGACCCTTTTTGGACTTTATATTTATCATTAGACTTGACATCTGAATCAACATTGCAGGCTGAACCGGATGTACTTATGTCTTTTTTTTTAGCCTTACATATTATGTTACAACACTATCTAGCACCCTCCGTAGCTTTCCCTTTGTACCTCCCTGGGTGTCCTATTATCAGTCCCAAAAACGGTAATCGCCTAATTAACATATTAACACTCATCGTTTACATATTTTTGCTGTCGCCTTTCTTACCCAGGGCTGCCTATCGACCTAGGCCTGCTGTGCCTACAAGTGAATCTGGCCCTGGTTGCAATGATTACTGCCAAAGTTATAACCAGTTATTGGTTAAAGGCTATGTACACCTTTGAAATCGTGTTTTTTTTTAAAATAAAATTGTTGTATATCAGTGTTATTGGTGCATCTTCCTAAATACATTTTATTAAAAATGATTTTATTTTTTGAGCTACAGCTGCTTTGTATTCTGTATACAGAGCAGCTGTATCTAGCGCCAAAACCTGTATCTGTCAGGTCAGCGGGACTGACGGGTTCTGTGAAAGTGGGTCCTGCGTGTCTCTGACACACAGCATCGAGCTGCTATCGATCACATCTAAGTTCATAACTTAGATGTGATCGATTACAGGTGAATCCTCCGTGTCACAGACAAGCAGGACCCGCTTTCACAATAACCGGTCAGTCCCGCGGATCTGACGGATTCAGGTCTTAGCAAACGATACAGCTGCTCTGTATACAGAATACAAAGCAGCTGTATCTCAAAAAGTTAAAATATATTTTGATAAAATTTATTTAGGAAGTTGTACCAATCACACTGATGCACAATTTTATTTTAAAAAAACAAAACTATTTCAAAGGTGTACATTAAGGGGGCAGATCAGTTTTCACATGATATGGGTATTGACAATTTGTGTTCCTCACATAGTTTGTATGTACTTCTATTGTAATAAACAATGTAGCAAATGTACAAATAGTCTTCATTAAAAAAAAAAATATTTTCAATTTTGTGTATACAGCTCCTATGCAGATCTCTATGACTTGATGGTTACAGGCTATGTATATAGTCTGATCCTCCAGTCATATGTTACTTCACTCCCTCTGCCATACCTCCCAACCGTCCCATATTCAGCGGGACAGTCCCGGATTCCGGGCGGTGTCCCCCTGTCTTGGGCGGCCGGACGTATGTCCCGCTGTCAACCTTATTCTGAAGCAGGGAATCATCAGCTCCCTGCTTCAGAATTAGTTTATAGCAGAGGAGCAGAGGGAGCTCCTCCGCTCGCCGAGGACTCCCTGGGCACAGCGCTACTTTAAGTGCTGTGCTCGGGGGAAGCCCTTGACGTTACTGTCCATATATGGACATTGACGTCAGTGGCTTCTCCTGGAGCGGAATATCCGGCCATTGTCGGCAACGGGGATTCCACTCAAGGAGTAGCCACTGACATCACTATCCACATATGGAAAGTACAGCCAGGGCTACCCAGAGCACAACGCTTAAAGTAGGGCTGTGCCCGGGGAGTCTCCCTCTGCTCCTCTGCTACGAACTAATTCTGAAGCATGGAGCTGATGGTTCCCTGCTTCAGAATTAGTGGCTACTCCTTGAGTGTAATCCCCGTTGCCGTTGATCTGGACGGAGATTCCGCTCCTAGAGGAAACCCCTGAGGTCACTGTCCAAATATGGACATTGACGTCAGGGGCTCCTCCTGGAGCGCAATCCTTGGCCAGAGTCGGCGACAGGGATTCCGCCCAAGGAGCAGCCACTGACGTCACTGTCCATATATGGACAGTGACATCAGGGCTTCCCTCTATGCTCTGGCTCGGGATTCCGCTCCTAGACGGAGTCCCAATGGCGCTATCTACAGGGGGTGTGTGGCACTATCTTCAAGGGGGGTGCGGCACTAGCTACATGGACACTGTGGCACCATATACGGACACTATCTACAGGGGGCAATATGGCACTATGTACATGGGCACAATCTACATGGGCACTGTGTCACTATCTACAAGGGCACTGGCACTAGGGGCAGCTAATGGGGCATTATACTGTATGGGGGCATTATGCTGTATGGGGAAATTTGTTTGGCCGTTATACTGCATGTGGGCATCTGTATGGGCATTATACTGCATAGGAGAATCTGTGTGGGCATTATACTGTATGGGTGCATCTATGGGGCATTATACTGTATGGTGGCAGTTAGAGGGCATTACACTGTTTGGGGGCAGCTATTTTGTATTATTCTGTGTGGGAGGCACTATGGAAGCATGATGCTGTGTGGGCTGAATCGGGTGTGTATTGAGTGAGATTAGAGGCATGGCTTAAAATAAAAAAATTTGGCACAACGAGCTATTCGCGCCGGATCGGTTGTCCCTCTTTGTGATACTTAAAAGTTGGGAGGTATGCCCTCTGACTCCACTTAACTTACCTACAAACAGAAGATTTGCAAGGAGCAGATAGGAAATTGCTATAATTCATTATGGTTCCGTTATTGTGTCTTTTTTTTTTTTGCATACGTGTTTTTTCCCTGTTTAAGTCAAATACAGTTTGTGAACAAGATTCTATAAAATCACATTCAGTACAATAGAACGTTTTGCTTCTGCAGTAAATGACAACACATGTGAAAATAGCCTTAGGCTCTGGTCATACTAGCTTCTGATGCAATGTTCACATGTGGCAGATTTATTGTCGATTTTCCATGCAGACTTTGCACCAAGCATACTGTACAATGTATGTAACAGCATTCAGTAGAATGCATGTAAATAGGTTAAGTAAAGTCCATTCACACACAGTGGAAAAAATGTCAGTGTATATTTGAGAGCATGCTGTGGAATTTTCCAATATACTCTTTTTGTTCCAGATTTAGCCACTTTCCAAATTTCACGTGCTCCATTGCAAAAGATCAGATCTGTGATAAAATCTGCTTGTAGATCCACATCATCATATAGCGCTGACAACTATAGAAACTAGAAACTCTGACAGAACTCCTTATTGTAAATGTGAACTGAGCTTTACATACTGTAAGTGTTAATAGAGCCAGACTCGGTCCACATCTCATGGATGTTCAGTGTATATGCTTAAGAAAACAAAAAACATGTACTGCAGATCTATGCATCTATATGCCTATACTGTTGCATATGTCTGCTATTGACTTCCATTATAAAAAAAATTTATGTGGATATAGAATGTATATCATAAGAGCACCTCCCAACTTTTAACAATTGTAATGAGGGACTATTCATGCAGCGTGCCTGACACATTTCTTTTAACGTCAATCCATGCCTCTAACCCTGCCCAATTCCCCTGCATGCACACACGGGTCACTTTGTGCCCCACACAGTAATAGTGCCCTCCTTTGGGTAACAAACAGTTAGAGTGCTCCTTTGTGCCCCACATATTTTCATTGTGCCCTCTTTTTATGGCACACAGTAATAGTGACCCCCACACAGTGATGTTATCTCCTTAGTGCCCCCTCACAGTAATAATGCCTACTTAGTGCCCCGACACAATATCATGCCCCCAGAGTGTCACCACACAGTATCATGCCCTCATAGTGCTTCCACACAATATCCTGCCCCCGCAAATTTTCATGCTCCTATAGTGCCTCCACACAGTATTATGCACCCATAGTGCCCCTACACAGTATTAGTCCACCATAGTGCCCCCACACAGTATCAGTCCCCCATAGTGTCCTCACACATGTGGCCAGCAGATGCGTCACGGTAAATGGTAGAGCAAGAAGCTCCCAGCTCCTTGCTCCACCATTGTATTTAACTTTATCTGGGTCCTATAAGGATTGGCCGAAAACCAGGACTGTCCAACTGGATACGGGATCTTTGGGAGGTAAACCTTAAGGTGTCATCTACACATTGCGGATTTAGGTCTCTTTCATATGACAGCTTTTTATACAGCATTCTGTATCAGTATTTGTAAGCCAAAACCAGAAGGGGGTTCAAAACATGGAAGAGGTACAGATCTTTCCATTATACTTTTTCTCTGTTATGTTCCACTCCTGGTTTTGGCTATCAAATACTTTGCAAAATAATGACAAAAATACTGCCATGTGAAAGTAGCCTTAGGGTGGCCTTACATGCAGAATTTTTAGGAAAAACGCCACTTGTTTTGTCACATTTTTTCTGGCCTTTATTTTTTTTCCTACAAAAAAGCCCTGCGGCCAGATGTTAGCTTGAATTCAATAGGGAATAATTAAACTCACTTCAAACACTGCATTTTTTTTGTAGCTTTTTTAATTTTGTCTACATTTTTTTTTTGCTCAGTGGCGTTATTTCAAATTCACAGCAAGTAGTATAGTGACTTTTTTCTCTCATAAACACCCATAAGTTGTTTTGCCTCTTCAAAAAAACACACGTGTCAATGTGATTTTCATATGATTTGCAAAGGGGGCTTCAGGACATTGTATGCGACGCAGCACATATTGTCTTGATTTTGAAGCCCACTCACCACTATATTCTTCCCTTGCCTATCACTGGGGTCCCTGTCCTACATAAGTCCTACAGAAGTCCACCCTGCCCTCCTTCCTGTGCCTGAGCGTTGTTGTGTCTACCCATGTTCATTATTGCAAATGGTCCCTTAGTTGTATCCTGTGTTCCTGTATCTTGTATCCAGTATCCTGTAATTGTGTTTGTTTCTGAGCGAAGTCTAGTGTTGCAGTCGAGTTCATCCTCTGTGCCACGTGTCACCTGCCACGCTACGTGTCATCTGCCACGTCACGTGTAATTTGCCACGCCAAGTGTCATCTGGGCCAAGTGTCATCAGTGCCTGCTACTCCTTGTGTCTGCTACGCCACGTGTCTGCTACGCCACGTGTCTGCTACGCCGAGTGTCTGCCAAATCATCTATCCAGGTACTCTTGTCCTAGAGACTGTTATTGACTATACTTTAGCCAGCTGCTACTCTGCTACGGCGGAGCGGCCTAGTGGGTCCACATAACCCAAAGCCGTGACATTCAAAATACTAGTTAAATCTGCAATTTGTGAATAAGGCCTCATGTATGCTTTTTTTTGGTGTGAAAAGCATAGTTGATTTTTCAGTAGTTTTGTTAACAGTTAAAAAAAACCAAAATGTATTCTGATGTAAACTAGCTAAACGTTTGCCAAAAAGACACCCTTTTTTTTTTTTTTTTTACATATCTCTCCCACAGAAATTATATGGAAACATTACATTACAAACATATACACAGAACGTGCTCAGTGAACATAGTGTGAACAGAGCCTTTTGTTATGAACCTTGTGTGTGTTTATTATTTAGGTCTCCTTTTTGTTTTATATTATTATCCTAATAAACTAGAAACGTCTGAAAGCAAAACATTGACATTTATGATTCACACTTTATTTTTAAGTAGTTTGCAATGAGGTATAATACTATACACCTAACTACTAAATATGTCCTGCTGCCGAGCCTCTGAGAAAATGAGCTGCTTTACTTTCTAATTTAAATTTGTTCCTCACCACATTGCTTTATAGGCTCCAATTTTTAGGGAGTAGCCGTGCCTTACATAAGTATGTAATTTTCCTTTACATGCCGTGAAAATGTACAATTACATGGTGCACACAGTCTACGGCACAGCAGCCATTAACTACAAATATCCACACTCAATCAACCAGACATCTTACTCTACAGTATACATCTTCTATACTAAGCAGAAATAGAAAAATAAAAGCAGAAAATTGTTTAAAGGAAAGTATACGACATTGATGTGGACTAGCAGTAGAAGCACAATATAATTGAAAAAAGAAAGCAAATATGGCACTCAAGAAGAAGAGTCCTGTGGTGGCATAAGAAAACAAACAAGTGGAAATTCCCTCATTGAGAGGTTTATTACATAGGTAAATACTTAGCACATATAATGGGAGGTGAGTGTTATAATATGTCATATTCACTCTTGACAAGGAAAATCTATTACATTTATTAAAATGGGAATATTTAGTAGAGTATTACTTTTACAAAACGACTATTCTCCTTGGATGTTCAAAGGAAATGTGCACCTTTGTCAAAGAGACATGTCCAAAGATAATATCAGTGGTGGTCCGAAGGCCACGAAATGTGTTCAATCTGGAGCAATGCAGACAATCCATTGACTGTAATGGCCCATTAGTGGGCCCCATGTATGAAAACTACTGCAGATAAGAACGGGTAGTCTTCCCCAGCTAATCTGATCACAACCTATCTGATCACTGCTTTAAAAAATAAAAGCTGAAATGTGGTATGTTGCGATGGGCAAAACCTATACTTCTTGTCTATACCAAAAACTCATTTTTTCAAGTTTTTTTTCTAGACAATAATCATGCTACTTTGCATTAACAATATTACAGTTTAATCAAATAAAGGTTATTCTTTATATATAAATGATAAAATATGCCAATATTTTCTTTGTATTAATTTCTCACAGTTTTCAATATGTTTGCTTGCTGTCATTCAATAGGAACCTTCTTTCTATTAGGGCATATGAACATCACAGAGGGGTTCTCCAGCTCAGGACACCCTCTATGAACCAGAATGTAGAGTCGCTCTATAAGTGAGAATCCCACTCTGGCGGGAAATTTATGTGAATGGCCGCCATGTAATGCTACGTGGCTGCTACGGGGAAAAAGCATATCTAAACACAGATTCCCCTGGCGATAACAGAGGAAACCGAGATTGTTGTTTATTAAACATCTCATTCCAGCCTTAGGACTTGTTCACACAAAGGTGTGTCTGGCAAAAGACTACACCGTGTTCCAAATTATTATGTACATTGGATTTAAGTGTCATAAACGTTTAATTATTCGTTTTTCAATGAAACTCATGAATGGTATTGTGTCTTAGGGCTCTTTGGATTATTGTAATCAATCTCAGACACCTGTGATAATTAGTTTGCCAGGTGTGCCCAATCAAAGGAAAACGACTTAAGAAGGACGTTCCAAATTATTAAGCAGGCCACAGGTTTCAAGCAATATGGGAAAAAAAAGGATCTCTCTGCTGCCGAAAAGCGTGAAAACATTGGATATTTCAATAAAACCTAAGCGTGATCATTGTACTGTGAAAAGATTTGTGGCTGATTCAGAGCACAGACGGGTTCGTTCAGATAAAGGCATAATGAGGAAGGTTTCTGCCAGACAAATTAATAGGATTAGGAGAGCAGCTGCTAAAATGCCATTGCAAAGCAGCAAACAGGTATTTGAAGCCGCTGGTGCCTCTGGAGTCCCGCGAACCTCAAGGTGTAGGGTCCTCCAGAGGTTTGCAAGTGTGCATTAAGCTATTATTCGGCCACCCCTAAACAATGCTCACAAGCAGAAACGGTTGCAGTGGACTCAGAAATACATGAAGACAAATTTTCAAACCGTGTTGTTTACTGATGAGTGCCGTGCAACCCTGGATGGTCCAGATGGATGGAGTAGTGGATGGTTGGTGATGGTTGGTGAATGGCCACCATGTCCCAACAAGGTGGCGGAGTCATGTTTTGGGCTGGAATCATGGGGAGAGAGCTGGTAGGCCCCTTTAGGCGTTATCTACAGAGAGGGCTGTATGGCGTTATCTACAGGGGGGGGGGCTGTATGGCGTTATCTACAGGGGGATTGTATGGCGTTATCTACAGAGGGGGCTGTTTGGCGTTATCTACAGAGAGGGCTGTATGGCGTTATCTACAGAGGGGGCTGTATGGCGTTATCTACAGGGGGCTGTATAGTGTTACCTACAGGGGGGCTGTATAGCATTACCTACAGGGGGGCTGTATAGCGTTACCTACAGGGGGGCTGTATAGCGTTATCTACAGAGGGGGCTGTATGGCGTTATCTACAGAGGGGGCTGTATGGTGCTAACGCCATACAGCCCCCCCTGTAGGTAACGCTATACAGCCCCCCTGTAGGTAACGCTATACAGCCCCCCCCGTAGGTAACGCTATACAGCCCCCCCTGTAGGTAACGCCATGCAGCCCCAACCCCCCAAAAAAATCTGACCTACAATGTGTCCTACAAAAGACATGTATTCCCTATCCACAGGATAGGGGGATACATGTGTGATCGCTGGCAGCGATAGGGAGAACGGGGGACCGAAAGTCCCCTGAAGTTCTCCATGACTAACCTCTGACTTCTGGCGTCTGCGCAGCCCAATAAAAATTAAAGGAGCGCTGGTCACGCATGCGCACAAGCGTGACCGGCGCTCCATTCATTTCTACGGAGCTGCCGACACAGACCCCGGAAGTCCGAGGTTTGTGATGGAGAACTTCAGGGGACTTTCAGTCCCCCGTTCTCCCTATAAAATGCCAGCGATCACACATGTATCCCCTATCCTGTGGATAGGGGATACATGTCTTTTGTTTATTGGCAGAGCGGGGAGATACCTCCCTGCTCTGCCGTAGTGTTCAGTGGCGTCGCGCTGTAGCAGCCATAGTGGCTGCTAGCGGAGCCTCCAGCCATGGTGGGGGCCCGTGCCGGCGGGCGACACGGGCCCCCTCATGCCGCGGGCCCCGTAGCAGCCGCTACGGCTGCTACAGTGGTAGTTACGCCACTGTATGGAACTATGTAAGTTATATTTGACTTTTTGTGAGCACAGAAATATGTCTATGTTGACAAAGTATGGTGGTTTGTTAAAATCTCATCCACTTACCTGCTACTGTATTCCGCTGCGGATTTTCCGTACACGAATCCAGACGGAACATCAGCAGCATTTCCGCCCCATGTGGATTTCCCCGAAATCTTATTATTTTAATCTGTTTCTTTAGCCCTGGGAATGCTCTAATAATAATCTGCTAGGATAATCTGCAAGGTTGTAGGGGATTGCAAATGAAGCATGCTTTGTGCCTCAGATCCCTGAGAAGACTATCATAATCTGCAGATGGGTAGTATTTTTTGCAGATATATATATATGGAAATTGCTATACAGTACTTTTTCTGTATTCATTGTATTCTATGGCAACTAATTTCATCTTGACAGTTATTCATGTACTTGATCTAAAAGGTGTCTGAGGTTGTGCTAAAACACATGATGGGGTGTGTGGGCGCTATTTTTTTGCAGCCTTTTATATGACCCTGAAAATCTTTAAAATACTTGAAATGTTACTGAGAGCTGATGGATGGACTTTTTCCAGCTCAGATACACCATTTGAAAAATAGAGCAATTTTACTTTTCCCAGATGACCTGAAATATTCTGAGGCAACCACAGTTGGTGTTTTAAAAAATTCCTTTCCGCAGCTGCTGTTCATGTTAAACCATGAGCAAAAAAAATGACTCTTCTTTATTCCCATGAATAACTGTAGTCCGCTTCTGCCTGTCCAATGTTTTTTCTTTGTTTAAATTATGGGTCATTCCATTTGACTAATACCTCTGCTAGTGCTTTTTGGACAGGATTCACAAGTTACAGCTCAACAGCCCTTTGCTTGGAACACACGCTATGCATTGCTTTATTGAAATCAGAAAATGCCATGCAACATTAAACCTCGGTTATAGTCCAATTTATAGAGGAAGCCTACTTTATTTAGACTAAATTGCACTGTTTAACTTTGAAATACAGAAGGCGGCTTTGTCTGGAAAATAGACATTTTACTGTAGCAGCAACACTAATTCTTTGTGAATATTTAGTCAATCATCAGTATATCAGTTAATAGGAAACAGAATATTATTTTAAATGGAGAGAAAAAATTATGGAACACAAATCAAATATGATATTAATTTTACATATTGAACATATTCTAACATCTGGTTAGGACGGGTTTATCTATGGTTACTTGTTAGAGTATGTTCACATGGGCTATTTTCAGTTTAAATGTCCCAAAAAATCGGAAGCAAAACGCCTACAAACATATGCTCATTGATTTCAATGGGCAATACGGTGTTCTGTTCCGACGGGGCGTTTATTTACGCCTCATTTTCAAAAGTCGCCCCGTAAAAAGAAGTGCATGTCACTTCTTGAGCCGTTTTTGGAGCCTTTTCTGTTTTTGGAGCCATTTTTCATTGACTCAATAGAAAAATATCTCCAAAAACGACCGTAAAAAATGCCACGAAAAACGCTAGTTTGATTAAAAAACGGCTGAAAATCAGGAGCTGTTTTCCCTTGAAAACAACTACATATTTTCGGCCATATTTTGTTAACCGAGTAAACATAACCTTACTATTATGTCTCTTCTTAGAGCAAGCTTAGTATTGTTTAAAGTGTGTTGGAAAAATATTCTGCCTAAAGACTGAATACTTGAATTTTGTTAAAAAATAAGAGCCTGTTTACATCTGCACTGGCGGCTCCATTAGAGGCCTCCGTTGCAGATCCAGCAGAGATTACCAGAAACAATAGCGCAGCATGCTGCGACATTGTTTCTGGTAAAACCACGGACACCCTGACGGACAGCTGACGGAACCCATTAAAGTCAATGAGTTTCGTCAGCCGCCGGTGGTGTCCGTGGTGCAACGGAACCGTTGTTTCTGCTATTCCCTTGTTCTGCTCCTCTGGCGGAACAGAACAACAGAAAGGCCCAACACAGATGTGAATAGGGCAGTGGCGGATTATCATTAGGGCGGTTCGGGCGGCCGCCCGGGGCCCAAGGCTCCCAGGGGGCCCATGACCGCCCGAACCCCCTCATGACCAATGGCGTCGCTAGCACCGGAGGGAGCCCCGGTGCCAGGACCGCACCTGTCATGAGGCAAGGGGAGCTTCGCTCCTACTTAGCAGCCGTAGTCTGTGCTGCTTTAGAAGCTCCCCCTCCAGCCCCCCTTCCCTGCTCTAAACATCTCTCCTGCTGCTAGCTGTCGGGACATGGGGAGGGGAGACTGTCGGCGGGCTCTGTGTCGGGCTGTGAGCAGGAGAAGAGCTGCAGTGAAGACTCACAAATATCCTACATAAAAGGTAAGTGCATGTGTGTTTACAATGTGTTTCATGTGCATATTCATGTGTGTTTAATGTGCATATTCATGTGTGTTTACAAGGTGTACTTTATGTGTATAATGTGCATACTCGTGTGTACTTTGTTTATAATGTGCATACTTTGTGTACTTTGTGTATAATGTGCCTACTTTGTGTATTTTGTGTATAATGTGCCTACTTTGTGTACTTTGTGCATAATGTGCGTACTTTGTGCATGATGTGTGTACTTTGTGCATAATGTGCGTACTTTGTGCATAATGTGCGTACTTTGTGCATAATGTGCGTACTTTGCGTACTGTGCGTACTTTGTGCATACTGTGCGTACTTTGTGCATAATGTGCGTACTTTGTGCATACTGTGCGTACTTTGTGCATAAATTGCGTACTTTGTGCATAATGTGCGTACTTTGTGCATAATGTGCGTACTTTGTGCATACTGTGCGTACTTTGTGCATAATGTGCGTACTTTGTGCATAATGTGCGGATTTTGTGCATAATGTGTGGACTTTGTGCATAATGTGCGTACTTTATGTACTTTGTGTGTCTGTGATAGAGATAGAGATAGAGTGTATATATACATACATATGTATAGTGTATGTATGTGTGTATGTATGTATATATATATATATATATATTTCAGCAGCAATTCCGCAGAAACTAGCAGAAATGCCGCTACAGAAAAAAAGCACCATTTCCTGTGGTTTTTACTGGAGTAAGTGGTGCGTATTTTGCTGCGTTTTTCTCAATGTTGGGAGATGGTGACGTCTCCTCTGAAAAAACGCAGCAATTCTGTCCACTTTCCGCAGCAGGAATTGACATGCTGCAGTACGAGAAATACGCACCGCAGGACAAAATGTCTGGTCGGAAATTTTACGCAGCGTCTGGATGAGATTTGGTAAATCTCACTCACTTTGCTGCTACTGTATTCTGCGTATTTTCCGGGCGGAAAATACGCAGCAATTCCGTTAAGTGTGGACAAGCCCTAATACAGTAGCAGCAGAGTAGATTAGATGTGAACAATTCTCATCACGCTGCGTAAATGATAAGCGGGAAATAAAAAGCTCAGAAATTGACCTGCGGTGCGGTTTTTTATTCAGCAGCATGTCAATTGTATTTGTGTAAACGCTGCTCATTTGTTTCGGGTTTTCCCCATTTAACTCAATGGGGAGGTAAAACCCGCAACAAATAACAGATGTCATGTAACGCAATTTAGAAAAAATAAAAATCTTATACTTGCCCAGAATTCTGTTTCTTCGTCCGGGCCGGCCTCCTGGGATGACGTTTCACCCCATATGACCGCTGCAGCCAATCACAGGCCAATCACAGGCTGCAGCAGTCATATGGGATAAAATGTCATCCCAGGGCTGCAGCGATGCTGTGTAGCACTATATACAAGGGGGGGGGGGAGAGAGCGCTGTGTGGCACTATATACAAGGGGGGGAGCGCTGTGTGGCACTATATACAAGGGGGAGTGCTGTGTGGCTCTATCTATAGGGGCTGTGTGATGCTATCTATAGGGGGCTGTGTGATGCTATCTATAGGGGGCTGTGTGACGCTCTCTACAGGGGGTTGTGTGTGTGGCGCTATCTACAGGGGTGTGTGGCTCTATCTACAGGGGTGTGTGTCTTTATCTACAGGGGGGGTGTGTGTGTGTGGCTTTATCTACAGGGGGGTGTGTGTGTGGCTTTATCTACAGGGTGTGTGTGTGGCGCTGTCTACATGGGGGGTTGGCGCTGTGTCCCTGCACAGTGTGATACTGTCAGTATGTAGGGACACATCCCTGTGAAAGGGGAATCGTAACACCCATTTGTTAATGCTTGTGCAAAAAGGTAGTGTTAGCAATAGTTACGGCACGGCAGAGAAGGGGGGCCCAAGTTTGGGTAACAGCCCAGGGCCCATGGTCTTCTTAATCCGCCACTGAAATAGGGCCTAATTTGCCTCTGATGTTCCGTGATTCTCTTCTTTTTTGAGGCTGCAAATTAAATTTTGTTGCCAGTCAGACGACGACTTTGAGCTGATTTGTGCTACATAATCAGTGTTGTAGCAACTTCATATTAATTTTATAAATTTAATTTCAAACGGTAGGATACACAAATGGTCTTTTACCAATAATAAAAATATCTCATCCGTTCTGATGCTAGTTGATTCCCCAAAAACTCCTCTAAAAGCATCTGTTTGTATTTTTTGTTCAACCTTTTTAGGAGAGAAGGCTTGTGTTATCTAAACAGGTTCCACCTCTCTTTTTGGTAACACTTTAGTGATTTTGAAGTTGAAATAACCTTAAACAAGTTCACCATTTCATTGGGAATTAGAACAAACTGGCATAGTCCTCCTTATATTTGTGGTTTCATAGTAGCTGCCTGTTCTACTATAAATGTATATATCACCTCGGTTTTAGTTCTATGCTTTTCTTTTGCAATAGAAGTGTAACAACACCCGCTGGCCACAAGATGGCAGAACTAGGCTTTACCTAAACTGATCAGTTTTTCTGGGGACTAACAGTGCCTCACAATACTGTTATCTCCAGGACTTATAGTAGGGCCTTATTGTGAGTCAACCAGACAGTCAAAGGGAAATATGAATCACGTATCACAATTCTAACAGGCAACAGAAATACTTTAAAACAGGAGTTCACCGATAGAAGACAGGCATAGTAACAAGATGATAATGTCAGATGGATGATAGACAAACAAATTATGGTAACAAATCTAGGATGGGTAATGCAACAGTTGGATGATAGTAACAAATGGATGATGGGCGATAACAAAAAACTGACCCTAACTCTAGCTCCCCCTATATGTATCCCTGGATCTATCCCTGAAAACGGCATTCGCGGTCAATAACACAACACCAGGAAATTTTAGCAAAATGAAACAGATACAAAACCCAATTAAACCAGACTAAGCTGAACAGAGATCAATAGAGTCAGGTTATATCTTAACCCCTTAATGACCAGCCTATTTTGGACCTTAATGACCAAGCCATTTTTGACGTTTTTCCATCGTCGCATTCCAAGAGCTATAACCTTTTTATTTTTGCGTCGACATAGCTGTATAAGGTCTTGTTTTTTGCGGGACAAGTTGTATTTTTTAATAGCAGCATTTTGGGGGACATATTATTTATTGATGAACTTTTATTTGGGGGGAAATAGAAAAAACCCTGAAATTTCGTCACTCTTTTTCGCGTCTTAAATGTACGCCGTTTACCGTGTGATATAAATAACACAATAACTTTATTCAGCGGGTTGTTACGATTGCAACAATACCAAATTTGTATAGATTTTGTATGTTTTACTACTTTTACACAGTAAAAACGCATTTTTTTCAAAATTATTTGTTTTTGTGTCTCCATATTTGAAGAGCTGTAACGTTTTTATTTTTTCGCCGATGCAGTTGTGTGAGGGCTTTTTTTTGGCGGAAGACTTGTAGTTTTTATTGGTACCATTTTGGAGTAGATGCGACTTTTTGATCACTTTTTATCACATTTTTTTAAAGTCAGTATTCACAGAAAACAGCAATTTTTCCATAGTTTTTTATTACATTTTTTACGGCGTTCACCGTGCGGGTTAAATAATGTAATAGATTTATAGTCGGGGTCGTTACGGACGCGGCGATACCAAATATGTGAAAATTTTTTTTGAATTAACTTTATTAAACTTTTTTTTCACTTTTTTACTAGTCCCACTAGGGGACTTTAATATGCGATTCTGCGATCGCTATTACAATACACTGCAATACTTTTGTATTGCAGTGTATTACTGCCTGTCCGTTTAACATGGACAGGCATCTGCTAGGTCATGCCTGCGGCATGATCTAGCAGGCATTCACTCGAGGCAGACCTGGGGGCCTTTATTAGACCCCCGGCTGCCATTGGAGACACAGACACTCGGCGATCGTATCGCAGGGTGTCGGTGGGGGAGAGAGGGAGCTCCCTCCCTCTCTCCAAAACCACTCAGATGCGGTGCTCGCTATTGAGCACCGCATCTGAGGGGTTAAACGGGTGAGATCGATCTCACCCGGCAGAGCAGGCACGCTCCCAGCCCTCAGCTGCCTCTGGCAGCTGAGAGCAGGGAGATTTGACAGCTCCCTGCTCTGTTAACTTATTCCGATGCCGTGACGTAAAAAGTCTATGGCATCGGAATAAGGCCCTTTAGTGACCGACGTAGAAACACGATGGGCCGGTCACTAACGGGTTAAAGAGGCTCTGTCACCACATTATAAGTGCCGTATCTCCTACATAATCTGATCTGCGCTGTAATGTAGAGAACAGTGGTTTTTATTTTGAAAAACTATCATTTTTTACAAAGTTATGAACAATTTTAGATTTATGCTAATGACTTTTAGACAACTGGGCGTGTTTTTACTTTTTACCAACTGGGCGTTGTGAAGACAAGTGTATGACGTTGACCAATCAGTGACTAATCAGTGTCATACACTTCTCATTGTTCCAGCCCAGCTTCTTACACTGCACAATCACACTGTAACAATGGGCTGGAACAATGAGAAGTGTATGACGCTGATTCGTCACTGATTGGTCAGTGTCATACACTTCTCTGTACAACGCCCAGTTGGTAAAAAGTAAAACCTTGCCCAGTTGCCTATTAAGAAACTAATTAGCATAAATCTAAAATTGCTCATAACTTGCTCAAAAATGATTGTTTTTCAAAATAAAAACCACTGTTGTAATCTACATTACAGCGCCGATCAAATTATGTAGGAGATAGGCCACGTATAATCTGGTGATAGAGCCTCTTTAACAACTAAATAAGATCAAACATGGAAGCAAACAACGACTGAGGAAATACAAGACGGAGCTGGAAAAACACAGACTAGGTTGGTAACATACTATTTACACAGAGTACAGTGAAGAAAAATGCAAACACACATATCATATGCTATCACCGGCACCGTACTGTTGGAGCCAGGGATTCTTAATTGAATTCCGCTGCATGTCAATTTATGCTGCGTTTTCGTTGCTTTTATTTTGCACATTTCCGCCATTGAATTCGATGGGGATGCAAAGCCCTCAACAGAAAGCCAAGTGTTGCGACTTTTGTGGTGGAATCGAGAGGATTATGCCACAAAAATCACAACTCAGAAAAAAAAATTAAAGAGACTCTGTCACCACATTATAAGTGTCCTATCTCCTACATAAGGAGATGGGCGCTATAATGTAGGTGACAACAGTGCTTTTTATTTAGAAAAACTATCTATTTTTACCACGTTATTAGCGATTTTAGCTTTATGCTAATTACTTTCTTAATGCCCATTTCTTTCTTAATGTCTATTCACAATCCCGACACTTCGGTAACATTTGTGTGGTACTTACAGCAGAGCAAGTGTAATTTTGCTGTAACCTGTCATTTACAGCGTGATCTCGCGAGATTACGCTTGCTCTAATGTAAGTACCACAGAAACATTAACGAAATGTAGGAGATAGGGCACTTATAATGTGGTGACAGAGCCTCTTTAAATTCATACTTACCCATAACTCCCTGCTTCTTCTTCCAGGGATGACGTTTCATCGCATGTGACCGCTGCAGCCAGTCATTTGCTGCAGCAGTCACATGGACTGTAGCATCATCCAGGGAGGTTGGACCGGACAGCAAAGGAGGGATGCGTCACCATGACAATGGTCTAGGTAAGTATAGAAGTTTTTCGGGTTTTTTTTCTATACTGCTTAGTGCAGCGGAAATTCTGGCCAAAAAAACGCACTAAAATGTGGTGCGGTTTTTCGGACGGAATGTGCTGTGGGTTCCAGGTCGGATACGCTACATAGTTTTTACACAGCGTATCCGACATTGGCCTTACAATTTGGACTATTTTCTCAGGTGCACGACATAAAATTGAATTTGCAAATTTTTAATTCATTTTAATTCTAGGTTATATATATATATATATATATATATATATATATATATATATATATATATATATATATATATATATATATATATATAAACAATGCCAGATGTTTTCTTTAATAGTATCAATATTTATTTTATGTTTACTTTTTTAACTTTCCATATTTTGGAATTGATTGTATAAGGTCTCCAAAGAACAAGTTTCAGTGAAAGACATTCTGCTTTGGCAGTAATCCCCTTCAAAGGGTCACACATTCTTTATTGATCATTTCAATGTGATGGCATAGCTTCTTGTAGATGAAAGATATTATAGTGTTATTTCACATTTTTCTCATGCATGATTGTCTTCATGATGGTTCTATATACTGTACAGCGAAGTACAATTATTTCTTGGAAATCCTTCTCACAGGATTGACGTCCCGCTCTGCAGAGCTGACGTTTGAGGTCAGTGCTAGGGGGACTAGTTCATATTATAATCTTGGAGCTCACAATATAAACGTGAAGGAAACTTTTTACTGCTATTTTTTTATTTTAAATTACGTAATTACAAAATGGTTTTTTTCTCAAGGTGGAATTAATTAATTGAGTATGGGAACCCTACCCTATTCTTGCCACTAATTATACGCCACCTATTAGAAACCATATTACGGACGTCTCAGAATGTAATCCATTTAATAATTTGGATAAAGGTACATTTAAAAATAAAATATAGGTACAGCATTAGGCATGTAGTTAAAAATATGACCTTATTAAAATGCAGCTAGTACAAAACTTGCCGCTACAAAAATGATAGTGTGTGACATTATATCTAGCTAATATTGGGGGCATATTTCCTATTTGAAATGCGCCAGAATTCTGGATCAAATTGAGACAGACTTCTGGCGTACATGGTGTGCGCCACATTTATTAATTGTTTTGGACACGTTTTTTGACATGCTCGACAAGGGGGATGTGGCTTGCCAGGAAAGTGGGCATGGTTTAACATGCAACACAATGCGCCAAAATTGTGGTGTAAAAAATAGGCGTAAACTAAGTCAACCAAGAGGTGATATAAGAAAGAGAAAAATGTCTAGCATGTCTAACTAGATGCGCCAAATATATCATACAGCATGCACTACTTTGATCAATTTGGCGCATTTTCTAACTGCTTTGTCTAAGTTTACACCGTCTTTAGAGAGTATTAGTAAATCTGCTCCATTACGCTCCGGAAATTAGCAAAGACCAGTTTATGTAGTTAGTGAATATAACTCTCTATTTAATTTTACACCATTTATATATTTTAACCTAAGCAGTCAACACTATGTTTAAGTCTGTATCTGTATCAGATGGAATAGGTTAGGCCTTCTATAGTGATTAATATTTGGTTGGATTAGCAAATTCAATATTGTGATATTATACAATCAGTCAGATTACTATAAGTGTAAAAAATAATTTGAGTAACATCCTTTTATTGACAAATAAAGAATAATACCTAGATTCCTACTAGTTGCGACTATCAATGTCTATGCATACAATTTTCAATTAACTTTCATTGTAAAAAATAAATAAATCGTACATGTTTTTTGAGGTATTGAATATTGCGTCAGACAACGCTTTTAAATACTTTCTTGAAACAGCGGTGAGCCGTTAAAGGGAATATTTTATGCATTTAGAAGAGAAATCATGAATTTTTCACATAAATGTGCATTGTGAAATGTTGATTGGTTGACACATCAACTCTTTCCATGAAAATATGTGATAAAACGTGCCTAGACTAACATTTTCACAATAACCGCTTGCATAGATAGGCACAACTTGATTTCTTTAGGGATAGTCTATTACAGACCCATGGGACGGTATTTTTGCAGTTCTTTTGAATAGCTGAACCAAACAAGTTCCTGCATTAAGTGTCCAGATGGCTCGACCATTGATATAAATATGCAAAACATACATCAGGTACTATAACTCATGTGCATCTGTTCATTACGGATCCTCTTACATTGCTTATTTCTCAATCCAGCAACTACATCAGCCACTTTCCACTTTACATGCCTCATGTCTTGGACCATCAAGTAATCTTTGTTGGCTGTTTAAATAACAAAATCTTTGAAGAATTAGCAAATGTCCTAGGGTGTGTTTTGTCTTTCCATTGGTTATTAGTCATTATTTAGGACTTGTAGAAGAGAAAACAAGGGTAAGTAAACTTCCCACACAATTAAATCAATATGTATCTTAAGTGATAAATGACAGTAATGGAAACTGTGCAGCTATTCTAGTAGGCAAGTAAGAGAATGCAATCTCGTGGGTATGTCAGTAAAGAAGGTTACAGTAACCCTAACATGTACAACACTTCATATCTCAGAGATCCTTTTACAATGAATAATTTTGTCCCAAATGGACAAACTAACTGGAAATTTTTGGTACATAACTTAGACGTAAATTCAGATGGTAGGTGTAGTTGGCAATGGTGAAGGTGATCACTTAGACAAACAGTTATCTTTGATGAGAAATCTATGAAGATTTTGAAGGCTAATGTGGAAAGGCTAGTAAGGGAAGTTTGTTCTGGTGCAGATCAAGATATGTGTGAGGATGATATTTTTGCTTTAAGAGGTTGCCCAGGATTAGAAAAAAAAGGGTATTTTTTTTTCCCACCAGAAATAGTGCCATGCAGTTAAAGGGTGATGTCTGGTATGGCAGCTTAACCCCATTCAAGTAATCAAAAATATTCATCTATCATTGCCTCCATGTCCAGTTGAGGTCTCAAAGATGTCACTTAAATTATTCGGTATAAATGCTTCCACATGGCAGGGGTTACTATCAGTGATGGCAATTGTATATTAAGATTATGACTTGTAAGCCTTTTGTTGAGAAGTGCATTCATATCAACCTAATTGTTTTTAATATTTACATTGAAATGTTATTTTGGCAATATAAAACATAAACATATGTGGACAACTGACCTTCAAACCTATATCAGCTTGTTGGACATCCTATTTCAAAACCACGGGCCTTAATATAGGGTTGGGGCCTCTTTTTGCAGATCTAACACCTTTTCCACAAGATTTTGGAGTGTGTCTATTTGGATTTATGCCCATTCAGTCAAAAAGGCATTTGCACGAGGTCTAGCTCCTAATCGGTGTTCCAATTCACCCTAAAGGTGTTGAAGTTGGTTGTGGTCAGGCTCTGTGCAGGCCACTTGGGTTCTTTCCCACTAAACTCAAGCAACAGCATGTCTTTATGGACCTTCCTTTGTGCACTGGGACACAGTCTTGCTGGAACAGTAAATGACCTTCCCCAAAACGGTTGCCACAGAGTTGGAAGCATACAATTGTTCAAAATGTCTTTATATGATGCAGCATTAACATTACTCTTCGCTGGATATAAGGGGCCTAGGCCAACCTCTGAAAATCAGACCGGACCATGATTCTTTCTCCGCAAAATTTTACACTAGGCATTATGCATTCCTGTAGGTAACGTTCTCCTGACATTAGCCAAACCCTGATTCCTCCATCATACTGCCTTATATTAAAACATGATTCACCAGAGTCCAGTGGCAACGTGCTTAACACTACTCCAGCCAACGCTTGACATTGCACATGGTGATCTTAGGCTTGTTTGTAGCTGCCCAACCATGGAAAACTGTTTAAGCACAGTTCTAGTGGTGATGTCCCTTCCAGAGGCAGTTTTGAACTCTCTAGTAAGTGATGCAACAGAGAATAGGTGATTTTTACACACCACATGTGTAACATCCATGGCCGCGGACTGTCGGGATTACTCACCCCTCGACGGCCGCAGCCATGGTCTGGTGAGTGCTGGCCTGCATCTCTTCCGCAGGAGACGCCAGCGCTCACTTCCGCTCCACTCTGCTGTGTCCCGTAGGATGCGCACGCACGCTCGCGCCCGGCCTTAAAGGGCCACTGTGCGCACATGTAAAACATCAGCAATTAGCCCATGATGACCCTGGACTATAAGATGTGCCCTGCCCCTTTGCTCATTGCCTGAGCATTATTAGTATTCCCATGTTTATCCTTGCAAATGTTCCTTTAGTGTTTACCCATGCCCTGCTACCTGTATCCTGTATCACGTGCTGTGTTATTGTTCCCGAGCCTGTTAGTGATTGGCGTCCTGCTTCACCTGCTGTCATCCGCCACATCTGACGCAACCTGCTGCACCGGCTGTCATCCGCCACGTCGGGCGCAGCCTGCTGCACCCCCCTCCATCCGTGCTAAAGCTTATGCTACTATCTGGACTATTCAGGGACACTTGTGCGGGACTTTGTATTTGATTGGGTGCTCTGTTGTTTGGCCAGCTGCCTCCCCAATGCGGCGGTAGGCCTAGTAGGTCCACATACCCACAGACCGTGACAATACGCCCAGGCCATGGACCTTGCTGGTCAACGCGAGACCTTGACGACGACACAAGCCATGCTGGCAGAGCTGCAAGACCTTTAGTCACGGCAAGACCAACTCCTCCTGTCTGTGAACGCCATTGCACATCGGCTGGTTGCACAAGCCACAGTCGTCACGGCACCTATTCCTGCTGTTCCTCCTGCTACACCTCCTGTCAGTACCAGTGCCGACCCCCGATGCTTCCTGCCGCTACTTCCTGGCTATGATGGAGACACGAGGTCCTGCAAGGGATTTCTGAATCAGTGCCAGATCCACTTCAGACTACATGCCAGGGCCTTCCCCTCTGATGACGCAAGGATCGCCTTCATAATCTCTCTCCTTACTGGCAAAGCCCTGGCATGGGAAAATCCCTTTTGGGAACATCAGGGACCAGAGACTTGTGACTTGCAGAGTTTTTTTACTGACTTTCCGTTCTATATTTGAAAAACCTGTGAGAGTTTCTTCTGCTGCTGCATCCCTGCTGACCCTACACCAGGGAGACATCTGCGTGGGCGAGTATTCCATTCAGTCCCGTACCCTAGCTGCTGAACTAACCTGGAACATTTATGCCTTGGTTGCTACATTCTGGCAGGGACCGTCTTCTGGGATTAAAGATGAGCTGGCCTCTCGCGATCTGCCACCTACCCTGGACGATCTCATTTTAGTAGCCACCCAAGTTGACATGAGGATCTGGGAGCGTTCCCAAGAGGTTCTCGGAGAGAGGATTTCCTAGGCTGGCTCCTACTTTCCAGCAATCCCTACTGTACTCTTCAGTCGTCCTACCAGAGAAGCCTATGCAGATGGACCGGGCCAAATTGTCTACCCAGGAGAAACAACTTCTACCGGCAGTTTATCCCAAACTTCTCACCTCTGACGGCTCCCATCTCTACCCTTAACAAGAAGGGTGTGAACGCCAAGGTGTAGACTCCAGAGGCAGAATCTGCATTTAATAGCCTCAAGAAAGCCTTCACTTCAGCCTCGATCCTCCAGCATCCTGACGTGTCTCGGCAGTTCTCATTGGAAGTGGACGCTTCTTCTGTTGGTGCAAGTGCACTTCTGTTCCAAAGGAGCTCCAAAGGAAAGGAAGTAGTATGTGGCTATTACGCGAGACTTTTTTCCTCTGCTGAACGGGTGAGTGGAGACATCTGCTAGAGGGCGCAGTTCACCCCATACTTATATACACTGACCACAAGAACCTCACCTATCTCCAACGACTAAAGCCCCGTCAAGCCAAGTGGTCGCTGTTCTTCACCCGTTTTCAATTTGTGCTCCACTACCATCCCGCTGACAAGAATGTGAGGGCCGATGCCCTGTCCAGGTCATTTGAGACGGATGACACGGTGGACTCCCTTCAAGGTATCATAGACCCGTCCTGCATTGTCACTGCCAATTGTGACTGCCATTGTCTAACTGCGAGTTAGAGATATCCCTCCGGGGAGGAATTTTGTTCGGTTGGCAGATAGGAGAAGATTTCTCCACTGGGGACACAACTCTAAACTGGCTGGGCACGCTGGTGTTCGTAGGACCCGAGACCTGATTACTCGTCATTTTTGGTGGCCCATGCAACCCAAAGATGTTGTAGACTTTGTCTCTTCCTGCATGGTGTGTGCTTCTAACAAGGTTGCCCACTCCAAGCCTGTCAGTCTGCTCCAACCTCTGCCTGTTCCCAATGCCCCCTGGCAGGAAATTGCGATGGACTTTGTTACAGACCTACCTCCCTCAGCAGGATGCAATACTGTCTGGGTGGTGGTGGACCGTTTCACGAAGATGGCACATTTTATCCCACTGACCGGCCTTCCTTCTGCTCCTCGACTGGCAAATCTCTTTATCCAGCACATCTTCCATTTGCATGGCTTGCCCCTTCACATCGTGTCCTATCGGGGGGTTCAGTTCACCTCGCAATTCCGAAAAGCCCTCTGTAAACTCCGGGATGTGAGATAAGGCTTTTCCTCAGCTTATCACCCCCAGTCCAATGGTCAAGTCAAGAGGATTAACCAGATCATTTAGAATTATCTCTGCCACTCATCTCCATGCAGCATGATGACTGGGTACAGCTTCTTCCATGGGCCGAGTTTTCATACAACAATCACACAAGTGAGTCCACTACTTCCACACCATTCTACATTGTGTACAGTCAACATCCTAGAGTCCCTCTTCCTGTGGCGGCTACATCTCAGGTACCCGCTGCTGACTCTGAATTTGGGGACTTTCTGCAAATCTGGCAGCAGACCCGGTCCTCTTTTTTGCCAGCAGTCGATCGCATGAAGCGAAAAGCGTATATAAAGAAGAGAGCTGTCTCAGTATCTCCCAGGTACCAAAGTCTGGTGGTCCTCACGGAATATTCGTTTAAAGGTGCCTTCGTACAGTTTGCTCCTAGGTTCCCCGGACCCTTTGAGATACTACAACAGATAAACCCTGTCTCCTATAAGCTTCGGCTGCCTCTTACCCTCAGAATCCCCAACACCTTTCATGTGTCCCTCCTGAAACCTGTGGTGCTGAACCACTACAGTAAGACTCCCAGTCCCGCAGTTGCTCCCAGCTGTTCATCTGATGTGTTTGAAGCGAAGGAGATCCTGGACTTCAAAAGGGTAGGAGGAAGGACTTTCTATTTGGTGGACGGGAGAGGGTTTGGTCCTGGGGAGAGGTCCTGGGAGCCAGAAGAGAACCTCAATGCCCCTACCCTCCTTAAGAAGTTCCTCTCTCACTCTGGTCCCAAGAAGAGGGGGCTTTAGAGGGGGGATACTGTAAAATCCATGGCCGTTGACGTCGCTATTACTCACATCTCGACGGCTGCAGCCATGGTCTGGTGAGCACTGGCCCACATCTCCTCCCCAGGAGACACCAGCGCTCAATTCCGCTACACTCTGCTGTGTCCCGTAGAGTGCGTGCGCACGCTCGTGCCCGGCCTTAAAGGGCCAGTGCGCGCACATGTAAAACATCAGCAATTAGCCCATGATCACCCTGGACTATAAGAGGGGCCCTGCCCCTTTGCTCATTACCTGAGCTTTGTTAGTATTCCCATGTTTGTCCTTGCAAATGGTCCCTTAGTGTTTACCCGTGCCCTGCTACCTGTATCCTGTATCCCATGCTGTGTTATTGTTCCAGAGCCTGTTAGTGATTGGCGTCCTGCTTCACCTGCTGTCATCCGCCACGTCTGGCGCAACCTGCTGCACCTGCTGTTATCCGCCATGTCTGGCACAACCTGCTGTCATCCGCCACGCCTGGTGCAACCTGCTGCACCTGCTGTCATCCGCCACGTCGGGCGCAGCCTGCTGCACTTACCTCTATCTGTGCTAAAGCCTCTGCTACTGTCTGGACTATTCAGGTACGCGTGTGCGGGACTTTGTATTAGATTGGGTGCTCTGTTGTTTGGCCAGCTGCCTCCCCGCTACGGCGGTGCGGCCTAGTGGGTCCACATACCCACAGACCGTGACCACATGATTTAAGACTTGGCCTTGCTCTATGAATTTGCGCAGTTTCTTTCGTGGCTGAGCTGTTTTTTTCTCTACGATGCTTCTATTACAATATTAGCGCTTACAGTTTACTGGTACAGATCTAGAAGATCAGAAAATTTCACAAACTAACTTGTGACAAAGGTGGCATTTTATGACAGTGCCACGTTTAAAGTCACGAAGCTCTTCTGTGCAATCAATACTACTAAAGGGCCTTTTACATCGGACGATGTTCGGCCGGTGCAGCGAGCGTCGATCAACGAGACGTTGATCGGCGCTCGTTTGCTCCTGTCACATGGAGCTATGGAGGAGGACGAGTGGTCGTTACTCTGATCGCTCGTCCCCATACATTATTATCATGTCGGCAGCGTGTCTCCCTGTTTACACAGGGAGATGTACTGCTGGCAACAATAATATTTTACTTTTTTAAAACGATACGACCAGCAGATGATCGAGCATTTACACAGGGCAATTATCGTCAACGAGCGTCCTATGAACGCTTGTCTGCCCAATAATTGTCCTGTGTAAAACCCCCTTAACAATGTTTGTCTATGGAGATTGCATGGCTGTGTGCTTGATTTTATGCACCTGTTTGCAATAAATGTGAATGAAACACCTAAACTCAATTTTAGGAGGGGTGTCCACCTACTTTTAGCCATATAGTGTATTTGTTGAAATAACTGAACTTCTAAAATAAAAATATGAGGCTTTTTATTTATTCATAACTGTTTTACTGTATTGGATATAAATGAGTCAATACATTTATTGTGAGTTTATTAACATATTATACATACTAAAGCGTAGGTTCACCTTGAGCATATGTTCATACATGACAGCTTTATTGCAGAAATGCCTGTAACTGAAAATCTGTTAATGGCTAAGGGAATAACATATACTAAAGACGGTTATTAGGTAGTCTTTTGTATTATTACAGGAGGAAGCACAGCCGTAGAGCACAAATTGCTGCTTTAATAAATGAAATACCATGAAAATATACTGTACTATAAAACATTCAATAATAGATGCAAGTTTTATTTTTTTAACCGAGTTGCACATTCGGCTCAGACTCCCTAATGATTCGTTTTTGCAAGTGGCCATCTTGCCACATATTAACTATGGGTCAATACCTGGGTAACAGCTAAATCTCTACTCTCCTGTTAAGATCCAGCCGTGTAGCTCATATAGGAGAAGGACTGATACGCATCACCAACACTTCCCCCCTTATACTACTTGAGGAAGATGATCAACAATCCTGAGCACTGTAGTGGGAAATGTTACGCTGTGTGTATGGGCTCTGGAGGGAGGACCATCTAGAATGACATTTTCACCTAGCTTAAGGGTTTCTTTAAGATTCTCTACAGGAAAAGCAACCTATGAATTGTGACTACATACTGGAAGTCTCCATTTGGAATATATAACAATGTTTATGTGAAATTGAGTTATGTGGTACCTTTTTTTTATAATAGGGTAAAAATGATTTTCAGCAAATCATTTTTTTCCGCTGAGGTTAAAGTTACATGTTTTCCAACCTTTCTTTAAATGTGATTAGTACCATTTTTTCCGCTAGATTTATGGAATGTTTGTTCCTCCTGAATGACAAATTCTCAGTTGTGTTGGTTATTTTCCCAAGTAACAGTAACAGTAACATAGCTGTTTTTATATTGAAAGTTCTGATTTATTGTTCCAGGAAGAGAGTTACAGTACCAAGAAATATATTTTTTTATTCTCATGGGAAATGAAACCTGTATTTCTTGGTTTTATATAAAAAAATCCTTCTACAAAGAGCCTAGCTTTGAAGTTGAGATTTAATACTCTGGGGACTTATATGGAAAAACTGTTTCTTTACAAACCTAAAGGAATGTCATGTAACATTCCTTCAATTCAACTAATTGTGGCAAAAACAGGAAAGTAACTAATTAGGAATCTTGGTTATTTCAAAAGCTTACATACACTAATGGCCAAAAATATGTGGACACCTCTTCTAATTGCTAACAAGTGCATCAGAAGAAGTATACAGCTATGTAATCCTCATTGCCAAATATTAGCAGAAGAATGGGTAGTACTAAAGCTCTCTTGACTTTCCATGAGGCGCTATCAATATCCTGTGGATTTGTCATAAATGTCCCTGATGGGAAAACCCCTTTACGTTATCCAAAGTAGTTTAAAAGTTATGACTGTGTAAAGGAATGCATGCCAAAACTTTAAATTTAGGCCTGGTCATTGAGGCATCGATGACACTTGCTCCTGAAAGGTATAAAGGCTTAATGTAAATTAAAGTGTAAATATTTATAATGAAATGTCATGCAATTTTCTAAAACTTTGTCTATCAAATTCTTGTAGTTTTTAAGATCTTTGCATATAGTTATTGAATGGGAACCTTTATTATTTACTTTCGTAGGATGAAAATCTGTCCTGTCATGGGATGATCTCACATACTCATTACAGTACAATGCATTAGAGCTCTCTAGTGTAACGAGCGGTGCACCTATATGAGCATCACCCGACAAAGGCAAATTTTCGTCCTCCGGAAGCAAACAATTTTTTTATTTTCTGTTGCTTATATAGCATTAACATATTCTGCAATACTATACACAAATTGTCATCACTCCCATCAGTCCCTGTCCCCAATGCGTCTCACAATCTAAATTCCCTGTTTTTCACACACACACTAGGGTCAGTTTCATGGGAAGCCTTGCCAATTAACCTATCAGTCCTATCGGAGTTAGCCTGCACAAACACAGGGAGGACATACAAACTCCATACAGGTGTTTTCCTTGGTCAGATTTAAGCCCAGGACCCAAGTGATACACGTCAACAGTGCAAACTACTGAGCCACTGTGCCGCAATAAAGGAGCAGGACAAATAAGCAGGACAAATCAGAAGATATATAACTGAGAAGTCTGGCGAGACTGGATAACAATCCCTGTGGGATTTGGAAACAATATTAATAATTAGCCAACTTTACCATCAACAAATATAACTAAGAAATGGCTGACTAGCATTTTTCATAGCATGAGAGAAGAGGACAACTCAAGGGCCTATATTTACTGGGTATTTTTTATTTTATGGAGAAATGCTCATATGCTCTCATTATGCTTGGCTTTAGTCATTTATTGTGTTTATCACAAATGATACTCATATCTTAAATTTTCAGTATGTCACCCGAATCATCAATTAGTGAATACAATTATCCATCTAGAGCAGGTACCTCTGACCCATTCTCATTAGGCCCCACTTTTCATAGCTTTGAAAGATTATAGAAAAAAAAAAATCAACGTTTGCAAACCTTCAGTGCAAATTAAATATAATTAGACTGTGAGGTTAGTTTAAGAGGAATGACAAGCCAAGAGGTCACTCATTGACCCCACTATGGAAGAAGAGATGAGCAATTAGGTTTCTTGTGTTAGCTCTCATTAGATCTGGCTCAGTCAGGACTGTGCTGTAGTAGTTTATTATTTATTTGTGTTAATTATATAGCACCAACATATTCCACAGCGCGGTACAGAAGTTGACCTCAGTTGCTGTCAACTGTGGGGCTTAGACCCAGTTCACACAGAGTTCTTTTTACGCTGATTTTGACGCGGAAGCCGCATAAAAATAAGAGTCTGTGGCCGGTAATTCCGCTCCAGGAGAAGTCCCTGACTTCACTGTCCATGTATGGACATTGACATTAGGGATTCTGCTCCAGGAGGCCACTGACTTCACTGTCCATATATGGACAGTGAAATCAGGGACTTCTCCTGGAGCGGTCTACCACAGTGGAGCTATTTATAGAAAGGAGGGTGCCATCTACGGGGTGCTATGTACAAGGGGGCTATGTGGCACTACCTACAGAGGGGCTGTGGGGCACTACATGCAGGGGGGCTGTGTGGCACTGCCTACAGGGGGGCTGTGTGGCACTACCTACAGGGGGGCTGCATGTGGGTGGCACTACCTACAGAGAGCAGTGTGTGGCATTAGCTACAGAGAGCAGTGTGTGGCATTAGCTACAGAGGGCAGTGTGTGGCATTTGCTACAGAGGGCAGTGTGTGGCATTTGCTACAGAGTGCAGTGTGTGGCATTAACTACAGAGGGCAGTGTGTGGCATTAGCTACAGAGGGCAGTGTGTGGCATTAGCTACAGAGGGCAGTGTGGCATTTGCTACAGAGGGCAGTGCGTGGCATTTGCTACAGAGGGCAGTGCATGGCATTTTCTACAGAGGGCAGTGTGTGGCATTAGCTACAGAGGGCAGTGTGTGGCATTTGCTGCAGAGGGCAGTGTGTGGCATTAGCTACAGAGGCCAGTGTGTGGCATTAGCTACAGAGGCCAGTGTGTGGCACTAGCTACAGAGGCTTGTGTGTGGCATTAGCTAGAGAGGGCAGTGCGTGGCATTAGCTACAGAGGGCAGTGTGTGGCATTAGCTACAGAGGGCAGTGTGTGGCATTTGCTGCAGAGGGCAGTGTGTGGCATTAGCTACAGAGGGCAGTGTGTGGCATTTGCTGCAGAGGGCAGTGTGTGGCATTAGCTACAGTGGCCAGTGTGTGGCATTAGCTACAGTGGCCAGTGTGTGGCATTAGCTACAGAGGGCAGTGTGCGGCACTAGCTACAGAGGCTTGTGTGTGGCATTAGCTAGAGAGGGCAGTGTGTGGCATTTGCTGCAGAGGGCAGTGTGTGGCATTAGCTACAGTGGCCAGTGTGTGGCATTAGCTACAGAGGGCAGTGTGCGGCACTAGCTACAGAGGCTTGTGTGTGGCATTAGCTAGAGAGGGCAGTGTGTGGCATTAGCTACAGATGCCAGTGTGTGGCATTACCTACAGAGGGAAGTGTGTGGCAAAAAATTGAGAAATGAAATTCATCAGTTTTTAAAACGTACACTGAAAAAAAACCGGATGCAAAGTGGGTCAAAATTGTCCATTAAGAACAGAAAAACGGGCCGTAACGGAACGGATGCAAAATGGCCCAGAAGAACGAACCAAAACGGCAGTTTTTATTGGCCGACACTCGGACCCTGTCGTGTGAATAAGGTCTTAGGCATGGCTGTTGTGGTAGGTTGAAAATCATCATTATTTTAAGCAAAATAAAACTTGCACACGTCTTAATAATTATATTAAAGTCAGTACTTACCTTCCACTTACGGCACAAGTAGAACAAGTGACTCTAGCTACAGCGTTGAAACTATAGGGAGCTGCAGATGTTGTGGTCGCATCTGGGCTAAGCTGTCTGAAGTTGTCTTAAATCCTAAGGCCGGGTTCTCACGGGTCGGATACGCTGCAGCGTATCCGACGTGGAACCCGCAGAACCTTCCGGCCCCAAAAAACGCACTACTTTGAGGTGCGGTTTTTCTAACAGAATTTTTTTGACGCTGATTTTGACGCGGAAGCCGCATAAAAATAAGAGTCTGTGGCCGGTAATTCCGCTCCAGGAGAAGTCCCTGACTTCACTGTCCATGTATGGACATTGACATTAGGGATTCTGCTCCAGGAGGCCACTGACTTCACTGTCCATATATGGACATTGAAATCAGGGACTTCTCCTGGAGCGGTCTACCACAGTGGAGCTATTTATAGAAAGGAGGGTGCCATCTACGGGGTGCCATCTACGGGGTGCTATGTACAAGGGGGCTATGTGGCACTACCTACAGAGGGGCTGTGGGGCACTACATGCAGGGGGGCTGTGTGGCACTGCCTACAGGGGGGCTGTGTGGCACTACCTACAGGGGGTCTGCATGTGGGTGGCACTACCTACAGAGAGCAGCGTGTGGCATTAGCTACAGAGAGCAGTGTGTGGCATTAGCTACAGAGGGCAGTGTGTGGCATTTGCTACAGAGGGCAGTGTGTGGCATTTGCTACAGAGTGCAGTGTGTGGCATTAACTACAGAGGGCAGTGTGTGGCATTAGCTACAGAGGGCAGTGTGTGGCATTAGCTACAGAGGGCAGTGTGGCATTTGCTACAGAGGGCAGTGCGTGGCATTTGCTACAGAGGGCAGTGCGTGGCATTTTCTACAGAGGGCAGTGTGTGGCATTAGCTACAGAGGGCAGTGTGTGGCATTTGCTGCAGAGGGCAGTGTGTGGCATTAGCTACAGAGGCCAGTGTGTGGCATTAGCTACAGAGGCCAGTGTGTGGCACTAGCTACAGAGGCTTGTGTGTGGCATTAGCTAGAGAGGGCAGTGTGTGGCATTAGCTACAGAGGGCAGTGCGTGGCATTTGCTACAGAGGGCAGTGCATGGCATTTTCTACAGAGGGCAGTGTGTGGCATTAGCTACAGAGGGCAGTGTGTGGCATTTGCTGCAGAGGGCAGTGTGTGGCATTAACTACAGAGGGCAGTGTGTGGCATTAGCTACAGAGGGCAGTGTGTGGCATTAGCTACAGAGGGCAGTGTGGCATTAGCTACAGAGGGCAGTGCATGGCATTTTCTACAGAGGGCAGTGTGTGGCATTAGCTACAGAGGGCAGTGTGTGGCATTTGCTGCAGAGGGCAGTGTGTGGCATTAGCTACAGAGGCCAGTGTGTGGCATTAGCTACAGAGGCCTGTGTGTGCCACTAGCTACAGAGGCTTGTGTGTGGCATTAGCTAGAGAGGGCAGTGTGTGGCATTAGCTACAGAGGGCAGTGCGTGGCATTTGCTACAGAGGGCAGTGCATGGCATTTTCTACAGAGGGCAGTGTGTGGCATTAGCTACAGAGGGCAGTGTGTGGCATTTGCTGCAGAGGGCAGTGTGTGGCATTAGCTACAGTGGCCAGTGTGTGGCATTAGCTACAGAGGGCAGTGTGCGGCACTAGCTACAGAGGCTTGTGTGTGGCATTAGCTAGAGAGGGCAGTGTGTGGCATTAGCTACAGATGCCAGTGTGTGGCATTACCTACAGAGGGAAGTGTGTGGCAAAAAATTGAGAAATGAAATTCATCAGTTTTTAAAACGTACACTGAAAAAAAAACGGATGCAAAGTGGGTCAAAATTGTCCATTAAGAACAGAAAAACGGGCCGTAACGGAACGGATGCAAAATGGCCCAGAAGAACGAACCAAAACGGCAGTTTTTATTGGCCGACACTCGGACCCTGTCGTGTGAATAAGGTCTTAGGCATGGCTGTTGTGGAAGGTTGAAAATCATCATTATTTTAAGCAAAATAAAACTTGCACACGTCTTAATAATTATATTAAAGTCAGTACTTACCTTCCACTTACGGCACAAGTAGAACAAGTGACTCTAGCTACAGCGTTGAAACTATAGGGAGCTGCAGATGTTGTGGTCGCATCTGGGCTAAGCTGTCTGAAGTTGTCTTAAATCCTAAGGCCGGGTTCCCACGGGTCGGATACGCTGCAGCGTATCCGACCTGGAACCCGCAGAACCTTCCGGCCCCAAAAAACGCACTACTTTGAGGTGCGGTTTTTCTAACAGAATTTTCGCTGCGTAAAGCAGCACTGTGAAAAGAAAAAAAAAGTTCATACTTACGTTGCAGGCTATGTGACTCTGCAGCCTGTGATTGGCTGCAGCGATCACATGGGATGCAACGTCATCCCAGGAGTTCGGACTGTAGGAAGGAGGAAAATGTTCTAGGTAAGTGATTGATGATTTTTTTAAATTTTTTCCTAGGGTTGCGATTTTTCTTGCCTCACAGAAGTCACAACACTTGGCTTTCTGTTGCAGGTTTTGCATTCTCATTGAATTCAATCGGAAAAACCAGCAACAGAAAATCTACAAAAACGCAGCAGGAATTGACATGCTGCGGATTTAAATTCCGCACCGCAGGTCAATTTATTAGGTTTTACCTCTTCCCCTCATAATGCTTTATTCTGTAGCTTTACCTGCTCCGGGACTCTGTCGAATTCCCTGACATCGGTGTCCATGTTTGGACACGCGATGTCTGGGGCTTCCCCAGAGCCGGAGTCCAGTGCAGAGCTCTAGTACAGGCTCTGCTCCGGGACTCTGTGGAAATCCCTGACATCGCTGTCCATATATGGACAGTGTGTCAGGGTCTTCCCCAGAGAGGAGTCCCGAGCAGAGTGCTAGTACAGGCTCTGCTCCGGGACTCTGTGGAATTCCCCAGAGCAGGAGTCCCAGTGATGTCAGGACCACAGCTGGAGTCCCAGGAAGAGCCTACTAGCGCTCTGCCCGGGACTCCAGCTCTGGGGTTGCCCCTGACATCTCTGTCCATATATGGACAGTGATGTCAGGAGCAGAGCTGGAATCCCAGGCAGAGTGCTAGAAGCGGCTCTGCTCCGGGACTCCAGCTCTGGGCAAGCCCCTGACATCACTGTGGCAGCATCTGCGGAGGGCATTGTGGCAGCATCTGCGGAGAGCACTGTGGCAGCATCTGCGGAGGGCACTGTGGCAGCATCTGTGGAGGGCACTGTGGCAGCATCTACGGAGGGCACTGTGGCAGCATCTACAGAGGGCACTGGGGCAGCATCTACAGAGGGCACTGCGGCAGCATCTACAGAGGTCACTGCGGCAGCATCTACAGAGGGCACTGCGGCAGCATCTACAGAGGGCACTGCGGCAGCATCTACAGAGGGCACTGCGGCATCATCTACAGAGGGCACTGCGGCAGCATCTACAGAGGACTCTGCGGCAGCATCCACAAAGGGCACTGCGGCAGCATCCACAGAGGGCACTGCGGCAGCATCCACAGAGGGCACTGCGGCAGCATCTACAGAGGGCACTGTGGCACTATCTAAAAAGGGGCTGCACAATCTTGACATGTGTGTCTGCCAAACGCTGCCAACTGAGCCGCCGGACTGCATTTAGCGACACTTAAACTGGAAAACTGGATTGTTGAAATAAGCACGTGGAGAAATATCTCAAATTTTAAACCTAGCGGTATTATTATAGTAATGTAGTATTAATTTTATAGTAATGTAGTATTATTATTATAGTAATATAGTGTTATAGTAGTTCAAATAAGTAATTTATTAACAATAATTTTGTGTTGTATCAAACTTGAAAGTAATGCGGCCCGTCAACTTCCCATTTTTTCTATATGCGGCCCACTTACCTTGCCGAGTTTGAGACCCCTGGCTTAGACTCTGTCCACATCTGCGTTGGGGTCTCATTCTGACGTTGCGTCAGAGGTTTCTGTTTGCCTCTTTTGTGAACTGGACCCTTCGTTTTGCCGGGAGCAATAGCGTAGTCGACTACGCTATTCCTTCTCTATTGCTTTCGGCAAAATGACTGATCCGGTGCACAAAAGAGACAAACGGAAACCAGGGGCACTGGCTCCGTCACCATTGAAATCAATGGTGATGGAGACGTGTAATGTCCGTGGCTGCGGGCCGTCAGCTCCAATCTCCTCCTGACAGCCGCAGCCACGAGTCGGCAAGCACTGGCCCCAGCCTCCTACTCAGGAGATGCCAGCGCTCGCGTCCACTCACCTCAGCCGGATCCCGTAGGGTGCGCGTGCACGCTCGTGCCCGCTCTTAAAGGGGCAGCGCGCGTACCGGACTTCTGATGAACTTGAACCCGTGAGTACCCTGGACTATAAGAGGGCTCCAGTCCCCTGCTTCTATGCCTGAGCGTTGTTGATGTTTCCTAAGTTTGTCTACGTGATGGCCTCCTAGTGTGTTCATGTTCCTTGCATTCCATACTATCCTGGTCCAGCACGGTGCTGTGCTAAAGTCATGTCCTGCTGTATCCCACGTCTGACCTGCTTCACCTCGCCTGCTGCCTAGTCCCACCCGAGCCAGCCCTGCTGCTGTCTGAGCTGCCACAGGTACCTAAACAAACTATAGACATTGACCTGTGCCCTGTTGGCCAGCTGCCTTACCACCAAGGCGGTACGGCCCAGTGGGTCCACAGACCCTTCGTGACAAGACGGAAACCACTGGACTCCGTTGGTGTCAGTTTGTGTCTGCTCAGGGTCCCGTTCTGACGGAAACCTCCGACGGAACGTCAGAACGGGACTCCAACGCAGACGGGAACAGAGCCTTAAAGCACAAGACACTTGCCAGATCAGACACTCAGATCAGGTGAGTGTGTTTACTATTTTGTTAATCTATTATAACCACTTAGCTTCTCTAATAAATATGTTATTACTATAATCATTTATTATTTAATTTAACGTGCAGTCAAATAATTTAATGGCAAACGTTTTGCATTCTGGCAAATAAAATAATAATTAAAAAAATGAATTGAAAAGTTAGTTTTCCTAGAAATAACTCAATAAACGTAAGTAACTAAAAACCATCTGAAGGCAGCGTAGCTAAAAGCCAAGGGTGAAATGAAGCTGTTTTCGAGTTATGAAATAGGGACTTGTGCAGTTGCTATATGATTGATCGGGTGACAGGGGCTGTTCTTTACTATAGACCTGTCCTGAGTGTATTTGTTAAATGGGTTAGTTCCGATTTACAGATAATGGCTATATGCCGGGAAGTCTGTGAGAGTGTGCGAGTTAAAAGAAAAACAAAAAACCTAGTTTTGGAAAGTGTGTCACAGTGATTGGGTGTCTGAGAGCGACTGTGAGTGTACATATGGCTGGATGCCAGGGAGGTGTTAATTGGGTACTGGTTAAAAAGCTGAACTTGGCAGCGAGCATTTAATATTCAGAACCAAGTTCACTTACTGGTTTTATAATTACTTACATCCCAATTCTGTGAAGCGCCATGTCCATGGCTGGGGCCATGCAGAAAAATAGCTGGCATGTCTTGTAAATAAGAACCCTAGACATTTGTCATTTTTGCTACAAAGAACTCTAGTTGTGATAACTATTTCAGTAATGTATTTCAAAGCATTTACTTCATGACTGACTAGAACCTTACATCTGGTTTTTACCACATATTAATGTAACATTAACCACCTCAGGGCTTAAAAATATATCATGTTAATTGGATAGATGCCATATTTTACGCAGGATTCCTAGGAAATAAAGAAAACTGAAGTATTTGAACTCCAGTCAAAGTACAATATAGCCTAATTTACTGGAGAGGACTGCCGTAGAATATTATAACTACAATCAGGTGCACTGACATCTAAACCTTGGGTTTAGCACATACGACTCCTAATAGATATCACCAAGAAACCTAGGTCCTTCCAGGTCTAATACTAGTTAAACTTTCATGTACCTCATATCCTTTTCATGTTCAAAATAACATACAGCTCAGCCAAGAGTCAAAAAAATAAAAAATAAAAGACAAAACGTACATTACTGGCTTACAAGAGCATTTTATGGCTCTGAACAACCTCGAAGTTGCACGGAGCCATATCACAGCACCCATAGACTTCTGTTGGGCTGTACCATAACTGTGTATGCCTTTGATTTCATATGGAATCTGTAAAGGATCTGCCAGACACAGCTTCTGTGTCAACGCCCGTGGGTAATCAGTCTGCACCTGCTCCTAAGTCTGAGAGAGTGACACGATCTTCTACCAGTCAGGCTGGGAGGCTGAGGAGTGGGAGAGCCTATCACAGCCTGGCCAGACGGAGCTAGCTCCCGCCCTCTGTCTATTTATACCTGCATTTCCTGCTCCTCCTTTGCCTGTGATTCTTTTCTGTTTCCTGGCTCTGCTGCTCCTGCTATGATTATTGACCTTGCTTCATTTTTGACCCTGGCTTTACTGACTACGCTCCTGCTCTGCGATTTGTAACTCGTGCACTCCTGGTTTGACTCGGCTCGTTCACTACTCTTGTTGCTCACTGTGTTGCCGTGGGAACTGCCCCATTTCCCTTAGCTTCTGTGTACCCTTGTCTGTTTGTCTGTCGTGCACTTATTGAGCGTAGGGACCGTCGCCCAGTTGTACGCCATCGCCTAGGACGGGCCGTTGCAAGTAGGCAGGGACTGAGTGGCGGGTAGATTAGGGCTCACCTGTCTGTCTCCCTACCCCATCATTACATAATCACAGGCCCATATACCTTTTCTACCCTGGTCCCTGACACAACTATGGACCCCCTTGAGAACCTGGCTCAGCAAATGCAGGGCCTCTCCCTACAGGTCCAAGCCCTGGCTCAGAAGGGCAACCAGCATGATGCTACCCTGGTAGTGCCCCCCACCTCACCTCCTGAACCCCACCTCAAGTTGCCTGACCGGTTCTCAGGGGACCGGAAGACTTTTTTCTCCTTTCGGGAGAGTTGTAGGCTCTATTTCCGTTTAAAGCCCCACTCCTCAGGTTCTGAGACCCAGCGAGTGGGTATAATTATGTCCCGGCTCCAGGACGGGCCCCAAGAATGGGCCTTCTCCTTGGCTCCTGACGCCCCTGAACTTTCCTCTGTTGATCTTTTTTTTTCCGCTCTCGGGCTCATATATGGCGAGACTGACAAGACTGCCTTTGCCGAGAGTCAGCTGGTGACCTTACGTCAGGGTAAGAGACCCGTTGAGGAGTACTGTTCTGACTTTAGGAAGTGGTGTGTAGCTTCTCGGTGGAATGACCCTGCCTTGAGGTGCCAGTTTAGATTGGGTCTGTCGAACGCCCTGAAAGACCTGTTAGTTAGCTATCCCTCTTCTGACTCCCTAGATCAGGTTATGGCTTTAGCGGTACGTCTTGACCGACGTCTCAGGGAACGACGACTGGAACGTTTTTGTGCCTTCCCGTCTGACCCCCCCATGATGGCTCCCGAGGTTCCGTTGCTTCATTCTTCCACGGAAAACTCGGATGAACCTATGCAACTCGGGGCCTCCGTCTCTCCTCCAAAAACGTAGAGAGTTCCAGCAGGAAGAATGGTCTCTGCTTCTACTGTGGGGATGACAAGCATCAAGTGAACAACTGTCCTAGGCGTAAGAATAAGCAGCCGGAAGAACTTCCACGCCTAAGTGACCATCGGGGAGGTCATTTGGGCACACAGGTATTTCCCGTAAATATGAAACCTAATAAGATCTTGCTTCCCTTTCAGGTCTCTTTTGAGGGTAGGTCTGCCACCGGCAATGCCTTCGTGGATTCAGGGTCTTCTGCTAATATTATGTCTGTGGAATTTGCTATGTCTCTAGCTATGCCATTGATTGACTTGCCTAAACCTGTCCCGGTACTGGGTATCGACTCCACTCCTCTTGCTAATGGTTATTTTACACAGCATACCCCTGTTTTTGAACTCCTTGTTGGCTCCATGCATTTAGAGCAGTGCTCTGTACTGGTGATGCAGGGATTATCGTCCGATTTGGTTTTAGGCCTTCCCTGGTTGCAGATGCATAATCCCACGTTTAACTGGAATACTGGGGATCTTACCAAATGGGGTAATGAATGCATGACATCATGTTTTTCTGTTAGTTTTATCTCTCTCCCTGAGGAGGTGAACACTCTACCTGAGTTTATTCAGGACTTCGCTGATGTTTTTTCTAAAAAGCCCTCCGAAGTGTTACCTCCTCATAGAGAATTTGATTGCGCAATCAATTTGGTACCAGGAGCTAAGCTCCCTAAGGGTAGGATATTTAATCTATCTTGTCCCGAACGTGAAGCCATGAGAGAGTATATCCAGTAATGCCTGGCCAAGGGTTACATTCGCCCCTCTACTTCGCCGGTAGGTGCTGGCTTCTTCTTCGTAGGGAAGAAGAATGGTGGTCTTAGGCCGTGCATTGACTACCGAAACTTGAATAAGGTCACTGTAAGGAACCAGTATCCCCTTCCTTTGATTCCTGATCTCTTCAATTAGGTTCAGGGGGCCCAATGGTTCTCTAAGTTTGATCTACGGGGGCGTATAACCTTATCCGCATCAAAGAGGGGGATGAGTGGAAGACTGCGTTTAACACGCCCGAAGGTCATTTCAAATACCTCGTCATGCCCTTAGGGTTGTGTAATGCTCCCGCGGTCTTCCAGAATTTAATAAATGAGATTTTAAGAGACTATATGGGGGAGAGATCCTCCAGCTCACCTGACACGTAGCTGATGTGTCGTAGACGTCGCTCGGATCCTCGTGTCGGTGCACGATAAGTAGAAGGCAAAAGCAAGGGGTTGAATCCAGCGCTGTAGATGTTAAAACGGAATGTCGTTCCAAGTTTACTAATATATGGTTAAAAAGGTCCAAAGATATGGAGTCCTAATGTGCAGGAAGGAATGTCAGTCCAGTCGTGGAGCCTACGCGTTTCAGACGTGTTAGACGTCCTTAATCATGGCTGTTTTATGTTTGGAAACTGAGGCCCTGGTTTTATATGTATGAGTTCCGGTCTAGCAGCTGAGTTCTGATTGCGTTCCAGGAGGGGGTGAGTCACCCGGAACGCAAGGCAGAAAGAGTGATGTTCGGCGTCGTTTTGGATCTAATGGTAGCTCATCAAATTGGGATTTTGTAGTAGGAAGTGAGCGTCAGGAGCAAGAACATTGTCTTTAAGATGAGTTGCTTTCTTATATTGCTAACATGTGGTGCTGGAGACACAACAACCCGGCGCGCCTCTGGCTGCATGTGTCAAATGTTTTATTTGCGTTCCAGACCTCGATGTTCTGCTGGAACGCAAGACAGACCAATCAGAAGGGCGGTGTCCAACACACCCCTGACTGTCAGCTGCTGCCGTGGTCCGCTAGAGCATGTAGTAAGTACGTATAGATTCTTTCTTGGACTAAGAAAAACAAAGTTTTTGTTTGATTGCTCATGATTGGGGTTTGTCCCTTCATTCAGTTAGCGATATATGTAAGTGGAATTATATTTAATTACTAAGGTGTGACCGCTTGGAGATGTGACTAAATCAATGTTGGCGTTTGTATTTATTTTTATTTATTTCCCCTTTTTTTCCCTCTCTGATATCTTGTTTGTGTTCCAGGTCTCCTATCTTTATTGGGACGCTGGGAAAACAGCTGGTCCAAAGACAGCATTCAACAGACACCCCACTATTCGATCGTCAGCTGAGGTCGGCCGTTCTGTGCCGTCAGTAGGTAAGATGGCTTTTCATCGTTGTGGAAAGCACGATGTTTTATTTAATTGTTCATAACTGAGATATGTTTATGTGGTATTATAGAATATGTGTGGGTTGTTGTTGTGCAATCGCTTGGGGACGTAACCTATATCACTGTTGTGTTTACAATAATGTTTATAATTGTTTGTGTGTTGAGTTCTTTATGGGCCTTCAGTTTCTATGTTCTGGATTGAAAAAGTCTGTAGTGAAGGGAGTGTAGGAAAAAAGAAGAAGACAAGATAACATGAGGAAAGTGGCTAAAAGAAGTCTATGTCTAGTATTATTTGCATAACAAAAAGCATGTATGCAAAAGAATGTATGACTTCATATGCAAATGGGGAGACAACTGGACTGACATTCCTTCCTGCACATTAGGACTCCATATCTTTGGACCTTTTTAACCAAATATTAGTAAACTTGGAACGACATTCCGTTTTAACCTCTACAGCGCTGGATTCAACCCCTTGCTTTTGCCTTCTACTTATCGTGCACCGACACGAGGATCCGAGCGACGTCTACGACACATAAGCTACGTGTCAGGTGAGCTGGAGGATCTCTCCCCCATATTTTCTCTGCAGTAATCGGTTTCTTTCCTTACGTGCTCACCTCCTCAATATACATGCCCCATTGAGGACAACCAGGAGTCCACCATATAACGTGTATTTACCACTACCATGTCTTGGAATCAATGTGCAGCATAAGGTGTCCATATATAAGTCTGTTATATATTACGTCTACAGGAAAAAAGACATTTATCCACAAAGGACTTTCATTCTCCACATCTTGGCTAGAAGATTTTCTTATTGTATTTGATTTTAATTTACTGTCTCTCAAGCATTTGGAAAGACACCCAATGCATATGGGAAAAGAAAAGTCACAATAAATAACATACTACTTCGAGATCAACTTTAAACATGACAAATGAGACACAGTTAACCAGAACTGAACTGGCTGTCAAAGTCTTCGGTAATAATGGAAATAGCCTTGAAAGAAACCCAGATTTGGAAGATCTGTTCCATAACTTGGAAAAACATCTTGCACAACAGGAAAAAATATGGTGGGACCTCACCACCCTAAAAAACTATGTCTCAAAGGACATGATTCCAAGAGGCTTACGCCTAAGAAAAATGCCCTCATATATTTACTCTGAGGATTTCCAAAAAGAATGGAACCATACCTTATCTCACTGTTCCATCAAGCTAATGAATCTAATTACAAAACAAGAAGAATTAAAACTAATAGAACTTGAAATAAAAATATCAGACATCAAAAAACAACTAGATGTCTTCTCCAACTCACCTTCCTTCTTACAGCTTGACATTCGTACTTCATCCTACATCGACAAACTAGACCTTTCGATAGCAGAAACAAAAAAGTCCAAGTTTCAGCGGGATTCACGGGACTATACAAATAATGAAATATATAATTGGCATAGAAAAGAACGAAATTTTACTAGACCCAAACCTATTCTGAAAAGACTGAATCAACAATACAAACGATATAGAGACATATCTAACAGAGTCAGTTTCAGCTCAACGGAGCCTGACTCAGCAGAAGGTTTCTCAGAGGAAGAAAATGTAAGAACATACCCCCGTCTCTACCATCAACAAGCAGACACTACATAACCGTCAAAAAACGAGGAAGGAGGGGCGGGAGGAAGCACAAACCGGCCTCATCAAGAATTTACCCGCCACCTTCGCTCCCGAAAATTTCAACACCATTAAATTCCAACATAACGAATTTATCCTCGTTTCCCCTCACGGCAGAACAAGAAGAAGTCCTAACACTGGGCCTCAACTTTTCCCCTAACAATAACTTCAATTTGTTCAACACACTACTGGACATAAATAAGTTCATTCGCAATCTGACTGTCAAAAAATACTTCCTTACTGCAGACTCCACTACAATAGATGGTAACAATACAACCACATTATCTTCCCCCACAACAAATACCAACTTAGATCGTCAACAAGATTTATGCCAAACCATGTCCAGTTTCTCCTTCCAAGAGCATAGAACCCTAGCATGCCTGGAAAGCCTCCAGACAGAAAGTCCTGAGCAAACAGTTATGATGGCTACCAACTTCGTAACGTCCAATTCACAATTCTACCCCGTGAATTCACGAACAGAATCAATGGACCAGTTTCAACACACCATCGAAAAAGAATTACAGAACCTAGCCGACAAACTCAAAGTCAACCACTCAGAATCAAATATGCCTACTCGCCTCAAAAAGGCAATAAAATCCTTAAAAGATAACAAAGAACTAACCATAAAGATGGCAGATAAAGGAGGAGGAATTGCAATCATGAACAAATTGGACTATCAAAAATCTATATTAGACATGCTGTCTGACGAGAACACCTACAAAAAATGAGAAAAAAATCCTACCGAAAAAAATAAAAACCTCAATGAAAAGCCTACTAAACGAAGGTCTTCAAGGGGGCTTCATCAATCAAAAACAGTTCAACTACATGTTCATTGAACAACCTATCACTCCCATCATCCACGCACTACCAAAAACTCACAAATTAATCAACCCCCCACCGATGAGACCTATAGTCTCAGGAATAGGATCGATACTTAAAAAATTATCTGAATGGCTCGACACCCTTCTACAACCTCTGGCTCAGCAAACTCCAGGGTTCCTAAAAGACACAAAAAATGTCCTGACCTCTTTAAACAACAAAGTATGGAATGATGAATATACCTGGCTCACATGTGATGTTGTCTCCCTTTACACATCTATTCCCCACCATGTAGCCTATACCGCCTTAGAAAGCCATCTGATGACACACAGTACCTACGACAGAAATTTTCAAACTTACATCTTAAATGTACTGATTCCTGATGAAGCACAATTTCTTTCAATTTGATGGCAAATATTATCTTGAATTAAAAGGCGTCTCTATGGGAGCTAAATTCTCTCCATCAATAGCCAATTTAGTCATGGCGTGGTGGGAGGAATCACATGTTTTCTCCAGTAACAACCCTTTTGGTAAGGACATCGAGTGGTACGGAAGATACATCGATGATCTTCTGCTGATATGGAAGGGACCAATTGATACCATTCCAAACTTCGTAGACTTCCTTAACCACAACCCTTATAACCTCAAGTTTACATACAATCACGACAAGACAACCATCATCTTTCTAGACTTCGAACTAGAAGGAAAAGCAGGCCAAGTCATTTCAACACAAACGCATCGAAAACCGAACTCTGCAAACTCTATATTGCATGCTAAAAGTAACCATTCCAAACATACAATCAAAGCCATTCCGGTTGGAGAATTACACCGAGCAAAAAGGAACTGTAGCTCAGCCAACCAATTCAACATAGAACAAGAACAAATTACAACAAGGCTGAAAAGCAGAGGTTATCCACAATGGTCCTTAAACAGAGCGGTTGACATCACAACCAAAAAACCTCGAGCCCAACTTCTGGAACAACACAAGAAAACCAACCAGTCATACTCTAACCAACCAACACTGATTCTACAACAAAGCAACCAATTTTTGGAAATAAAACAAATAGTAAATAAGTACTTACCGATCCTCATGGAAGACGATCGATTGCGGTCCATCCTGAAAGGAGGCTGCAGAATAATAGCCAGAAAAGCCCCATCAATAGGCAGCATTCTCTCTCCATCTCTCTTCATATCACATGAAACTAAAACAACGTGGCTGGAGACCAAAGGGTTCTATAGGTGTGGACAGCACCCCTGCAAAGTATGCCTTCATGCTCATCCAACAAAAACCTTCTGCGACTCTACACAGTCAGACACATATACTATCCAAAATTACATCAACTGTAACACTGAGTCCGTCATCTCTGTTATTGAATGTACAGAATGCCTACTAAAATACATAGGCTGCACGAACCGAAAATTTAAAACCAGGATCCTTGAGCACCTTAGTTATGTGAGAAATCCAAACATTACAAACATTTCTAGCGCATCCAAACATTTCATACATCATCATAATCGAACAACGAAAACTTTTCAATGCTACGCCATTGAGAAAATCCATCTCTCTAAAAGAGGAGGCGACCTCAAACACAAAACCCACCTGAGAGAAGCCTACTGGATCTACAGACTAAAAACAAGGTTCCCACTTGGACTCAACCTAAAGAAAGAACTTATGTTCCAGTATTGACCAACACATACGCTAGCAACCAATTCTCTGCTTCTGCACCTTGTCCACATAATTTAATTCAAATCTCGAACTAACAATTTTTGTCTCCCCATTTGCATATGAAGTCATACATTCTTTTGCATACATAACATGTGCTTTTTGTTATGCAAATAATACTAGACATAGACTTCTTTTAGCCACTTTCCTCATGTTATCTTGTCTTCTTCTTTTTTCCTACACTTCCTTCACTCCAGACTTTTTCAATCCAGAACATAGAAACTGAAGGCCCATAAAGAACTCAACACACAAACAATTATAAACATTATTGTAAACACAACAGTGATATAGGTTACGTCCCCAAGCGATTGCACAACAACAACCCACACATATTCTTTAATACCACATAAACATATCTCAGTTATGAACAATTAAATAAAACATCGTGCTTTCCACAACGATGAAAAGCCATCTTACCTCCTGACGGCACAGAACGGCCGACCTCAGCTGACGATCGAATAGTGGGGTGTCTGTTGAATGCTGTCTTTGGACCAGCTGTTTTCCCAGCGTCCCAATAAAGATAGGAGACCTGGAACGCAAACAAGATATCAGAGAGGGAAAAAAAGGGGAAATAAATAAAAATAAATACAAACGCCAACATTGATTTAGTCACATCTCCAAGCGGTCACACCTTTGTAATTAAATATAATTCCACTTACATATATCGCTAACTGAATGAAGGGACAAACCCCAATCATGAGCAATCAAACAAAAACTTTGTTTTTCTTAGTCCAAGAAAGAATCTATACGTACTTACTACATGCTCTAGCGGACCACGGCAGCAGCTGATAGTCGGGGGTGTGTTGGACACCGCCCTTGTGATTGGTCTGTCTTGCGTTCCAGCAGAACATCGAGGTCTGGAACGCAAATAAAACATTTGACACATGCAGCCAGAGGCGCGCCGGGTTGTTGTGTCTCCAGCACCACATGTTAGCAATATAAGAAAGCAACTTATCTTAAAGACAATGTTCTTGCTCCTGACGCTCACTTCCTACTACAAAATCCCAATTTGATGAGCTACCATTAGATCCAAAACGACGCCGAACATCACTCTTTCTGCCTTGCGTTCCGGGTGACTCACCCCCTCGTGGAACGCAATCAGAACTCAGCTGCTAGACCGGAACCCATACATATAAAACCAGGGCTTCAGTTTCCAAACATCAAACAGCCATGATTAAGGACGTCTAACACGTCTGAAACGCGTAGGCTCCACGACTGGACTGACATTCCTTCCTGCACATTAGGACTCCATATCTTTGGACCTTTTTAACCATATATCAGTAAACTTGGAACGACATTCCGTTTTAACCTCTACAGCGCTGGATTCAACCCCTTGCTTTTGCCATTTTAAGAGACTACCTGGGGGTATTTCTTGTAGTGTACCTTGATGACATACTTGTGTTTTCCAAGGACTGGTCCTCCCACATTGAGCATGTCAGGAAGGTGCTCCAGGCCCTTCGGGAAAACAAACTGTTTGCTAAAACCGAAAAATGTGTGTTTGGGGTGCAGGAGATACCATTTTTGGGTCAAATCCTGACACCTCATGAATTCCGCATGGACCCTGCCAAGGTTCAGGCTGTGGCTGAATGGGTGCAACCTACCTCCCCGAAGGCGTTACTGTGCTTCCTGGGGTTTGCTAATTATTCCAGGAGATTTATTGCTAACTTCTCGGTCATTGCTAAGCCTCTTACGGATCTTACTCGCAAAGGTGCTGACCTCCTCCACTGGCCTCCAGAGGCGGTCCAGGCTTTTGAGGTCCTTAAGAAGTGCTTTATCTCGGCCCCTGTGCTGATTCAGCCTAACCAAATGGAGCCATTCATCGTGGAGGTTGACGCCTCCGAGCTGGGAGTGGGTGCTGTCTTGTCCCAGGGTACCAGGTCCCTCACCCATCTCCGTCCCTGTGCCTACTTCTCCTGGAAGTTCTCGCCCACTGAGAGTAACTATGATATTGGCAACCGCGTACTCTTAGCCATTGAAAGGGCATTTGAAGAGTGGCGCCACTTCCTGGAGGGGGCTAGGCACCAGGTAACGGTCCTTACCAACCACAAGAATCTGGTTTTCTTAGAACCTGCCCGGAGGCTAAACCCGAGACAAGCTCGATGGACGTTATTTGTTACCAGATTCAACTTTTTGGTCACCTATAGGGCTGGGTCTAATAATATTAAGGCTGATGCACTGTCGCGCAGCTTCATGGCCAGTCCTCCTTCGGAGGAAGATCCTGCATGTGTTTTGCCTCCAGGTATAATCATTTCCTCTGTTGATTCTGACTTAGTCTCCGAAATTGCGGCTGATCAAGGTTCAGCTCCCGGGAACCTTCCTGAGAACAAGCTGTTTGTTCCCCTGCAATTCCGGCTAAGGGTATTCAGGGAAAATCATGACTCTGCACTATCTGGCCATCCAGGCATCCTGGGTACCAAGCATCTCATTGCCAGAAACTATTGGTGGCCTGGGTTGCTTAAAGACATTAAGGCCTACGTCGCCGCTTGTGAAATTTGTGCTAGGTCCAAGACTCCCAGGTCCCGACCAGCGGGCTTACTATGTTCTTTGCCCATTCCCCAGAGACCTTGGACCCATATCTCCATGGATTTTATCACCGATTTGCCTCCATCTCAAGGCAAGTCGGTGGTGTGGTTTGTAGTAGACCGTTTCAGTAAGATGTGCCACTTTGTGCCCCTCAAGAAACTACCCAATGCTAAGACGTTAGCTACCTTGTTTGTTAAACACATCCTGCGTCTCCATGGGGTTCCTGTCAATATTGTTTCTGACAGAGGGGTACAATTTGTTTCATTGTTTTGGAGAGCCTTCTTTAAAAAGTTGGAGATTGATCTGTCCTTCTCCTCGGCCTTCCATCCTGAAACTAATGGCCAAACTGAGAGGACTAATCAGTCTCTAGAACAATATTTAAGGTGTTTTATCTCTGACTGTCAATATGATTGGGTCTCCTTCATTCCCCTCGCCGAATTTTCCCTTAATAACTGGGTCAGTAACTCGTCAGGGGTCTCCCCCTTTTTCTGTAATTTTGGGTTTAATCCACGGTTCTCCTCTGTTTCACCTGGTAGTTCCAACAATCCCGAGGTAGAATGTCGTTCATCAGGAAATGTGCACAGTCTGGGCCCAGGTTCAGAAGAACCTAGAGGCGTCCCAGAGCATACAAAAGACTCCGGCAGATAGAAGACGTTCTGCTAACCCCTTGTTTGTGGTCGGGCATCTGGTGTGGCTATCTTCTAAAAATTTGCGCCTTAAAGTTCCGTCCAAAAAATTTGCTCCACGATATATAGGGCCGTACAAGGTCATTGAAGTCCTTAACCCTGTCTCCTTCCGACTGGAGTTACCCCCATCTTTTCGAGTACACGACGTGTTTCATGCCTTCCTCCTTAAACGCTGCTCCCCGTCCTTGGCTCCCTCGAGGAAACCTCCGGTCCCTGTTCTCACCCCTGAAGGGGTAGAATTCGAGGTGGCCAAGATTGTGGACAGCAGGATGGTCCAAGGCTCCCTCCAGTACCTGGTCCATTGGAGAGGATACGGGCCCGAGGAGAGGACTTGGGTACCCGCCCGGGATGTTCATGCTGGGGTATTGCTCCTTTGCCTGTGATTCTTTTCTGTTTCCTGGCTCTGCTGCTCCTGCTATGATTATTGACCTTGCTTCATTTTTGACCCTGGCTTTACTGACTACGCTCCTGCTCTGCGATTCGTACCTCGTGCACTCCTGGTTTGACTCGGCTCGTTCACTACTCTTGTTGCTCACTGTGTTGCCGTGGGCAACAGCCCCATTTCCCTTAGCTTCTGTGTACCCATATCTGTTTGTCTGTCGGGCACTTATTGAGCGTAGGGACCGTCGCCCAGTTGTACGCCGTCGTCTAGGACGGGCCGTTGCAAGTAGGCAGGGACTGAGTGGCGGGTAGATTAGGGCTCACCTGTCTGTCTCCCTACCCCGTCATTACAGAATCTGACAGAAAAAGAAAATGATGGCGTGCTCCATTGGAAGCCATGTTACGAAGCTACTCTTCCCTAGGGGATTTCTTCTATTTGGGAAAACATGCATAATAAGGTGCTATTTAGATTACCATAAGTCGGTGCATGGACTGCCTATGGCTCTGTAATATGGAACCGCAGGGAGTCTATGTCTCCGTGGACACAGCTCTGTCGTGTGAATGAGACCTATGAGTGTAAAAGAAACAAAAAAAGATGAAAAAAAAAAGCATAAGGATAAGGGTTGTCTAAGGCAGTTCTTATGTTCATATGCGAAATTATACTGAACATATGGGATACCTGGGTGTATAATGAAAATCAGGAGAAGATGTATAAGGTATATTGTCTACATGTATAATATTAGTAGCATTATTTAAAAGTATGTTATTTATTTTGCTCGAAAAATGCTGACAAACTTTAAAGAAAACCTGACATGTCTATATTAGTAAATAGTTGTAGTCCTCATGAAATAACAACAATAACAGCAGACTGTGTGTGAGTTCCGACCATGAATAGTAGTGAATGAGCGTTACGGAAGCAGCGAGGCATGCGAGCTATGCTGTTTCCGTAACTACCATTCAGTTCTATGGAACTTACGGAAACAACGTGGCTCAGAGAGCTACGCTGTTTCCGTAATTCATGGTCGGGAATCACACGCGTCAGCCCCAAAACAGAGCGGTAGAACAGGGTTTAGGGTGCCCCGTTCTAGAGATAGGTGCGGGTCCCAGAGGTAGGACACGCATCTATCTCACATTTATGACATATCCTGTGGATATGTCATAAATGTTGCTGATGGGAAAACCCCTTTAACTAAAACAGACATGTCAGGGGAGCTAGCAGGTCCTCTTTAATTCCATGGGACTTTCCAAAAAATGTATAAAAGATACAAATACCGCTATAATCACAGGCGCTTCATAATTCATCTCACCTTTTTTTTTCCTTATTTGATACTTACTCTGTGTCTGTAAGTAATGGAAGAGTATGTCTGTTATTTGCTTCAAAAGCTTGGTCTTGAAATAAACAAAATATCAAGCAGTTCTGAAGGGGTCATGTTGAACAGTGTGGTGTATCACTCCTATCATACCTAATTAATGTTTATACCTTGCAGTAAGCATCTGGAAAACTAATTTTGCACTTTGGGGCTGATTACAAAATGAAATGTTAAGGGAAAAGATATCTGAATAATAAGTAAATCCCACAGCATCTGATCAATCTGCATGCTTAAGAAATTTCCACAATACAAATTTGATTAAAAAAAACCACAGCTGAATACATGAAGGATTTTACTGTACAGCAAATGGAATTTGGCAACTTATGCTCTAGGAATGTTGATGACTTAAAGATAAAACAAAATATATAGCCTCCACAGTAATAAATACTTTTTTTTTTTATACCTAATAAATATGTCCAAAATGATAGTCAACCCTTTGTAGGTGGAATCACTAATAAGTCAGACACAATTGACAGAAATTGAAAAGAAAAAATTCCATCCAAAAGAAGAATGTGAAAATGTAAGATATTTTTGTAATTCCTACAGTTTATTTAAAATTAAAGATTTGGAGCTGCTAATTTATAGTGTGAGCTACTTTATTAAAGGGACACTCAGGGCAAAACTGATACACTGTATTATGCATAGTGCAGGGCTTGAAAGGGTCGTGCAAGACTCAGGGATTCAAAGAATTATTAAAATGTACTCACCAAAATTTTTGTTTCCTCTAGTCCTCAGGCAGCACAGAAGGGTTAAGTTTCACTTGACTCCTATTGGACAGAGGATAACAGATTAATTTGCAATTAAATTGCCAAGCAAGCTCCCTATATAAGCCCTCTGGAGACATTAAGAAGACCTGTTTTATGCGGCAAAAGGAATTTTATTGGGGGGGGGGGGGTAGTTGTGCTGCCTTCGGACTACGGGAAACAAAAAATTTGGTAAGTACATTTTCATATTCCTGGCCGTCCTCAAGCAGCACAGAAGGTATTTTCAAAGCAATAATTACTGAGGGTGAGAATTATGAGTCTCGGCTTTACTAAGCACTCCTTTGCCAAAGGCCGGGCCCATCGAGGTACTTAGATTCAAACGATAATCTTCATGAATGTAGTAGGACTGGACCATACCACAAATTTTCATAACTGGTCTAGACAAATATGCATAAACTCTGCCCAAGAGGCAGATGTAGATCTTGTAGAATGCGCTTTGATTTTAAGTGGGGATTGGATGCCTTCCAATTGGTAACAGAAGGAAATGATGTTACAAATCCACCTCGCCAACATTGACTTGCTGGTCTTTTTTCCCTTATTCCTGCCTTGGTATTGCAAGAACAGAGCTTCCGAAAGCCTAAAGTCTTTGACTTTTTCTAGATAACAAAGTACTGCCCTCCTGACATCCAAGGAGTGCAGTTTTGACTTTGTGTGTGATCCTGGCCTTAAGAGGCAGAAAATTCCCAGTTGTCAAAGTGAAAAATCTCTCTGCCAGGCACTTGTGCCTCTTCGTTCTAGCGATCAATGGGGGTCTCAGCATCCTGACTCTCACAATATAGACTTATGACTTGCCTCTATGACATTTTAGAAGTTTAATGAAATAAAAGTGACCCTTTATATACTGAAACAACAATTTATACTGGAAAGTTATTAATAGTATATTACTTTAATAGTAATATTTCTCTGAATGTTTTATTATAGAAACCATACAATTTTTTACAATTTAAGTCCTTAAAAATCAGATATGCGGTCTAGTTCTTTAACTTGTGCACATTTCTGATTTAGATATAACAATCTAGTGAGAACATAACAATGTTACCATGGTTTGTTAAGATGTAATAATGACTTAAAGGCTTCATCATGTTTAGCTGTCTTTGAACTGTGGCCTATCGTGATCCTAAAACCACATTTGTCCATTTTGCTTCTATTTACTTAGTGGATATTGTGAGAGTGGAAGAACATCATCTTAGGCCTCATGCACACGGCCCTGCCCGTAATCTTGGCACGCAAGGTTACGGCCACAAGGTGGGCCGCATTTTCGTGCCGTGCTTCCATGCAAAATATGGGAGCACAGTCTGTAAAATCCAAAAAGTAGGACATGCTCCATAATTCCCGGCACAGTTCTACGGCACGGACACCCATCCGTAGCGATACGGAAAGGTGTCCGCGGTCAATAGGTCCGCAATTACTGAGTTTTTCCACGTTTGTGTGCATGGGGCCTTATACTGTAGGTTACAATACTCCTATCAATTTATTTTACAGACCAAATTACACAAAGATTTTTTTTATATGTGTTCCCCAGATGTGGTGTTGTTGTTGCTATTATTATTAGTCATGTAGCACTATCATCTTCTTTGGCAAAGTACAACATGGTAAAAGCATAATAAAAATTCAATTGTCAATGCAAAACATTTTCATATATAGCAAGATGCAGTGGGAGAAAGATCTTGTGTTTTCTTCGCTTGTTGGCAATTATAGATGAAAAGCTACAGTAATGGTGCATCAGTTAAACAGTGGAGTTGAAGTTAACTTGTTGGTAGGCATGAGGAAGGGTGATGTAACAGCCTAGCCAAGAACTGTATGATATATAAGGAGTGGATGTTGAACTTTGTCTTTTTCTGGTACTGAGATTTAGAGATCTTGTGTGGACCTGCAGTGCTTTTTTTTAAATGCTATTGGCATAATATTGTACACTATATGTCTTTTATTGTATGTTTTTATCCAGGTCTGAGAAGAATTTTAAAGGGATTCTCTGGGCATTTTATATTGATGGCCTGTCCTTAGGTTAGGTCATGAATATCAGAACGGTGGGCGTCTGACTCCTGGCACTCCCGATAGTCGGCTCTAAAGGAGCCGTGGCGTTCGTCACCACGGCTTCTTCAGTGTTTACCAGGCACAGTGCCGTACACATCCGTAGCAGCTGTGCCTGGGTTTGCAGCTCAGTCCTATTCACTTGAGTAAAAAACGCAACTGCAATCGCAGGCACAGCCACTACAGATGTGTACGGTGCTGTACCTGCAAACTGTGAATTAAACTTTATCAAACAGCTCTGATATTGATGACCTATTTTATGGATAGGCCATCAATCAAAAATGCCCGGATAACCCCTTCAAATTCCCTTCGGTTTCCGTTTGTGTCAGTCAGGGTCCCGTTCTGACAAAAAAAGTTCCGTCAGAACGTCGGAACGGCAGCCTGGCGCAGATGTGAACGAAGCCTAATCTAGACTGTGTGTGTAGGAAAGGGGAGGGTGATAAAAAGCAGGCACTGTTAATGTAGGCACCTGGCAGGCAGTATTTATCGGGGCACCTGGTGGGCACTGTGAAAGGAGGAATATGATAGATACTTTTTATGGGGGCACTGTGGCTCTCATTAGTTGGCGACAATGTTATGATACATTACAGTTGCTATTTTAATCAGTTGTTGAAACATCAAATACATTTGAGTGTGTATGCACTACCAGAGAGTGGTGGAGAGGGAAAGTACGGCTAGAGAGGATAGGGGTATGCTGACAAAGAGAAGTATCAAACGTGTTTATGCAAATAAACTTGAAGTAGATGAAAATAGCATCATGACAGTCTAGGTCAGAAGAAGAAAGGGAAAGCGATTGGATTTAGTTTCTTCTTGTGTCTTTTACTGCACCAGATCAGTAGTGTATTCCATTGTCCTGTTTACATCATGATAATGCCCTGCAGACCTCCTGTATGGCACTATTGTTGGTCACTGCGTGTCAAATGTTCTCTGTATGATGTTGTTAGTACTGCATGATGGTATTCAGTCACTGTATGTCAATATCATTCAGTCATTATGTTGCAGTATCATTCAGTCACTGTACGACGGTATTATTCTTTTACTGTATGGTTTTATAATTCATTTCCTGTTTGATGGAGTCATTCAGTCACTGTATGACGGTATTCTTCAGTCACTATGTGGTGGTAAGATTCAGTCACTATATAACAATATTATTCTTTCACTGGTGGTATTATGTCACTATGTGGTGGTATCATTTAGTCACTATATGACAATATTATTCATCACTCTGTGATGGTATTATTTGGTCACTGTATGACAGGATTATTTTGAGTTATATTAAACACATTCTTTACCCTTAAAAAGGCACTCCGGCGAAATATCAATTCCCCCTCTGTTTGTAAACATGATTAGGGGAAAAACTGATATTTATTCTGTTACCGGGCGCTTTATTTTACAGTTAGTAGCTTCGTCTAGGGACCGCCGTTCAGTCATGTGATCCGCACTCCCTGAATCCTACAGCATCTCTCTATGCAAGCCTATGAGAGCATCAATGTGAGTCGATGTAAGATTAATTGCTCGTCACGTGACTGAAGTAGCGGCTAACTGTAAAATAAGAGAATAAACATCATTACCTTTCAACTAATCACTTTAACAAAAGGAGGAGGGTGGGTTTGGTGAAGTGCTTCTTTTAGTATAAGCGATGGGTTAATTACAATAGTTATGCGATCGTGGTGTGTGATGATTACCAAGGCAGGGCTTAATAGAAGCCCGTAAATAGCACAATATACTTCAATACAAAGGCATTTCTAGGGCTTGCGCCAGGTTTATGTGGGCCCTTGGGCGACACAGACTTAGTGGGCCCTTTTGCGGGGGAACTCACTTACGGCAGCAATAAAAAGGGAAAACTTTTAATATTAAATTCTTTGTACATTATTAAAAACTTTATTCAATTGTTTTTTAAAACGTTTTTAGTCCCCCTAGGGACTTGTACGAGAGATTGTTTGATTGCAATACTACTTTAACAACGATTAAAAAAATGTTGAAAATTTTTTTTGTGTGTCATCATATTCTGAGAGCCATGACAGGTTTTTTTTCGTCGATTGAGCGGTGTGAGGGCTTATTTTTTGTGGGGTGAGCTGTAGTCTTTATTGGTACAATTTTTTATCTATTTTTATTCCATTTTAATTGGCAGGTAAAGTAACCAATAAACAGCAATTCTGGCGTTTTCTTGTTTGTTTTTTTTTTTTCAGCATTCACCATGCAGCATAAATAATGTTATATTGTAATTACCGTAGTTACTTTTATGGATGTAAGGATACCAATTATGTTTATTTAATTTTTTTTACTTTAGAGAATGAATGTGAAAAGGGGATTTGAACTTTTAATATTTTTTAAATCCTTTGTACATTATTAAAAACGTTATTCAATTGTTTTTTAAAAAGTTTTTGTCCCCCTAGGGACTTGAATAAGAGATTGTTTGATTGCTGTTACAATACACTGCAATACCCAGAGCCGGTGCTTATCTGCTGTCATGGCTCCTCCATGAGCGGAATCCCAGGCCAGAGCGTCGGCAACGCTCTGCCTGGGGATTCCTCTCCTGGAGGAGCCCCTGACATCACTGTCCATATATTGACAGGGACATCAGGGGCTCCCTCTAGGAGTAGAATCCACAGCAAGAGCGTTGGTAACGCTCTGGCAGGGGATTCCGCTTCTGGAGGATCCATGACAGCAGATAAGCACCGGCTCTGGGTATTGCAGTGTATTGTAACAGCAATCAAACAATCTCTTGTTCAAGTCCCTAGGGGGACTAAAAACTTTTAAAAAAAACAATTGAATAACGTTTTTAATAATGTACAAAGGATTTAAAAAATATTAAAAGTTCAAATCCCCTTTTCACATTCATTCTCTAAAGTAAAAAAAATAAAATAAACATAATTGGTATCCTTACATCCATAAAAGTAACTATGGTAATTACAATATAACATTATTTATGCTGCATGGTGAATGCTGTAAAAAAAACAAACAAACAAGAAAACGCCAGAATTGCTGTTTATTGGTTACTTTACCTGCCAATTAAAATGGAATAAAAATAGATAAAAAATTGTACCAATAAAGACTACAGCTCACCCCACAAAAAATAAGCCCTCACACCGCTCAATCGACGAAAAAAAATCTGTCATGGCTCTCAGAATATGATGACACACAAATTTTTTTTTCAAAATGTTTTTAATCGTTGTTAAAGTAGTTGTCACGATCTTTGAGTATGTGGACCGACTAGGCCGTACCGCCATGGCGTTGAGGCAGCTGGCCAAACAACAGAGTACACAATGAATACCAAGTACAGCCCAAGCGTACCTGAATAGTCCAGACAGACGCAGTGGCTAGGCACAGATGAAACTTTGACGGTAGAGGATGCCACACGTGGCGGAGGATATCAGGCATGGCAGTCGATAGGGCTCAGGAACCATCACAGCACAGGATACAGGAACAAATATTTAGGGAACGGGAACACTTGGGAACAGGATAACACTGAGGGACCATTTGCTAAGACTAACATGGGAAATACAAACAACGCTCAGGCAGGGAGTGTAAGGGCAGGGCCCCTTTTATAGTCCAGAGCGATTAGGGCTAATTTGTAATATAATTCTTACAGGACACAGTTGACCGGAGCAGAAGTGAGTGCTGGCATCTCCTAGGAAGGAGATGCCGGACCAGCACTGACAGATCCATGGCCGCGGCCGCTGAGGGGTGATTAGGAACAGCAGTCCGCGGCCGTGGACACTACAGTAGTTCATCTTAAAAAACTATATCAATTAGTATTGCTGTAATTGTATTGACCAGCAGAATAAATTTAACATGTCAATTCTTTCTGCATGGTGAAACACAGTTTTTTTGCCTTTTGCTACCAACGAAGAATTGTTTTTCAGTTTACCAGTACATTATATGGTACATTAAGAATATGTTCACACATGTACGTTGCGTAAATTTGCTGTGAATAAGCAGCGTAATCACAGCAAATTCCACACCAATTGCATTTGTTGTGGAATTTGAATTCCCGTTTGAACTGAATAGGAAAATTCTGCAACAAATGCACAGGGAATTCGCAGCATAAATTGACATGCTACGAATTGATAATTCGCACTGCAGGTCAATTTATGCACACATTCTGTGAAAAATATTTCTGCAGCTTGTGGATGAGGTTTATTAAAATATCATCGACTTTGCTTCTACAGTACTACGCTGCAATTTTTTTTTGTCCCACAAATCCGGACTGAAAATCTGAATCATATGAGCTAAGTGTGAACATACTCTAAATGGTGCCATTTAAAGACTAGTTAAAAATTACGACTCGTCCCACAAAAAAAAAAAAACAAGCCCTCATACGTCTATGTCGACGGAAAAATTAAAAAGGTTATTGCTTTTGGAATGTGGGGAGTAAAAAACAAAAATGAAAAGAAAAACAAAAATATCTGCGGCGGCAAGGGGTTAAAACAGTTTGTTAATATTTTGTGAAAGGTATATTGAAGTGTATTTGATAGGTACTTTTTTTTCTGAAACATTATTGATTATCATTAATGACCTCCAGTGAATATAAACAAATTGTCTGAAATATTCGATCATCCAATTTTAAAATAATAATTTAGGAATAATAACTAAGAATTTTAGCCTTAGGTTAATTTTACATATCTACATTTTAAATGTTACGTTTTCAGTAGATCTGAACATATCTTTCACAGCCTTTAATGAAAATATGTAGGTCCCTGACTGTATTTAGTTTCCAAAAATACTCAACAGAGGCCTTTTTGTATGCCTGGCACAGACGGAAACTAGACACTGCTTCTAAGCGGAGCTTGGCAGCCTTATTAATACTGAACTAAGCAGGGGATAATAATGACCTTCCCATTCAGAATACATCTATTGTATGACATCACTTCCTCGGTTTGAGGTGTTTGGATATTTCCTTTTCACATTCTCAAAGAGGCTTTTTGTGGGCCTTTGTTTGATTATGCTCAAAGTAAAACAAATCCTTCCAGCTCTTTCCTTATCAAAACAACTCGTAGGTAATGTAAGGAAGTGATATCATTTTTTAGATCATTTCCATGAAAAGTACTATTATTTAATAAATAAACTAGGTGGAAATATGAGCAATCATTTAGAAAGCTAAGGAAAGGGATACACAGTATATACATATTTTCAAGGCTCAGCTTTTTAATTGTAGGTAACCTATAAAACTGTCAAACATATAGATTGCTTTTATGATGGGAAACTAATGATTGACAGTCTACAGCAGAAATAAAAACAATTCGAACATTTTACAGAGTTCAAATATAAATTGTAGGCCTGTGGCAGAGAAAGTACTGGGTGTAATATTTCTCAACTGGCGGATTAAGATGGGTGAGATGAGAAATCCAGGAAAGTTGGGTTTCTTAGCAAAACTTAGATTGCTGAGGCTTTTAGTTAAGTCTGTTTTCCGGGCCTGGATTTCTATGAAATGGCATGAAGGATTGGTAGAGGTACTTTTCATTTCCTCCCTGTGCAGTACATGTTTTTTACCTACCCCAAATCAGTACAGGTGTACTCACTGGGCTGTTTAGAGCTGAAGTAAATGCAGTCCAGGGTCAGAGCCTGGAAATCCACACAAGGATAGTGTGGGAAGCCTGATACAAGGAACACTGTACTCATGGTTTACTATGGGTGAGGAAACCTGCTGTTTAGTTAGTGCCCGGGCCAAGACGGGCGAGGTGTTTGTTTTTGTTAGAGATACATAAAGGGGTGCTGTATGATAAGTTATTCAAGAGAAAAGGGACCATATACAGGGGCCACCTACTCTCCTATAACAAGCCCACCAGCTTATGAGCAGTTTTGCCACAACTGGTGAAATGGTCATGCATTTATAAACAATGAACATGTGTCAATATACACTATATGGCTAAAAGTATGTGGACACCCCTCTTAATTATTGAGTTTAGGTGCTTTAGCCACTGCAGTTCCAAACAGGTGCATAAAATCAAGCACACAGCCATGCAATCTCTACAGACAAACATTGGTAGTAATAGGTCGTACTGAACAGCTCAGTGATGTGGCACTGTTCTAGGATGCCACCTTTGCTACAAATCAGTTCATGTAATTTCTGATCTTCTAGATTTTACCCAGCTATAAATGCTATTATTATGAAGGGGTAGATATTATTATCTAGGAGTAGTAGCAGCTTAAAGAGGCTCTGTCACCACATTATAAGTGCCCTATCTTGTACATGATGTGATCGGCACTGTAATGTAGATTACAGCAGTGTTTTTTATTTAGAAAGACGATCATTTTTGACGGAGTTATGACCTATATTAGTTTTATGCTAATGAGTTTCTCAATGGACAACTGGGCGTGTTTTACTATATGGTCAACTGGAGAGAAGTGTATGACGCTGACCAATCAGTGACCAATCAGCGTCATACACTTCTCTCCATTCATTTATACAGCACATAGCGTTTTAGCTATATCGCTATGTGCTGCCACATAAACACACTATAACATTACTGCAGTGTCATGACAATGAATATACATTACCGATAGCTATATCGCTATCTGCAGTGTAAATGAATGGAGAGAAGTGTATGACGCTGATTGGTCAGCGTCATACACTTCTCTCCACAACGCCCACTTGGCCATTTAGTAAAACACGCCCAGTTGTCCATTGAGAAACTCATTAGCATAAAGCTAATATAGGTCATAACTCCGTCAAAAATTATAGTTTTTCTAAATAAAAAACTCTGCTGTAATCTACATTACAGCGCCGATCACATCATGTACAAGATAGGCCACTTATAATTTGGTGACAGAGCCTCTTTAACCATAACACGTGTGGACCATGCAGACTCACAGAGGTGGGATGTCGAGTGCTGAAGCGTGTGGCGTGTAAAGTAAAAATAGCCTAGTGTTGTATCCCTCACTACAGAGTTCCATTCTGCCTCTGGAGGTGACATCAGCACATGAACTATGCATTGGGAGCTTCATAAAATGGGATCCCATGATTGAACAGATTCAAACTTGCCTAAGATCACCTTTTGCAGTTCCAAGTGTCAGCTAAAGTGGTGTAAAGTACGCTGCCACTGGGCTTTGGAGCAGTGTAAATAGACTGATGAATCACCTCCACTAGCTGGAAGTCTGATGGAAAAATCTGGGCTTGCTAGATGCCATGAGAACACTACCTACAGGAATGCAGAGTGCCTAATCTAAAATTTGGTGGAGGAGGGATGATTGTTTAGGGCTGTCCTTTAAAGCTTGGGTTAGACCCCATATTTCCAGTGATGGTTAATGTTAACACCACAGCATATAAAAACATTTAGGCCTCATGCACACGACCGAAGCCATGTGCATGGCCGTGATTTTTGGGTCGGCCGGCAGTGGACTGTCAGCCACGAGCCGCCCGCAAATCGCGGGCCATGAACATGGCCACGGCCATTATTTTCAATGAGCCCGGACCGCAGAAGACGGTCGTAATAAGACATGTCCGTTCTTTCTGCGGTGCGGGCTCCCGGGCCATGCACGGACCATAAAAACTACGCTCGTGTGCATGGCCCCATAGAAATGAATGGGGCCGCAATTCTCCCGTGGATTTTCGGGGGAATTGCTGCCGCAAAAGCACATTCGTGTGCATGGAGCCTTACACAATTGAGTGCGTCCAACATTGTGGCAACAGTTTGAGGAAGGCTTTGTGCCGCTGTGCACAAAGCAAGGTCCATAAAGACACGGTTTGATGAGTTTTCTGAGAAGGAACTTGAGTGGCCTGCAAAAAGTGCACACTGCACAATCTTTTAGAAAGCCTTCCCACACGAGTGGAGTCTATTATAGATGCAAAAGAGGGCCCAACTCCATATTAATGGGCATGGTTTTCGAATAGATGTCCATCAAGCTCATATACTGTAGGTATAATGGTAAGGTATCCACATACTTTGGCCATATAGGGTATGACCATAAGCTATTAGTGTTATCTTGTAGCGTCCATGGCCACGGGCAGTCAGGTTTACTCACCTCCCGACTCCCGCAGCCATGGATCCGTGAGCGCTGGTCCCCGTCTCCCTCCTAGGAGACGCCAGTGCTCACTTCCACTCCATTCGGCTGTGTCCCGTAGGGTGCGCGCGCGCGCTCGCGCCCGGCCTTAAAGGGCCAACGCGCGCAAATAGGAAGTAGTCATCATCATCAACTGCCACGATTTCCTGGTCTATAAGAAGGCCCCAGGCCTTCTAATCCTTGCCTGAGCGTTGTTAGTCTATCCCAGTCAGTCTCGCAAATGGTCCCTTAGTGTTTCCCGTTCCAGCTGTTACCCGTGCCCTGTTATCCGTTCCTGTATTCCGTATTGTTCCAGTTCCTGTGCCTACCAGCGTTGGAGTCTTGTCTTCTGCCACGTCCAGTGTCTTCTGCCACGTCCAGTGTCTTCTGCCACGTCCAGTGTCGTTTGCCACGTCCAGTGTTTTCTGCCATGTCCAGTGTCTTCTGCCACGTCCAGTGTCTCCTGCCACGTCCAGTGTCGTCTGCCACGTCCAGTGTCTTCTGCTTCATCGCATACTGCCCGCCACGTCTGGCGCCACCTGCCGCACCAGCCTCCATCCGTGCTGTAGCCACAGCCACCGTCCGGACTATTTCAGGTACCCAAGCATTCCTGTCTGCCATTGACTTTCGCATAGACTGTGACCTGGTCAGCTGCCTCCCCGCTACGGCGGAGCAGCCTAGTGGGTCCACATACCCTGTGTCCGTGACATATCTTATTTACCAATTGTCCATCAACACAATTATAAATTTATGAAAACTAGTATGGCTTATTTACTAAAGCATAAAAAAAATGATTTTGACTTTATTCAACCCTTAGATATAAATATATATATATTTTTTGTATCTTGCAATAAAAGTATTCAAATAGATACATACTGAACCATAGCATTTAGGGCAAGCACTCTTTTTGAGATAAATTGATATATAAAAAGTTTGCACGGAATGTTCAAATTGTGTCTTTTCATTCATTTACCAACAATTTCTATGAAATATAAATAGAACTTTTGTACTTGAATTCATGTGTTCTGTTTGTAAAATATGAATCATCATTTAAAAAAACAAAATAATATATGTATAACCTCCATGCACTACATCAAAGCCTTTGGGAAAATATCACATTAATTTTATCTTCTGTATCGCTAATTGAATGGCTGTTACAATGCTCCTAAATGTTAACATTCAAAAAGCACTAAAATGTAGAAACGTACAAAAAATTAATAGATCTAAAAGCTCTATAGAAAAAGAATAAAAACATACTTCCAATAATAATTCAATTTATACAGATGGGAAGATTCTCAGCCAGCAGATGGCACTATTAAAATGAAATTAATCATGTTATATAGATGCAACACTGAGCAAACTGTACAGTTATAAATTACAGTGGTTAACCACATGGAACATAAAAGATTTGTGTGTGATGACAAAAAAGTAAGCAAAGGAAAAGCAAAAATAAAACAACTATGGCAGAAATATTCACCCAGGCAAAACAAGCATTGGCAAATGGGTTTCTGTTTATTGTGAATTATCTATCATCTATCTATCTATCTATCTATCTATCTATCTATCTATCTATCTATCTATCTATCTATCTATCTATCTATCTATCTATCTATCTATCTATCTATCTATCTATCTAACTGTCTGTCTGTCTGTCTGTCTATCTCTCGATTTATTTATTTTGAAGAGTAAACATTGCAGATAATAGGCATTAAACTTATACATTTCATTTATAATACCACAAATTATTAAATGACTGGGCAAACTATTCTAGACTAAATGTATCAGTATCAGTTAGAAAAACTTCTGCAGGAAGACGCCAAGTTCCGTGATAAGTACTTACCTTGATATCTTTGTATCCGCTCTGAGGAGCATTAGGCTGGGTTCACACTGAGTTTTTTTACTCACCAAAAACCGGCCGAAAAAGCCTCCCATTGATTTCAATGGGAGGCGGGGGCGGTTTTCTCCCGCAAGCCAGGACATGCCCTATCTTCGCGCGATTACACCTCTGACCTCCCATTGACATCAATGGGAGGCAGAGAAAGCGTATTTCGCAGTGTTTTATGCCTGCGGCGCTCAATGGCCGCGGGCAAAATACGCCGTGAAAAACGCTGCGAAAATCGGCGTGCGGGCAGAGGAAAATCTGCCTCAAACTTCCAAACGGAATTTTGAGGCAGATTTTCCGCCTGCAAAGAACTCAGTGGGAAAACCAGCCTAAGCCATCTAGCTGTCTATCCTGCTGTGTACCATGGCTTATAGCACATATCAATACGGGTCAGTAGCACTCACAGTGGCCAAGAGCGTGGAGATATACATGTGTCACCTACAAGAGGCATTGTAAACATATTCGGATTGCTGCTTAACAAATCATTAGCATTGCGGAACCAGCAAGCGTATTTTGCTAAGTGAATAACCGCCACCAATCTGCCACGTGCATTGTATATAAGCCTGCAATTGTCATGTTTGTGTCCTCTGTGTGAGAGACTGTATCCGATAGCTTGTTGAATTGTGTACATATTTGAAACCATCAAGCTTGCATTTCCTGAATACTGAGTAAAAGTTTGAGCTGCATGTCTGCCTGCAATTCCTCTGCGCCATTAAAGGGGTTTTCCAATACTTTTTTTTTCTAATCACTGCAACGCTTCTCAATTTATCTATTAATGCCACCTAAATATCGTTATCTACATTTTTATTTTTTAACCCCTTCCCTCTTTAGCCACTTTTGACCTTCCTGACCGAGCCTCATTTTTCAAATCTGACATGTGTCACTTTATGTGGTAATAACTCCGGAATGCTTTCACCTATCCAAGCGATTTTGAGATTGTTTTCTCATGACACATTGGACTTTAAGTTACTGGCAAAATTTGCTCGATATGTTCAGTATTTAAATGTGAAAAACACCAAAATGTAGCGAAAAATTGCAAAAATTAGCATTTTTCTCAATTTTAATGTATCTGCTTGTAAGACAGGCAGTTATACCACACAAAATTGTTGCTAATTAACATCCCCCATATGTCTACTTTAGATTGGCATTGTTTTTTGAACATCCTTTTATTTTTCTATGACATCACAAGGCTTAGAACTTTAGCAGCAATTTCTCACATTTTCAAGAAAATTTCAAAAGGCCATTTTTACAGGGGCCAGTTCAGTTGTGAAGTGGCTTTGAGGGCCTTATATATTAGAAACCCCCAAAAAGTCACCCCATTTTAAAAACTTCACCCCTCAAAGTATTCAAAACAGCATTTAGAAAATGTCTTAACCCTTTACACATTTCACAGGAATTAAAGCAAAGTAGAGGTGAAATTTACAAATGTCATATTTTTTTGCAGAAATAAATTTTTAATACAATTTTTTTTATAACACAGAAGGTTTTACCAGAGAAATGCAACTCAATATTTGTTCCCGAGTTTCTGCAGTTTTAGGAAATATCCCACATGTGGCCATAGTGTGATACTGGACTGAAGCACTGGCCTCAGAAGCAAAGGAGCACCTAGTGGATTTTGGGGCCTTATTTTTGTTAGAATAAATTTTAGGCACCATGTCAGGTTTGAAGGGCTCTTGCGGTGCCAAAACAGTCAAAATCCCCCAAAAGTGACCCCATCTGGGAAACTACACACCTCAAGGAAAATATCTAGGGGTACAGTGAGCATTTTGACTGCACAGATTTTTTACAGAAATTATTGGAAGTAGGCCGTGAAAATTAAAATCGACATTTTTTCAAAGAAAATGTAGGTTTAGCAATTTTTTTCTCATTTCCACAAGGACTAAAGGAGAAAAAGCACCGTAAAATTTGTAAAGCAATTTCTCCCGAGTAAAACAATACCCCACATGTGGTAATAAACGGTTGTTTGGAGACACGGCAGGGCTTAGAAGTGAAAGAGTGCTATTTGGCTTGTGGAGCTCAAATTTAGCAGGAATGGTTTGAGAGGCCATGTCACATTTACAAAGCCCCTCAGGGGAGAAAAAAGTGGAAACCCCCCACAAGTGACCCCATTTCGGAAACCACACCCATTGAGGAAATTATCTAGGGGTATAGTGAGTGTTTTGACCCCACAGGTTTTTTGCATAAATTATTGGAAGTAGGCCCTGAAAATGACAATCTAAATTTTTTCAAAGAAAATGTAGGTTTAGCTAATTTTTTCTCATTTCCACAAAGACTGAAGGAGAAAAATCACCACAAAATTTGTAAAGCAATTTCTCCCGAGTAAAGCAATGCCCCACTTGTGGTAATAAATGGCTGTTTGGAGACACGGCGTGGCTTAGAAGGGAAAGAGCGCTATTTGGCTTTTGGAGATCACATTGAGCAGGAATGGTTTGCGGAGGCCATGTCACATTTGCAAAGCCCCTGAGGGGAAAAAACAATGAAAACGCCCAAAAAGTGACACCATTTAGGAAACTACACCTCTTGAGGAATTCATCTAGGGGCATAGTGAGCATTTTGACCCCACAGATGTTTCGTAGAATTTATTAGAATTGGGCAGTGAAAATAAAAACAATCCTTTTTCTTCAATAAGACGTAGCTTTAGAGCAAATTTTTTCATTTTCGCAACAAATAAAGGAAAAAAAAGAACCCAAAATTTGTAAAGCAATTTCTCCCGAGTATGGCAATACCCCATATGTGGTCATAAACTGCTGTTTGGGCACACGGCAGGGCTCAGAAGCGAAGGACCGCCATTTGGAGTGCAGATGTTGCTGGATTGGTTTCTCGGCGCCTGTGGGCCCAAAACAGTGGAAACCCCCCAGAAGTGACCCAATTTTGGAAACTACACCCCTCAATGCATTTACCTAGTGGTGTAGTAAGCATTTTAACCCTGCAGGTGTTTTGTAGAAATTAGTGTGAACTCGATGTTGCAGAGTGAAAATGGGATTTTTTTCCACAGATATGTGGACAATACATGGTGCCCATCTTGTGCCACCATAACAAGACAGCTCTCTAATTATTATGCTGGGTTTCCTGGTTTTAGAAACACCCTACATGGGGCACTAATCTTTTGCCTGGACATTCGACCAGGCTCAGGAGTGAAAGCGTACCATGTAAAATTGAGGCCTAATTTTGCGATTTACAAAGTATTGGTTCACAACTGCAGAGGCTCAGATGTGAAATAATAAAAAGAAACCCCTGAAAAGTGACCCCATTTGGAAACTACACCCCTCAAGGCATTTGTTAAGGGGTGTAGTGAGTATTTCACCCCACAGGTCTTTTCCATAAATGAATGCACTGCGGATGGTGCAAATTAAAAAATTATATTTTTCCCTAGATATGCCATTTCAGTGGCAAATATGTCGTGCCCAGCTTATGCCACTGGAGGCAAACACCCCAAAAATTGCTAAAAGGGTTCTCCCGGGTATGACGGTGCCATATATGTGGAAGGAAACTGCTGTTTGAGCACGCTGTAGGGTTCAGATGGGAGGAAACGCCATTTGGCTTTTGGAGAGCGGATTTTGCTTGGTAGTAGTTTTGTTTGAGTATTGCTGGTGTTTCCGTTTATAATGTGGCGGTACATGTAAGCCGGGCGGAGTATATAAGGGGCATAGTCAGGTGGTATAATAATGGGGTAAAAAAAAAACAATAAAATGATCCATAGATGTGTGTTACGCTGTGCTCAATCCTTTCTGCACAGGCCGGTGTCGCACTGATATATGGCGTCCTTTCTTATCCCCCTTTTGGTCCACACTCCGCGCCTTTGCAGTTTGGGGAATTTTGCTGGGAAGTGTTGTCCTGGTATAATACCGGCACCGGTGCTTCCAGTGGATATGTTTGGGCCCTCCCTTTCCTGGTTCCCTAATTTTAGGTCCTTGATAAATCGCCTCTTCAAACAGAAGAAATGTTCCCCTCGGGCACAACTGCATATTTTTTATTTCCTGACTTATTGGAGCCATAACTAATTTTATTTTTTATAGACGTAGTGGTATGAGGGCTGTTTTTTTGCGGGACGAGCTGTAGTTATTATTGGTACCATTTTGGGGTACATGCGACTTTATGATTACCTTTTATCCTATTTTTTGGGAGGCCAGGTAAACAAAAAAAACGCAATTCTGTCATAGTTTTATTTAGTTTTTTTTATACAGCGTTCACCATGCGTTATAAACTACATGTTAACTTTATCCTGCGGGTCAGTACGATTCCGGCGATACCTATTTTATAGGACTTTTTTATGTTTTACAACTTTTTGCACAATAAAACTACTTTTGTAAAAATAATGTGTTTTTTCTGTCGCCAAGTTGTGAGAACCATAACTTTTTTTTTTTTTGTCGACGGAGTTGTATAAGGGCTTGTTTTTTGCGGGACAAGCTATAGTTTTTATAGGTACCGTTTTTGGAATACGTGCGACTTTTTGATCACTTTTTATTCCTATATTTATATAGCAAAGTGACCAAAAAACAGAAACTCTGGTATAGTTTTTTACGGTTTTTTTTTACGCTGTTCACCACGTGCAATAAATAATATAATATTTTGATACCTCAGGTCGTTACGGTCGCGGCGATACCAAATACGTATGGTTTATTATTTTTTTTCAATAATAAAGGACTTGATAAGTGTAAAAAGGGTATTGTGTTTTATTTTATTACTTGAAACTTTTATTGTTTTCAAACTTTTATTTTTTTCACTTTTTTTTTACACTTTTTTATACTTTTTTTGAACTTTTTCTCAAGTCCCACTAGGGGACTTGAAGGTCCAGCTGTCAGATTTATTTTTTTCTAATACATTGCACTACCTACGCAGTGCAATGTATTAGATGTGTCAGTTATTCACTGACAGCAAGCCGAATAGGCTTCGCCTCCCGGCGGAGCCTAATCGGCTTCCGTAATGGCAGAGCAGGAGACCATTGTGTCTCCTGTTGCCATAGCAGCAGTCGCCAGTCCCGATATCCTGTCAGGGCTGGCGATCTGCTAGTAACCGCTACGATGCAGCAATCACTTTAGATTGCTGCATCGAAGGGGTTAATGACAGGGATCGGAGCTAGCTCCGGTTCCTGCCATTACAGGTGGATGTCAGCTGTAACATACAGTTGACTTCCACCGCTGATGACGCCGGATCAGCTCCTGAGCCGGCGCCATCTTGCCGGTAGCTACGGAAGCCGATCAGGCTCCGCCGCCGGGCGGATCTTGACCGGTTTCCGTGCTAGGCAGACCGGGAGGCCAGTATTAGGCCTCCGGTTGCCATTGCAGCCACCGGAACCCCGGCAATTTCATTGCTGGGGTTCCGATGAGCTGCAAACACCTTAAATGCAGCTATCGCGTTTGAGCGCTGCACTTAAGGGGTTAATGGCGGGGATCGAAGCTAATTTCGGTCCCCGCCGTTACAGCCGGATGTCGGCTGTAAGGTACAGCTGAGATCCGGTGATGATGGTACCGGCTCAGCTTCTGAGCCGGTCCCAAACATTCGGCGTATGGTTACGGCAAGATGCGGGAAGTCAATGCTTTCCATGGCATACCCATACGGCAAATGTCGGGAAGGGGTTAAATTTACCATTATTCTCTTTTGTTTACATTCAGAGGTTTGTTTACCTCTGTGTATTCAGTTCCTGGCATGCAGCGCTTGTGTCCCAGCATGCAATGCGCTGGCAGCAGGGACTCATCATGCCCATTACACCCAGCTATAAACAATCTCCGTTGCCATTTTACTGCTCTCATTAGATCAGTGAGAGCTAACGATAAACCTGCAGCATATCAGTGCTGTACCAAACAACACTCCCTTACATAATGGTAAAAAAATAAAATTATTTGACCCCAGAGCCGGAGTCCCAGAGCAGAGCGCTAGTATAGGCTCTGCTCTTTGATATATGGACAGTGTTGTCTGGGGCTTCCCCAGAGCAGAGGTCTGGGTGGAGTGCTAGTATAGGCTCTGTTCCGGGTCTCTTTGGAATCCCCTGACATCACTGCCCATATATGGACAGTGTTGTCAGGGTCTTCCCCAGAGCGGAGTCCCGGGTAGAGCGCTAGTATAGGTTCTGCTCGAGGACTCTGTGGAATCCCCTGAAATCACTGCCCATATATGGACAGTGTGTGGAATCCCCTGACATCACTGTCCATATATGGATAGCGTGTGGATTCCCCAGGCATCACTGTCCATATATGGACAGTGTTGTCAGGGTCTTCCCCAGAGTGGAGTCCCAGGCAGAGCGCTAGTATAGGCTCTGCTCCGGGACTCTGTGGAATACTCTGACATCACTGTCCATATATGGACAGTGTGTGGATCTCCTGACATCACTGTCCATATATGGGCAGTGTTGTCAGGGTCTTCCCCAGAGTAGAGTCCCGGGCAGAGCACTAGCATATATGGACAGTGTTGTCAGGGTCTTCCCCAGAGTGGAGTCCCGGGCAGAGTGCTAGTATAGGCTCTGCTCTGAGACTCTGTGGAATCCGATGACATCACTGCCCATAGATGGACAGTATGTGTAATCCCCTGACATCACTGTCCATATATGGACAGGATTGACAGGGTCTTCCCCAGAGCGGAGTCCCGGGCAAGGCGCTACTATAGGCTCTGCTCCGGGACTCTGTGGAATCCTCTGACATCACTGCCTATATATGGACAGTGTGTGGAATCCCCTGACATCACTGTACATATATGGACAGTGTTGTCAGGGTCTTCCCCAGAGTAGATTCCCGGGCAGAGCGCTAGTATAAGCTTTGCTCCGGGACTCGGTGGAATCCCCTGCCATCACTGCCCATATATGGAAAGTGTGTGAAATCCCCTGTAATCACTGTCCATATGTGGACAGTGTTGTCAGGGTCTTCCCCAGAGCGGAGTCCCAGGCAGAGCGCTAGTATAGGCTCTGCTCCGGGACTCTTCGGAATCCCGTGACATGACTGTCCATATATGGACAGTGTTGTCAGGGACTTCCCCAGAGTGGAATCCCGGGCAGAGCGCTAGTATAGGCTTGAGTGCTACACAGCATTGCTACAAACCACCATTACCTCCACAGATATTATCATAGTATATACTATCTGTGCTACGAGATTGCTGTGTGGTTTACTCTTGCATCCCCCATTTTTTCTCGATATAGCACATTGCCATTTTAGCTATCTCAGATATGGCTAGTTAGCCCTCTGTATTAGAGCTCATTTCTTGGCATTTATGTGTGTTCCTGTCTTATGTGTATCTCATGTAGCTTGACCGATTTGAATTCTCGATTTTATTATTATATGTAATTTTATTTGTATTTATTTAATAAAGTTTGAACTTTTCTATGCCCTTGGCATTTAAAACCAATATAGTGTATGACTCCTTTTTCTTATGTTTTAAGAAATGAATGGAGCGCATGTCGTTCATGCGCACTAGCGCTGCATTCTCATCGAGCACTTCAGGGGAATTTCGGTCCCCCATTCACCTCGTCTCTGGGGGTTCCAACGGTCGGACCCCAGCGATCACACATGTATCCCACATCCGTTAAAATAGCTTTTTTTTTCAATCCCCCTCCCACAAAAAAATTTGATAAAAGTTAATTAATAAGTCCCATTTACCCCAAAATGATACTAATGAAAACTACATCCCATCCCGCAAATATCAAGCCTGCATACGGTTACATCGACAGAAAAATTTAAAAAAATGTATGGCTCTCTGAACACAACGATGCAAAAACAAATTATTTTCTATTAAAAGTGCTTTTATTGTGCAAAAGTTGTGAAACATAAAAAAAAACTAGACATATTTCATATCGCCATAATTGTATCGAACCATAGAATAAAGGTAACATGTTATTTGCGCCGCATGGTGAACGGTGTAGATTTAAAATGCAAAAAATAGTTGTGGAATTGCTTTTTTTTTCTCCCCTCATAAAAGTTAATCAATAAACTATATGTAAGTCAAAATTGTTCTATTAAAAAATACAACTCCTCCTGCAAAAAATAAGCCCTTATACAGATATGTTGACAGGAATATAAAAAAGTTATGGCTCTTTGAATGTGGCAATGAAAAAACAGAAAAAAATTGCTTGGTCATTAACCCCTTCCCGCCGCAGCCATTTTTCGGATTTTCACTTTAGTTTTTTCCTCCCCACCTTCCAAAAGCCGTAACTTTTTTTTTTTCCATTAATATTGCCGTATGAGGGACGGGTTGTAGATTTTCACAGCACCATTTATTGTACCATATAATGTAGTGGGAAACATATTTGTGTAAGGGTATGTTCACACGGCGGGGGTCCGTAACGGCTGAAATTACGGGGATGTTTCAGCCTGAAAACATCCCCGTAATTTCAGCCGTACCGGCATGTGCAGGCGCTTGAACGCCGCGTCAATTACGGCCGTAATTAGCGCTGCTATTCATTGGAGTCAATGAATACCGGCTCCAATTACGGCAAAAGAAGTGACAGGTCACTTCTTCTACGCGGGCGTCTATTTACGCGCCGTCATTTGACAGCGGCGCGTAAATATACGCCTCGTGTGAACAGACAAACGTCTGCCCATTGCTTTCAATGGGCAGATGTTTGTCAGCGCTATTGAGGCGCTATTTTCAGACGTAATTCGGGGCAAAAACGCCCGAATTACGTCCGTAAATAGGCCGTGTGAACATGCCCTAATAGGGAAAAAACTGCGATTCCTCAATCTTTTGGGTGGTTTTATTTTTACGGCGTTCACCGTGCGGTAAAAATGAAATTATTTATTTATTATAGTTACTTATATAGCGCCAACATATAACGCAGCACTGTACCGAGGTCCTCTTTTTTACTGTCCCCATTGGGGCTCACAATCTAAATTCCCTATTTGTATGTTTTTGGGGTGTGGGAGGAAACCAGAGTACCCAGAGGAATCCCACACAAACACAGGGAGAACATACAAACTCCATGCAGATGTTGTCCTTGGTTGGATTTGAACCCAGGACCCCAGTGTTGCAAGGCAATAGTGCTAACCACTGAGCCACCGTGCTGCGAAATGTTATCTTCATTCTGCGGGTCAATGTGATTACTGCGATACCAAATTTATATCTTTTTTTTATGTTTTACTACTTTTACAAGGAAAAAACTGATTGTTAAAAATAAAATTTGCGTTTTGTCACCATATTCTGAGAGCCTTAACTTTTTTATTTTTTTGTCGATTTAGCGGTATGATGGATTATTTTTGCGGGGTGAGCTGTAGTTTCTGGTGGTACTATTTTGGGGAGACTTTTTGAACAGTTTTTATTTCATTTTTTGTGGGAGATGAAGTGACCACAAAATAGCAATTCTGACGGTTTTAATTTAAAAAATTTTAAGGCGTTCACCATGCAGACTAAATAATGATACATTGTAATAGTTCACTTTTATGGACGCGCCGATACCAGTTATGTTCATTTTTATTTTTTTTTACAATGTGCTTGAGGGAAAATGTGAAAAGGGTTTTTTTTTTGAACTTTTAATTTTTTTTATTTATTAAAAAAAACTTTATTTTACTGATTTTTACTTGTCCCCATAGGGGATCTGAACCAGCAATGGCTGGATCACTTGCATGATATACTGCAATACTAATGTATTGAGATTCTGACAGTCTCCTATGAAATCCTGTCCCTAACCAAATGTCTAACCAAATGCCTTTTTTATGGGAAAAAAAAGAACTACACATAATTGGTATCACTATGTATGTGGTTTTTTTTTCTATCTTGCCAACGAAAAAACAGAATAAAACCTGATCAAACCGATTATTACTAATTTTCTTCCCATATATTTCAGTCACAGAAGCAGCTGCAGAACAGTACTATTAGATGGGACACGGTTAGATTGCGAATCTCATTCGCAGGAAAGTTCCCAATGGTTAGGACTGCTGAGGCGTGGAGCAGTGGAGACATAATGTATATAATAAATAAATTAGAATTCTTGAAAAAAAGAGAGGCAGAGAAGGAATACACCACTGTAGTAGGCAAGGACCACCTACCACCTTGTCTGTGCGTCTCTCTGACGTGCACTATACTGGCTGGATGCTGCCTACTAGATCAGTAATGCCTCAGAGGATTCCCACCAATTTTAGGTAAATCATATTATTAAAGGGCTTTCCCACAATTATCGATAATCACCTATCAACAGCATAGTTGATAGTTGTCTGATCGATGGGAGTCCCACCATTGGGACTACCACTGATCATGAGAACTGGGTTTAGCCCCGCCTGCTGCCAATTTGAACCCACCCTCAACATGGGGCCACTTTTAAAAAAATTTCCAGGGCCTCTTTAAGTTCCCAATCCGCCCCTGCACATATACTATTAGTTACTGAACCAATGAATTTCTATTTTTTTTTTCACAATGGTGTTGCCAACTTGAAGCTGACTGGCTAAGGCTGGGTTCACACGACCTATTTTCAGCCGTAAACGAGGCGTATTATGCCTCGTTTTACGTCTGAAAATAGGGCTACAATACGTCGGCAAACATCTGCCCATTCATTTGAATGGGTTTGCCGACATACTGTGCAGACAACCTGTCATTTACGCGTCGTCGTTTGACAGCTGTCAAACGACGACGCGTAAAAATACAGCCTCGGCAAAAGAAGTGCAGGACACTTCTTTCAGACGTAATTTGAGCCGTTCTTCATTGAACTCAATGAAGCACAGCTCAAAATATACGGCTGTCAGAGAAGCCTCGCAAAATGCGAGGAGGAGCATTTACGTCTGAAACGAGGCAGCTGTTTTCTCTTGAAAACAGTCTGTCTTTTCAGACGTAAATGCCTGCTATCGTGTGCACATACCCTTAGGCCTCATTTACACGAGCGTGTGCGTTTTGCGCGCGCAAAAAAACGCTGCGTTTTGCGTGCGCAAAAGGCAATTGACAGCTCCGTGTGTCATCCGTGTATGATGCGCGGCTGCGTGATTTTCGCGCAGCCGCCATCATAGAGATGAGGTAGTCGACGCCCGTCACTGTCCAAGGTGCTGAAAGAGCTAACAGATCGGCAGTAACTCTTTCAGCACCCTCGACAGTGAATGCCGATCACAATATTCACCAACCTGTGACTAAAAAAAGACGTTCAAACTTACCATGAACTGCCTGCTTCCTCCAGTCCGGTCTCCCGGCCGTTGCCTTGGTGACGCGTCCCTCTCTTGTCATCCGGCCCCACCTCCCAGGATGACGCGGCAGGCCATGAGACCGCTGCAGCCTGTGATTGGCTGCAGCCTGTGCTTGGCCTGTGATTGGCTGCAGCTGTCACTTGGCCTGAATTGTCATCCCGGGAGGTCGGACTGGAGGAAGGAGCCGGGACTTATCGGTAAGTCCGAACTTCTGTTTTTTTTTACACGTATATGTATATTGTGATCGAAAGTCACTGTCCATGGTGCTGAAACAGTTTAAGTCTTTGAGCACCGTGGGCAGTGACTGTCTCCTGACGTCGCGTACCCGAACATTTTTTGCCGGGTTCGGTCAAAACGAGTTCGGCCGAACCCGGTGAAGTTCGGTGCGCTCATCTCTAATTTGACACTCCGTTTGGATGTTTGTAACCAGAAAAGCACGTGGTGCTTTTCTGTTTACATTCATCCTTTTGACAGCTCTTGCGTGATTTTCGCGCATGCAACGCAGGACCGTCCGTGTGGCATGCGTTGTTTTCACGCACCCATTGAAGTCAATGGGTGCGTGTTGCGTGAAAAACGCAAGAATATAGAACATGTCGTGAGTTTTACGCAACGCACTCACGCAGCGCAAAATTCACGCATCGTCTAAACAGCCCCATAGACTATTATAGGTGCGTACGACACGCGTGAAAAGCACGCGCGTCGCACGCGCGTATAATACGCTCGTGTAAATGAGGCCTCAGTTTGCACAAGTAAGGGTTGAGTAATCTCTGCTGAATAATTTAATAATATATTTTTATAGCAGTGAGAGTTTTGTTTTTTTCTGATCCAGAGCTCCAAATCCCCTGCATAGACATATATTTAAAAGATAACATGCTGGCTACCTGTAGCCACCACTAGAAGGAGCTAGTGTATACTTTATAGATTGAACTCAATAATAACAAAATATGCATGGCATGTGCCGCGGGCGCAACTGGGAGAGAAGGTAAGGCGGCGCCAGGCCGGGCGCAGATACAATTAAATAATCCTCCTGGAGTGGAATCCCCCCTGATGTCACTATCCATATATGGACAGTGACATCAGGGGCTCCTCCTCCAGGAGAGGAATCATACCTCCCAACCGTCCCGGACGGCCTAGGGTATGTCCTGCAGTCAACTGTATCTGCGTCCTTCGCTCACCTAGTACTCCCCGGGCACAGCGCTACCTTAAGCGCTGTGCCCGGGAAAGCCCTTGACATCACTGTCCATATATGGATAGTGATGTCAGTGGCTCCTCTGAAGAGGAATCCCCGTTGCCCGTCGCTCTGGCAGAGGATTCCACTTCAGGAGTAGCTCCTGACGTCACTGTCCAAATATGGAGAGTGACATCAGACATCTACATGGGCACTGTGGCACTATATATGGGTACTATCTATAGTGCACACTGATGCTATACATATGGGTACTGTGGGTACTATCTATGTGGGCACTGGCACTAGGGGCATCTAAGGGGGCATTATACTGTATGGGAGCATTATACTGTATGGGGAAGCTATTGGGGCATTATACTATATGGGACAGCTTTGGGGGCAATATACTGTATGCTGGCAGGTAAGGGGGCATTATACTGTATGGGGGCATCTATGGGGGCATTATACTGTATGAGGGCAGCTATAGGGGCATTATACTGTATGGGGCAGCTGTGGGGGCATTCTACTGTATGGCGGCAGCTATAGTGCATTATACTGTATCAGGGCAACTCTAGGGGTATTGAGCTCTATGGGGCAGCTATGGGACATTATACTGTATGGGGCAGCTATGGAGGCATTATACTGTATGGGGGCATTATACCGTAAATGGGCAGCTATAAGGGCATTATGCTGTATGGGGCAGCTATAGGGGAATTATGCTGTATGGGAGCAGCTATAGGGGCATTATGCTGTATGGGGGAATTTGATTGGGCATTATACTTCATGGGTTCATTACACTGTATGGGGCATCTGTGTGGGCTTTATAATGTATGGGTGCATCTATGGGGGAATTATACTGTATGGTGGAAGCTAGAGGGCATTGTACTGTGTGGGGCAGCTAGAGGGCATTATACTGTGTTGCTATGTGCGCCGCCGGGGAAGGAAATGTCGGTAAAGTGTTTTGGGGGCGGGGCGCCAAACTAAATCTTTGCCACAGGTGCTGGAGAAACTAGCTACGCCTCTGGTAAGCTCATACACTCCCAAAATGTCCATCAGATCTTTGGCAATAACTTTTCAAACCACAGATTGTTTGTCGATGATCTAAAAGGTCGTTGTGTAAATAGGCCATTATTTCCATTGTAGCTTAGCTTTGTCTATTATCCTACCAGGTAACATTTTGTTCATTTAATAGCTGGTTCTCCCGAAGTTGGTCTCTTTCTGACCAAAACTAGGAATCTAGACAGTATCTCCACCAAATGTGCTATAAATTCTGTGCCTCCAGGCTTTAGGGTAGAGACCAGTGAAATTCTTGTAACTGTACTTAAAGAGGCTCTGAGTCTTAAAAGAAATCCCCTTAAAGGCAGGAAATTAGCTAAAAAAAAGAAAACAATACTCACCTGTTCGATCCCCTACTGCTCCAGTGGTCACTGTCAGTCTTTATTGGCTTGACTGCAGCGATGACGAGCCGTACATCTACGTGACCACTGTAACCAATCACTGGTCTTAGCGGTAATGCTAGCAAGAACGGCACTAGACCGCTGAGGACAGTGATTGGCTGCAGCGGTCACGTGCATGAACATGGTCCGAGCACAGAGACCCCCACCAATCGCTAAAACGAAGCAGCAGAAGCGCTCATGCGAGTGCTTAGCTGATGCGTGTCTGTTTGGCTTTTTCCGGAAATCAATGTATCGGAGTACGGGCTCAATAGAATGTCTATGAGCCCGTACTGAGATACATCAGCTTTCCGGAAAAAGCCAAACAGAAAGGAAGCCAGTGTTTCTGCCGCTTAATTTGAGTGATTGATGGGGTTCTCCATGCTTGGACCCCCACCAATCAAAACTTCTGACATGTCACTATGACATGTCAGAAGTTTGTCAAACGTTTAGTTACACTCTAGTAATGAATTCAATTAGATCAAATTGGTCACTTGCTCCATTAAAAAGCCCTAGATTATGAACATGTGATAGTGTACATAACATTGCTTGTTTAGGTAAAAATAAACATCAGATACAAAGATTTTCTCCAACTTTTACATGATTTCTTTCTCATGAGCCAAATGCCTTAAATTGACTTTATAAAGTAAACCAAACTTTAGGTGGAGTTCAGCTGTGATCTGTCTAGCCCCCCCCCCCCCCACCCACACACACACTCTTATCCCTTTAGGATTCCAACCATCTTACAATTTTATATTATTATTATTTTAATTAAAACCACTTGACTTGTATCCCACTTTCCAATAACATTTCAACAGATGGTAAATATCGATGGTATATGAACAGTACAGCATAAAAATTACAAACAGGTCACCTCATGAATAAATTATGTATGCTATTAATATACTGTAACTAGGATCATATTGCATGCTGGCCCACAGATTAAGTCCCTTGTTTAAGTTGCAAAATGAAGACCTACCTGGTTCTATAAATACCTTTTTAAATGCAGAGAAGAAGGCTGACAGACAGGACAACAATGGAATGATGCATTCCCATCAGGGGCGTAACTAGGAAAGACTGGGCCCCATAGCAAACTTTTGACTGGGGCACCCCCTCCCCTGGGTGTCACACAACCCCCCCCCCTTGTAGATAGTGCCTTTTTTACAGCCCCCCCCTGTAGATAACGCCATACAGCCCCCTCTGTAGATAGCGCCATACAGCCCCACTGTAGAGCCCATGGCCGCGGGCCGTCGGGTTCACTCACCTCCCGACGCCCGCAGCCATGGATCTGTGAGCGCTGGCCTCCGTCTCCCTCCTAGGAGATGCCAGCGCTCGCTTCCGCTCCGAGCGGCCGGGTCCCGTAGGGTGCGCGCGCACGCTCGCGCCCGCTCTTAAAGGGCCAGCGCGCGCACATGGAATCAATTATCATTAACCCACGTGATTCCCTGCTCTATAAGAATGCCCCAGCCCTTCTGATCCTTGCCTGAGCGTTGTTAGTCTTTCCCTGTCTGTCTCGCAAATGGTCCCTTAGTGTCTCCCGTTCCTGCTGTTACCCGTGCCCTGTTACCGTTCCTGTATTCTGCATTGTTCCTGTGTCTGCCACGTCAAGTGCCATCTGCCACGTCAAGTGCCATCTGCCATGTCAAGTGCCATCTGCCACGTCAAGTACCATCGACTCATCGGATACTGCCCGCCACGTCTGGCGCCACTTTCCGCACCTGTCTCCATCCGTGCTGAGGCCACAGTCACCGCCCGGACTATTACAGGTACCTAAACATTACTGTCTGCTATCTACCTTCACATAGACTGTGACCTGGTCAGCTGCCTCCCCGCTACGGCGGAGCGGCCTAGTGGGTCCACAAACTCAGTTGCCCGTGACAGTACGCTCAGGCCATGGAACCCGCTGGCCAGCCCAAGACCCCAGTACAGAAAATTCAGACGGAGATGCATGACCTACGCACTCGTCAGGATCAACTCCTTGAGGCGGTGAATTCTATTCTGGTCCGCCTGAATCTACTCGCTGTTCCACCCCCGGATCTTCCTCCAGAAGCTGTTGCCGTGCCACTGCCTGTTGCTCCCCCTGTTTGTTCCGGATCCTCAGTTCCTCTGCCTCTTCCTCCTCGCTATGACGGTGATCCCAGAGCATGCCGAGGATTTCTTAATCAATGCACGGTGCATTTTAGGCTACGGCCTCATCTCTTCCCCTCCGAGGAGGCTAAAGTAGCGTTCATTATCTCCCTCCTCGCTGGCAAGGCCCTCGCATGGGCAAACCTAATCTTGGAGAAACAAGGTGCTGTATCCGCGGACCTAGCCTTGTTCCTGCAGTCCTTTTGTGCCGTGTTCGAGGAGCCGGGTCGAACATCCTCTGCCGCAGCCACTCTGTTGACCCTCAAGCAAGAAGGCTCCACAGTAGGGGAGTATGCGATCTCCTTCCGTACCCTAGCAGCCGAGCTGGCATGGAACAATGAGGCACTGGTGGCGACCTTCTGGCAGGGACTGTCCTCTCACATCAAGGACGAACTGGCAGCCCGCGACCTTCCTTCTACCTTGGATGCCCTCATCCTGTTAGCCACCCGGGTTGATATGAGAATCCGGGAGCGCTCTCAAGAGGTTCGTCAGGAGAGCCGGGTCCACAGACCAGCACCCCCTGCCCAGAGACCACAATTGTTCACTCCTAGTGCGCTACCTGAGGAACCCATGCAGGTAGACAGTCCGGTTATCTGAACAGGAGAAGCAGCGCAGACGCTCCTCTGGACTTTGCATGTATTGCGGCCTCAAGGGTCATTTTGTACGTCAATGTCCACAGAAACCGGGAAACTCCAGTACCTAGGGTTGGTTGGAGAGGCAACTCTAGGTGGAACATCTCCAAACGTTAAAACCTCTTCCAAATTATCGATACCTGTGGCCATCGTCACCGGACAGGCATCACATCCTTCCTCCGCCTATCTTGACTCTGGAGCGGCTGCTAATTTTATCCACCAAGATCTAGTGGATCGGTTTCAACTACCCACAGTCCGTCTGGAGAGACCCCTAGCAGTTGCCTCTGTGAATGGTCTACCGCTGCCTGATCCAATTATGCTCATCACTGAGCCGGTGACATTACGGGTCGGAGCTCTTTACTCAGAACAGATCTCCTTCCTGGTACTACCCAAGGCTATCAATCTTATCCTGCTGGGTCTGCCATGGCTCCGTCTACACGCCCCGACACTCGACTGGAGTTCTGGAGAAGTTCTTCAATGGGGTTCCAGGTGCCATAGCCATTGCCTGTCACAAGTCCGTCCTGTTGTGCCTCCTCTGCCTCAGTCACTCTCCGACCTACCTTCTCAGTATGCCAGTTTTGCGGATGTCTTCTGCAAACGAGAGGCTGAGACGTTGCCTCCTCATCAGAGTTATGACTGTCCCATTGAACTGGTGCCCAATGCTTCTCTTCCCCGTGGACGAGTATATCCTCTCTCCTTGCCAGAGACATTATCAATGTCAGCCTATATCAAGGAGAACTTGGAGAGGGGTTTTATTCGAAAATCTTCCTCCCCGGCCGGGGCAGGATTCTTCTTCGTTAAAAAGAAAGATGGATCTCTCCGTCCCTGCATTGACTACCGTGGTCTCAATCAGATCACGGTCAAGAACAAATACCCGTTGCCACTCATTTCCGAGCTGTTTGATCGCATACGAGGAGCACAAAAATTTTCCAAGCTAGACCTGCGAGGGGCCTATAATCTAATCCGGATTCGCCGGGGTGACGAATGGAAGACGGCATTTAACACCCGCGATGGGCACTACGAATACCGAGTGATGCCCTTCGGACTGTGTAACGCTCCCGCAGTATTTCAAGAGTTCGTTAATGACATCTTCCGAGATCTCCTCTATACGTGTGTTGTAGTTTATCTCGATGATATTCTAATCTTCTCCCCAGATCTGATGACCCATCGGAGGCACGTTCGTCAAGTTCTTCTGCGACTAAGAGAGAATCACTTGTATGCCAAGTTAGAGAAATGCACATTTGAAAAGAGGTCTCTGCCCTTCCTGAGCTATGTCATCTCGGATCAAGGCCTTAAGATGGACCCTGAGAAGCTAAAGTCTGTGCTGGAATGGCCACGTCCTCAAGGCCTAAGGGCCATACAGCGGTTCCTGGGTTTCGCCAATTTCTACTGGCAGTTTATTCCGAACTTTTGTTCTCTGACGGCCCCATCTCTACCCTTACCAAGAAGGGTGTGAACGCCAAGGTGTGGACTCCGGAGGCACAGTCCGCATTCATTAGCCTCAAGAAAGCCTTCACTTCAGCTTCGATCCTCCATCACCCTGACATATCTCGGCAGTTCTCACTGGAGGTGGACGCTTCCTCTGTTGGTGCAGGCGCACTTCTGTTCCAGAGGAGCTCCAAAGGAAAGGCAGTAGTGTGTGGCTACTACTCAAGACTGTTTTCCTCTGCTGAGCGCAATTATTCCATTGGAGATCGGGAGCTACTGGCTATCAAATTGGCACTGGAGGAGTGGAGACATCTTCTGGAGGGCGCTGCTCACCCCATCCTGATCTTCACCAACCACAAAAATCTCACTTACCTTCAGTCCGCTCAAAGACTGAACCCTCGTCAAGCCAGGTGGTCACTGTTCTTCACCCGTTTCCAATTTCTGCTCCACTACCGTCCCGCGGACAAGAACGTGAGGGCCGATGCCCTGTCCAGATCATTCGAAACGGAAGACACGGTGGAGTCCCTTCAGATGATCATAGACCCATCCTGCGTTGTCACCGCCAATCCTCTGCAGCTTAGAGATATTCCTCCAGGGAGAACTTTTGTTCGGTTGGCTGACAGAAAAATAATTCTCCGCTGGGGACACAGTTCTAAACTGGCTGGGCACGCTGGTGTCTGTAAAACCCAAGACCTGGTCGCTCGTCACTTCTGGTGGCCCACGCTACCTAAAGAAGTTCTGGACTTTGTCTCTGCTTGCACGGTGTGTGCCTCTAACAAGGTGGCTCACAGCAAGCCTGCCGGCCTGCTTCAACCCCTGCCTGTACCCAGTGCCCCCTGGCAGCACATCGCTATGGACTTCGTCACGGACCTTCCACTCTCAGCAGGATGCAACACCATCTGGGTGGTGGTGGACCGGTTCTCTAAGATGGCACATTTTATCCCGCTAACCGGCCTACCCTCTGCTCCTCGACTAGCAAGCTTCTTCATTCAGCACATCTTCCGCTTGCATGGCTTGCCTCTTCACATTGTGTCCGACCGGGGGGTTCAGTTTACCTCCAAGTTCTGGAGAGCCCTCTGTAAACTCCTGGATGTGAGTTTGGACTTTTCCTCTGCCTATCACCCCCAGTCCAATGGGCAAGTTGAGAGGATCAACCAGATCATGGAAAATTACCTCCGCCACTTCATTTCTTCACAGCACGATAACTGGGTACAGCTTCTTCCATGGGCGGAGTTTTCATATAACAACCACACAAGTGAGTCCACCACCTCCACTCCGTTTCACATCGTGTACAGTCAACATCCCAGAGTTCCTCTTCCAGTGTCGACTTCAACTCAGGTACCCGCTGCTGACTCTGCATATGGGGACTTCCTGCAAATCTGGCAACAGACCCGGTCCTCTATTTTGCAGACTAAAGTCTGGCTGTCCTCTCGAAACATTCGCTTGAGGCTGCCTTCATACAAGTTTGCTCCCAGGTTCCTTGGTCCCTTCGAGATTCTGCAACAAATTAACCCTGTTTCCTATAAGCTGCGGCTGCTCCCTACCCTCAGAATCCCTAACTCCTTCCATGTGTCCCTCCTGAAACCAGTGGTCCTGAACCGCTACAGCAAGACCTCTAGTTCCACAGTTGCTTCCAGCGGCCCTTCTGATGTATTCGAGGTAAAGGAGATCCTGGACTGCAAGAGGGTAGGAGGAAGGACTTTCTATCTGGTGGACTGGAGAGGGTTTGGTCCTGAGGAGAGGTCCTGGGAGCCAGAAGAGAACCTCAGTGCTCCTGCTCTTATTAAAAAGTTCCTCTCTCACTCTGGCCCCAAGAAGAGGGGGCGTAAGAGGGGGGATACTGTAGCGCCCATGGCCGCGGGCCGTCGGGTTCACTCACCTCCCGACGCCCGCAGCCATGGATCTGTGAGCGCTGGCCTCCGTCTCCCTCCTAGGAGATGCCAGCGCTCGCTTCCGCTCCGTCCGGCTGGGTCCCGTAGGGTGCGCGCGCACACTCGCGCCCGCTCTTAAAGGGCCAGAGCGCGCACATGGAATCAATTATCATTAACCCACGTGATTCCCTGCTCTATAAGAATGCCCCAGCCCTTTTAATCTTTGACTGAGCGTTGTTAGTCTTTCCCTGTCTGTCTCGCAAATGGTCCCTTAGTGTCTCCCGTTCCTGCTGTTACCCGTGCCCTGTTACCGTTCCTGTATTCCGCATTGTTCCTGTGTCTGCCACGTCAAGTGCCATCTGCCACGTCAAGTGCCATCTGCCACGTCAAGTACCATCGGCTCATCGGATACTGCCCGCCACGTCTGGCGCCACTTTCCGCACCTGTCTCCATCCGTGCTGAGGCAACAGTCACCGCCCGGACTATTACAGGTACCTAAACATTACTGTCTGCTATCTACCTTCACATAGACTGTGACCTGGTCAGCTGCCTCCCCGCTACGGCGGAGCGGCCTAGTGGGTCCACAAACCCAGTTGCCCGTGACACCCCTGTAGATACCGCCATACAGCCCCCTCTGTAGATAACGCCATACAGCCCCCTCTGTAGATAACGCCATACAGCCCCCTCTGTAGATAGCGCCATACAGTCCCCCCTGTAGATAACGCCATGCAGCCCCCTCTGTAGATAGCGCCATACAGCCCCCTCTGTAGATAACGCCATACAGCACCCCCGGTAGATATCTACAGAGGGGGCTGTATGGCGTTATCTACAGGGGGGACTGTATGGTAGTATCTACAGGGGGGACTGTATGGCGCTATCTACAGAGGGGGCTGTATGGCGTTATCTACAGGGGGTCTGTATGGCGCTATCTACAGAGGGGGCTGTATGGCGTTATCTACAGGGGGGACTGTATGGCGCTATCTACAGGGGGGACTGTATGGCGCTATCTACAGAGGGGGCTGTATGGCGTTATCTACAGGGGGGACTGTATGGCGCTATCTACAGGGGGACTGTATGGCACTATCTACAGTGGGGGCTGTATGGCGTTATCTACAGGGGGCTGTATGGCGTTATCTACAGGGGGACTGTATGGCGCTATCTACAGGGGGGACTGTATGGCGCTATCTACAGAGGGGGCTGTATGGCGTTATCTACAGGTGGGACTGTATGGCGCTATCTACAGGGGGGACTGTATGGCGCTATCTACAGAGGGGGCTGTATGGCGTTATCTACAGGGGGGACTGTATGGCGCTATCTACAGAGGGGGCTGTATGGCGTTATCTACAGGGGGGACTGTATGGCGCTATCTACAGGGGGGACTGTATGGCGCTATCTACAGGGGGGACTGTATGGCGCTATCTACAGAGGGGGCTGTATGGCGTTATCTACAGGGGGGGACTGTATGGCACTATCTACAGTGGGGGCTGTATGGCGTTATCTACAGGGGGCTGTATGGTGTTATCTACAGGGGGACTGTATGGCGCCATCTACAGGGGGGACTGTATGGCACTATCTACAAAGGAGGCTGTATGGCGTTATCTACAGGTGGGACTGTATGGCGCTATCTACAGGGGGGACTGTATGGCGCTATCTACAGAGGGGGCTGTATGGCGTTATCTACAGGGGGGACTGTATGGCGCTGTCTACAGGGGGGACTGTATGGTGCTATCTACAGGGGGGCTGTATGGTGTTATCTACAGGGGGGCTGTATGGCGCTATCTACAGAGGGGGCTGTATGGCGTTATCTACAGGGGGCTGTATGGCGTTATCTACAGCGGGGCTGTATGGCGTTCCCTACAGGGGGGTCCTGTGGATAGGGGATATATGTTTTTTGTTTAATGGCAGAGCGGGGAGATACCTCCCTGCTCTGCTGTAGTCTTCAGTGGCGTCCCGCTGTAGCAGCCATAGCGGCTGCTAGCGGAGCCTCCGGCCATGGTGGGGGCCCGTGCTGGCGGGCGACACGGGCCCCCTCATGCCACTGGCCCTGTAGCAGCCGCTACATCTGCTATAGCGGTCGTTATGCCACTGATTCCCATGGTGGAGTCAAGTGCCTCTCTGGACAGAAGTGATACAATGTACTCCACCTTTGCTTGTAGAAAACTGCTGAGCCAAAACCTTGAACAACATGGCCCTGTTCACACAGACCGAATTTTGAGGCAAAGTTTTCTGCCTGCAAAAAAACTCAGTGTGAACAGGGCCTTAGAAATCCACAACACGTCTTTAGAACACTATTGTATCTAGGCGGCATTGAAATAATAATAATAATAATCTTTATTTATATAGCGCCAACATATTACGCAGCACTTTACAATTTAGAGGGAACATGAAACAAACAATATCAGACATTACATAGTGACAAAGTTCATTTACAATTCAAACCTGGGGAGTGAGGACCCTGCTCGCAAGAAGTGACCGTGATGCAACAATCACAACAGTTACTGGAACTGAAGGAACCAGTTCAACAATTGGTTTTGGTGTAACACCTGGCAGCATGGTGTCCTATCGTGCAGAAATCAGATGCAGGGCTTTCGATGATCTCTAGTTGTCGGTTTCCCTGTTGCTTGACTTCCTGTGACAGTCGCTAGATGTTTGGTGCTGCATTGTCATCTAGTAGAGGAATGTCAGTGGGGCCCATGGCCTGAGCAAACCATCACAATTAAGCCTCGGGACAGGAGCATGGACCCAATGTTTTACTATTAGATTTTGCAGTCTTCACCCTAAAATTCTCCAGGTCAGGGGTGCACCTAAAGGCTCATTGGCTGTGGTGCAAAAGTTCATTTAGGGCCCCCCCAACTTCCTCTCATGGCCGACAGCCCACAGCTTTCAGCTGCATCGCTGGGTCTCCTAAGTGACCCAACGATGCAGCACTAGCAGCCAGGGGCATCGCTAAGGACTTACAACATCAGGAGCAACAGCCCCAATACATATTCCCCCCCAAAAAATATGATGTGTATATATGGAAAAATAGAGCAAAGAAGCAGCACTCAATAGCAAAAAATGAAGTTTATTCACCCAACACAGCAACGTTTCACTTTATCCATGGAAGCATTTTCAAGCAATTAGTGAAAAACACACACAGGTATATATAGGGAGCACAAAGCTCAATTAACAAATCCTCTAAATAGCAGCAATTATACAATTCATATTGAAAAAATGCCCCGTGTAGCAGTGTATCAAAATATCATATATATGTGTAAAAGAGTCAATCATTGACAAATGGTATAAAGAACTTTAAAATTCTAACAAGTGTGATGCGTGCATATAAAATAGCCTAATGCATTAATTGCATATCGATTAATAATCACATTATAATACACAATAGCTGGCACTCACCAATCTGGAGAAACAAGGACATCCTGAACAAAACATGTGTAGATTAAAATTTCCGGCGTCACAAGCACCGAACTGCGCATGCCCCAACTCTATCTGTCCATTGGGTAAGGCTATCCCATGTGATCTGAATCGCCGTGACGCTGCACAGCGACGCAACAGCTGACATGATTACATCACTGACAGAGGCCCATCGGATCGCACAGTCGTGCTAGGGTCAATGTATCATAATACGCCATGTTTGTTAAGGGCAAATATTCCAATACTACAAACTACAGGTTAAGATTACAACTAAAATACTTAGAATAAAGTCGTGAATAATGCGTTCCGCTATTCAAGACGGAGTATATGAAAACTGTGTATAAAATATACAATAGTAGGTTTTACTCAATTTTTAAAGCCTTATGTCCCAAGAGACAAGAGATCACCCGCATACATAACGTAGAAGTCTCAAGTCTCACGGAGAGATACTCTACCAATGTGATGATATATCATCAACACAGAGCTGTATAGTATTACTCCTATTATGGGATCTCTGGAGAAAGAGCAGAATCCTACACCTTCAGATCAAAACTCCCCAGTCGCGGAGCTGTCATTCACAACTCAAAAAATATATAAAGAGTCAATAATCAACCCATATGTTACTAAACAAACATAGATGGCAGATGTGGTGGAGCTGTGCATAATCAACAACATTATTACAGTTCACATAGATAAAAATATAGAATTATTTTTTTTCATTCAATAACAATCTCATTTGACAGAAAAAAAGAGGCCACAAGTGTACAGAATTCCTTGTTCCAGTTGGCAAGCGTCTTCCAATATCAATATCGAGACTTCAATCTATAAAAAAGAAAGAAGCGGGTAACTACATTAAAAATTATTGCAGTATAATTACTCTCCTATTCCTATACATCAAACTGTATCTAGAGTGGTGAAGGGATCATGAACAAATATAACTAGGCAAAGGAATCCCCAAGGAACGCAAAGGCCAAATCCAAAAGGCTGTACATACAGAGAATGACCTCTCAAAAATATCTGGACCACAATGTCCTAGATGTAAGCATAAAATAATTATTTGAATACATTCAAGGGGTAATCAATATTGAGACCATTAGGGTGGAGGGAATTTAATCTATTGATCCACTGAACCTCCCATTGTTTAAGGATCAATTCCCTATTCCCTCCCCATTTAAGGGGGGGAACCCTATCAATAATGCAAAATCTAAGTTGTTGTACACTATGACCCATTTCCACAAAATGTCGCGGTACAGGGAGTTCAACCTTCTTCGTACGTATACTGGACTTGTGGTTGTTTAGTCTCAGTCTACATTCAGTTGTGGTCTCCCCCACGTAAATCAAATTACAAGGACATTGTAAAACATAAATAACAAAAATCACTTCTGCATGTGTAGTAGGGGGTAATCTTATAAGCTTTACCGGTGGTGGGATGTAAAAAAGAACTGCCTTTGAGAATAATCGCACAGCTATCACAGGACAGGCAGGGAAAACATCCATTCCGTGTCAAGTCCTGTTGCCTACCTCTAGCCTGAATATTCCTTGCACTGACATCCGTCACAACCAATCTGTCCCTTAAATTACGGGGTCTTCTGTACGAAAATAAAGGGGGGGATTGAAATTCTACCACTTTATCATAATAGTTACTCAAAATTCCCCAATGTTTTCTGATAATACCTGCCACATTTGGACTGCATACACTAAATGTGGAAACCATAGGTAGTCTATCCATTTTCCGCTGAGTCTTCTTCTTATCCTGACCTAGTTGGGCCCTATCGACTCGTTTCACTCTCTCCAGATGTTTCTTCAGAAGACGCTCTGGATATCCTCTGTCTATAAACCCTACCATCATATTGAGTTTATGGTCTAAACTAATGGGATCATCAACAATCCGTTTAACCCTCAATAACTGACTGTACGGTAAGGATTTGATCATCCCCTTAGGGTGATGACTATCAAAACTGAGCAGATTGTTGCAGTCCGTGTCTTTAACAAATAGATCAGTTACAAGTTTATTGTTCTGTATGCAGACCAAGGTGTCAAGGAATTGGACATGACTATCAGAAACCACCATCGTAAATTGAATGTCGGAGTCTATCAAGTTTAAATATTCAAAGAAACTATTCAAACCAAGCAGGTCCCCTGTCCAAATGAGGAAGACGTCATCTATGTATCGCCACCACCCAAGTGCCGAAGTAAAGTGGTGGGATACATAGATCGACGTCTCCTCCATATCACCCATAACAATGTTGGCATACGTAGGGGCCACATTGGACCCCATAGCTGTTCCGCGAAGTTGCATAAAATATTCATCATTGAACAGAAAGTAATTGCAGGTTAGCACTATATCCAAAAGGCCCATCAAAAATTCTTTGCACTAACAGGAAAATTCAGTGCCATCAAGTACTTTGCCCACACTCATCATACCCCTCGTATGGGTAATGGAAGTATACAGGCTGGTCACATCAAATGAGACCAGCAAAGTCCCAGTGGGAATAACAATATCTCTAATTCTGCTCAAAAAATCCGCCGTGTCCCTTATATACGATCTAGCAGATACGGTAAAACTTCTCAAAACTTTATGAAGGAAAATAGCAGGGGGCTAAGAAACGATTCCCTACCTGAGACTATGGGTCTCCCTGGGGGATTGACAGTGCTTTTATGTATTTTGGGCAGACAGTACAGTATAGGAGTTATCGGATATGTAGGTGTTAAAAAGGTATATAAATCCCTGTCTATCATATCATTAGAAAAGGCATTGTCAACCAGCACTCTGATTCGTTTCTGAATATCCTTCATAGGATCTGTCAAAATCCTCCTATATACCGCTGTGTCATTCAGCTGTCTATAGACTTCTTGTAAATATAGGGATCGGTCCATAAAAACGACCGCTCCACCTTTATTGGCGGGTTTGATAATAAGGTCGTCGTTATGGATCAACCCCTCAAGTGCCACTTTTTCTCTAACAGATAGATTGTGTGGAGTGTGCAAAGATAGCCCAGAACGACATTCACGTTTAAAATCTACAACATCCTTAAGGACGGAAGAGATGAATGTTTCAACCACCTGTATACAAGTTGGCGGCTGTGAACTGTTTTTATTAAACAAACCCCAACGTTTCAAGCATAATTCATAATCAGGTTCTGCATTAACAATACTCACAGGATCAGGCTGTTGGGAATACCATGTCTTGATTCTCACGGACCTGAAAAAATTATTCAGGTCAATGTCAAGCTGCAGCCAGTCCATATTTTTAATGGGGCAAAATTGATAGCCCTTTACATAGAACCGACAATTCATCTGTGGACAAAACATGGCTAGAAATATTTACCACTAGTTGGTGGTCAGAGGATACTTTTTCTTTAGTTGTGCTGTTGATCTTAGGTGTTTCACATTCCTTGTTTTTGAATCCTCTGTTGTTTGGTTTTTTGCACAGTGCTGCTCCTATTGTATGTTTGATCCTGGTATATATATATATATATATATATATATATATATATGTATATATATATATATATATATATACATCTATCTATATATATATATATATATATATATATATATATATATATATATATATATATATATATATATATATATATATATATATATATAAGATAGCATATCTACAGCACTACGACCCCTTGGTGAAAATAGATAGTTTTTCTAAATAAAAAACACTGCTGACACCTACATTACAGCGCCCATCTCATTATGTAGGAGATAGGGCACTTATAATGTGGTGACAGAGCCTCTTTAAACCAAGTACTTATAATGTCCATCTGGAGTATTAAATGCTGTCTTCCACTCATCCCCTTAGTGGATACAAACCAAATTGTAGGCCCCGCGTAAATCTAGTTTAGAGAACCACTTGGCTCCAGAGATCTGATTAAACAGGTCCGGGATGAGTGAAAGAGGATATTGATTCTTTACAGTAATCTTATTCAATTCACCATAGTCAATACAGGGTCTTAAACTGCCATTTTTTATTTTTTTTTAACAAAGAAAAACCCGGCTCCCACCGGAGAAGTAGATTGGACGAATGTGACCCTTATGGAGTCTTTCATGGCCTGTCTTTCCGGAGCAGAAAGATTATACATCCGCCCCTTGGCATTAGGGAGAAGTATGATAGGACAGTCGTACGGCCTATGAGGAAGGAGAGAATCACTACCAACTTCAGAAAAAACATCCTCATAATCTTGAATGTATTCAGGCAATGATGGTGCGATGCAAATGATATTAGTAGTAGACAAAGACATGCAAGAATCATAACATTTAGTATTCCACTTAATCACATCTGCTTTCACCCAATCAATAACTGCATTATGTGTCTGTAATCATGGGATACCCAATATTATTTCAGAGGGCAAATTTTAGAAAATAAAGAAAGAAACTTGTTCAGTATGTAAAGTACCCACTTTCAATGTAACAGGTGGAGTAGAAAACTTGACTGACCCCTGAGTGAGAGGAGTATTATCAATAGCGGAAACTTTGACTGGGGTACTCAATTGAACAAGAGGGATAGAGAATTTTTTAGCAACCTGGAGATCTAAGAAATTTGCTGCAGAACCACAATCTACAAAAGCTAGTCCAGAAACACAAACATTATCAAAACACAAATCCACAGGCAAAAGGACTTTTTTAGAAAATGTGGAAAAATCTGACTGCCCAGATGGCATTTCCAGGGACCATGTAGACTCTGAAGTTTTCCGGAGCTGGACATTCAGGGCGTTCAGAATAGTTCTTGAGAGTATGACCAGCATCCCCACAATAAAAACACATCCCCATACATTTTCAAAAAAGTCTCCATTCCTGACAGGACATAGTGTAACCCAACTGCATGGGTTCTTGTGCATCAGAAGAAGGGCTCTCAGCACAGGGAAGGGGAGCAGCCTTAACAATCTTTTCGCTCAAGTAGTCGTTGGTCTAGACGTACTACAAGGGTCATAGTATCCTCTAGAGCAGGGGTCAGCAACCTGTGGCACTAGTGCCACAGCCGGCACTAGTGCCACAGCCGCCAATTTGGGCATGGTTCGCGAGCACACTTCCCTCTGCCAGTGACCAATGCCATTGTGTGCTTGGCGGCGCCTAACACAGTGAGATAGGGCGGCGCTTCATTTTGTGCTTGGCAGTCCTTCATTGTTTTTGTCGCTGCTGAAAACTTGACAAGCACACAATGCAGCACTGCTCTCTATCCTGGTGATCAACATCCCCAAGTGCATAATGAAGCGCTGCTCTCTCCTGATGATCAGTTTCGCAAGTACAAAGTTCAGTTACAGCTCTGTAAAAGAAACAGTTAGCAAAAGTTTGAAGTTTTTCTATGTGCACCCCCCAAACTGGTGTTCCGTAGTGTGGTCTTTCCTATGTGTACCCCCCAAATCTGTTCAGTAGCGGCGGTCTCTCCTATGTGCAGTTCCCACTAGCTGGTGTTTAGTAGCTGCGGTCTCTCCTATGTGAAGTTCCAACTAATGGTGTTCAGTAGCCACGATCTCTCCTATGTGCAGTTCCCACTAGCTGGTGTTCATTAGCTGCGGTCTCTCCTAAGTGCAGTACCGCCAAGCTGGTGTTCAATAGCCATGATCTCTCCTATGTGCAGTTCGGCCTAGCTGGTGTTCAGTAGCTGTGGTCGATCCTATGTGCACCCCCTCAGTCTCCTCTTATGCACATCTTGGATCATCTTTGTAAAGATAGTCAGGTACAAGGGTCACACTGAAATGTAATTTTAATTAACTTATTAATTGGTTTATGTCACGTACGTCGTAACAGTTTGTCTTATATGACTTTCATGTTTGCACGGCACACCGAATATTTCTTCATTGATTTTTTTATTTTTATTGGCACGCCATATCAAAAAAGTTGCCTACCCCTGCTCTAGAGTAAGAGGCAGAGGATAATTGATTAAGAGATCTTTAAAGTTTTCTGAAAGGCCTCAACGGAATTGACAACGGGTGTGCAGCATTGTTCCACTGAGAAAAAATAGACCATCATCTGAACTCAGAAAAATAATCCTCGTTTAGTCCCTGCTGGAGAGATGACATCTTGGCCTCCGCTACTGCAGTGACATCTGGTTCTCCATAAATTAATCCCAGAGCAGAAAAAATGGTTTCCACAGACAAAAGTTCAGGGGCATCAGGTCCCAATGAAAAGGTCCAGGTTAGAGGATCACCCTACAGGAGTAAAATGACAATACCCACTCGTTGTTGCTCAGCTCCAGAGGAGATAGGTCTCAGACGAACATATAATTTACAGCTGTCTCGAAAATTAATAAAAGACTTACGATCACCAGAGAAACGATCAGGTAAGTTCCCTTTCGGCTCCACAGCAGATGCCGCTGGAGCACCTGCTCAGGCCTGCGCAGTTTCATGCTGTTGAAACTGTATAGCCAGACCTTGCACCAGCTGAGTCAAATCTTGCATTTGGTCCACTAGGGCTTGCATTTGGTCCACCAGGGCTTGCATAGGTTCCATCGTGGGAAAAAATGTGATGTTAGCGATCACCTCAAGTCTGCTGGAGAGTGCCGGGAGAGATCGTGCACGTATAAACCGCAACCCCAAATCCGCAACCACTCTGATGAACAGTGTCTAAGATAACTCTGAGGTGTTCGCCAGAGCCCAATGCAAGTATGGACTTTGCTGTTCAGAACCCAGGTTGTCTTAGCAGAGTGCAGTCTGGGATGAGAGGTGCAATGCAGGAAACTTGAGCTGGAAACCAGACAGCCAGAGGGTAAATGAAAGTTAAAAATAGAAGGCAAGCGAATATCAGGAATAGAAAAAGGTCAAAACCGCCTGGGAGCGGATAATCAAAATCGGTAAGCAGAGAGTAAACGGGAGACAAGCCGAGTGAAGCTTGATCAGAAACCAAAGGAGGAAATTCCCAAGAAAATGACAGGTGGAAAAGACAGGCATAAATACAACCCCACAGCTGATTGGCAGACAGACAGGGAAAAGAGATCAAGGCAAAGGAAGAACCGCCCAGAAGCTAGAGAAGTTGTCATAGCGACCTTAAGTGAGCAGGTGTTTTCCTAACATGTGTCCTTAAGGGGATAAATAATCAGAGATGATTAGCCATAGTCTGAGCACCAACTAGATGGCATAGGACACAGATACAATTGAATACTATGGTGGAGCAGGGAGCTAGCTCGCTGTCCTGCGATTCACTAGGCTACAGTTGGGGGGTGAACATAGGAGAGCTTCAAACTTTTGATAACTTTTTCTTTTATAGATCTGTAAATGAACTTTGTACTTGCGACTCTGATCATCAGGAGAGAGCAGGCCTGCAGCCTATAAGGTGCTGGGACAGGATCCCTGCATAGACCAGCGTGATGATGTCACTAGATAACATCGGCCTACGCAAGAGTCCCATATCATTGTCTCCTAGGCTGCTGAGGAGGCTGTGGAGCAGCTCTGTTCATTGCGGGAATGGGGCTAGATGAGTAAAATTTTTGTTGTTTTGTTTGGGGGGCACTATATACAAGGGGGGCTGTGTGGCACTATCTATGGTGGGGGGGCTTTGTGGCACTATCAACAGGGGGGGCTGTGTGGCACTATCTACAAGCGTGTGTGTGTGACACTATCTACATCAGGGGGTGTGGCACTCTCTACAAGGGGGGCTGTATGGCACTATCTACAAGGTGGACGGTGTGGCACTATCTACAAGGGGGTGTGTGGCACTATCTACAAGAGGGTTGCATTATCTACAGGGGGCTGTGCATGGCACTATCTACAAGGGAGATGTGTGTGGCACTATCTACAAGGGGGTGTGTGACACTATCTACAAAGGGTGTGGCACTATCTACAATGGGCTGTGTGTGACACTATCTACATGGGGTGTGTGACACTATCGATGGAGGGTGTGGCACTGTCTACGAGGGGGTGTGTGGGGCACTATCTACAGAAGGACTGTGTGTGTCACTATCTACAAGGGGTGTGGGGGCTATGGGATCATTATTAATGGGATCTCATAAAATAGGGGAAGGGGAGATGATCTACAGCTAGCTGTATTTTTACTTTGCACACAGAACAGTTGGCTATGGGGCCCAGTCTTTCCTAGCTACACCCCTGGCTACACACATACATTTTTGGTTCAAAGTGTCACTTCCATTTTGGAGAAGTGTTTAATTCTTTGGATGTGAAAACTGCTCTAACTGTATACCTCTCTGAACAAGTTCCAGTACACATCTGGAATCTCCCCACAATAAATGACTCTATTCTTTCTTTAAGACTTCTTAACTTTTTCCGCTTTGACCATTTCTGTATCAAATATGTGTCACCACAAAACATTTCACTATAGTAGCAGTGTAAGAAAAAAAGCTGTTGTGAAAGCTTATTTTATACTGCTCTGTTGATTTACAGCTTCATTCCAGTCTAATTGAAAGATTCTCTATGAGACTTGTGGTTTGCATGCCAGAAAATTAAGAACTGATTGATTTCTGGTACGTAGTTTTCTTCTAAACGTCCATAGATTTAAACAATTTTTCAACTTTCATGTTTACCAATCAAGGGCAGATGAAAAAACAATTTGGTGGGAGTTCCATTCACACTAAGTAGAGGAAACGCTGACAAAGTTAATAATGATAACATGCATCTGGCTTTTCTCAGAGATGGTATTGACAGCAGTAAATTCCCACTAGGGTTATGATATCATTAAATCTAAAGTGTTATGGCGCTGATAATTTAACAAGTGAAAAGACCAATGAATAAGGACAGCACAAGACTGAATAAAGAACAAATCAATTTCTCATTATTTAAATAGGTTGTCCTCTTTTAGACACTGCGAGTGAATAAGTATGAACAAAGTGTCTGAGCAGCTGAGGTCAGTTGCTCAGAAGGAGAGTTCCTGGCAGAGTAAGGGTATGTTCACACGGCCTATTTTCGGCCGTTTTTCGGGCCGTAAACGGCCGAAAAGCGGCCTAAGGATCGGAAGCAGAACGCCTCCAAACATCTGCCCATTGATTGCAATGGGAAAAACGGCATTCTGTTCTGACGGGCCATTTTTATACACGGCTGTTTTGAAAAACGGCCGTGTAAAAAACGGCTGTGAAAAAGCAGTGCAGGTTACTTCTTGGGACGTATTTGCAGACGTTTTTGAGTTTGTGTGTGAACATACCCTAAGGCTAAAGGCCCTTTTACAGGAGCCAATGATCAGGAAAATGAACGTTCATATGAATGCTCATTCCCGATCATTTCCCTTTGTAAACAGGGCAATGATCAGCCAATGAACGAGCAAGTGGGCTTATACAATTTGATCAAAATGTTAACTTAAGAACCTCATGTTCATGTTCATTGATTAATATTGTGGATGTGAGGTCCTTGTTTCTCCTCTTCAACCAATATATTTATGCCTCCATAAAGGGTTTGCTGTGTGCGTGAGGCCTAAGTGTAGTCAAAGTTTGGAAGGTCCCATCACAAGCAAAAAAAAAACCATAATTAAGATCAATGGCGGATCGTCATAGGGCATTTTGGGTGGCCGCCCAGGGCCCGATGCTCCCGGGTGGCCCATGGCCGCCCAAAGTACAATGTAGTTTTGTCTCGTTTTTGCCGTGAATCGCAGCAAAAACCGCGACAAAATGGCATTGTATATATCCTGCAAAAGGACCTTTAGACATAAGGTCACATGACCTCATCTCTGAAGTTCTTACTACTGTTTAGAGACCTGCTGGTCACTTGACCGCAGGTCCATGAGCAGCAGCAAGACTCCACAGTGAAGACTGAGGCGAGCTGCTATGTAAGTATAAGGGGATGGATTTGTTTAAGGGGTATGTATTTAGGGGGTCTGGCGGGGGGACTGTATTTAGGGGGTCTGGTTTGGGGACTGTATTTAGGGGGTCTTGTTTGGGGACTGTATTTAGGGGGTCTGGTCTATATTTAGGAAGTTTGGTGTCTGTATTAGTTTAAGGGGTCTGTATTTAGGGGGTCTGAGGTCTGTATCAGTTTAAGGGGTTTAGGGTCTGTATATTTAGGGGTCTGTGTTAGTTTAAGAGGTCTGGGGTCTGTATTTAGGGGGTCTGTATTAGTTTGACATCTGCGGTCTGTATTAGTTTATAGGGTCTATGTAGGGGGCCTGTTCTAGGGTCTGTATTAGTTTAGGGGTCTTTATTTAGGGGTCTGGTCTGGGGTTTGTATTAGATTAGGGGGTCTGGTCTTGGGTCTGTATTACTTAAGGGAGTCAGGTCTGGGGTCATTATTAGTGTAGGGGTCAGGTCTGGGGTCTGTATTTAGGGGGTCTGTATTAGTTTGAGGTCTGGGGTCTGTATTTAGGGGTTCTGGGCTCTGTATTAGTTTATGAGGTCTGTATTTAAGGGGCCTGGTCTAGGGTCTTTATTAAGGGAGTCAGGTTAGGGGTCATTATTAGTATAGAGGGTCGGGTCTGGGGGTCTGTATTTAGGGGTCCTGTCTGCGGTCTGTATTTATTTAGGGTGCTTGTTCTGGGGTCTGTATTTGTTTAGGGGGGTCTAGTCTGGGACTGCAATAGTTTAGAAGGTCTGGGTCTGTATGTATTCTATGATCTAGTCTGGGGTCCAAATTTATTAGTCCGAGAAAAAGGGGTTGTCCGGGCACATCGATAGGTCATCAGTATAAAAAACGGTCTGTGCCCGGACAACCCCTTTAATGTATGGTCCTGGGCCTTGGTGTCTGAATTTTTGTGTTTCTATAGAGGTTGGAAATGGCTGCAGAAGCGAGGAGCAAAGATGTCTCATCAGAAGTCTCCATAACGGTCTGTGTCGGATGGAGAAGAAAAGAAAATGACTCCCATCAGAGAAGACATCACCTGTGAGTCACTGGATCTATAGGGGTTCTGTCCCCTCTCCTGACATGTCTGTTGTAGGAAATCCTTGTATTCTACATATCTTTGTGTACCCAGGACTAATAGACAAATGCGTGTTACCATTCCCATTGTCGAGAGGAAGTGTGATACTGTCAGCGATGGTTGGAAACTGTCAGTATGTAGGGACACAGCCCTTTGACAAGGGGAATCGTAACACCCATTTGTCAATACTCGCAGAGAAAGTAGTGTTCACTATAGAGATGGCAGAGCGGCGGTGGGCCCAAGTTTGGGGAACAGCCCAGGGCCTATGGTCTACTTAATCCGCCACTGATTAAGATAGAGGGACATGTTTAATTATATGTCTAATGGTATCGAGTGTTATAACTTATAAGAGAAGTATTAAGTTAATATGATCCAGGGAGATTTTCTGGCTCAATTTGTGGGGCACAAAGACATTTTTTCTCTTTGAGGTAAAATTGGCCACAAACACGCAAGAGTAATTGTTTTGCCTTCTTCTGATTCAAATATCTGAATAGGCTGAACTTTGACAAATGCCTTTTTTCAACCTATGTAACTATATATTATAGCACCTTATTTAGTGACTGCAGCCATGTTCAGTTACTATTTGACTAAGTAACATTGGCAAAGGAAAATTAATAATAATAGAAGCACATATGCTGACTATGCATATTTTATGTTTTACATATTTGGTTATACGACTATTCTTTGAGCATTGTTATTTTCTTATGTTCATGTACTGTATATAAATGGAGTTTTTATTGGCGAGATTGCTAAAAGCCAGAGAGATTCCATTTTTGTTAAATTGCTTTTCTATACTCTATAGTTTCTTCCCAGCTGGTAGTCTTCAAAGTTGTTTTTCAAACCAATGGAATTTAGAAAAAAATACCAGTGATAACATGCGCAAATTTTAAAGGTAATCATTTCTTTGTTTTAAAACTTTGCAATTGTATTCTATACACTGCTGATCACCATTTTTTTTCCTTTCTCAGAATGTATACAGTTCAACCATAACATTAAAATCACCTGCCTAATATTGTGTAGGACGTTTAAAAGGCTTTTGGCTTTTAACCACTTAGTGACCAGCCTATTTTAGGCCCTAATGACCGAGCAATTTTTTTCAATTTTCTATAGTTGCATTCCAAGAGCTGTAACTTTTTTATTTTTCCGTTGACATAGCTGTATGAGGACTTGGTTTTTGCGGGATTAGTTGTACTTTTTAATGGCACCATTTTGGGGTACATATAATTTTTTGATGACATTTTATTAACTTTTTTTGGAGGGAACAGAAAAAACCCTGAAATTACGCCCTTGTTCTTTGCATTTAAAATTCACGCCGTTCACTGTGCGGCGTAAATAACATGTTACCTTTATTCTATGAGTCAGTACAATTACGATGATACCAAATATGTATAGGTTTTTTATGTTTTACGACTATTGCAGAATAAAAACTCTTTTGAACTAAAATTATTTATTTTTGCATCGTCGCTTTCCAAGAGCCGTCATTTGTTTATTTTTACGTCAGTGTAGTGATATGAGGGCATAATAGGCATATAGCCAGGGCAGACCTGGGGGCCTTTATTATGCCATGACACCCCATCGGAGACCCGCAATTGCATTTGCATCCTCTGTAAACAAGTTAAATGCAGCGGTCACTATTGACCACAACATTTAATAGATTAAACGGGCGCGATTCAAGTAAACTTCGATTGCTCCTGTTGGAGCTGGAGCCCGGCTGTCATCACACAGCTGAGCACCTACTCCTCCAGCCTGCACAGGACACCCGTGTAGGACTTAGACTATGCTGCCGTGAAAATGCAGCGGCCTAGCCTAAGGCCTAGCCTAAGGCCTAGCCTAAGGCCCCTAAGGCCTAGACTAAGGCCCCTTAGTGACAGCTGTGAAAAGGCGTATTGGTGGACACTAAGGGGTTAATAAATGTGACGCAGTTTACTCTAATTTGTCTTACGAAATGCCAGTATTAATAAATTACACCCATACTCTACACAACAGTCAACTTGGGCACATAGATCTGTAGTGTATACCATGAGAGAGTTAGTTGTAAGGGTATGTTCAGACGTAGTGACCAAAAACGTCTGAAAATACGGAGCTGTTTTCAGGCTAAAACAGCTCCTGATTTTCAGACGTTTTTGTAGCAACTCGCGTTTTTCGCGGCGTATTTTACAGCCATTATTGGAGCTGTTTTTCAATGGAGTCAATGAAAAACGGCTCCAAAAACATCCCAAGAAGTGACATGCACTTTGACGCGGGCGTATTTTAGGAGCCGTATTTTGACAGTGACGCGTAAAATTACACCTCATGGGAACAGAACACCGTAACACCCATTGAAAGCAATGGGCAGATGATCGTAGGCGTAATGGAGCCGTTTTTTCAGGCGTAAAATGCCAGAATTACGTCTGAAAACACTGCGTGTGAACATACCCTAACAAGAGGAACTGATGAGAAAGGAGATGTTTCAGACAACCTTAGGGTCAGTTCACACGTAGCGTAAGTACTGTGGATTTTCCACAACTAATTTAGTTGCGGAAAATCCACAGCATAATACAGTAACAGAAAAGTGGATGAGATAGAACAAATCTCATCCTCACGCTGCGTAAATAGTGAGCGGAAAAAAACGCTCAGAAATTGACCTGCGGTGCAGAGTTTTATTCCACAGCACGTCAATTGTATTTGCGTAAACGCTGCTTATTTGTTGCAGGTTTTCCCCATAGAATTCAATGGGGAAGTAAAACCCACAACAACTAGCAGTTGTTGCATTTATTGCTGCGAAATCGCAACGATTCCACCGCAAAAAAACAACTCAGAAAAAAATAATAATCTTATGCTTACACAGAAGTCTGTGTTTCTTCCTCTAGACCGGCCTTCTGGGATGACGATTCACCCTATGTGACCGCTGCAGTCAATCACAGGTTGTAGCTGCGGACACATGGGATGAAACGTCATCCCAGGAGGCCAGGCTGGCTGACGTCAAAGGGCCGGCCTCCTGGGATGACGATTTATCCCAAAGCTGAATTTCAATCTGGTTGTGGTTTTGTTGCAGTTTATAAATATATTGCATTCCACATCTTGTACTGGTTTTCAGTTACAGCCTTGTAGTCCAGAGATACATTTTGCAGGCTTTAGCACTGTAATCTCTCAGTATTCCTTGCTAGTGCAATGTCTACACAAAGCTTGCTGGTAATTTGCATTCTGAAAAGTGTCTACGCCAGGCTCTGTACAGTAACCTTATGTGGCAAATCCTAACTCACCCATTGCTTTGTAGTAGCTCAGCTAAGGGCCTGTTCACATCAGCGTTGGGCTTCCGTTCATCAGCTCCACTTGACCTTTCCGTCTGAGGAACAGATGAACGGAAAGCCAAACGGAAACTATACCTTCCATTCATATTTCAATAGTAATGCTTCCGTTGCAGTTGGTTTCCGCTTGTTTCCGTTCCGTAAACTTTCCTTTTTGTTCGCGGAAACGAACTACGGTTTCCGTATGGCTTTCCGTTCATCGGTTTCTCCGACGGAAAGGTCTAACGGAACCTGTGAACGGAAGGCCAACGCTGATGTAAACAAACTCTCAGCTGTTAGGGGTGTGCCTGTCAACAAGCTTGTAGACTGTTACCAATAACAACCATTACACCGATATAAAAACTGTAAAATGGTGTTCATACTTAAAAATAGAAAATCTGTACTGTTTATAAAATATGAACAACCTAAAAAATTCTGGACAGTTTCCCAATAAATTATAATTTAGTAAGATTGAGTCAAGCAGAGTAATACAGCTGGTAATTAGTCATTTGATGCAACTTGGCACATGTAAGATAAAAAAAGAGTTCTCACAGCTGTACAGAACATGAGATACGTTATTTATATTTACTTTAAAGCTAAGGTATTTTTTATTATATTTAATAACCTACAAAATCATTAAAGGAGTCGTTCAGGAATATAAAAACAGGGTGTTTTTTCCCCCAGAAACCGCACCACTCTTGTTCATGGAAATAGGGCTGAGCTGCAATGCCAAACACAGGCCATTGATAAGAGTGGCAGTGTTTCTGGAAAAAAGCAGACTTGTTTTTTTACTAATTTCGAGCAAATCTAAGGTCAAGGCTGGCAGAGTTCATGCAATATAGGAAAACAGATGCAGGCCAGGCACCGAACAACAAGTGTGGTCAGGAAACAGCCAATAGCAAACAAATAACACCTTCATAACATCAACCCCTTAGGCTTTATTCTATACGAACGGGAAAAACGTCCGTGCAACGCGCGTGATTTGCACGCGCGTTGCACGGACCTATATGTGTCTATGGGGCCGTGCAGACATGTCCGTGATTTTTCATCAGCGTGAGTCCGCTGAAAAAAAGTCACGACATGTCCGTTCTTTCGGCGTTTTGCACGCATCACGCACCCATTGAAGTCAATGGGTGCGTGAAAACCACGCATGCCGCACGGAAGCACTTCCGTGCGAACTGCGTGATTCGCGCAAGAGCTGTCAAAAGGATGAATGTAAATCCAAACGGAGTGTCTTTGAGATGAGCGAACCCGGACAACCGAACCGAACTTCACCGGGTTCGGCCAAACTCGTTTTGGCCGAACCCGGCAAAAAAATTTCCGGTACGCGACGTCAGGAGATAGTCACTGTCCAGGGTGCTGAAAGAGTTAAACTGTTTCAGCACCCTGGACAGTGACTTCCGATCCCAATATACATGAACGTGTAAAAAAAAAGAAGTTCTGACTTACCGATAACTCCCGGCTTCTTCCTCCAGTCTACCCTCCTAGGATGACAATTCAGTCCAAGTGACAGCTCCAGCCAATCACAGGCCAAGCAAAGGCTGCAGCGGTCACATGGACTGCGGCGTCATCCAGGGAGGTGGGGCCAGATGTCAAGAGAGGCGCGTCACCAAGGCAACGGCCGGGAGGGAAGTTCTCGGTAAGTACGAACTTTTTTTTAACAGGTTTCTCGATATTGTGATCGGCATTCACTGTCGAGGGTGCTGAAAGAGTTAACTGCCGATCAGTTAACTCTTTCAGCACCCTGGACAGTGACTGACGTAGACTAGCCTCATCTCTATGATAGCGGCTGTGCGAAAATCACGCAGCTGCGCATCATACACGGATGACACACGGAGCTGTCAAGTGGTTTTTGCGCGCGGAAAACGCCGCGTTTTTCCGTCTGCAAAAACGCCACGTTCATGTGAATCCAGCCTTATTCTACGGGTTGATACGATTACGGTGATACCAAATGTATATTTTTTTATGTTTTACCATTTTTATTAAAAAAAAACCTTTTTGCTAAAAAAAACTTGTTTTTGTGCCATAGTCTGAGAGCTATAACTTTTTTTATTTTTTCGTCGATTGAGCGATGTGAGGGCTTTTTTTTTTGGGGCGAGACGAGCTGTAGTTTTTATTGGTACCATTTTGGGGTATATGCAACTTTTAAAATCCCTTTTTATTAAATTTTTTTGGTGCGCTAAGGTGACCAAGAAACAGCAATTTGGGTGCTTTCCATTTTTTTTTTTTTTTTAATGGTGGTAGGGCTTCATAAAAGTACATAGATGGCAAAACTGGGGTCCTTCATTAGGCCCCCAGGTTGCCATGATGACCATCGGCACCCCACGATTCTAACACTTTAGATGCCGCATTCGTGATTGCCCGCCGCATCTAAGGGGTTAAATGGGCGAAATCAAAGTGATCTTTGATCTTACCCATTAGATTGAGGTGTTGGCTGTATTACACACCAGTTACCCGCTAAGGCACCATGCACATGAATGTGGTTTTTTTGTGGCCGCAATTCAGCCAGCGCTTTCTACTGTGTTTTTTGCCCACTGCCGTTGAATCTAATGCAAGGACCACAAGAAAATAATTCTCAGAAATAAGCATGTTTTTTCTGCCTCCCATTGATTTCAAAGGGAGGTCAGAAGTGAGAACCGCGGAAAGAAAGAGTATGCCGCTTTTTTCCCTGCGAGCAACCAAAAATCAATGGGGGGGATTTCGAACATTTTTTGACGCTGATTGTGACGCCGTTTCCGTGTCAAAATCAGCATCAAAACACTCCATGTGAACTGATAATAATTCAAAACTGGCTGCTCTTCAGTCCATCGTCAATATAGCAGCCAGTCCAACGCAAGTGAATGGGGTCTCCGCAACCTCATTCACACATAACGGAAAACTTCTTAGTAAATCTCATTAAAAAAAAAATGTAGCATGCTACTTATTTTTACTGGTTACACACAAAATCCCTCAATTCGTGTTAACCCCATTAAATGGAGAATATCGGAGTGCAGATCTGCGGCAGAAATCTGTGTGTCAGCCTTGGATTTCTGCCGTGGGTGCACTCCTACATACGTTTTGAATTTTCCATAAGCATATCCGACACGTCTGATCAGAGCCTTAGGCCTCATGCACACGACTGTGTTCGGTCCGTGATATACAGACCACATGTCAGCCGCATTTCCCAGACCGAACAAAGTTCAGGGAGCTGGGCTCCTAGCATCCTACCTCCTTAAAAGTATTTTCCCATAAGGCTAGGGCTACACATAGACTTTTTAGGGCATGGCCAGACGTGGCGTATTTCTGCAGACACTGTCCGCATCAATGCCGCACATAATCTGCGTTGCAGATTCCGTTGCGCCTTTGCCTAAAATGTGCAGTAAATTGATGCGGATTAGACGTTGCGGATTCAGGTGAAGAGTCCTTCCTGCTCTCTTTTAAAATATTTCATCTCAGTCTGGCTATAGACCTCGAAACACATAGGTCCAGCCAGAATGAAGAAATATCCTGTTCATAAAACCAATCCGCAACGCAACACACAACATCTGCGGAATTTTGAATGTCCATTGAAGTCAATGGAGAAATACCGCAATAAGTCCGCAACAAGTCCGCTACAGGTCCGCAACAGTCAGTGTATGCTGAGGACACCAAATTCCGCACCGCAGCCTATGGTCCGCAGCAGAGTTTTCCGCCACGTGTGCATGAACCTAATTAAAAAGGTGTGGAAACCAATGGAGAAAATGTCCGCTGCGGATTTCCGCAGCGGACTGGCCGCAGCGGAATTCCAGAGCAATTCCGCCACGTCTGGCCATGCCCTTATAGTGCTACTAATTGATTTTTAACTATTGTCCTACAGCTTCAGTCTAAGGGTATGTTCACACGCTTAACAAAAAACGGCTGAATATACGGAACTGTTTTCAAGGGAAAACAGCTCCTGATTTTGAGACGTTTTTTAATCAAACTAGCGTTTTTCGTTGCATTTTTTACCGACTTTTTTTTAGCTGTTTTTCTATTGAGTCAATGAAAAACGGCTCAAGAAGTGACATGCACTTTTTGTTACAAGGTGTCTTTTTACGTGCCGTTTTTTGAAAATGACGTGTAAAAAAACGTTCATCGGAACAGAATGAAATCAATGGGCAGATGTTTGTAGGCGTTCTGCTTCCAATTTTTCAGCAGCTTTTGGGACGTTTACGGCCCGAAAAACGGCTGAAAATAGCCCGTGTGAACATACGATAAATGAGCATGTTGAGTTGCAATGAGTGCCGGGAATTATGGAGCATTTCCTACTTTTTGTTTTTTACAGGCCGTGCTCCCATACTTTGGGCTGTGATTATGGGCACGGCCGAGGCTTTAGGCTGTGTTCACATCAGTGTTCCTTTTCGCTAAGGGGTTCCGATAGTCAACTGTGCTATTGATTCCGCCAAAAAGACGGAACCCTGTAACAACGGTGAGAAATGGAAACCATTAGCTAGGTGTAAAGGATCTGCCAGGCACAACTTCTGTGTATACGCCCATAGGTAATCAGTCTGCACCTGAGACTGTGTCTCTGGGACTGACTCCGTCTTCCACCACTCAGGATGGCAGGCTCAGGAGCGGGAGAGCCTATCGCTGCCTGGCCAGACGGAGCTAGCTCCCGCCCTCTGTCTATTTATACCTGCCTTTCATGTTCCTCCTTTGCTTGTGATTCTTCTCGTGTGGTTTCCTGGCCCAGCTACAGCTTCTAACTATTTGATCCTGCTCCATACTGACCCTGGCTTACTGACTACTCTCCTGCTCTGCGTTTGGTATCTCGTTCACTCCTGGTTTGACTCGGCTCGTTCACCTCTCTTGTTGCTCACGGTGTTGCCGTGGGCAACTGCCCCATTTCCCTTAGCTTTGTGTACCCTTGTCTGTTTGTCTCGTGCACTTACTGAGCGTAGGGACCGCGGCCCAGTTGTACCCCGTCGCCTAGGGCGGGTCGTTGCAAGTAGGCAGGGACAGAGTGGTGGGTAGATTAGGGCTCACTTGTCCGTTTCCTTATCCCCATCATTACATAATCACAAGCCCATACCTAGTCTACCCTAGTCCCTGACACTACTATTGACCCCCTTGAGACCCTGGCCCAGCAAATGCAGGGTCTCTCCCTACAGGTCCAGGCCCTGGCTCAGAGGGTCAACCAGCCTGACGCTACCATGGTAGTGCCCCTCACCTCACCTCTTGAACCCCACCTCAAGTTGCCTGACCGGTTCTCAGGGGACCGGAGGACTTTTCTCTCCTTTCGGGAGAGTTGTAGGCTCTACTTTCGCTTAAAGCCTCACTCCTCGGGTTCTGAGAGCCAGCGGGTGGGTATAATTATGTCCCGGCTCCAGGAAGGGCCCCAAGAGTGGGCCTTCTCCTTGGCTCCTGACGCCCCTGAACTTTCCTCCGTTTATCGTTTCTTTTCTGCTCTCGGACTCATTTATGACGAGACTGACAGGACTGCCTTTGCCGAGAGTCAGCTTGTGACCTTACGTCAGGGTAAGAGACCTGTGGAGGAGTATTGTGCTGACTTTAGGAAGTGGTGCGTAGCTTCCCGGTGGAATGACCCTGCCTTAAGGTGCCAGTTTAGGTTGGGTCTGTCGAACGCCCTGAAAGACCTGCTAGTTAGCTATCCCTCTTCTGACTCCCTTGACCAGGTTATGGCTTTAGCGGTACGACTTGACCGACATCTCAGGGAACGACAACTTGAATGTTTTTGTGTTTTCCCCTCTGACTCCCCCATGATACCTCCCGAGGTCCTGTTGCTTCGCTCTTCCACGGAAGACTCGGAGGTTCCTATGCAACTCGGGGCCTCCGTGTCCCCCCGACAACGTAGAGAGTTCCGCAGGAAGAATGGTCTCTGCTTCTATTGTGGGGATGACAAGCATCAATTGAACACCTGTCCTAGGCGCAAGAATAAGCAGCCGGAAAACTTCCGCGCCTAAGTGATCATCGGGGAGGTCACTTGGGCGCACAGGTATTTCCCGTAAATATGAAACGTAATAAAATCTTGCTTCCCTTTCAGGTCTCTTTTGGTGGTAGGTCTGCTACCGGCAGTGCCTTCGTGGATTCAGGGTCTTCTGCTAATATCATGTCTGTGGAATTTGCTATGTCTCTAGCTATGCCTTTGATTGATTTGCCTAAACCTGTCCCTGTAGTGGGTATCGACTACACTCCTCTTGTTAATGGTTATTTTACACAGCATACCCCTGTTTTTGAAATCCTTGTTGGCTCCATGCATTTGGAGCAGTGCTCTGTATTGTTGATGCAGGGATTATCATCCGATTTAGTTTTAGGCCTTCCCTGGTTGCAGTTGCATAATCCCACGTTTGACTGGAATACTGGGGAGCTTACCAAATGGGGTAATGAATGCTTGACGTCATGTTTTTCTGTTAATTCTATTTCTCCCCCTGAGGAGGTGAACACGCTACCTGAGTTTGTTCAGGACTTCGCTGATGTTTTCTCTAAGGAGGCCTCCGAAGTGTTACCTCCTCATAGAGAATACGATTGCGCTATCGAATTGGTACCAGGAGCTAAGCTCCCTAAGGGTAGGATATTTAATCTTTCTTGTCCCGAACGTGAAGCCATGAGAGAGTATATCCAGAAATGCCTGGCCAAGGGTTACATTCGCCCCTCTACTTCTCCGGTAGGTGCTGGCTTCTTCTTCGTAGGGAAGAAGGATGGTGGTCTTAGGCCATGCATTGACTACCGAACCTGAATAAGGTCACTGTAAGGAACTAGTATCCCCTTCCTTTGATTCCTGATCTCTTTAATCAGGTTCAGGGTACCCAATGTTTCTCTAAGTTTGATCTACGGGGGGCGTATAACCTTATCCGCATCAAAGAGGGGCATGAGTGGAAGACTGCATTTAACACGCCCGAAGGTCATTTTGAATACCTCGTCATGCCCTTTGGGTTGTGTAATGCTCCTGCGGTCTTCCAGAATTTCATAAATGAGATTTTAAGAGATTACCTGGGGGTATTTCTTGTAGTGTACCTTGATGACATACTGGTGTTTTCCAAGGACTTGTCCTCCCACATTGAGCATGTCAGGAAGGTGCTCCAGGTCCTTCGGGAAAACAAACTGTTTGCGAAAACCGAAAAATGTGTGTTTGGGGTACAGGAGATACCATTTTTGGGCCAAATCCTCACTCCTCATGAATTCCGCATGGACCCTGCCAAGATCCAGGCTGTGGCGGAATGGGTCCAACCTGCCTCCCTGAAGGCGTTACAGTGTTTCTTGGGGTTCGCTAATTATTACAGGAGATTTATTGCTAACTTCTCGGTCATCGCTAAGCCTCTTACAGACCTCATTCGCAAAGGTGCTGATATCCTCCACTGGCCTCCTGAGGCTGTCCAGGCTTTTGAGTTCCTTAAGAAGTGCTTTATCTCGGCCCCGGTGCTGGTTCAGCCCAACCAAATGGAGCCATTTATCGTGGAAGTTGACGCATCCGAGGTGGGAGTGGGGGCTGTCTTGTCCCAGGGTACCAGGTCCCTCACCCATCTCCGTCCCTGTGCCTACTTCTCCAGGAAGTTTTCGCCCACTGAGAGTAACTATGATATTGGCAACCACGAACTCTTAGCCATTAAATGGGCATTTGAAGAGTGGCGCCACTTCCTGGAGGGGGCTAGGCACCAAGTAACGGTCCTTACCGACCACAAGAATCTGGTTTTCCTAGAATCTGCCCGGAGGCTAAACCCGAGACAAGCTCGATGGGCGCTATTTTTTACCAGATTCAACTTTTTGGTTACCTATAGGGCTGGGTCTAAAAATATTAAGGCCGATGCACTGTCGCGTAGCTTCATGGCCAGCCCTCCTTCGGAGGAAGATCCTGCTTGTATTTTACCTCCTGGTATAATCATTTCTTCTATTGATTCTGATTTAGTCTCCGAAATTGCGGCTCATCAAGGTTCAGCTCCCGGGAACCTTCCTGAGGACAAGCTGTTTGTTCCCCTGCAATTCTAGCTAAGGGTACTTAGGGAAAATCATGACTCTGCACTATCTGGTCATCCAGGCGTCCTGGGTACCAAACACCTCATTGCCAGAAACTATTGGTGGCCTGGGTTGCCTAAAGACGTTAAGGCCTACGTCGCCGCTTGTGAGGTTTGTGCTAGGTCCAAGACTCCCAGGTCCCGACCAGCGGGCTTACTACGTTCTTTGCCCATTCCCCAGAGACCTTGGACTCATATCTCCATGGATTTTATCACCGATTTGCCTCCATCTCAAGGCAAGTCGGTGGTGTGGGTTGTAGTAGACCGCTTCAGTAAAATGTGCCACTTTGTGCCCCTCAAGAAACTACCCAATGCCAAGACATTGGCCACCTTGTTTGTCAAGCACATCCTGCGTCTCCATGGGGTCCCTGTCAATATTGTTTCGGACAGAGGGGTACAATTTGTTTCATTGTTTTGGAGAGCCTTCTGTAAAAAGTTGGAGATTGATCTGTCCTTCTCCTCTGCCTTCCATCCTGAAACTAATGGCCAAACTGAGAGGACTAATCAGTCTCTAGAACAATATTTAAGGTGTTTTATCTCGGACTGTCAATATGATTGGGTCTCATTCATTCCCCTCGCCGAATTTTCCCTTAATAACCGGGTCAGTAACTCGTCAGGGGTCTCCCCCTTTTTCTGTAATTTTGGGTTTAATCCACGGTTCTCCTCCGTTTCACCTGGTAGTTCCAACAATCCCGAGGTAGAGGTCGTTCATCGGGAACTGTGCACAGTCTGGGCCCAGGTTCAGAAGAACCTAGAGGCGTCCCAGAGCGTACAAAAAACTCAGGCTGATAGAAGACGTTCTGCTAACCCCTTGTTTATGGTCGGGGATCTGGTGTGGTTATCGTCTAGGAACTTGCGCCTTAAGGTCCCGTCCAAGAAGTTTGCTCCCCGGTTTATTGGGCCGTATAAGGTCATTGAAGTCCTCAATCCTGTCTCCTTCCGACTGGAGTTGCCCCCATCTTTTCGAATACACGACGTGTTTCATGCCTCCCTCCTTCCCTCGAGGAAACCTCCTGTTCCCGTTCTCACCCCTGAGGGGGTGGAATTCGAGGTGGCCAAGATTGTGGACAGCAAGATGGTCCAAGGATCCCTCCAGTACCTGGTCCATTGGAGAGGATACGGGCCTGAGGAGAGGACCTGGGTACCCGCCCGGGATGTTCACGCTGGGGTATTGGTCAGGAAATTCCACCTTCGTTTCCCCAGTAAACCAGGTCCACTTAGTAAGGGTCCGGTGGCCCCTCATAAAAGGGGGGGTACTGTAAAGGATCTGCCAGGCACAACTTCTGTGTATACGCCCATAGGTAATCAGTCTGCACCTGAGTCTGTGTCTCTGGGACTGACTCTGTCTTCCACCACTCAGGATGGCAGGCTCAGGAGCGGGAGAGCCTATCGCTGCCGCCCTCTGTCTATTTATACCTGCCTTTCCTGTTCCTCCTTTGCTTGTGATTCTTCTCGTGTGGTTTCCTGGCCCAGCTACAGCTTCTAACTATTTGATCCTGCTCCATACTGACCCTGGCTTACTGACTACTCTCCTGCTCTGCGTTTGGTACCTCGTTCACTCTTGGTTTGACTCGGCTCGTTCACCTCTCTTGTTGCTCACGGTGTTACCGTGGGCAACTGCCCCATTTCCCTTAGCTTTGTGTACCCTTGTCTGTTTGTCTCGTGCACTTACTGAGCGTAGGGACCGCCGCCCAGTTGTACCCCGTCGCCTAGGGCGGGTCGTTGCAAGTAGGCAGGGACAGAGTGGTGGGTAGATTAGGGCTCACTTGTCCGTTTCCCTATCCCCATCATTACACTAGGTTTCTGTCACCATTAAGTTCAATGGTGAGGGAAACGAAAGCTAAGGTTTCAGTTTGACTTTCCGTTGAGGGGTTAACCCGACGGAAACCTCAGACAGAACCCCTCAGCGGAAAGGAACGCTGATGTGAAAGGGACCTTAAAGTGGTTTATAACACTTCTTTTTAGTACGGACATATATTACATAAAAGTCTATAGTAAAACATCAAAGGCACTACACACAACTGCGTTTTGGGTGTAGCGTTTTTGAGGCAATATTGTGGTCAGTGGCATTTTTTTTCAAAACGCAGCATGCTCTGAGCATGGCGTTTTTTCAAGCTTTTCCCCATAGGCGTCTCAATAGAACTTCAAAAACGACATAAAAAACGCATGTACAAAATGACACTAGATGAAAAACGCCACTAAAAACGCCATAAATCTGGAGTTTAAATTGCCAGAAATTCATTAGAGCTGCCTTGAATGTTTGTTTTATGTCTCAAACTTCTATTGCCCTGTTTTGGATAGCAATACTCTGGTTTTAATATACACTTTCTCTAGTATCACCAATGGATATGTGAAACACATCAGCAAAATAAAGGTAAACAGATGAAAAGACCGTAATCTGCATAGGGCTGTATAAAAAACAAGATGGGAACAGTTACATGACCATATTGGCTTGTTAGAAATCAGAGGAGGCCTGTGTGAATTTGTACATGCACCATAAAGGACTCATCAGCTAGTGTTAGAAATGTACTAAATAAATGTGATAGTGGTGAAAGGGAATTTTTTTTTCTGGTTCATGAACAGCTCCAAAAGAATGTGAAAGCTGAAACCTTTAACCACAGAACTTCCTTTGCAGGGAGAGAAGTAATCTGTTTCCCATTAAACAAAGCTTCCTTAACTCCTAGGATAGAGTATGCCGGCTCTGCGATGGTGGCTACTTTCCAAGAAAACATCCCTCCTGACATTTCCAAATTGCAAAGCCTGTGCAGGAATAATGCCAAGCCTCCATCCCAGGCCCAGCCTCTTAGCAGTCAGTCACCACATTTTACTGCAAAACTGTAGGAGTTACCAATGAATATCTAAGCAGAACATAGAATGTCAAAGCTTGTAGTGAACTAAAATAGAACAATACAGGATCTATATATGGAAACACTATAGGCAGATGCATAACTAAAGCTCCTGGGCCCCAATGCAAAATCTGTAATAGGGCCCCGCATCTACCATGTGCTATTTATAAGGGTATGTTCATACGACCTATTTTTAGCCGTTTTTTGGGCCATAAACGCCCCGAAAAATGGCTAAAAAGGCGGGGACTGAACAACTCGAAACATCTGCCCATTTATTTTAATGGGCAAAGCGACGTTCCGTTCCCACGGGGAGTTTTTTTAGGCCTAATAAAGCGCCTCGTAAAAAGAAGTGCATGTCACTTCTTGAGCCGTTTTTGGAGCTGTTTTTCATTGCCTCAATAGAAAAACCGCTCCAAAAACGTCTGTAAAAAACCTTGCGAAAAAACGCTTGTTTGATTAAAAAATTGCTGAAAATGAGGAGCTGTTTTCCCTTGAAAACAGCTCCGTATTTTCAGAAGTTTTTTGTTAAGCGTGTGAACATAGCCTAATACTGGTGCCTTCTTGGTCCAGCTCCAGCCTTATGCCCGTTGCACACAACCTTTTTAATGCGCAGCATTTCAACTGTATTTGCGTAAACGCTGCTTATTTGTTGCAGGATTTCCCAATTGAATTGAATTTAGTGCGATTTTTCGGCCGAAATTCCCTGCGGCGAACAGGGCGGATTTGTATGTGCTTTAACGCAGCGTATCCGCCCTGGGTGAACATACCCTATGGCTTCCTTTTCAGCTTTGGCTAACAGAAAACGTAAGTTACAGTCAGTGACCTTAGTAGTGTTCTGAAAAAACAGAGCTAAAAATGAGCTAAGTAATCGAACACTAATGAAAGAACTATTAGGTAAGCATCACCCATGGGGTAGTGGCTTAATATTTTAATAGATTTCAACTTGAATTCTGATTTAAGGCATGGACATTAAAGGGGTTATCCCATCTAAGACATTTATGGCCTACCCACTGGATATGGCATAAATGTTTGATAGGTGCGGGTCCCACCTCTCTCGAACCAAATTTCCCCGACACTCGCTCGCTGTGGTCTGCTGTTTCTGTAACTCCCATTCACTTCCAATGGAAGTTACAAAAACTTTCCATAGTTCTCAGTCACCTCTCCACTGATTTTCTCCCTAGAAGTGGTAGCCAGTTTGGGAGATAGGTGCTGGTCCCAGAGGTGAGACCCGCATTTATCAGATATTTATGGCATATCCTGTGGATATGCGGTAAATGTCTAAAATTGCAATACCTCTTTAATGTGGATAGTTATTTGAAGCTGTACACTATCCCTATGACAACACTGAACTATTGAAGTACAGATGGTGGAACAGAAATGCTGCAGGCATCTTTAGTTAGTTATAAAGTGAAAAATAAGTAAACAGTTTTTTTGTTGTTGTTTTTTTTTTCCCTATTGGGCTTTCGTACAGCATTTGTGGCGGTTCTCAGTCATACTCCGGCAATAACAAAATGGAAATGATAAGTTGTATATGATATTGCCTGACGAAGGTACGGCGAAACGCGCGTCGGGAGCGCGGCGGTGGTGTGGGACCGGTCCTGGGCATTCATTGTTCACCAATTTTCACCTAGTTGTATCTCCACGTATTGTCATTATGTTTTGTGACTACCATTTTATATGAAGCTAATCAATGTGTGCCTCCACTGTGAGATTTTCAATACCTTGTTGCACAATGTTTTATTGTTTCTTGATATTTATTCCTTGCTCTCAGCGCCCATTGGTATTCTCCTGTAGGACCTTGACACAAATTTATACTTCTGCCACTTCTACTGTGATTTTTCTTTCTCTGTCCTAATGTATAGGTTGTATTTGTGATTTTATTTCATCCATATATGTTTGTATATTTTAAATGTTTATTCATTAAAACATTTATTTTTATTGCATGCTAAAGGTCGTGTTGTGTTCTCTTTTGGTTTTCTCTTTGTATATGATATGCATAATAGTGATCATCTGCGCAGGATTGTCCGATTTCTCCAACTGTCTCTACAAGTATACTCTCATGGGGTTTTAAAACACTGCCATACCAAGGCAATTTTTGGTTAAATTAACACTGAGAAATATCAAACCTCTCTATCAATTACACATCTGAGCACAGACCACTAAAATTATCTGACTGGCGCCACAGTTCCCCATAAGAGATAATTGCTGACTTGTTGGTCTTAAAGTCAAAACCAATTGCATTGCAAAAGTGGCTACATTACACCTTAATTTTATGCCTCTTGGCACCATGTTGGTATTCTTTAATGCTAAAATGGAAAGTCAGGCTTTTTGGATTCTGGGAATAAAACCAGAACATCCCAAATCAATTTAAGGTTTCATTCATTTAAATCTGCGATTATTCATAAAGTGTTTGTTTTAATAAGAGGTCCATTATTGTGACTGCATATACTTCAACGAAAAAAAGATGAGTGCATTCGAATTTGAAAAATACAGAAAAAGCGGACACTTGAATTAGTACTTACATATCAAAAGTAATGTATAACGCATAACTGCTGTATATAATGTATGTGACATGCTGAGATAAATATAAGGAAGATCATTTTTTTTCATTACATTGCTATATTGATGACTACATAGTACTCTATAAATAATATGCCTATCATCTGCTATAACTTTTAACCCCTTCCCGACATTTGTCGACATTACCAATCTAAAGTAGACATATGGGGGATGTTAATTAGCAACAATTTTGTGTGGTATAACTGCCTGTCTTACAAGGAGATACATTTAAATTTAGAAAAAATTTTGGTGTTTTTCACAATTAAATACTAAATGTACCGATCAAATTTTGCCAGTAACATAAAGTCCAATGTGTCACGAGAAAACAATCTCAGAATCGCTTAGATAGGTAAAAGCATTCCGACGTTATTACCACATAAAGTGAAACTTGTCAGATTTGAAAAATGACGAAGGTCAAAAGTGGCCAAAGCAGGAAGGGGTTAAACCCCCAACCATATGCTGTGAGTTCCTGATACTGGAAGAGATAAGACCAATTAAATGTATAGTACTGCAACTGAACTGTTTGTAGACTGGGCTAATAAAACCCAATATTATCTTTACACTCCTATCAATATTCTGTAGACATTCTGAGGACACTGGTGCAGTGCAGTTTGCATAAAGTTAGGACTGTTATATGCTTTTAGTGGGGAAGAGGGTCAAATTAAAAAACAAAAACAAAGGCTACGGACACCTTTGGCATGTAATTTTTTTTTATATACGCTACCGTTCAAAAGTTTAGGGTCACTTAGAAATTTCCTTATTTTTGAAAGAAAAGTACAGTTTTTTTTCAATGAAGATAACATTAAATTAATCAGAAATAGACTCTATAAATTGTTAATGTGGTAAATGACTATTCTAGCTGCAAACGTCTGTTTTTTAATGCAATATCTACATAGGTGTATAGAGGACCATTTCCAGCAACCATCACTCCAGTGTTCTAATGGTACAATGTGTTTGCTAACTGTGTTAGAAGGCTAATGGATGATTAGAAAACACTTGAAAACCCTTGTGCAATTATGTTAGCACCGCAGTGAACCGTTTTGCTGTTTAGAGGAGCTATAAAACTGACCTTCCTTTGAGCTAGTTGAGAATCTGGAGCATTACATTTGTGGGTTCGATTAAACTCTCAAAATGGCTAAAAAAAGAGAGCTTTCATGTGAAACTCGACAGTCTATTCTTGTTCTTAGAAATGAAGGCTATTCCATGCGAGAAATTGCCAAGAAACTGAAGATTTCCTACAACGGTGTGTACTACTCCCTTCAGAGGACAGCACAAACAGGCTCTAACCAGAGTAGAAAGAGAAGTGGGAGGCCCCGCTGCACAACTGAGCAACAAGACAAGTACATTAGAGTCTCTAGTTTGAGAAATAGATGCCTCACAGGTCCTCAACTGGCAGCTTCATTAAATAGTACTCGCAAAACGCCAGTGTCAACGTCTACAGTGAAGAGGCGACTCCGGGATGCTGGCCTTCAGGGCAGAGTGGCAAAGAAAAAGCCATATCTGAGACTGGCTAATAAAAGGAAAGGATTAATATGGGCAAAAGCACATAGACATTGGACAGAGGAAGTTCGGAAAAAAGTGTTATGGACAGACGAATTGAAGTTTGAGATGTTTGGATCACACAGAAGAACATTTGTGAGACGCAGAACAACTGAAAAGATGCTGGAAGAGTGCCTGACGCCATCTGTCAAGCATGGCGGAGATAATGTGATGGTCTGGGGTTGCTTTGGTGCTGGTAAAGTCGGAGATTTGTACAAGGTAAAAGGGATTTTGAATAAGGAAGGCTATCACTCCATTTTGCAACGCCATGCCATACCCTGTGGACAGCGCTTGATTGGAGCCAATTTCATCCTACAACAGGACAATGACCCAAAGCACACCTCCAAATTATGCAAGAACTATTTAGGGAAGAAGCAGGCAGCTGGTATTCTATCTGTAATGGAGTGGCCAGCACAGTCACCAGATCTCAACCCCATAGAGCTGTTGTGGGAGCAGCTTGACCGTATGGTACGCAAGAAGTGCCCATCAAGCCAATCCAACTTGTGGGAGGGGCTTCTGGAAGCATGGGGTGAAATTTCTCCCGATTTACCTCAGCAAATTAACAGCTAGAATGCCAAAGGTCTGCAATGCTGTAATTGCTGCAAATGGAGCATTCTTTGACGAAGCAAAGTTTGAAGGAGAAAATTATTATTTCAAATAAAAATCATTATTTCTAACCTTGTCAATGTCTTGACTATATTTTCTAGTCATTTTGCAACTCATTTGATAAATATAAGTGTGAGTTTTCATGGAAAACACAAGATTGTCTGGGTGACCCCAAACTTTTGAACGGTAGTGTATGTGGTTATCTGGAGTTAAAGAAGTTGCACTAAGATTCCTCTTAGGCCCTATTCACGCGGCAGGGATAGTCAGCCATGTGACGCACGTTTACTTAACGGCCATGACAAGACCGCAGTAAAAACAATAGACCCCAAATGGGGCTATTCACACGGCTTATTTTTCGATGGCCCGGTAAACTGGGCCGTCAAAAAAATGTTGCATGCCCTATTTTGGGCCGTTTTCATGGCCGCACGTCTCCCATAGAATTCTATTGGGCCGTGTAAAACACGGCCGTCACTTGCATGTGATCCAAGTGACGGCTGTGCTTTCTGATGCTCGCTGTCTCCTCCTCACTGTGCGAAGTGCATGTGAGGAGGAGGAGAACTTTTTGCTGTAGGTAGTGCCACAGCCCTCTTGTAGATAGGCGGCACCCCCCTGTAGATAGCGCCACTGTAGATCCTTGCAGGAGAGAAATCCCTCTAGCCGGGAATTCCGCTCCTAGATGGAGCCCCTGACCGTCACTATCCATATATGGACAGTGACATCAGGGGCAACTCCTGAAGCGGAATCCCCGGCCAGAGGGATTCCGCTACTACAGGGAACTACAGTGGTGCTATCTACATGGGGGTGCCATCTATGGGGGGTGCTATCTACAAAGGGGCAGTGGCACTACCTACAAGGGGGCTGTGTGTCATTATCTACAGGGGGCTGTGTGGCACTACCTACAAGGGGGATGTGTGGCTCTATCTACAGGGGACACTGTGGCACTATCTACAGGGTGCTCTGTGGCACTATCTACAGAGGGCAGTGTGTGGCATTATCTACATAGGGAGGTGTGTGACATTATCCACATAGGGCAGTGTGTGGCATTAAATTCATCCATTTTTTTAAATGGACAGGGAAAAAACTATGCAAAATCGACCATTAAATACTGAAACACAGCCCGAAACGGAAACAGAAAGGATGCAAAACAGATGCTGCAAAATGGCCGAGAAAAATTGACCAAAACTGCCGTTTTTATCAGCTGACACTCAGACACTGTTGTGTGAATAGAGCCTTTGCACGGCCAGACATGGACAGTGTAAACGAGCGCTGCTCAACAAGACAGCTCGTTGATCGGCGCTCGTTTTCTCCTTTCACAAGGAGCTATGTATGGGGACGAGTGCTCGTTACTACGATCGCTCGTGCCCATACATTTCCATTATGTCGGCATTTCCATCATGGGGTCTGTGTCCAGGATGCTGCTGCCTTCACTGGCTCTCATGTTTCAGCACAGCTTCATTCCTGTATGCTTTCGCCATCTACAGCCGATACAGGATCTCTTCTACCTTGTGCTTACAGTCACCGATGCTGAGGGATGTGTGATTTTCCCCTTCCTTACCCTGCACAGTCTTTCATGGGTGCTTTCTCTTTTTACACAGATACACAGCCTGTGTAATTCACCCTCTCCCTATCCACACTCTGATCTGTATAACCTCCTCCCACTCCCTGCTGCTATCTGTAACACAAAGGAGGGAGGAGGGAGGGAGGGGAAAAGCAGTGAGATCACACACAACCAGGAGCAGTGTGCTGTCGGATCTATGCCAGATTTTGCAGGACAACCAGCTAGGTGAAGAAATTACACAGTAGCAAGTTAATAATAAAAAACTTTCAGTGCAAAGGTGTTTATAGCCTTTAATATCTAACAACATTTTTACGGACTGCCATCGTAATAAAATGTAAAATATAGTGATAGTGCTGGTATTCTATCTCATATCCAAAAGTAAGATTGGACATTGAGAGGCCTCTACCCCTCATCCCTCCTTGTGCAAATTGATCAAGAAATTTGTGCACACCGTTGCAATATTTTTTGTAACACATGCAGATTTTAGTGCAGATTTTCAGGCTGGTTCAGCAGTGTATTTATTAAACTGTGTCTGAACCCAGCTTTATACTAACTGAATATTACAGAAACAAGTGACTCTTTTAATATTATAATAACAATAGCTAAAGGACGAATAAGGTAAACCAAGTGTTTCTCAGCAGCACTTTTTTGCATTACTTTGTACAAAAAAAGTCTGTCAAATATTAGATACATCATCAGCGGTTAAAAAACAATAACAAACTAAAAGATAGTAATAAATCTATTTTGCTAGTATAATGGGAAAGTAGGCCAAGCAGCAGTCCAGATTTAATTTATATTAAATACTTCCCTTGCCAATATCCTCAGGTGGCCTATGGGGTATTGAGCAACTGAATTTTCTGCAGTATTATACACAAGAAAAACAAGTCACTCTACAAGGGAGATAAAATAAAGCTTAAGAAGAAACTACTATGCCATAAAAATATCAGACTCAAGAAAAACACTGAGTCAAATTATACTGCATAATGTTGAAGTCGGCTATATTTGTGTCTGTTAAAGTATACATATATTTGCAGAAACCATCACATTTTATATGTATATGTCAGCTTTCTAATCTATAATACTACCAAGCTTTTTCATTAATCAAAAATAGAAATAAAGTGGTTGTTATTGACTTAGCGGCTGTGTCAACTGTATTTTGGTGAACTTGTGATTTATCAGTGAATAGAGCATATTCTAATAGAATCCTTAATTCATATCTATTTATTACTACTCAGTATCAACCAAGATAATAGATGAATGTGTTCTCTTGGATCAAAAGAATATTTTGTCAAAATAAACTTAAGGTGATTTGATTGAATTGTGTATGAAATTAAGTGGATTTTTCTTTACTTGCTGTTTTATGTCAAATAAATTGTTAAAATGAATGGTTTAAACCTAACCCCTTAGTCACCAGCCTATTTTAGACCTTAATGACCAAGCAATTATTTTAGTTTTTCCACGGTCGCATTTTTACCTTGCAGGATTAGTTGTATTATTTAATGTCACCATTTTGGGGTACATATATATTTTTGTTATTACCTTTTTTGGGGGATAGAAAAACCCCCAGCAATTACGCCATTGTTCTACGCATTTTAAATTTACAACATTTACCGTGCAGCATAAATGACATGTTACCTTTATTCTATGGGTCGGTACGATTACGACGGTACCAGATATGTATAGGTTTTTTATGTTTTACTACTTCTGCACAATAAAAACACTTTTGAACTAAAATTATTTGTTTTTGCATTGTCGCTTTACAAGAGCCATAACCAGGGCTGCCATCAGGGGACCAGCCACATGGCTGAAAAGAAGGGGTCTGCCAGACTTGCGGCACCCCTCCACCCTCTATCTATCTATCTATCTATCTATCTATCTATCTATCTATCTATCTATCTATCTATCCAGGGTTGTAACTAGGAAACACTGGGCCCCATAGCAAACTTTTGACTGGGCCCCCCTCCCCTTGGTGCCACACACTGCCTGGCCTTGTAGATAGTGCCCCCCTGTAAATAGTGCCATACAGCCCCCTCCTTTAGACAGTGCTATACAGCCCCCTTCTTTAGACAGTGCTATACAGCCCCCTTCTTTAGACAGTGCTCTACAGCCCCACCTGTGGACAGTGCTATACAGCCCCCTGTAGACAGTGATATACAGCCCCCCTGTAGACAGTGCTATACAGCCCCCTGTAGACAGTGCTATACAGCCCCCCTGTAGACAATGCTATACACCCCCCCTATAGACAGTGCTATACAGCCTCCCCATACAGTGCTATACAGCCCCCCTGTAGACATTGTTATACAGCCTCCCCATACAGTGCTATACAGCCCTCCCTGTAGACTGTGATATACTTTCAAGTATCACAAAGAGGGACAATCACATTTTTTTTCTTTTAAGACACGCCTCTAATCCCACCCAATCCCCGCTCATACACACCCGGTTCAGCCCACACAGTATAATGCACCCATAGCTGCCACCATACAGTATAATGCCCACACAGATGCTCCATAGATTATAATACCCACACAGATGTCCCCATGCAGTAAAATGCCCAAACAAATTCCCCCATACAGCATAATGCCCCATAGCTGCCCCATGCAGCATAATACCCCCATAGCTGCCCACACAGTATAATGTCCCCCATAGCTGCCCGACACAGTATAATGCCCCCCATACTGCCCCACAGTATAATGCTCTCCAGAGCTTCCCCCACACAGTATAATGCCTCCCATAGCTGTCCCCATACAGTATAATGCCCCCCATACTGCCCCCACAGTATAATGCTCTCCATAGCTTCCCCCACACAGTATAATGCCTCCCATAGCTGCCCAACACAGTATAATGCCTCCCATAGCTGCCCCACAGTATAATGCCCCATAGCTGTCCCCACAGTATAATGCCCCCATACAGTATAATGCCCAAACAAATTCCCCCATACAGCATAATGCCCCATAGCTGCCCCTATGCAGCATATTACCCCATAGCTGCCCATACAGTATAATGCCCCATAGCTGCCCACAAAGTATAATGTCCCCCATAGCTGCCCCCACACAGTATAATTCCCCCCTTCCATACTGCCCCACAGTATAATGCTCTCCATAGCTTCCCCCACACAGTATCATCCCTCCCATAGCTGCCCCCACATTATAATGCCCCCCATAGCTGTCCCCACACAGTATTATGCCCCCCATATTTGCCCCTACAATATAATGCCCCCATAGCTACCCCCACCGTATAATGCCATCCATAGTTGTCCCCACAGTATAATGCTCCCATACAGTATAATGCCCCCCATAGCTGTCCCCACAGTATAATGCCCCATACTGTATAATGCCCCCCATAGCTGTCCCCACAGTATAATGCCCCCATACATTATAATGCTCCCCATAGCTGTCCCCACAGTACATTACCCCTATAGTTTTACCCACCGTAAAATGCCCCCATAGCTGTCCCCAATGTATAATGCCCCCATACAGTATAATGCCCCCCATAGCTGTCCCCACAGTATAATGCCCCCATAGCTGTCCCCACAGTATAATGCCCCCCATAGCTACCCCCACAGTATAATGCCACCCCATATAGTAAAATGCTCCTATAGCAGCCACCATATCAGCCCCCCTTCCCTACCCAGTATAATGCCCCATAATGCCCCATAGTGTCTAATAGAAAAATAATAACATAACTACTTACCTATCCCCGTTCCCATGACGAGTGGAGGATCCTTCTCCTCCAGTCTGTGCTGTGAGTGACTCGGCGCAGACAGGCGATGACTTCACTACATCGCGCCTGCCTGCGCCGAACCGCTCACGGCAGAATGAATGCTGGAGCACGGAGCTGTCAGGAAGCGGGACCAGTGTGATGAGCGCTGTGTAGCTACGGGGGCCCCCCAGGTTTAAAGGCCCGGTTGCAATTGCGACCCCTAAAGCTACGCCACTGTATACAGTAGCCTATGGCAGAGCAGGGAGATACCTCGCTGGTCTGTCATAGTTTCTCAATAGTATCTGCATCCGAAGGACACAGACACTATTGAATGTGGTGTCGCTACCGCTGTAGCAGCCATGGCGGCTGCTAGCGGAGCCTCCGGGCATGGGGGGCCCGTGCCGTCTTGCCTGCCCTGTATCAGCTGCTATGGCTGCTACAGCGGTAGTTATGCCACTGTATCTATTTGCTTCCAACAAGGTTGCTCACTCCAAACCTGCCGGTCTGCTCCAACCTCTGCCTGTGCCCAATACTCCCTGGTATCATATAGCAATGGACTTTGTCACTGAACTTCCTTCCTCTGCAGGATGCAATACGGTCTTCGTGCTGGTGGACCTGTTCTCGAAGACGGCATTTTATTCCGTTGACCGGCCTACCTTCTGCTCCTCGGCTGGGGAATCTCTTCATCCAGCACATCTTCCGTTTGCATGGTTTAACTCTTCATATCGTGTCTGATCGGGGGTTTTAGTTCTACTCGAAATTCTGGAGAGCCCTCAAAACTCCCAGACGTGAAGTTGGACTTTTCTTCCGCCTATCATCCCCAGTCTAATAGCCATGTCGAGAGGATTAACCAAATCATAGAGAATTATTTTTGCCGCTTTATCTCCATGCAGCATGATGATTGGCTACAGGTTCTTCCATGGGCCGAGTTCTCGTACAACAACCACACAAGTGAGTCCACCACCTCCACACCATTCTACATTGTCTACGGCCAACATCCACGAAGTCCTCTTCCTATTCCGGCTACATCCCTGGTACTCGCAGTTGACTCTGCATTTGGAGATTTTCTACAGGTCTGGCAGCAAACCCAGTCCTCTATTCTGCAGTCAGTCGATCGCATGAAGCGAAAAGCAGATGCTATGAGAAGACAGCCATCTCTGTATCTTCCAGGTACCAAAGTCTGGCTATCCCCAAGAAATATCCGGCTGAGGGTGCCATCATATAAGTTTGCACCTAGGTTCCTCGGACCCTTTGAGATCCTACAGCAAATCAACCCTGTCTCTTACAAGCTTTGGCTGCCTCCTACCCTCAGGATCCCCAACTCCTTTCATGTGTCCCTCCTGTAGCCTGTGGTCCTGAACCGCTACACGAAAACTCCAAGTCCTGTAGTTGCTCCCAGCGGTTCTTCTGATGTATTCGAGGTTAAGTAGGACTTCAAAAAAGTAGGAGGAAGAACATTTTATTTGGTGGATTGGCAGGGGTTTGGTCCAGAGGAGAGGTCCTGGGAGCCAGAAGAGAACCTCAATGCTCCTGCCCTCATTAAAATGTTCCTCTCTCGCTCCGGTCCCCGGTAGAATCCACAGCCGCGGACCGTCGGGATTACTCACCCCCGATGGCCGCAGCCATGGATCTGTGAGCACTGACCGCATCTCCTCCCCAGTAGACGACAGCGCTCAATTCCGTTCTGCTATGCCAAGTAGGGTGCGCGCGCACGCTCATGCCCAGCCTTAAAGGGCCAGCGCGTACACATGAAAATAATCATCAATCAACCCATGATCACTCTGGACTATAAAAAGGGCTCTGCCCTTTCACTCATTGCCTGAGCGTTGTTGTGTTTACCCGTGTTAGTCTTGCAAATGGTCCCTTAGTGTTATACTGTTCCCAGTGTTCCCATACCTGCTACCTGTATCCTGTGCTACCGTATTTCCTCTGCCTTAGAAAGTTGGAGTCATGTTGTGCCATGCTGTGTTACACCATGCCTGGTGTCTGCTGCCAATGTCCCATCTGAGCCTAGGCATTACTACTGTCTGAACTGCTACAGGTACCCTTGTGCTTGGACTATATAGACATGGACTTGGTACACTGTTTGGCCAGCTGCTATCCCGCTACGGTGGTACGGCCCAGTGGGTCCACATACTCACAGATCGTGACACTATCTAGTCCATAATAAAGATATTATAATGAATGAAACAGGGTGGATTTATTCACCTCAAGTGAGCGACGTTTGTCATATGTCAACTTACTCTCTCTCCATTATGGTCACTGCTTATATTGGCACTATCTCTATCTCTTGAAATTATTGATATGGATCTATCCAAGAAACCCCAAAGTATGATGAGATTATTTCTAGTAATTCTGAAAGTCTAATTATAATGTTGAGTCCCAGGGTATTGCATTCTGATCATATGAATCTATTGAGCTCTTGTATGGTATACAAACTTTTGGGTGGATATAATTGCAAGCTTCTTTTCCATGTGATCTTTGCAGAGTATACTTGATTCTTTATTGTCCATGGATCCTTTCTCTTAGTCCATTCTCTATTTTCAATATATTTCTATTTACACTAGCGCTGCAGCCCACGCATGCGCAGCACGGCTGAAACGCAAGGACAGCGTGTGCGCATGCGCAGTAGGGATTTATTTGGCGTGTACGTTCCATTTGGCCGAACTTCCGGTTTGGACGCCATCTTTGGGCATGCGCCATGGATGCTCGCGGACGCTGTGCTCTGGATGTATCCAGTAATAGGTACTGTATCATGCTTTTGCATTATTTATATATATATATAAATATATATATATATATATATATATATATATGAATTTGCTATACATATTTATTATAAAAACCATGCACTTTAAATCTTTGATAAAGAATGTTATTCATATTTATACAACAGTTTTTTGCATATTGTACATTAAAGAGACTTTCACTGATTGGTGTATGTACTTCCTATTTATACTTGACACTGTGTGTAGTGTGCAGTAGCTTGAGAAAGGTTCTGTGACAAACCAAAACGTCGCTCACTTGAGGTGAATAAATCCACCCTGTTTCATCTACTCTGAAGTCCTGGTTCCGTTATTTCGTTCTATGGTCTATATACAAGCTGAGGAACTGATTCATCCCCTGATAACGAGCACATGGCCTAATATATAGGTACGTTGGAGTGCTGTGTTCATCTGTTTTTGGACTATATATATATATATATATATATATATATATGTATATATACATATATATATATATATATATATATAATATATACACCGTGTTCCAAATTATTATGCACATTGGATTTAAGTGTCATAGACATTTAATTATTAGTTTTTGAATTAAACTCATGGATGGTATTGTGTCTTAGGGCTCTTTGGATCATTGTAATCAATCTCAGACACCTGTGATAATTAGTTTGCCAGGTGTGCCCAATCAAAGGAAAACTACTTAAGAAGGACGTTCCACATGATTAAGCAGGCCACAGGTTTCAAGCAATATGGGAAAGAAAAAGGATCTCTCTGCTGCCGAAAAGCGTGAAATAGTGCAATACCTTGGACAAGGTATGAAAACATTGGATATTTCAAGAAAACGTAAGCGTGATCATCGTACTGTGAAAAGATTTGTGGCTGATTCAGAGCGCAGACGGGTTCGTTCAGATAAAGGCATAATGAGGAAGGTTTCTGCCAGACAAATTAATAGGATTAGGAGAGCAGCTGCTAAAATGCCATTGCAAAGCAGCAAACAGGTATTTGAAGCCGCTGGTGCCTTTGGAGTCCCGCAAACTTCAATGTGTAGGATCCTCCAGAGGTTTGCAAGTGTGCATAAAGCTATTATTCAGCCACCCCTAAACTATGCTCACAAGCAGAAATGGTTGCAGTGGGCTCAGAAATACATGAAGACTAATTTTCAAACCATGTTGTTTACTGATGAGTGCCGTACAACCCTGGATCTTGAATGGCCACCATTTCCCAACAAGGCTGCGACGTCAGCAAGGAGGTGGCAGAGTCATGTTTTGGGCTCGAATCATGGGGAGATAGCTGGTAGGCCCCTTTAGGGTCCCTGACGGTGTGAAAATGACCTCTGCAAAGTATGTAGAGTTTATGACTGACCACTTTCTTCCGTGGTACAAAAAGAAGAACCGTGCCTTTCGTAGCAAAATTATCTTCATGCATGACAATGCACCATCTCATGCTGCAAAGAATACCTCTGTGTCAATGGCTGCTATGGGCATAAAAGGAGAGAAACTCATGGTGTGGCCCCCATGTTCCCCTGACCTCAACCCTATTGAGAACCTTTGGAGCATCCTCAAGCAAAATATCTATGAGGGTGGGAAGCAGTTTACAAAACAGAAGCTCTGGGAGGCTATTCTGACATCCTGCAAAGATATTCAAGCAGAAACTGTCCAAATACTAACAAATTCGATGGATGCAAGAATTGTGAAGGTGATATCAAAGAAGGGGTCCTATGTTAACATGTAACTTGGCCTGTTAAGTTTTTTTTGATTGAAAGAGCTTTTGATTTCTGTAAATATGACCTCCTGATGCTGCAAATTCAACAAATTACCATTTTAGTTCTCTTTACAACCTTTAAAATGTTTTGATCTCTGTTGTGCATAATAATTTGAAACAGTGCATTTTGAGTTTTTTACTTCTAAAATAAAATCTGTTATCATTAGGAGATTTGTTCAATAAAATTTGCATTATACTCCAACGGTTGATGGCTTGAAGATTATACTGACTGTCATTTGCATCGACTATTTAGGAAAATCAGCGAAAAATAACATTTGCATAATAATTTGGAACGTGGTGATCCTGTTTATTCCACTCAGTATGAGCCTTTCTCAAGCATAGAAACGTTGCTTGAGAAAGGCTCATACTGAGTTGAAACGTTGCTTGAGAAAGGCTCATACTGAGTTGAAACGTTGCTTGTGGAATAAACAGGATCACTGTTTTTCACAGAATTGGTTGTGCTGCCTCATTTTCCATTTTTATATATATATATATATATATATATATATATATATATACACATACGCTTTTTATATTTATTATACATTTTTGATATTTTAAATTGCATTACTGCTATATTTATTATACTTATAAATGTGAGGTTCTTAGCGCTCAGTTTGATCAAATTGTGCGAGCCCACCTGCCACGACAAGGCCACCTCATACAGGGGGTCCCTACACTGATCATTATGCCTATATAATAGGAGACTTACCTCTCTCTTGGGACTAAGTCCACAAAATGAGCTCAGGATAGGTAGGAGTCAGTTTTATCCTGATCTAATTAAAACCGGCCTTGGACAGGTGGGAAGAGAGAACAACCAAAATGGAGGCAGTCACCGCACCCAAAATAAACAGTACAAATACAATTTGGCCAAACTGAGCGCTAAGAACCTCAAATTTCTAAGTATAATAAATGTAGCAGTAATGCAATTTAAAATAAAAAAAATGTATAATAAATATAAAAAGTGTATATATATATATATATATATATATATATATATAACTCTTAGGGTATGTTCACACTGCCTATTTTCGGACGTTTTTCGGGGCGTAAACGGCCGAAAAACCGTAACGCCCGACGGAGAGTTTTTCGCTGTGTTTTTTTACGCGTAAAAAAAAGGCCGCGAAAAAGAAGTGCAGGACACTTCTTGGGACGTTTTTTGAGCCGTTTTCCACAGACTCTACTGAAAAAAACCTCCAAAAACGGCCGTAAAAAACACAGCGAAAAACGCAGCAAAAATCGTGAGTGGCACAAAAAACGTCTGAAAATCAGGAGCTGTTTTCTCTTGAAAACAGCTCAGTATTTTGAGAAGTTTTTGACTCTGCGTGTGAACATACCCTTAGGGCTCGCAGCATGCATCTGCATCTTTTTTTGTCCTTAACACCTTCCCACATTTTCACGTACATGCACGTTGGGGAATGCGGCAGGTTAGCGCATTCCCACGTGCATGTACGTGATGCAGTTAAACTGCGGGACGAGGTGACAGTTCACCTCAAACTGCTGTCCGAGACTGCTTAGCAACAGAGCTAGCCGACAGGGGACCAATGACAGTGGTTTCCTGTCGGCGATTGCTGTGATAGGTCTATCAGTGCAGACAGACCAATCACAGTTAGTGTGACGTAGGCAGGACTTGTTTTTCTATAGTCTCCGTCTCTGATCTCCTCTGTTGGTTTTGAGAGGAGATCAGAGACGGATTCTAAATTTATTTGTGAACGAAATATACCCCCATAGCCTGATCAGTCACCCCCTGTGCTGCTGACCAGTCACCCCCACAGCCTGATCAGTCACCCCCAGTGCTGACCAGTCACCCCCACAGCCTGATCAGTGTGCCCTATCAGCACCCCAGTGTGTCCCATCATCATTAGTTTGTGAATTAAATATACCTCCACAGCCTGATCAGTCACCCCCAGTGCTGACCAGTCACCCCCACAGCCTGATCAGTCACCCCCTGTGCTAGTTAGTCACCTCCTGTGCCCCATCAGCACATCCCTGTGCCCCATCAGCACATCCTTGTGCCACATCAGCACCCCAGTGTGCCACATCAGCACCCCAGTGTGCCACATCAGCACCCCAGTGTGCCCCATCAGCACCCCAGTGTGTCCTATGACCCCATCAGTATCCTCTGTTGCCTAGTGACAGACATCACTGAATCAGTTCAGTCAGCCAGACTCCGTGTGAAACCCCTTTGGTGCGTTTTTCCGTGTTTTGTTGTTCTTGTACAAATACAAAAAATAAATAAATATAAAAAAGTTTGTTAGTAAGCGACAGGGATAGTAAATTAGTTAGGGATAGTATCAGACTAGCTTGTTAGAGTGTACGTGGTGTAAGGTTATGTACTGTCGGGGCTAGTTAAAAATAATTTAGCGTTAGGGTATTAGGCAGAGGCGTAGCTAGGTTCTCCAGCACCAACGGCCAAGATTCAGTTTGGCGCCCCCCCCCCCCACCAACCTCTTTCCCGACATCTCCTTCCCCCTCGCCGTGTTTGTTTTCTCTACCAATCGACGTGCCATTTATTTTTATGTAACGCGAGCATAAAAACATTAGTACATTTTACAAGCAATATGGTTCTATACACAACACCAGAACCAAGCTCAGTACATATATACAGCCCAAGAAGCAAGCTCACTACATATATACAACACCAGCACAAATACAGCTTAATTTAGTACAACCCCTGCCGTATAGGTGTGTACGGCGTAAAACTACAGCTCCCAGCATGGCTCAAACAATGATAAAGATATGCTGGGAGATGCCGTTTCACAAAAAATAAATCCTATCATAATCACACCAACCATCATCTCGCTGCAGATCATACAGTGACTACATTGCTGATTAGAGGCAGAATAAACATTTACATTAAGTGACTCACCGGTGACGTCTCAGATGCTAGTTCTTTTTCTCCATCCGGTCCAGACCTCTATGGTGGCTTCTCCCGGTCACAGCCCATTTCTGCAGTTTGTCGCTCACATGTCTTCAGCTTCTCACTTTTCCAACATTTCTGCACCTATAAATAAATATAAAGTTATCATTATACCACACACTACGCCCCTAAATATAATAGTGCCATACACTGCACCTCTAATTATAATAGCACCATACACCGTGTCACACACACACACACACACACACACACACACACTGTGCCCCCTGTAGATAGTGCCTGCCATAGAGCCCCCTGTAGATAGTGCCCCCATATAGACCACCTCTGTATATAGTGTCCCACAAATAACTCCCCCTATAGTGCTCTACAGATAGCCCACCCCTGTATATAGCCCCCTGTAGATATAGCCCACCCCTGTATATAGTACTCTACAGATAGCCCAACCATGTATGTAGCCCCCCTGTAGATATAGCCCACCCCTGTATATAGTGCTCCACATATAGTCCACCCCTGTATATAGTGTTTCACAGATAGCCCAACCCTGTATATAGCCCCCCTTGTACATATAGTCCACCCCTGTATATAGTGCTCCACTAGATAGTCCACCCCTGTATATAGTGCTCCACAGATAGCCCACCCTTGTATATAGTATATACAGGGGTGGGCTATCTGTGGAGCACTATATACAGGGGTGGACTATATGTACAAGGGGGCTATATACAGGGGTGGGCTTTCTGTGGACCACTATAGGGGGAGCTATTTGTGGGATACTATATACAGGGGTGGGTTATATCTACAGGGGGACTACATACAGGGGTGGGCTATATCTATCTACAGGGTGACTATATCTACAGGGGTGGGCTATCTACAGGGGGACCATATCTACAGGGGGACCATATCTACAGGAGGACCATATCTACAGGGGGACCATATCTACAGGGGTGGGCTATATCTACAGGGGTGGGCTATATCTACAGGGGTGGGCTATATCTACAGGGGTGGGCTATGTACAGGGGTGGGCTATATCTACAGGGGTGGGCTATATCTACAGGGGTGGGCTATATCTACAGGGGAGGGCTATGTACAGGGGTGGGCTATGTACAGGGATGGACTATGTACAGGAGTGGGCTATATCTACAGGGGTGGACTATATCTACAGGGGTGGGCTATATCTACAGGGCTGGGCTATATACAGGGCTGGGCTATATACAGGGCTGGGCTATATACAGGGGTGGGCTATATACAGGGGTGGGCTATATCTACAGGGGTGGGCTATATCTACAGGGGTGGGCTATATCTACAGGGGTGGGCTATATCTACAGGGGGCTATATACTATATAGCCCCCCCTGTAGCTATAGCCCACCCCTGTATATGGTGCTCCATAGATAGCCCACCCCAGTATATAGCCCCCCTGTAGATATAGTCCCACTGTATATATCCCACCCCCTGTAGATATGGTCCCCCTGTAGATAGCCCACCCCAGTATATAGTCCCCCTGTATATAGCCCACCCCCTGTAGATATAGTCCCCCTGTAGATATTGCCCCCCCTGTAGATATAGTCCCCCTCCCTGTAGATATAGTCCCCCTGTAGATATGGTCCCCCTGTATATAGCCCCCCTGTAGATATAGTCCCCCTGTATATAGCCCACCCCTGTAGATATAGTCCCCCCGCAGATACAGACACACACTTCTATTACAGTTAAAAAAAATAAAAATAAAAATATTCAAACTCACCTTATTCCCGCTCCCACGCCGTCCGGCAGCCATGGAGACCTGTGCTCTTCTGCGCAGGTCTCCAGGGGGTTGAACACAGCGTCTATGAAAGGCGCTGATTGGCTGGGCAGGATGACTTTCCCTGTCAGTCAGTCAGCGCCTTTCATCGACGGAAGCGTCACTGGTACAAAAGGTACCAGTCGCTTCATTCATGGAATGGCCGGGCACGGAACGTGCCCGGTCATTCATTGCTTCTAATTGTACCTGTGTCCTTGCGACACAGGTACAATTATAGTGCAGGAGGAGGGGGAGCTGGCGCCCCCCTCTGAGCTGCGCTCGGGGCACGTGCCCCGCCTGCCCCCCCTAGCTACGCCCCTGGTATTAGGTAGGGCTAATTAGGGTTAGAGGTTCAGGGAGTTAAAAACTACGTTATTAGTTACAATGACAAAGCGGGTGTTCACTGCTGAAGACTCGTACGCCTTATTCTGTGCAGAGTCAGAGTCTGACAGTGGAGATGAGGTGACATTTTTGATGTTGTCATCCTCAAGCGACACATCTAGTGATTACCCCCCCGCCCCCACCCCATAGACGTTCTGGGGCTAGTGCGTAAGCACAACCAAATTCAGATGCCTCTGCGTGGATTGCCCCTGATAATTATATGCCCCAGGTGCCTGAATTTACTGCCACCCCAGGCACCAACGTGGACACTACTGGATTTAGAGAGATAGATTTTTTAACATTATTTTTCTCTGATGAATTAATTTGTCTTATGGTACAGCAGACAAATATTTATGCGGCACAATTTATTGCCCGCAATCCCAACAGTTATTATGCCAGGCCACAAAAATGAACCCCTACCAATGCAAATGAAATACAGAAATTTTGGGGCCTAATACTTAACATGGGCATTATAAAAAAGCCCACTATTCGCTCCTATTGGAGCACTGATATGCTACACCATTGCCCACTTTACCGCCTCACCATGCCTAGGGCTCGTTTCGAGATCCTGCTATGGTTCCTGCATTACAACAACAATGAGGAATGCCCATCCACAAATGACCCCAGTTTTGACAGACTGTTTAAAATTAGACCTGTAGTGAACCACTACAATTTCAAATTTAGAAAGATTTACACCCCACAAAAATGCATTGCAGTGGACGAATCCTTGGTGCATTTCAAGGGCAGGCTACACTTCCACCAGTACCGGCCCAACAAAAGGTCTAGGTATGGCGTGAAGCTGTATAAAGTGTGTGAAAGCGTGTCCGGATATACTTTTAAATTCAGAATATATGAGGGAAAAGATTCTGCAATAGAGCCCCCAGACTGTCCCCCTGTCCTAGGAAATAGTATGGGATTTGCTGCCCCCCTTACTGGACCCGGGATACCATCTATATATTGACAACTTTTATAATAGTGTCCCCCTTTTGAAGTGCCTTGCTGCTAGAGGAACCCCAGCATGCGGCACAATTAGGAGAAACCAAAAGGGTCTCCCCAAAGACTTTGTAGATCATACAGTGCACCGAGGGGAAAGCAGGGCTGTTTGCAGTGACAATTTGCTGCTGGTCAAATACAAGGACAAGCGTGATGTCCTTGTATTGACCACTCTCCATGCAGACCGATCCAGCCCTGTCCCAGTGCAAGGAACCACAGAGCAGACCATCAAGCCTGTGTGTATCCAGGACTACAACCAGTTCATGGGAGGGGTGGATCTTTCGGACCAAGTTCTGTAACCCTAGAATGCCCTCAGAAAATCAAGAACCTGGTATAAAAAATTGGCCGTATACCTGACACAAGTGGCACTATATAATTCCTTTGTTTTGTATAAAAGTGCAGGCCATAGGGGGACTTTTCTTGATTTTCAAGAAAAAAATTATTAAAATTTAGATTTTTGGAGACCAGGGGAGAGCGGCAGTGGAAGCAGCAGTGCTTCCAGAATAGTGGGCTCAAGAATTGTTCATGGGCAGCATTTCCCTGGCGTACTTCCCGCCACTGAAAAGAAAAGGAGGCCCCAAAGAAGGTGTCGAGTGTGCTCAATGAGGGGCATTAGGAAAGACACCACTCACTACTGTGAGACCTGTCCCTCTAAACCGGGCCTCTGCATTGGAGAGTGCTTTCGAATATACCACACCTCTGTTGATTTTAATTAAGTCCCTTTTCTTCCTGCCTTCTCCTATCGCCTGGGTATTTACTTTCTAAAATTTATTTTATTTCCCATTTTGTCCCAATTGACATTTAAAAAAAAACAAAAAAAACTACCAAATAAAACTAAAAATTCTCATTATACCCCTAGATGAATACCTTGAAAGTTTCAATTTTATTCAAGGAGGCATTTTATGAATTTTCTAAATATTCTGGCACCCGTGTTGCATAAAAATCTTACGAGTAAAAAGTGGGCCCTAAAAACCTTCTGGCACTCCTTAAATTCTGAGTTCTGATGAGCAATCCTGACATCCCAGTAAACCCACTAAATAGAACTAAAAATTTCCATTATACCCCTAGATTAATATCTTGAAGCACAGTAGAAAAGGCACGCTAAATATTAAGGCCTCAATATTTGTAGGGCCTAAATACTCACTACACACCTAGATAAAAAGCATAAGGGTTATAGCTTTCAAAATGTCACCCTATGTTGTCACTGAAATGGCATATCTTTTTTTTTTCAAAATTTAAGATGACCTGTAATGACTATGTCCTGCCGCACAAAGCTCAATTTGTTTTACTGTATCGTAAAATGGGCATATTTTTTTTTATTTGGAGGATCTCTAATAATCAAGCTGTTTCATATCAATACACCATGGGCTTTACTACAGTTTTATTTGGGTTTTTACTGGATCTCTTACACCCGATAATACTTCTGGCAATACTGACATTATTTTGGGGACTAGTGATCCTTTACTGTTCCTATAGATGGTTTTGGACACTGTCCCTTTATATATTCTGTAGGTGATTGGTTGTTGTACGCATAGCGGTTCCTACCGTGCCGGGCAGGGGTCTGTTATGGTGTACCGCGTCGCTTGGCACGTTCGTCTCTTATATAGGGATTGATGATGCTAAAGAGACGTTGTATGACCAGTCACTGTAAAAAATAAGATGTCATCATAGCCCTACAGGTGTTTTTTATCTTGTGAACAAACTCGAGTTTGCCACATAGTTGGATACTTTTTCCTCCATTTTTTATAAATATACTAGCTTTCACTCCAGAACAGTTGATTTTTCCCACTATAATTTATTATATATCAGACTAGAATGCTGTTCACAACGGCATCAGAGTGACCCAAATGTGGGGCAATTGCTTTGTTAGTAAGACATAGTCAAACAGGCAAATGCATTTTTCAGGACATACCTCCTTTATGAGAACATAGTGGTCAGCATGCTCACTACACTCCTGAATAGCTTAAGGTGTGTAGTTTTAAGAATGGGTCGTTTCTTGGGGGTTTCTATCATTCTGTCAGTTCAAAGCCTCATTAACGTCGGAATCAATAACGCAGTCGACTCCGCTATTGATTCCGTCGTTAAAGCAGAAACCTGCCGGAATGGTGACGAACGGAAACCATTAGCAATGTTTCCGTCACCATTGATATCAATGGTGACTGAAACGGAAGCTGTGATTTCAGTTTGACTTTCCGTTGCGGGGTTCACCTGACGGAAACCTCCGACGTTACCCCGAAACGGAAATCCAACGCTGGTGTGAACAGGCCCTAACCTGGATTGTCTTGTATTTTGATTATACCTTAAACGACACAATCCTTAGTGTCTGACTTCCTAAGATGTCACAACAGACTTGAACAATCTTAGTGATTGCATTAACCTTTAACCTTATGACAGGCATCATGACTCAGCCCTGTTTTGGCAGGTTTTTCCACTTCTTTTATAATTCTGTATGTATATAACCCCTTGCAAGGGGCTCCTTTTTCAAATAGATTATTATTATTTTTTTTAATTTATATTACAAAAAAGGAACATACAAAAAAAACATACCTGAATACATTAATGTAGGTATAAAACTACCGTCATTGGCAATGTCAGTGATCAAATAAGCAGTTGGTAAATTGAAAGTACAATTAGACTCTTCATAAATCCAGGTGGCAATCATGTTATAAAATAACAACTAAAACATATAGTTACATAAAAGGTTACGTGGAAGTAATAGCCTGATACAGAATCCATGGCAGCCAGAGAACTGTATGTGAATGACCTCCAGGGTATCTGGCACAGTACAACTGTTCCATCTTACAAGAATGGGTAACTTCGTTAAACACTTCCCGTTTTGAGGGGGTGGTGGGCAATTTTCAATGCCGGGCAATTACAAACCTCGTGGCAAGAATAATATGACTAACAACCATTACGGCTCAGTGCCTGATGAAGGTCACCTAGACCGAAACGTCGCACTCTGCCACTGGCATTAGAAACAAAATAAAAAATACCTTTTTTTCTATATTGGTGTGCCGGATACTCTTTTATATTTATGTTTGGGTTGGGCCCCTATCCGTGCAAAACCTCACCCTTCCACGTATCTGGTGCTATCTGAACCTTTACACACACACTAACAACCATTACAGATCTCTTGGAATATGCTTCATTCCGAGAAAACACAGAGCCAAGTATGGCTCCGGAGAAATCACATGGGTAGTGACCGTATGAATCAACTTAAAAATAAAATCCCATAATGGTTTAATTACCGGACATGACCACCACAAGTGAAGGTAGGTACCCTTAAGCCTGCATTGCCTCCAACAGATTTCCGGATAAGATTTATCCATTTGAGCAAGCCTAACAGGAGTGAAATACCAACGAGGGAACAGTTTCTGTGCCATCTCCCAATGATTAATACCATGCGATACCCTCTTTACCCAAGATAGAGCGTGCTTCAAATCAAGCAAAAAAAAAAATTGGATTTCAAAATCTCTCTACCAGATCAACATATGAGAAGATTTGACCAATGAAACAGGTTCAAAAAATGAATTATAAAATGTCGATAATCCCCCGGTACCCTGGGTTGACAGTGAAAAAAAAACAAAGGCAACCTTAGGGAGAGGGAAAGAAGAGATATCTATAGGCCACAGAGCATGTCTAATCCTAAGAAATTTGTAAAAATCTATAGCCGGGAGGTTAAATTTAGTCTGTAGCACTTCAAATGTAACCAACTTCTGATCCTCATACAAATCCCCAATTTTCCTAACGCCCAAGGTTTCCCACCCAGCTACAGCTAGCTGTGGGATAAGTGTATATAAATACTGTAATTGACGGACCGAGATTGGCACGACCCCTGAAGAATCAGATGTCCATACAGATTTGAGATAAATCCATGCACGAACTGCCGCTTTTATGGTAGCTACATGTGGCAGCGTACAGACAGGGGTGGCCGTTTGAGTGTAAAAGAGATATTAAAGGGGCCCCTAAAAGCGTCACCTCTATAGAAGCCCATCGCTACTGTGAGGTTGGAGGCCACCAAAATTTAAGTTGGTCCAACACGGCGGCATAATGATATTTTTTAAGATCAGGCGCACCCATCCCCCCGCTTGGTTTAGATAACGTTGAAAAGTTTATTCGAGCCCGCCGCCCATTTCAAATATATTTATTCAATATAGTTTGTAACTTATTGAGAAAGGACACCAGGACGGGAATTGGTAAGGTCCTGAACAGATATAAAATGCGCGGGAGGATCATCATTTTAAGTACTGCTATTCGTCCAGCCCAGGAAATGAAAGGTTTACGAAAACCAGATAGTGTCTTAGGGACTGAAGACAATAAAGAAATATAATTCTGCGCAAACATAGCGGAGCTGGGGCTAGTCAAGGATATACCCAAATACGGGATACTAGAATCCCTCCATTTAAAAGGGAAGGAGGTTGATATAGAAAGCTTAGTTAGGGGATCCAATCCAATATTAAGGAGTAGGGACTTTGACCTGTTAATTTTATAGTAGGAGACCCGCCCAAAAGCATTTAGAAGATCCAAAACACATGGTAGAGTGACAACCGGATTTGTCACTGCCAAAATCACATCATCGGCGTAAAGGCCAATCTTGAAATCCTGCCGTCCTGCCGTAATTCCCCTGGATCCCAGGGCACGTTCTATCTCGCTCCGCCGGGGGTTACATCATAAGTGCAAAGATGAGAGGGGACAGGGGCACCCCTGCCTAGTCCCATTAGTGATATGAAAGGGTCCTGAAAGACACCCAGATGTAAACACCCTCGCAGAGGGAGATGAGTATAAAGCAAACACAGCAGATTAATAAGCCCTGTAAAACCAACTTTAGTCAATGTTGCCTCCAGAAAACCCCAGTGAATACGGTCAAACGCCTTCTCCGCATCCAAGGCTAGAAGCAGAGAAGGGGTCCGAGCGAGTTCCGCAGCTCTGATAAGATTTAGAAATCGTCTTGTACCATCAGGAGCCTGTCTATGAGGAACAAAACCCACCTGGTCAGGATGAATCAGATCAGGCAAAATCGCAGACAAACGGGCAGACAGAATCTTAGCATATAGCTTGACATCTGTGTTTAACAAGGAGATCGGTCGAAAGTTTGCAGGAGTAGTCGGCTCTTTGCCGGATTTAGGCAGAGTAATAATCAGAGCTTCCAGCATCACCATCAGAAGCAAAAAAAAACATTTGGAAATTTAATATGCGTACATTTAGGGTGTTTACCGTGGGTAAAATGAGTTTCCTGAGCAAAAATTATATCACATCGAGATGTAGTGGCTTCCTTCCAAAACATACTTCGTTTAAATGGACTATTGAGGCCCTTCACATTGAGGGATTATATAGTAATCGGCATACCTTACAGCAGAAATGCCCAGCACAGAACCAATCGTGCCCCAAACATTACCGTAAGACCAATTGCCCTTATGTAGTATATAAAAAGTACAAATTGTAATCAGGTACAAAAAAAATAACATTACATGGGATATTCCATAAATGTCTGATAGATATGGGTTCCAGCTCTGGGGCATCCAGATGGGAAATGAATGGAGAGGTGGCCTCATGGCTCTCTCTATTAGTTCCTATGGGGAGTAATGGAAAAAGCTGAGCACACTTCCCTCTCCCCTTGGATATGCCAAAAATGTTTAAGGTGGGAATACCTCTTTAAACAATCATTTTTTACTAGTTCAAGCAGTATTCGGAATACATTCATTATACAGTATTTTTTAAACCTTTTACTGTGTTGTGCATCAACGTTTTATGCCACTTATTGTTCTGTACATAGTTATTGTAATGTATATAATAAACCTCAGCAACTTTCTCTGAGGAAAGGGGCTTGTTACCCATAACAATCATTCATAGTCCACATTTGATTATTTACAGTTTATAAGATAAAAGCTTAGTGATTACTATGGATAACCTTCTATGTGTAGCATAATACTGTTTCATATCACATGTGAGATACACTATAAGGCCAAATGTATGTGAACATCCACCTAATTATAAGGGAGATTGGCCTGGGTTCGTTTCTCAGGGTTTGGGCAAGACTTCCTTATTTCCAAAGAAGGATAATGTCAATGCTACAGCATATAAAGACATTTTGGACAATTGTATGCTTTAAACTTTGTGACAACAGTTTGAGGACGGCCCTTTTATCCAGCATGACTGTACCCCAGTGCACAAAGCAAGAGCTATAAAGACATGGTTTGACGAGTTTGGTGTGGAGGAACTCGACTAGCTCGACTCGACTAGCCTGTACAGAGCCTTGACTTCAACCACATAAAACACCTTTGGGATGAATTAGAATGCTGAATGCGAGCCAGGCCTTCTTATTCAACATCAGCTCCTGACCTCACAAATGCTCTTATGACTGAATGGGCAGAAATGGGCAGAAATGCACATGGACAGCTTCCCAGAATAGTGTAGGATGTTATAGCCGCAAAAGTGTGCCTAACTCCATCGTTGTGGAATGGGATGACCAACAAGCTCATATAGTTGTGATGGTCAGGTATCCACATACCTTTGGCCACGTATAGTATATAAGAAAACTATATATATATATTAAATACATTATATTGACAAAAGTATTGGGACAACTGCACATCACACCTATAGGAGCTTTTATGGCATCTCATTATAAATCCATTGGCATTAATATGGAGTTGGTTCCCCCTTTGCAGCTAAAACAGCTTCCACTCTTCTGGGAAGGCTTTCTACAAGATTTTGGAGTGTGTCTGTGGGAATTTTTGCCTATTCATCCAAAAGAGCATTTGTAATGTCAGACACTGGGCGAGAGGGCCTGGCTTGCGATCTCAATTCTAGTTCATCTCAAAGGTGTTCAATGAGGTTTAGCTCAGGGCTCTGTGCGGGCCAGTCAAGTTCTTCTACACCAAACTCATCCAACCATGCCTTTATGGACCTTGCTTTGTGCACTTGGGCAAAGTCATGCTGGAACAGAAAATGGCCTTCCCCAAACTGTTCCCACAAAGTTGGAAGCATACAATTGTCCACAATATCTTGGAATGCTGAAGAATTAAGATTTCCTTCACTGGAACTAAGGGGCCTAGGCCAACCCCTGAAAAACAACCCCATAGCATTACCCCTCCTCCACCAAACTTTACAGTTGGCCCAATGCAGTCAGGCAGGTAACGTTCTCCTGGTGTTCACCAAACCCAGACTCGTCCATCAGACTGCCAGATAGAGAAGGGTAATTCATTATTCTACAAGACACGTTTCCACTACTCCAGAGTCCAGTGGTGGCGTGCTTTGCACTACCCCATCCAACGTTTGGCATTGTGATTGGTGATGTCAGGCTTGAATGCAGTTGTGCGGCCACGGAAACCCATGCCATGAAGCTCCGGGGCACAGTTTTGTGCAGATGTTATTGCCAGAGAAGGTTACAACTCTGAAGTTATTGATTCAGCAGAGTGTTGGTGCCTTTTTTGCACTTTGCGCCTCAACACTAGGCGACACGGCTCTGTAACTTTACGTGGTTTGCCATTTTGTCGTTGAGATGCTATGGTTCCTAAACGCTGCTACTTTGTAATCATATCACTCACAGTGGATTGTGGAATAACTAGCAGGGAAAAAATTTCCCACACTGACTTGTTGTATTGGTGACATCCTTTTACAGTACCTCGCTCGAATTCAGTGAGCTCTTCAAAACAACACATTCTTTCACAAATGTTTGTAAAGGCAGGCTGCGTGGCTAGATGCTTCATTTTATACACCTGTGGCAATGGGACTGAATTCAATGATTAAGAGGTGTGTCCCAATACTTTTGCCCATTTAGTGTATATGCATCTGAATGTTTTGGCACTAAGGGTTCCCTATCCAATCAATAAGGTTGTTAAAGGGAATGTGTCGCTAGAAAAATATATATTTTTGTTTTAGTTAAACTGTTAGTCAATAAATGATTACACATTGTTCTAATTTTTTACATTTTTTCACAAATCAGGAAATATTATAAATTAGATTCTAATTTATAACATTTCCATGTGCTGGTCACTAGAGGGAGCAATTCCCAAAATTGCAGCATTGGCATGTGGTAAAGCAACCTCATTGCTTTATGCTGCAAATTTGCTGTAGACACACACGCTCTAGTGTGCTCACACAATGCCCCCTCCTTTATCCTGGCTAGATTAGAGGATTAGAGGATTAGAGGATTAGATACAGTGTAATCACACAGTATAACACGAACATACACAAACATAACTTACCTGCTCCTGCCGCCGCCGCTGCCTCCGCTCCGTCCGCTCCCTCCACTCCTAGTCCTTGCTTCTGAACATATGGACGGAAGCCGCGACCGGAAGTAGTCATCTTACTGTCCGGCCGCTGCTTCGGGTCCACATGAAAATGGCGCCGGATGTCACTCGGCCGAAGACCTTCCTTTTGGACTGTGTGGGAGCGGCGCATGCGCCGTTCCCACACAGACGGCATAAGCTATAGTGAATGGAACGGCTCCCATTCGAATTCACTATGGGGATGTATGTGCCGTATTCCATCTCTGTATGTGTCGTTGATCAACACATACAGAGATGAAAAAAAAAAAGGCAGCCCCAATAGAGAAGTAAAAGTAAGAAAAAAGTAAAACACAAAAACACAAATAAATAAAATGTATTTTAATAACATACTAAAATCAAAAACATATAAAAAAAATGTTTTCGCGACACCCGTCCTTTAAAAGTATTCTATGTTGTGAACTGAAGTCAATTCATCTATATATGCATGTAAGAATATGACTTTAGTACTGAATCATAAAAGACTCTTTTCTAAAGTGTTAAAACTTCTCTGGCATACATTATGCTTGCCTTTGCAGAAAATTGTTGAATCTGTTTTTTTTATCCCAGCCATATTTTTTTTCACAATAACTAGCAGATGTGGTGGGTCACATGCTGCAACTTCCATAGTAACCGAAAGATCTCATTATTCTACTAGGCCTAACTAGCTGGCTCTAGTACAGGACAATTGAAGGACCTATTTTTATGTGAGAACTGGCATTGCCTTGAAACCTGCCCAGTAATATGATGTTTAACTTGGAGACGAGCTGTGTTTTTTACTTCACTTTTACTCCCCCCATTCTGTTACAATATAGATTTTTGTTAAAAAAAGAAAACATTTGTCCAAAACCATGACATAAACATGGAGTAAGCCCAGTGACTGCTACAGAATACAAACAGCATTGCCCTGGTTTCAACTGCTGTGTTATTTCAAAGCATAGCCCTACCAGCAGAACAAAAACTTCTAGACCTAACCTTCCTAGCTTTTCTGATGGGATTGGACAGACAGATGTAACTTTTAACATTTAGAGATTATAATTGTATAGCGAACACAAAAGTTTTGTTTCTGTTTCACACTCAGAACTTTATACTTCGTGGATTCCTTTGCCTTATGTCATATTTTCCTTTGTTCAGTTTCTGATATTTCTATATTAACAGTAATAGCAGAATTCACAACTTTGTTTTGTTTGTTAGGCTGGATTCACACGAGCACATTACGTCCGTAATGGACGGAACGTATTTCGGCCGCAAGTCCAGACCGAACACACTGCAGGGAGCCGGGCTCCTAGCATCATAGTTATGTACAACGCTAGGAGTCCCTGCCTCTCCGTGGAACTACTGTCCCGTACTGTTCATATGTGGACAGCGATGTTAGGGAATTCCACAGAGTCCAGGAGCAGAGCCGACACCAGCGCTCTGCTCCGCTCTGGGCAAGACCCTGACACACTGTCCATATATGGGCAGCGATGTCAGGGAATTCCACAGAGTCCCGGAGCAGAGCCGACACCAGCGCTCTGCTCAGGACTCCGGCTCTGGGGAAGCCCCAGACATCGCTGTTCATATGTGGAAGGCGATGTCAGGGAATTCCAGAGTCCAGGAGCAGAGCCGACTCCAGCGCTCTGCTCCGCTCTGGGCAAGACCCTGACACACTGTCCATATATGGGCAGCGATGTCAGGGAATTCCACAGAGTCCTGGAGCAGAGCCGACACCAGCGCTCTGCTCGGGACTCCGGCTCTGGGGAAGCCCCAGACATCGCTGTTCATATGTGGACAGCGATGTCAGGGAATTCCAGAGTCTCGGAGCAGAGCCGATACTAGCGGCTCTGTGTCCCGCGGGCCGCAGATGACAGCCCCAGGGGGCCGCGTGCTTGAGACCCCTGACGTATGGTGACTACGTATGGCACCACAACATGTGATGGAACATGCCACAATTTTTTAATCTTATGGATTCCGTATTAATCTGTGGGAATAAAAAAACCAAAACTCAATGTACACACAGAATTTATTTCCACAACGTTTACGCTACGTGGGAACCCGGTCTTAGGCTGGGTTCCCACAGTACAGATTTGCTGCAGATTTTGCCTGCATTTTGTAAGCCAAAATCAGAATTGGATCCAGAACAGACCTATAAGGCCCTTCTTTATATATTTCTTCTGTTTAGCTTCCTGGTTTTTGGCTTAAAAAATACATGCAAAATCTGCAGCAAATCTGCACATTGGGAACCCTACCTAAAAGTTTGCGCTGCAGTTTTATGGTATTTTTTTTTTAACAGTGCCCTTCATGTCTGACAGCCATGTTGTTGAGTAATTTGACATCTTCTAAAGCTTTTGACATTTCATGACTGGCAAAATTGAATATCTTGTTCATTGGTAAACTTATACACCATAGGCCTACTCCTTGCTTTAAAGAGAACCTTCCACCTGCCCATACATGTGCAGCTGAGCTGCACAAACCCTGGGGCACTTTAAAAACAAATTCTACCCTCCTCCATTATTTAGATATCGGTGCCGTTATATTTGGCACCCGGTATTTAAATAACCCCTCTGAACAGTCAATGGGGCGTGTAAAGGAAAAAAAGTAAAGTTAATTAAAGAAAAAAACAATGTTAAATAAAAAAATCTGTACAAAAAATACACCCGAACGCCCTTTTTTTTTTTTACAATAAATAAAGGTTATTAAAATATAAGTCCCAAATAGAATAAAATAATATATGCATATTTGGTATCGTCATGATGACCATAACAATTGAGAATCACAATACTACACAAAGTATCAGTATCGAAGTCCAAATACTGGTATCGTGAAAACCCTAATCAAAAGACAGTCAAATAGTCCCATCTGTTGGTGGGAGTACAACTTCTTCCAATCTCCACTACTGCTACACCATAAGATATTTTAAATATATATATATCTAATAGTGAAGACTAGTTAGGGTCAGTTCACACATAGTTTTTTGAGACGTTTTTTTGACGCGGAAACGGCCGAAAATGCCTTCCATTGATTTCAATGGGAGACGGAGGCGATTTTTCCCCCAAGCGGAAAAAACATCTCGTGGGAAAAAGAAGGGACATGCCCTATCTTCGGGCGTTTACATCTCTGACCTCCCATTGACATCTATGGGAGGCAGAGAAAGCGTATTTCGCTGTGTTTTGGCGTGCAGGCAGAGCAAAATCTGCCTCAAAATTCCAAACAGGATTTTGAGTCAGATTTTCTGCCTGCAAAAAACTCTGTGTGAACCCAGCCTTAGGCCCCATGCACACGAACGTAAACAGGTACGTAATTACGGCACGTTTTTACGGGCCCATGGACTTCTATTGGCCACGGGTACCTCCCCGTATACGGGAAGGTGCCCGTGCCGTTGAAAAATATAGAACATGTCCTATTTCAGGCCGTAATTACGGCACGGGCAGGCCCATAGAAGTCTATGGAGCGCCTGTAATTACGGGTAACTAAGTGTGTGCACCCGTAATTACGGGAGCGTTGCTAGGCGACGTCAGTGAATAGTCACTATCCAGGGTGCTGAAAGAGTTAATCGGCAGTAACTCTTTTAGCACACTGGACAGAAACTACCGATCACAATATACAGTAGATCAACCTGTAAAAAAAATAAGACGTTCATACTTACCCAGAACTCCCTGCTTCTTCCTCCAGTCCGGCCTCCTGGGATGAAGTTTCAGCCCATGTGACCGCTGCAGCCAATCACAGGCCAATCACAGGCTGCAGCGGTCACATGGACTGCGCGTCATCCAGGGAGGTCGGGCTGGATGTCGAAAGAGGGACGCGTCACCAAGACAACAGCTGGGTAAGTATGAATTTCTTTTACTTTTACTGCGGAAAGGGCTGTCCCTTCTCTCTATCCTGCACTGATAGAGAGAAGGGGCTGCCGATTAGTGCAGTGCAATTTTGCAGCGAAAACGTGCCCGTAAATACAGGTGGAATACTGGTGACACCGGACCGTAAATACTGGTGCAATACGGGTCGAATACGTGTGACCAAGGACCCGTATTTACGCCAGTATTTACAGGAGGACAAAAATACGTTCGTGTGCATGAGGCCTTACACTGGTGTGTCTATTTCTAATGCATTTCCACATAAAATGCCTGCTGGCAATTCCAGTAGTTGCGTCTCCTGTAATTTGCTATGAATCATAACCACAGACCACATGATGGGCTCACTTTTGCTGCTTATCTGTCATAGTCCAACCTAACATTTACATTTCATAAAGATGTGATGATTAAAACAATAATAAAATGCAATATTTGTGTAAAGAGTCTTGTCGCTCAGCTTAAGACAGTTGTAGACTTGTAGATCCCATGAGAACTGCTGCAATGTCTATACACGTATAATGAAAAGAAGTCTCAATACTAGAATGGAAACAAACATGGGAATAAAAAAATCATCAGTTTTTTCACTATCCAGTAGTTATGTGGAAATTTCTGTAACATTGACAATGATACATAAATGTTTTCAGTGTTACATAGTTACATATTTAGGGCACGTTCAGACGTGACAGAGTTTTTCCACTGCAAATGTTGGTGCAGATTTGGGGCAATTACGCAATGAATCTGCACCAAAATTTGCATATTTGACAGGTAATTCAGACGTTGCAGATAAGACAGCGGACTTGCCACAGATTCCAGTTTTTGCATTGCAAAGTCTGAAATACGCAGTGAAATTCTGCTTCTTCTCCGCAACAGACAGTGCATGCTGCGGAGGGAAAATTCTGCACCGCAGCCTATGGTCCACAGCGGAGTTTTCCGCAACGTCTGAACTAACTTGCCTAAAAATGTATTGAAACAACTGTAAAAAACGGCCGCTTGAGAATTCCACTGCGGACTGTCCACAGCGGAATTCCACAGCAATTCCGCCACGTCTGGCCGTGCCCTTACTTAGTACACATAAGACAGAAAAAGAAAGTTGGAACCAGCGCTGGAAGTGATGAATCTGCTAAAAACTGGAAACTTCTTCCAAGTTTTAATGTTGCTTTGGTAAAAACAATGGACAATGAAATAATGGTGACGGGCGGGTAATGTCCGGAGTACATAGGGTGATGAGAGGATAGGCGGTAGCCTACGCGTTTCAGACCCCTGCTGGGTCCTTAGTCATGACTAAGGACCCAGCAGGGGTCTGAAACGCGTAGGCAACCGCCTATCCTATCATCACAATCTGTACTCCGGACATTACCCGCCCGTCACCATTATTTAATTGTCCATTGTTTTTACCAAAGCAACATTAAAACTTGGAAGAAGTTTCCCGTTTTTAGCAGATTCATCACTTCCAGCGCTGGTTCCAACTTTCTTTTTCTGCTATTCCCCTCGCGTGTGCCGACACGAGGATCCGTGCGCTGACTACCATACCTGTGACAAGGTGAGCTGAAGGAAATTCCCCCCTCTTTTTCCTGTTATATTACACATAAGACACTTAAGACACATGTCCATCAAGTTCAACCAAGGAATGGGAAAAGGGAAGGTAAAAATTTCTACACATAGGAGCTAATATTTTTTTGTTCTAGTACATTTTCTAAGCCTTTTTTTAAAGCCATCTACTGTCCTTGCTGTGACCAGACCCTTTGGTAGACTATTCCATAGATTCACAGTAAAGAAGGCTTGTCGCCTCTGCAGGTTGAACCTTTTTTTAAACTCCATGTACAACAGATCATGTCAACAATCATAAATTTAACAGTTTGTAATGTGAAACACAGTATATAGTAAACCTCATATAAAGAGGTAATAAGTACACTGTAGAAGAGAGGTATATATTTGATACACCTGTCACAATATATATATATATATATATATATATATATATATACACAAAAGAGAACAAGATATACTTAAAAAGTATACGTAGTACAGAGGAAGATCCCAAAAACAGAAAAAATAATAACAATGGTCTGTGCGGTTGTGTCCCTATTGCGGTACATCACCCTTTGATCAGTTAGTGGTCACATCTATGGATAATTTGTTGAGGAACATGTTGTATCTTTAGTCCCGATTGTCCATATCAAGTGGATGAGTGGATGGAGAGACATAGGAAAAATACATTGAAAATTTATACTTGTGTAACAGTAGGTATGTATGGATAGATGTCTAGAGGTACAAAAATACGTTAAAGAAATCATAGTATTATGCTCCATATTCCTGCTTGTGACCTAAATACTATACATCTCTTTTACATCCCTACAAAGACTTATCACTGCTCGCATGTCACTCATGTTGCATTAGCCAATCATAATGAAGCAAGACAGGAGCGTCTGTTATAGGGTCTGCAGGTTCTGTATGTTCACACATTCAGGATTCTGTCAGGATTTAGACGCGGATACTGTGTAATTTTATACCCGAGTCACACGCTTAGGAAAATATGTGCAGGGAATAACGACTATTGCTGTGGCATCCACTCTGAAATGCCGTAGATTAGCAACATTGTATTACAATGGGGCTAATCCATGTGCAGATCCAGGTGCCAATCCCTGGCAGAATTCAGCCTCGATTTTGTATGGGAATTTTCAACAAATGGCCTAAGAGACATAATAAATCTTCTTATACCTTGTATCAAAGAGGAAGCACTGTAGAATTCTGTGAGTGAAGTTATCCAGTTCATGTTTATCTATTACAGCTTGTACAGGGTTAGACACAGGCAGACAAGCAAGCTGACCCTCCCTCAGGCTAAAAATACAGCTGTAACTTCTAATATTAGCAAGACTCTACAAAGCCTTAGAAAAATGCTAAAAATATAAAAATATGTAGTAAATAATTTATTATTGATGATGGTACATATGCCAAGCTGAGCATAAGGAGGAACCACTTTAAACAGTGAACATTCAATTATTCTTTAAACATATTTATACATGGACGTGTGTATGTATTTCCAAAATTAGTACAATTCAGCAAGATTCAAACGTCTCCTAGCATAGACTGATCTTTTGCCCGGGCTCTCGTTCCCTGACAGCCATTGTGTGCACCATGGCAGACAGGGGAGGACTGAACTGAAATTTAGAGCAGAATTGTCAAATTACTGTCACAACATATCCAGAGAACAACAAATATCACTGTTAATGTGTATTTACAGCAGAGAAGACTACAGAAAAGCTCTGGGGGTCATCAAGGGAAAAATAATACATAATTGTGTCTTTAGAAGTTAAAGTTACAATGTGAATCATAACATTGGTTATTCACATATCAAAGACCTCATTATACTTTATGTGTTGAGATTGAGCTGATTCTCCAGTGGGATTTTACAATAGAACATTTGGTATAAATCATGACAAATTCAAGCAAATGTATTAATTGGCCCCATTATATTATTGATGAAATGTTCAGTGTATACAGTATTCTAAGTCATGCGATATCAATGCTCTTATTCCTTCTATATACATTTATATATACTTATCAATCTCACATGCAGTTACTGTTTGCGTTTAGTGTTGGCAATCTGTTATAATTATAGATATAGGGCCAGTAGTTGTGTCTCCTGTAACTTTGCTATGAATTCTAACCACTGACTTTGTGACGGGCTCACTGCTACTGCATATCTGTCCAACTTAACATTTACATTTCCTATACAAGCCATGTTTAAAACAAATGTTTATAGCAAAAGTTAATATTTGTGTAATAAAGGCACATTCAGACGTGGTGGAATTGCTGTGGAATTCCACTGTGGACAGTCCGCAGTGGAAATCCTTAGCAGAGAGTTTGTCCATTGGATTCAACACCGTTTTAGTTATCTTCGTGCAAACGTTTCGGAAAACTCCGCTGCGGACCATAGGCTGCGGTGCGGAATTTTCCCTCCGCAGCATGCACTGTCTGTTGCGGAGAAGAAGCGGAATTCACTGCGTATTTCAGCCTTTTCAATGCAAAAACTGAAATCTGTGGCAAGTCCACTGTCTTTTCTGCAACGTCTGAATTACCTGTCAAATATGCAAATGTTGGTGCAGATTCGTTGCGTAATTGCCCCAAATCTGCACCAACATTTTCAGTGGAAAAATTCTGCCACGTCTGAACGTGCCCTTAGCGTTGTGTTGCTTTGGTTGGCAATCTACAAAAAAGTTAAACTATTCGGCCTGTGTTAGTATTTTGTAAGCAATGATGCAAGTTTAGATACAGAGGTGGAAATTTACTCAGCAAAATTTTGTAATAAATTGTGCCCCAAATTTATTATGTGTTATAGACATTTTTTGCGCTTTGCCTCAACAGCTTTGAAAGTTTTTGGAGAAAAAAAGGCAGCGTCTATGAGGAGTTGTAAAAACGTGTACCATTTTTCAGCAAATCATTAGTGTACAGGAAAATCAACAAGGAGATTGCTTAAAGGGGTTGTCCAGAATAGAAAACCTGTTTTCATACACAATATTAGAGATTTCTGAGTTAATAGAGGGGGGTCCTCTGTTTTGGATCCACATCTCTTGGTCGGAGTGAGGAGTGGTTATAAAGAGCATCTCACTCTCTCTAGAGGACCTGTCCTGTATTATAAAGACAACCCATTGATATGAATGGACATTGTGTAATGATTCATTTCCCCTGTGGTGGCGCTGCAGGAGAATGTAACACTTAGTGCATGATTTTCCCATGGATTACAGCTGATCCCTGGGGGTCTCAGCAGGGGGACTCTTTGTGATCAGTTTATTGTCGAGAGACCCATCTAACAAGTAGAGATTGTGCGATGCAGAGATCCCCTTTAAGGAATAAAAATGGATCTAACATGCCTAGCATGTTATACCAAATATTTTATGCCATGTGCACCACTTTTATAAATTTGGCACAATGTGCACTATTTTGTGCTGACTCCATAAATCCATGCATCCCTTGACACTACTGTTGCATCTTATAGGTTTCTCTGATCTCTGCCGTTAGAGCGGGGCTGTGGCTGCGCATTACAGCTGTTGCCCCACTCCTGATTGTGCGGGCACAGTAGAAGTGCCCGATCAATCAGCATGATTAGTATGCTCGTCATGATGCAGCTACTGACTGCTGCTCATGTTGGCAATCAACCATCACAACGTCCTGTGGCAGAGAGTTCCATAGACTTTATTGATCCCAAGAGGGAAATTAATAATAGTCACATAGTTTGCTCCATAAAAGACACCAACATCAAATATAGAGGACATTTATAACAAATGAATAATACATCTACCTGATAATAAAAAAATATAACAATATAATAAACAATAAATAAAATAATTTAGGTCATCACTCTATTAAATAAAGATATAGCAGTAGGTAAAATGGAACTCATTTACCTATCTTTAGTACACTTTAATTGCAAATAGCGTCGACTAAACAAACTACATTGAGATTTAACATAGTTAAACAGGGGATGTTGAGGACAAGCAACAATCCTGTAGAACTTCTGTCAAATCCTTTTTTTCGCCACCACACCTACCAGTTCAATCGCACATTCAATAATACTACTCGCCTTCCTTACGATCTTGTTCAATCTATTAATGTCCATAAACCTCGCATTACCGTACCAGCAGTAGCGTAACTACCGCTATAGCAGCCGTAGCGGCTGCTACGGGGCCCTCAGCATGAGTGGGCCCGTACCACCCGCCGGCTGCTATGGCTGCTACAGCGCGACGCCACTGAAGGAGTTGTTCCTACATAAGACATTCATCCCCTATCCACAGGATAGGGGATACATGTGTGATCGTTGGGACGCCCAGCGATAAGGAGAACAGGGCACCCAAAGTCTTCCGAAGTTCTCCATGACAAACCTCGGACTTCCGGGGTCTGTCTGCAGCTCCATAGAAATTACTTTTGCACTGGTCGCGCTTGTGCGCATGCGTGACCAGCGCTCCTTTCATTTTTATTGAACTGTGCAGACGCCGGAAGTCCGAGGTTTGTCATGGAGAACTTCGGGGGACTTTCGGTCCCCCGTTCTCATCGCTGCCAGCGATCACACATGTATCCCCTGTCCTGTGGATAGGGGATGCATCTCTTTTGTAGGACAAACTATAGGCCGTTTTTTTTTTATTGGGGGGGCTATATGGCGTTATCTACAGGGGGGGTCTGTATGGTGTTATCTACAGGAGGGGTCTGTATGGCGTTATCTACAGGGGGCTGTATGGAGTTATCTACAGGGGGCTGTAAGGCGTTATCTACAGGGGGGCTGTAAAACGTTATCTACAGGGGGCTGTATGGCATTAGCTACAGGTGGGCTGTATGGCGTTATCTACAGGGGGTATTTGGGGCTGTAAGACGTTATGTACAGGGGGGCTGTAAGGCGTTATCTACAGGGGGCTGTGTATGGTGCTATCTATAGGGGGCGCTGTGTGTTGGAATCTATAGGGAGGCACTATCTACAAGGGGGGGGGGGTTGTGTGATACCCAGCGGAGGGGGGGCCCAGTCAAAAGTTTGCTATGGGGCCCAGTCTTTCCTAGTTACGCCTCTGCGTACCAGCAAACCGCAGCAAACAATATTGCACTCCCCACCACTGAATAGTAAAACATTTGTAACATCTCTGAGCAGACGTTAAAAGAACGGTTAAAAGTTGCCGTAAAAAGTAAAGACAACTCGACCCCTTCCTATGAAGCATATCACAATTTAGCTGCCAGTCCAATTTGTTGTCAATATATACTCCCAGATACTTGTAGTTCTCCACAATTTACACCTTCTGCCAATTAATACATAACTCAGTTGTTTCTTGGCACTTTCTACCCGAATTAATAAACATCTCCTGAGTTTTACTAACATTTAATACCAGAGAATTCATTGTTGACCATACACAAAACTTTTCCACTTTCTCCCTATATTCCAAATCGTCTACATTAGTAATACACCCAACAACCACCGAATCATCAGAATACTTTTGCATAAGGCAGGTGGCAGAGTTGTACTGGAAGTCAGAGGTGTATATTGCAAAAAGGAATGGTGCAAGAACCGTACATTGCGGGGCACCCACATTACTGAGTAGTGACACTAACAGACCAAGTTGTGATCCGATCTCCCTAACGGCGGCAGAGCCGTTGAAACATAGGAACCCGCAACATTGGTATACAGAAGATCAAGTTTATTTAACCCTCGAGTAGGACTTTATAAACTGTTTAAATTTAGGCAAAGACCATCCAACATTCACCTGATTAAAATCCCCAGAGATAATTATTAGACCCTCAGGGTGTTTTGTTTGAATAAGCGACACTGAGTTGGCTAACACCTCACAAGCCACCACCCTATCTCAAGCTGGCGGCATGTATACACAAGTTACAGCAAGAACTGTGAATTCACGCGGTAGATAATACGGACGTAGTGTAGTGGCTAAAATCTCCACATTGCGACAACAGTGCTGCACCCGCACCGCCACATGCCCTTGATGGCACCACTGTGAATCGATATACAATACTAAACAACCCCCTTTTTTTCCACTTAGTTTAGTATCCCTATCTGCACTCAGCAAATGGAATCCAGGTACAGACATAGTAGAATATGGGACATTGTCAGTTAACCATGACTCAGAAGAACAAACGAGACTACATTCCTTAAAATCCTTCTGACACCCTACCAAGGCATGTAGCTCTTTATTTCCCAGGGAGCGTACATTGCCCATAATAATTGACGGAACAAATGGTTTAAAACCCCTTAATCTGAGTTTAGTATTAAAATCCACCCTACACCCCCTATATGGTCTTCTCACACACCTAGGGACTCTATGATCTTTTGTATACTCTTTTGTGATACAACGTGACATACGTTTAATGGCCAGCAATTTTGCTCCTGAGTAGTGCCTTATTCCTTTCCTCAAGGCAGTAACACTTCCTGAAGAAAGACCATAAAGACCACTATCACTATTTTGAACCCTATCTGGGCCCCTAAGCAAAGGCCTGTACTCATTTGCCCCACCAAAAGAGCCACTTGGTGAAAATACATTTAATTGTTTTAGTCACATTACCCATTGAAACGGTAGTGATATGGCTAGTACATGCTTGGCTCATTAAGCTAGCACCCCTTGGCCATGCAGTAATGTTGGCCAGTGAACCCTTACTGTGCAAACCCCTTATCATCCCATACCCATTTTGTTCACAATGTCCAGGGACACTAGCAAAGTTCACCTCTGTAGGGTCCATTAACATCTTTATGCATGTAAGTTGCTTAGGCTGCTTTACAGTCCCAAGAAGAGTCCGTGCTTCCTCCACAATAGTCCACCCGGCCATGCTCTCTTGGGGCACACCAAAGATCATTCCTACAGGACACCTCATTCTACTGGCTCCACGAGCTCCCGTGCCTCCTCTGTCTCCACAGAACCAGCCCTCACCAATCGATCGTCGTAACAGATCCTCCAGCCACGCAGCACGCGCGTCCATCCACATTGGCACTCCTCCCTCTGGTCTGAGCACACAGGATACTCGCTCACCGCTCCAGCTGAGAACTCCGACCGTGCAGAGGACAAGGGACCACATGAGTACACCGAAGATCCGCACTCCAGCAGCCACACGGCCCCAAAACAGACCCCGATCATCCTGGTGACAATAGTGAAAGCGGCAGAACACCAAGAGCTCTGGGCGGGACTGCACAAGCTCCCATCCCCCGACATACAAGCTAATAACAGACAAACTAATGGCAGACAAAACTAGCTGCCGCTCCAACAGCGCTTCGGAAAATAAAGTGACAGTGCACAAAGCACAAAGAAGTGCGACAGGTCTAGGTATTGCGGCCATAATAGAAGCGCTGAAATTCTCCTGCATTACAAGCATCTAAAACGGCCTTATGGTTACAAGCCTAGGTATTAAAATATACTATGTCGAATTTTATATTGACCACTGATATATTTGTACATCACCCAAATAAATTCAATGCTGATTATCGTTCTTGATACTGTAATTTACCCATGTCCTTAAAGGGACTGTATAGGATTAGAAAAACATGGCTACTATCTTCCAAAAACAGTGCCACATCTGTCCGCAGGTTGTGCGCTCTGTTGCAGCTAAGCCTCATTTACTATAATAGAGCTTAGCAGCAATACCGGAAACAACCTATGGACAGGTTTGGTGCTGTTATTCGGGGAAAGCAGCCAAGTTTTTCTAATCCTCTACAACCCCTTGAATACTTACATTGTCCACCTCTAAACACACTCCAGGTCAGCTATGTCTTTCTTATACACATTAATTACAAAATACAATTCTATAGATTAAATTATAAAAGTAATGCTGGGTTCACACCTGCATTGTGCCATTCCGTTGTTCTGCTCCATCAGAGGAGCAGAACAAGGGAATGACGGAACCATTGGCTTTCCGTTAGGGTGCCAGTGATTTTACCGGATGCACATGCTGCGCTGTTGTCTCCGGTAATCTCTGGTAATCCTTGCCAGATCTGCGGCGGAGGCCCCTTTATGGAGCCTCTCACGCAGATGTGAACGAAGCCTAAACTCTATTCAGAAAACCAAAAATTTACATAACCACTGCTGATATGATTTACCAAAGGGCTTCTTTAAAGAAAAAACAAAAATAACTGTAATTGAAAGTCTTATATGGTTTTTGTTCATTTAACGATAGACATCTTAATAAACACAGCAGTCTATCAAACAGCTCTAAAATCAGTTCAGAACATCCTATGTTCACCACAGGATTTTCTCATTATGTTTACTGCACTAGAGATTTATTGACACCAATATTGTTGAATTATTGAACCACTTTGAGACAGTTTTTGATACGTTTTTCCAAATTATTGGAGAAACATAATCAGTGCAGTGAAATTGATTGTGAAGTACAATGGTGCTGTTTCTCATCAAAAGTTTGTAATTTCAGCGCAGCGGTGGCAAATTGATTCAGTTTTAATTGAAATTTTAAATGAAAGTAACTCGTTATCATATTACTCCATTATTTACCAAATAGTGTTTGTGAATTGTAGTGTAAATGCTATAAAATTTAACCCTACAATTCATGAACAGATGTTAATTTATAGTTTAATTGCTTTCAATATGAGCGTAAAGGTATAAAAAATTGTTTATTAAATTGACAGCTTTGCAGATCAGAAAGATTGGGGCAAATAGGTGTTACTCACTTCACCCAGCTCCGGTTGCTATTCCAGATGACGGCCCATCTGGTTGTAAGGCAACTGGACATCTCCTCTTCTGCTCCTGTCTCTAGCCGCAGCCCTGTTGTATCTGGCCGTGGCCCTCCTACTCTGTATGGCTGCCAGCGTGGGTTGCAGTGACAACTGGCGCTCATAGATGACATTGGTCCTGGCCGCCTATTTAAAGAGAAAATTTTAGCAGGAAAATGGATACCAGTTTTATTTTTAAAAAAAACAATTTTATCCCCATAAGATTTTTTTTTTTTTTTTAGGAAATACATGTGATTTGAAAATGTGAAAAAAAAAAACTCATTATATATCCTGGTTTAATTTAATTATGCAGATGACTCGACAATCAAATGGGGTCCGACGGAGGATAAGAAACAGAGTTTATCAAAAACGGATGTTAGACAGAGAAGCAAGAAGAATATTAGATAGAATGAGGGCGTCACTGTTGTACAATGAATAGGTACCATTCAAAATAAACAATTTATAAGTTAATCACATAATTCCAAAGTAGTTTGCACAGTGGTATACAAAAACTATAACCAAATTGGGAGAATTATAAAAAGGAACTTACCCATATTATACAAAGATGATGTCCTTGCCGATAATTTGGACGATGGCTGTTGTTTTGTCTCTACAAAAAGGCCGCTCCATAGGAGCTATTATCTCCCCTAGATACTTCCATAGCCAGAATAAAATGGCAACAAGGTTATAATATAGAGGTGTTTGCAAATGCTAAAACCACTAAAACTTTTGCCTCTCAGGACAATCGTTCTGTTCACAAAATACTAATTTATATAGTCAATATGTGGTTTACATTATTGAATGCACCGATTGTCTTTTAAAATATGCGTGATGCACAATTAGAAACTAAAAAGTAGGATAGTTAAACACATAGCAGACTCCACAAATTCCCTTTGTCCCAATCCTTCGGGTGCATCTAGGCATTTTGCCAGCAAATATCAGGGAAATTTAGGTATGTTTGTTTATATGATATTAATAGGGTTAAATGGGTTTTCCAATTTTAAGAAATTGATGGCCTATCCTCAGGATAGGCCATTAATATCACATCGGTCGGGGTCCAACTCTTGGCAACCCTGCCGATCAGCTGCTTTGAAGGGGCCGCAGCGCTTGTATGAATGCTTCTTCCCCTTCATTTATTTTACTGCTCACTCAGTGAATCGCCGGCACACTTTTGGCTGTGGTACACAGTATTACAGTCTTCTCCCATTCACTGCTTGGGAGAAGGCTGTAATACTGTGAACCTCTGCTACAAGTGTGTCAGCGATTCACAGTTTGAGCAGTAAAGGAAATGAAGGAGAAGCAGCGCTCAAACGCTGTGGCCCCTTCAACACAACTGAACGGCAGGGGGTGCTGGGAGTTGGACCCCGACCGATGAAATATTGAGGGCTTTTTCTGAGGATAGGTCATCAATTTCTTAAGACTGGAAAAACCCTTTAACAATCTACAGATTTTCCAATTCCATATTAGATATCCAGTTGGTAATAACTATAAACATTAATTCCTGTATCATTATTAGTTGTCAAATTCATGTTTTATTATGTACAAATATTTTCTGGATACACTATATCTAAGCAAGTATAAAGTTGATTACAAAGGTGTATTACAACACAGAAGTTATAGCGGCCACTATTTAGGAATCAAATGAAATAAAAATAACAGGTAACATACAAGTTGTGGACACGTGTGGAACAAGATGTCTCAGACTAGACACTTCTGATCGGAGTGATCAGAATCACAAGATCAAAGGATTATGGACAACAGATTTAAATGGCTGGCGGGATTTTTTACTCAAATTCCGTTACAAAAAAAGATGATACATAGTTACATAGTTACATAGTTACATAGTTAGTACGGCTGAAAAAAGACACATGTCCATCAAGTTCAACCAAGGGAAGGGAAAAGGGAAGGAAAAATTTCTACACATAGGAGCTAATATTTTTTTGTTCTAGGAAATTATCTAACCCTTTTTTAAAGCCATCTACTGTCCCTGCTGTGACCAGCTCCTGCGGTAGGCTATTCCATAGATTCACAGTTCTCACTGTAAAGAAGGCTTGTCGCCCCTGAAGCTTGAACCTTTTTTTCTCCAGACGGAGGGAGTGCCCCCTTGTTTTTTGAGGGGGTTTTACAAGGAACAGGATTTCACCATATTTTTTGTATGTACCATTAATATATTTATATAAGTTAATCATGTCCCCCCTTAGTCGTCTTTTTTCAAGGCTAAATAGGTTTAATTCTTTCAATCTTTCCTCATAACTTAAATTCTCCATGCCCCTAATTAGCTTCGTTGCTCTTCTTTGTATTTTTTCCAACTCCAGGGCATCCTTTCTATGAACTGGAGCCCAGAACTGAACTGCATATTCTAGATGAGGCCTCACTAATGCTTTGTAAAGTGGTAATATTACATCCCTGTCCCGCGAGTCCATGCCTCTTTTAATACACGACAATATCCTGCTGGCCTTTGAAGCAGCTGATTGACACTGCATGCTGTTATTGAGTTTATGATTTACAAGTACACCCAGATCCTTCTCAACAAGTGAATCCGCCAGTGTAGCTCCCCCTAGGACATATGATGCATGCAGGTTGTTGGTACCCAGATGCATAACTTTACATTTATCTACATTAAACTTCATCTGCCAAGTGGACGCCCAAACACTTAGTTTGTTTAAATCTGCCTGCAATTCATGAACATCTTCCATAGACTGAACTATATTACATAGCTTGGTGTCATCTGCAAAAATAGAAATAGTGCTATTAATCCCATCCTCTATATCATTAATAAATAAGTTGAATAATAGTGGTCCCAGCACTGAACCCTGGGGTACACCACTTATAACTGGGGACCATTCAGAGAAGGAATCATTGACCACAACCCTCTGGATACGGTCCTTGAGCCAATTCTCAATCCAATTACAAACTATATTTTCGAAACCTATAGTCCTTAATTTACCCATTAGGCGTCTATGGGGGACAGTGTCAAATGCCTTTGCAAAGTCCAAAAACACTAAATCCACAGCGGCCCCTCTGTCTAGACTTCTGCTCACCTCTTCATAAAAACAGATTAGGTTAGTTTGACAACTTCTGTCCTTATTAAAACCGTGCTGGCTGTCACTTATAATGCTATTTATTGTCACATAATCCTGTATATAGTCCCTCAATAGCCCCTCAAACATTTTCCCCAGGATGGATGTTAAGCTTACTGGTCTATAATTACCCGATACGAAATGCAAAGATCTTATGATCAAACTGGAAAAACTTTTGACACACGAATAACTGGTGTGGTAGGATTACACCGTGTTCTAAATTATTATTATGCACATTGGATTTAAGTGTCATAAACATTTAATTATTAGTTTTTCAATTAAACTCATGGATGGTATTGTGTCTTAGGGCTCATTTAATAGTAATTCACATCTGGCCTATGCAACAGGTGAAAAACATAATGTCACCTACATTATTAAGCAGGCCATAGGTTTCAAGCAATATGGGAAAGAAAAAGGATCTCTCTTTCTGCCGAAAAGCGTGAAATAGTGCAATACCTTGGACAAGTTATGAAAACATTGGATATTTCAAGAAAACTTAAGCGTGATCATCGTACTGTGAAAAGATTTGTGGCCGATTCAGAGCACAGACGCGTTTGTTCAGATAAAGGCATAATGAGGAAGGTTTCTGCCAGACAAATTAATAGGATTAGGAGAGCAGCTGCTAAAATGCCATTGCAAAACAGGTATTTGAAGCCGCTGGTGCCTCTGGAGTCCCGCAAACCCCAAGGTGCAGGATCCTCTAGAGATTTGCAAGTGTGCATAAAGCTATTATTCGGCCACCCCTAAACAATGCTCACAAGCAGAAATGGTTGCAGTGGGCTCAGAAATACATGAAGACTAATTTTCAAACCGTGTTGTTTACTGATGAGTGCCGTGCAACCCTGGATGGTCCAGATGGATGGAGCAGTGGATGGTTGGTGAATGGCACCATGTCCCAACAAGGCTGCGACGTCAGCAAGGAGGTGGCGGAGTCATGTTTTGGGCTGGAATCATGGGGAGAGAGCTGGTAGGCCCCTTTAGGGTCCCTGACGGTGTGAAAATGACCTCTGCAAAGTACGTAGAGTTTATGACTGACCACTTTCTTCCGTGGTACAAAAAGAAGAACCGTTCCTTCCGTAGCAAAAATATCTTTATGCATGACATTACACCATCTCATGCTGCAAAGAATACCTCTGTGTCATTGGCTGCTATGGGCATAAAAGGAGAGAAACTCATGGTGTGGCCCCCATGTTCCCCTGACCTCAACCCTATTGAGAACCTTTGGAGCATCCTCAAGAAAAATATCTATGAGGGTGGGAGGCAGTTCACATCAAAACAGAAGCTCTGAGAGGCTATTCTGTCATCCTACAAAGATATTCAAGCAGAAACTGCCCAAATACTCACAAATTCAATGGATGCAAGAATTGTGAAGGTGACATCAAAGAAGGGGTCCTATGTTAACATGTAACTTGGCCTGTTAAGTTTTTTTTGATTGAAAGAGCTTTTGATTTCTGTAAATATGACCTCCTGATGCTGCAAATTCAACAAATTACCATTTTAGTTCTCTTTACAACCTTTAAAATGTTTTGATCTCGGTTGTGCATAATAATTTGAAACAGTGCATTTTGAGTTTTTTACTTCTAAAAAAAATCTGTTATCATTAGGAGATTTGTTAGATAAAATTCGCATTATACTCCAACGGTTGATGGCTCGAAGATTATACTGACTGTCATTTGCATCGACTATTTAGGAAAATCAGCGAAAAATAACATTTGCATAAAAATTTGGAACACGGTGTATATAACTTATATAACTTGATGATAGAGGATACTAAGAGGTTTATGCATAAAAAAAATATTCCGACCACTATCTACAGTAACCAATTTCTATTAAAGTAAATCCTTTCTGATTGCTCCCTTAGATTAATACAATTAATAATTTCCTATTACAGGACAAACTAAAATAGATTCAAATTCATGTAAAAGAGACCAAGTAGCTACTGGAGAAATATAACTCCCTGCAACAATATTAAGATTTTAAGTATAAGTTAAAAGAAAAATTGCCAAATTGGAAACATCATTGTAAAAACTAAGAAATCTAAGTATCAGAAAGATTCGGAGGACTATGCCTCAGGTTTGGTCTGAGAATTTAAACATTTCAAACCACACCCAACCAGATCAATTCTGCAATACAGAGGACAACAAAAATGCAATTGAAATTGCCAGAGAGCAGAAATCATGTTAGTTTCAGCTCATCTGAACATAGAAGTTCAGACGAGTCAGACATGAAGTGTCCAAATAAATATTCAGCAGACAATATAATCTATTCATTTAATAGTAATTCACATCTGGCCTATGCAACAGGTGAAAAACATAATATCACCTACAATATTCGACAGGTGAAAAGAATAGTGCTATTAAAAAAAACAATCCAAGTGGTAAGACGGCTTTGTTCACATTGTGCACTTTTGTTGCATTTTAAATGCTGCAGAATAAACGCATCTGAAAAACGCATGCGTTTTTTAAATGTTTGATCTGTTATCTGATTCTGAATTTAATGGTTATAGCCGGCTTACAGCTAATATAGTTAGTAAAAACATGCGGGTAGTTAAAAAACGCATGCGTTTTTTCAGATGCGTTTTTGTGGCAGCGTTTCAAAACGCAACAAAGACGTACAATGTTAACCCAACCTAAGACAAAAAAAATCATCAGAGGTTGGCCACGATGTACAAAAGAAGCAAAACAATATTTTTCTCGACACAGGAAAAGTTAACCATCTCATCACCATATTTGGATTCCACATCTGAGTATTATCGATCATCATCCCGTGTGTAAAACACATCACATCAATGGACACAGACTGGGAAAATGTACTAAATCTGTCTACACATGCTCTCTCAATTGAACAAATGCAAGTCCTTGCAAAAGAGCTAGACTTTGCACCACTCAGACATTTTGATTTATTTAACACATTACTAGATGTCAATAAAGTCTCAAGATTACTTACTGTTAAGAAACATTTCTTACACCAAGACACTAATAAACAGTAGATTCACGTGAATTACAGTCTAATTGGGAACCTATGCCAAATTAATTTGTTGATTTGGACTTTATAGAGCAATGCTTTTTGCTAAATTTGTTAGACGGAGATGGACGGAGAAGACATGTGACGGGTTATGCACAATACTGAGTTAAAGAGACAGAATCTATTGTTCTATCCAATCAATTCCAGATCTGAAGCCTTAGACTATTTCCAAGCAACTGTTGAAAGAGATCTGAAGAAACTTTATGATGTGACAAGACAAAATAAATTCAAATCCAACTTGTCTACCAGACACATGAAAGCAGTGATGGATTTGAGAAATAATGATACAACCGTCATGTATATATATATATATATATATATATATATATATATATATATATATATATATATATATCAGACAAAGGTGGAAAGGTCGTAATTTTTGACAAAATCATTTATAGAAACAGAGTTCTAAAAATCTTGGATGATACAACAACATAAAAAAAAACTTTCCTCTGGCCCATCTTACATGTTTAGTGATATCCTGAAAAACATAAATAAAGAAAGCATTAGTCTGGGTATTCTAAATGAGAGACAAGCCAAACATCTGTTTGTCCACTTTCCCATTATTCTGATTTTTCATGGACTCCCCAAGAAACATGAAGGAGAAATTAATCCTTCCCTTCGCCCAATAATATTAGCCATCGGATCTCTTGATGAAAAGTTGTGTGAATAGCTAGACAATATTTTAGAATTAACAACTAATAGTGATACAGTAGATAATTTTTTATAGTCAAGACCAACTGGATATCTAGTACTAAGTTGAATATCTAGAAGGCTTGTCTCCGTAGTAAACATGCAATAGTCTCCACCACTATTAACTCTCTCAATACCACTGAAAAATTTTACTTAAATTTTCCTGATGTTTGCTGGCAAACTGTCTAGATGCACCAGATGGATTGGGACAAAGGGGATTTGTGGAGTCTGCTATGTGTTCAGCTTTCCTAGTTTTTAGTTTTATATTTGTGAATCTCACATATTTTAAAAGACAATCGGAGCATTTCATAATGTAAACCACAATTAATATAACTTAGTATTCTGTGAACAGAACTATTGTCTTGGTAAAAGTTTTAGTGATTGGCCACATTTGCAAAAACCTCTATATTTTAACCATTTTGCCATTTTAGTCTGGCTATTGAAGTAACTAGGGGAAAGAATATTTCCAAAGGAGCGCTCTTCTGAAGAGACAAAACGACAGCCATTGTCCAAAATATTGGCAAGGACATAATCTTGGTATAATATGGGTAAGTTCCTTTTGATAATTCTCACGACTTGGTTATTTTTCTATATTCTCTGGAATATACCAATGTGGACTTATGTAACTAACTTATTAGCAGTTTTATTTTGAATGGTACCTTTTTCATTGTACAACTGTGACTCCCTCTGATAAAGAATACAATTCAAGTGGCAATAAGAAAAAAACCAGATTGGAGGTCAGAAAGGAGGCAGAAAAGCAACAAAACATTATTCTTCTGGACACAGGAAAAATTTGCTATCTCATCAGCATACGGTACATGGATTCCACGTCTGAGGATTATCGATTATCCCGTGTGGAACACATTACATCAATGGACACAGACTGGGTAAATGTACTAAATCTGTCTGCACATCTTCTCTCAATCAAACAAATGGAATTCCTTGTGAAAGGGATAAACTTTGTACCATCCAGACATTTCAATTTATTTCCCCACATAACTAGATGTCAATAAATTCTCAATATTACTAACTGTTAAGAAACATCTCTTCAACCAAGACACTAATAAATAGTAGATTCATGTGAACTAGAGACTAATTGGGAACATATGCCAAATTAATTTGTTGACTCGAACTTTAGAAAACAATGCTTGTTGCTAAAGTTGTTAGACCTTCATAATGACGGAGAAAATACTGTATGTCTAGGTTTATGCCCATAATTGAATCATAGCAACAGAATTCATTTTTCTATCCAATCAATTCCAGAACTAAAGCCTTAGACCATTTCAAAGCAACTGTTGAAAGAGATGAGACAAAGACCATAAGACAAAATAATATCAAATCCAACGTGTCTACTAAACATATGAAAGCAGTTATAGAATTAAGAAATAGTTACACAATCGTCGTATGTAAGGCAGACAAAAGTTGAAAGGTCGTAATTCTTGAAAAAATTATGTATAGACACAGTGGGGCAAATTTAAATACTGTCTTTATTTTAGACAGCTTAGAATTAGACTACATGCGCCAAATTTATCACAGTGCTCATGATGGATGATAAATGTGGCACATCTCTAGACACTTCTGTCTATCTTTATACCACCTATTGGTTTGGCTTACGTTAAACCCCTTTTTTGCACCATTTACGTGCAATTCGGCGCATATTAAACCATACCCCCTTTGCCACAACCTTACGTCCCATTGTCGAGTGAGTAGCAAACAGTGTCTAAAACACTTTATAAATGTGTTGCACGGCCTGTACACCAGAATTCTTGCTTAATTTGAGCCAAAATTCTGGCACATTTGAATTAGTAAATCTGCCCCAGTGTTCTAAATATCTTAGATGATACAACATATAGGAAACTTTCCACCAATCTAACTCATATTTAGCAATATTCTGAAAAACACAATTGAAGAAGACATAGGTCTGGGTATTCTGAATGAAAAACAAGCCAAACATTTGTTTGTCGTTTCACCAATTATCCTAATTTTTCATTGACTTACCAAGATACGGAATGGGGAATTTTCCCCTCCCCTTCACCCAATAATATCATGCATCGGATCCCACAATGAAAAGTTGTGTGAATGGCTGGACAATATTTTACAACCACTTTACTTGATAAGAATCATATCTGTGGTTAACATGTAACATTAGTGCGTTATATTCATGCATATCCCAGTTGGCTTCAACAACGTTAGCACACATCTGTATAAATATAGCCATTATACAGAGGAGATTTTTGTACATACATAATTGATGTTACCAAATATCTATTAACACAACTATTTGTCCTTTCATGGGTGCAAAATTTTCCCCATCGCTAGTGAATCTTTTCATTGCATGGTCGGAGAAAATGTACATCTATTCACCACATCAACAATATACACTGGCATGTACCCTATAGATGATATCCTCATGGTGTGGAAGGGTGATGTAGCGTCCATTCCAACGTTCTTATCCAATAGCAACCATAATATCCTCAATCTAAGATTCCCACATTCGACTGACTCTGATTCCTTTACATTCTAATATATAAACTTGGGAGTGAATCGATCCATTTCCATTGCGTCTACTTTTAGGAAGGATACAGATAGCAACACTACATATATTGCATGCCACTAGCTGCCACCCCAAACACACCATTAAATCTATCCCAGTAGGAGAGCTTGTTAGAACTAAAAGAGCTTGCTCAAGTAATGAGAAATTTGGGGTACAATCAAATGGGGTTCAACAGAATAAAAAACAAAGGTTATCCAAAATGGGTGCTAGACAGAGCAGCAAGGATAGTATTTTCAGACAGACCTAAAGAAGTCACAGTTGTACAATAAAAAAAAAGTACCATTTAAAATGAACAACCAATAAATCAATTATATAAGTCCACAGTGGTATTATCCAGAGTTTAGCAACAAATATTACCAACTTGGGAGAATTTTTAAAAGGAACTTACCTATATTATAACAAGATGATGTCTTTGACAATATTTTGGACGATGAATGTAATTTTGTCTCTACAAAGGCCACTCCTAAGAAAATATTTATCCCTCCTAGATACTTCAATAGCCAGAATAAAATGGCAACATGGTTAAAATATAGTGGTTTTTGCAAATGTGGCCAATCTAGATGCCAAGTATGCCGCTACACTAAAATCACTAAAACTTTTACCTCTCAGGATAATAGTTCTGTTCACAGAATACTAAGTTATATTATTGTGGTTTACATTATAGAATGCTCCGATCTTTTAAAATATGTGGGATGCACAACTATAAAACTAAAGGCTAAGAAAGCTGAACACATAGCAGACTCTACAAATCCTTTGTCCCAATCTATTTGGTTCATCAAGACATTTTGCCAGCAAACATCAGGAAAATTTAGGTAAAATAATTTTAGTGGTATTGAGAGGATTAAAATACAGTATCTAATAGAGGTGGAGATTTGTGCTAATGTTTACTACGGAAAGAAGCCTTCTGGATTTTCGCTTTTATTGAACCAATGTGTTTTTTTTTAGTGGAGCGCAAACATTTGGATCAAAACATTTTTTTTACACACAAACAAAACAAAAGTAAAACATACAAACATAGTCTATCCGAGGCATGCTGATATGACCGTAAAATTCAACGAATAATTCACAAAATGGAATTATAACAGTTAGAGTTTGTCCATTTTTCCCACAAGAGAGTACGTTTACATGAACCCTGGATAGAGGCTAGAGAACGTTCTATAATACAATTATTATTTACATATAGTATCAATTCTCGTATACCAGGCACTGTTGTAGATTTCCAGTATTTTGCAATTCAAATTTTCGCTGACAATAACATATAAAAAATTTAATTCCTGTGACCGGGAGAGAAATCCGTCAGCCCCACATGTAAGAGAGCTAAAGCAGGAGCCAGAGTAATATTAACCAATAGGATAGATCATAATAAATTTTTTAACCTGCTTCCAGAAGCTTGATAAAACTCTACAGTCCCAGAATATATAAAGCACATTGCCTTTAGAAGCTAGACATCTCCAACACCTGTCAAGATGATGTTGGATATATTCGTGACAAACACGATCATCTATACATTATTTTCCTTGATGCCTCCAAATGTGTAGCACATTTAGAAAGAGAACAGGCTAGATTGAATTGTAGATTCCCAATCTTGTATGCTGATAATGATTTCCAGATCTCTCGCCCAGTTACCCAAACAAGAAAACTTATCATGAAGCAACTTTTCACATAGTACATTATAAATTTTTGAAATTCCTTTAGAAGTTTTATTTAGGTTGTTAAATGAAATTTCGAAAGTAGATTTAGGTGAATTGCTCATAGAAGGTGAGGAAGTCAGCAGATGTCTTATTCTAAGGAACTTATAAAAATCACTGCGGGGTATGCAAAACTTCGTACAAATATCAGTAAACGCCATAAGATGGGTTTGTTCCATAATATCAGAGAGATACTCTATGCCTACTGTCAACCAATTTTGAATATCAATATCAGGGATTAGAAATGGAATTAGAGAAAGATCATAGGATCTAGGGTAAGTAACACAAAATCTTTTCCATACCTGTTAAATTGTTAAAAATAGAGATTTAGGTAAATTAACACCCATAGACAATAACCACATGCAGGCTTCCACTGAAGTTCCAGCTAGTATTTCTTTCACTATTGATATCCAATGTTTTATAGGAACTTTAGTTTTCCACAATCTAGTTTGATCCAGGATTGCTGCATAATAATAATAATAATAATAAGACAGTTGCGGAAGACCCAAGTCCCCCTTAGCAATTGGCTTGTGGAGAACCTCTGCCGCCACTCTAGGACGGGAATGTTTCCCTATATATTTATTAATTATACATTGGAATTTTTTTAGGTAAGATACCGGTAATAAAATAGGCAAGTTTCTAAATAAGTAGAGTATTTTCAGTAGGACCAACATTTTAACAGCAGATATTCTCCCCACCCAAGACGCCTCATATTTCAGGTAAGTGGATAATTCTGCTTCTACTTTAAGTACCAAAGGTAAATAATTGTATTCATACAGAAGAGAGGTGGGATATGTAAGTTGTATTCCTAAATAGGAGATTGAATCCAGTGGGGTCCGAAGTGCCTCAACCGCTGTCTGAGGCATAGCCATCCAATTCAGTCTCCTCCGCATCAGTCATTGGCAGGGTTGCCCTCTTGCTACTCTCAGTTCTCGGATATCTTAGACAAGAAGGAGGCAGAGACGTTGCCACCACATCGAGCGTATGATTGTCCCATTGACGTGGTCCCTCTCTCCTTACCTGAAACCCAGTCAATGTCTGCGTATATTAAGGAGAATCTAAAGAGGGGCTTCATACGCATATCCTCATCCCTGGCCGGGGCCGGGTTTTTCTTTGTGAAAAAGAAAGACGGATCCCTCTGACCCTGCATTGACTACCGGAGCCTCAACCAGATCACGGTAAAGAACAGATACCCATTGCCTTTAATCTCTGAACTGCTTGATCGCATACGAGGGCAAACATTTCTCCAATCTAATCCGAATTCGGCAGGGTGACGAGTGGAAGACTGCATTTAATACATGTGATGGGCACTACGAATACCTGGTAATGCCCTTCGGCCACTGTAACCCCCCCCCCCCCGCGGTCTTTCAAGAATTCGTCAATGACATTTTCCGTGATCTCCGCTATGTCTGTGTTGTGGTGTATCTCGATGACATTTTTATTTTTTCCCCAGATCCAGTAACTCATCAGAGACATGTCCACCAAGTTTTGCTTCGATTAAGGGAGAATCACCTATATGCCAAGATGTAGAAGTGCGTGTTCGAGAGAAAGTCTCTACCCTTCCTGGGCTACATTATCTCCGATCAGGGCCTCAAAATGGATCCTGAAAAGGTAAAGGCTGTCTTGGAATGGCTACGCCCTCAAGGCTTAAGGGCCATACAGCGCTTCCTGAGATTCGCCAACTTCTACCGGCTGTTGATTCCCAACTTAAAGAAGGCCTTCACGTCAGCCTCAATCCTTCATCAACCTGATGTGTCCCTACAGTTTTCGTTGGAGGTGGACGCACTTTTGTTCCTGAGAGGTTCCAAAGGCAAGACTCTGGTACGTGGCTACTACTCTAAGCTTTTTTCTCCCGCAGAGCGCAACTACTCAATTGGGGATCGGGAGTTACTGGCCATCAAGCTGGCTCTGCAGGAGTGGAGACACACAGAAGGCGCAGCTCATCCAATCCTGGTTTTCACGGACCACAAGAACCTCAGAATCTCCAGACAGTCCAACGGCTGAACCCTCGTCAGGCCAGGTGGTCGCTCTTCTTCGCTCGGTTCCAATTTGAGCTTCACTACCACCCTGCCGACAAGAATGTGAGGGCCGATGCCTTGTCTAGGTTGTTTGAGACAGAAGACACTGTGGAGTCCCCACAGAATATCATTGGCCCTTCCTGCATCATCTCTGTCAACCCTCTGCAAGTTAGAGACATTCCTCTGGGAAGGACCTTTGTACGTCTGGCAGACAGAGGAAGAATCATTTGCAGGGGTCACAGTTCAAAGCTGGCAGGTCACGCCGGTGCCCGTAAGACCCGAGACCTAATTGCCCGTCAGTTCTGGTGGCCCACGCTGCCCAAAGACGTCATGGACTTTGTCACCATCCGGTCTGCTCCAACCACTGCCTGTGCCCGATGCCCCCTGGCGGCATATTGCTATGGATTTTGTTACAGATCTGCCTCTCTCTGCTCCATGCAGTATAGTCTGGGTGGTGGTGGATCGATTTTCCAAAATGGCTCATTTTGTTCCACTGACTGGTCTGCCTTCTGATTCCCAACTGGCCGGTCTCTTCGTCCAACACATCTTTCGTCTGCACGGCTTGTCTCTGCATATTGTCTCGGATCGAGGGGTTCAGCTCACCTCAAAGTTTCTGGAGAGCACTCTGCGGTCTCCTTAGTGTAAAGTTGGACTTCTCCTCGGCCTACCATCCCCAGTCCAATGGTCAGGTCGAGAGGGTTAATCAGATTATGGAAAACTATCTACGGCACTTTATCTCCAGGCAGCATGATGACTGGGTGCAGCTGCTTCCTTGGGCTGAGTTCTCTTATAACAACCATACTAGTGAGTCCACCACCTCCAGCCCATTCTTAATTGTCTACGGCCAAAATCCACGAATACCTCTTCCTGTTTCTACTATGTCCCAGGTGCCTGCAGCAGACTCTACTTTCAGGGACTTTCTGCAGATATGGCAGCAGACCCGATATTCTATTCTGCTGGTGGTCGACCGCATGACACTAGAAGACGAGAGCCTCCCAAGTTTCTTCCAGGTACCAAGGTCTGGCTATCTTCCAGGAATATCCGGCTGAGGGTGCCATCTTGCAAGTTTGCTCCCAGGTTCCTCGGACCCTTCGAGGTTCTGCTGCAGAAAAATCCTGTCTCTTACAAGGTTCAGCTGCCTCCCACCATCAAGATCCCATATTCCTTCCACATCTCCTTGCTGAAGCCTGTGGTCCTGAACCGCTACTCCAGGACTCCTGGTTCCGCAGTTGCTCCTGGCGGCTCATCAGGGACATTTGAGGTGAGGGAGATTTTTTACACCAAGAGAGTAGGAGGAAGAACATTTTATTTGGTGGATTGGAGAGGATTTGGTCCAGAGGAGAGGTCTTGGGAGCCAGAGGAGAACATCAATGCTCCTGCCCTCATGAAGAAGTTTCTCTCCCACTCTGGCCCCAAGAAGAGGGGACGTAAGAGGGGGGATACTGTAACGTCTATGGCTGCGGACCGTCATCCTGACTCACCCTTTGACGGCCGCGGCCATGGATGAGCGAGTGCCCGGCGGCATCTCCCTCCTGAGAGACGCCGGCACTCACTTCCTGGTCTCCCGCAGGGCACGCACACCCGCGCGTGCACGGCCTTAAAGGGCCAGTACGCGCACAGTTGCAGAATACTGCAATTAGCCCAGAATGCTTCTGGACTATAAAAGGGGCTCTGCCCCCTCGATCCTTGCCTGAGCATTGTTGTGTTACCTTAAGTGTGTCCTTGCAAATGGTCTCCTAGTGTTTTCCAGTTCCCAGTGTTACCCGTTCCTGCTGCCTGTACCCTGTATCCCATGCTACCCTGCCTCTGTGCCTTCAAGAGTTGGAGTCATGTTGTGCCCTCTGCTGCATCTATTGTGTCGCATCCCGCCGGGTGTCTGTCTACTGTCGGAGCTTCATCTTAGCCTGAATCCACCGCTACTGTCTACATTGCCTCAGGTACCCTTTCTGAACTATAGACATTGCATTATACCTGTTTAGCCAGCTGTTATCCCGCTACGTGGTACGGCCTAGTGGGTCCATACCCCGCGCCGTGACACCATAATACTATATTGTGCTCTTCCAGTAATACCAAATGCCTCCAAAATTGTTCTCAGATATCCCCAATGGACCCAATCAAAGGCCTTCTCCGCGTCCAAGGAAAGAAGCAGAGAAGGCATCCGATCCCGCTCCACCAAACCCAGCAAATCCACAAACCTCCTCGTTCCATAAGACGAAAGCCTCCCTTTCACAAATCCCACTTTATCTTGGTGGGTCAATTAAGGTAAAATAGCGGCTAGCCATTCAGCGAGTATTTTAGAAAACAGTTTTAAATCTGTATTCAACAGCGATATAGGTCTAAAGTTACCTGGTCTGTCGAAGGGTTTTCCAGGTTTGGGTAAGATAACTACTGTGGCCCATAATATCTCTTCAGGAAATGTACTCCCTTGCTGCACATTATTAAATAAACTAAGCAAATGGGGAAGTAGAAGCGAGCTAAATGTCTTATAATAATCTGTGGTAAAGCCATATGGGCCTGGAGCTTTATAAGGTTTCAAGGATCTGATAGCCTGAAGAATTTCAGTGTCAGAAATACAAGCAGAAAGCATTTCCAATTGTTGAGAAGTGACTGAGGGCAGTTGCATAACTTTTAAAAAGGAGGAGATATCGGATATAGTAGGCTGTGGAGTATCTAAGTTATATTTAAGATGACATTTTAATAATCTGCCATTACATTAGCTATATCTAGGGGATTAAATACCTTTTCATTTTTGCTATTATAAAGGAAGGGTATCCTAGATTGAGCCAATCTGTCCTTGAGATTTGAAGCTAATAAAACACTAGTTTTATTATTATATCCATAATATCGTGCTTTAACCTTTATCAGTGATTGCTCATATTTATAGAGATCGTGTTGGTCAAGTTGATTCTGCAGATTTCTAATCAAAGCAGCCTTTTGTGGACAGTAAAGCTGTTTGTTAGATGCGCTTAATTGAGTAATATTAGAGGATAAGTAAAATCTTAATTCATTTTTCAGTTTTTTGTCTCTAGCTGTAATACTGATAAAATGACCTCGCATATAAGCTTTGTGTGTGCACCAAAACGTAGCCGAAGATATGTCAGTAGTGTAGTTAGTCAAGAAAAATTATTGTAATAAATCTGCGGATGCAGTGGCAAATTTAGGGGCTCGTAAAAAATAATTGTTAAGGCGCCATCGAGATGTAGGAGGATTATTAAATTGTTCCGCAATGGATATATAGATTGGCACATGATCAGGCCAGTTAATAGTTCCTATATAAAGTACAGTGAAGTTTACCGCTCAGACGACACTGGTAACAGTCAAATATCATTCAGTATGGACTCTCTCCCAGAAAAAAGCAGTGGACAGTCCGCAATCCAATGAGGGTGTGGATGGTAATTCTTATCCTTGTAGTTCCACCAAGCTCCTTATCGTCTCTCTCCACATTCAAACAACTCCTGGTAGGAAAAGGATCTTATGTCTCTAATAGATGGAAAAAGGAAGACACATAGTGCAACACCCTCTGAAAAAAGATTGCTCCACGCCAAGTTTAATCCATACTCACAGAAGTAACAAGAAATAAAAGCATCAAGGTAAGTAAAAATCTTTACAATTTCTAGGCGGCACGCCAAACACTCTCGCCCGACCCTGGGTTTCGCCCTTCCGGCTTCCTCTGGGGCATGTGTGACGTGTCTAATTAACAGGTTTATATAGCCGCATGACATTTAAATTTACATAAATTTACATACATAAAAAATGGTTCAAAAAACATATACACCCACAATGATCTCTGCAATATATAGAGATAATCTGATCTTACCATCATAATCGTATACATATATATATACACTTTTAAATATTATTCTTTTTATATAAATGCCTAATCTCTTTAAAAAGTAAAAAAAGATAATATATTATGCTAAACAAGCCTATTTGCCACCTTTAGGGCATGCCCACACGTGGCGGATTTCCTCCGCAACTGTCCGCATCAATGCCACACAGAATCTGCGTTGCAGATTCTGCGGCGGATCTGCCCAAAATGTGCAGTAAATTGATGCGGACTAGCTGCTGCGGACTGCGGCAAAAGTGCTTCCCTTCTCTCTATGGGTATGTTCACACGGCCTATTTACGGACGTAATTCGGGCGTTTTTGCCCCGAATTACGTCCGAAAATAGCGCCTCAATAGCGCTGACAAACATCTGCCCATTGAAAGCAATGGGCAGACGTTTGTCTGTTCACACGAGGCGTAATTTACGCGCCGCTGTCAAAAGACGGCGCGTAAATAGACGCCCGCGTCAAAGAAGTGACCTGTCACTTCTTTGGCCGTAATTGGAGCCGTTATTCATTGACTCCAATGAATAGCAGCGCCAATTACGCCCGTAATTGACGCGGCGTTCAAGCGCCTGCACATGCCGTTACGGCTGATCTTACGGGGATGTTTTCAGGCTGAAACATTCCCTGTAATTTCAGCCGTTACGGACGCCCTCGTGTGAACATACCCTATCAGTGCAGGATACAGAGAAGGGACAGCACTTTCCCTAGTGAAAGTAAACAAATTTCATACTTACCGGCCGTTATCTTGGTGACGCGTCCCTCTTTCGGCATCCAGCCCGACCTCCCTGGATGACGCGGCAGTCCATGTGACCGCTGCAGCATGTGATTGGCTGCAGCCGTCACTTAGACTGAAACGTCATCCTGGGAAGCCGGACTGGAGACAGAAGCAGGGAGTTCTTGGTAAGTATGAACTTCTATTTTTTTGACAGGTTGCTGTATATTGGGATCGGTAGTCACTGTCATGGGTGCAGAAACAGTTACTGCCGATCGCTTAACTCTTTCAGCACCCTGGACAGTGACTATTTACTGACGTCTCCTAGCAACGCTCCCGTAATTACGGGAGCCCCATTGACTTCCTCAGTCTGGCTGTAGACCTAGAAATACATAGGTCCAGCCAGAATGAAGAAATGTCATGTCAAAAAAGCAAGACGCATCCGCAGCACATATAACATTTTCATGACAGCTGCGGACTTCATTGCGGAATTTAGAATCTCCATTGAAGTCAATGGAGAAATTCCGCCATGAGTCCGTAACCAGTCCGCCACAACTCCGCAACATCCATTGCATGCTGCGGACACCAAATTCCGCACCGCAGCCTTTTCCCTTCTCAGCGGAATTTTCAGCCTCGTCTAAACGAACCCTACTAAATAGAAGTGGAAGTCAATGGAGAAACGGCTCCGCTGCGGATTAACGCTGCGGAGTGTCCGCAGCGGAATTCAAGAGCAATTCCGCCACGTGTGGCTTTGCCCTTATAGTTGGTTAGATTCCACATATCATCCCATATCCATTATATTGATTTTTATTTGTATTTTATCAGTTGTTTTATATTTTCTGTCTCTAATTTTCCACTTAGTCTGATCTATTTATATTATTTATATTTTATCAGTTGTTTTATTTTTTCTCTCTCTATTTTTCCACTTAGTCTGAACTGTGGCCAATCTCTAAAGCTTCCAGAGCTTCAGTGAGCTGCAGCTAATCAGAACAATTGAGTTCTGCTGAGACAAGATCCCTTGGTCAAAATGCTATGTGTGAACAAGTCTCTTACTAATACTATACATAGGGCATTTTTTTTTGCATAATTGTTTTTATAACATGGAACTACCAATATGGACCAGAATATCTATCAGATAATATCTCACCAATATTAATAAGTACTTGTATACACAAAAAAAAAAAACAAAAAAAAAACAACATTTTTTCTTTTCAACTAAATTCTTTGCTATTGAGACAATTGATAATCATTGGAGGGGGGAGGATTTTATTAAAAAAATGAGCAAGCAAGAAAGTTTTTGGATCTATCAATTAAAAACGCTTCAGCCCTTAGGACTCAATTCAGACTTCGAATTGAAGTGTTTTTTATAAAAATGTTTTTTTTTTGTTTTTTTTGTTTATACAAGTACTCATTAATATTGGTGAGATATCATCTGATAGATATTCTGCGCCTATATAGATATATAGGCGCATATATTGAAAAAGTGTATGTGATATTATTGATATTACAAATCAACATCACAAACCGTCCATGCGGATCAATATGCGAAGCCCTGAATTGGAAAGCAATTGGCAATAGCTACTCATCGTTTTTTACGTACTGCCGGAGATGCATAGATATTTGAAAATTGTTTCTGATGCAGTCTGCATATGTCTGTCTGATTTTTCTGATGGTTTCTTGAATGCACATAATATCCGCATTCGATTTTCGTGTTTCCCTCCACAACATATAATGTTTAAACGTTTTTTTGGGACCCACTCTGTTACTGCAACATCAAAATAGGAATTTCCATAATATATTCTACATGCCTGAAATAGACCACAATGAATTCAAATACATAACAAACAAGCAAACATTTTTCCGAAGGAGAGGTCATCAAAACCTAAGGTTAGACAAATTGGGGGGGGGGGGGGGGGGGATGGTGAAACACATCACCGTGAACCATACCTGGGCATTAATAAAATTCAACAATAACTTGTTTTTATAAATTCATGTCATAACTTTTGCATGACCATGTATATAACTCTTCCATATCATTTGAGCTACATAGCAGATCTTATCTAGAAGAACTAGAGAAATATAACAGTGAGTCAATCAGGAGCTTTAGTTACCCACTCCTCCTCCAATCTGGGTGAAGATCTTGAACTTGGCGAGTTGGGTAAAGAAGCATTTGGAGATAGTCGCCATTCCTGGAATAATTGCATAACTTTAGCTGGAGTATTCGCAATCACCTTTCAACCATCTTTTGTGATAACGAGCTTAACTGGGAATCCCCATCTATACTGAATATTATGCGCTCTCAAAATCCTCGCAGCGTTTTGGAACTCTCTTCGTCTAGCCAATGTAACAGCAGATAAATCTGTGAATACTGACACATATTGAAATCTTTCAAAAAGGATAGTTGGGTGTCTGGCAGCTTTCATCATCTTCTCTGTAAAATGATAAAAGTGCAAACGAGCAATGACATCTCACCAAGTTGTTCTGGTTTAACCGATTTAGAAATGCCTCTAAACCTCACTTTATTGCACCGTGAGCGATCTTCTAAGTCTGCTAACTTCATACGCAATGTCCCCCCTTCCTCTTCCAGAGAGCTATTGAGATCCACTAACTCATTATGTGCTGCAGAGAATTCAGCCATTTTGTTTTCCATATGAGATGTACGTTCTCCCAGTGTGGAGAATTCGTTTTGTATATTCATAAAGGCTACTTGAATATCCGTCTGGAGAGAGGTTCTCAGACCTTCCAGTAAAATTTTAAGAGTATCCTCAGATACGGGCGGGGCATTGGATCTTGTGGTATGTATAACTGGTCATACACATGTCTATGTGCTACTCATTTGTACGAGAGGAGATAGAGTAGGGAAAGTAGTATAAGTACTCACTTGACTCCTAGACGTGTCGCTTCGTAATTGAAGTGAAGATCCATGAGGAGATTGGAGGTGTCCTGGCCCACTGGCTGAAGAAAGCAGTGAAGAAGGTGGGGAGGAGGGTCCCTCGTCAGCCGTTATGGTGTCCCGATTACTGCCGGCGGCATGTTGGGACCTCGTGGAGGAAAGGAACTCTGTGAGTCTCGCACAGCTTTCTTTCTTTTTGGGTTTCCCTATGATATAGGACAATAAGATAGGTCTGCAATCCTGGGATAATCTATCTGTCCTGTTATTCGCCGTTTAGAGCCGCTGGAATGCCCGGTGCTACAGAGATGAGGCAAACACGTCTCGCTCCATGCTCTTCCAGCCACGCCCCCCTCGCCTTTGGAATTTTCAACTCAATACTAGATATCCAGTCGGTCCTAACTATGAAAATGATCTACTGTGTCACTATTAATTGTCAATTGCATATTTCATCTTGTACAAATATGTTCTGGATACACTTTAAGCTTGTATAACGTGTCATGTGACCATAGTGAGCAATAGGATTAAGAGCCATTGTGGCTCAAAACGTGTCAGTTTTGTATTGGATGCCGACATTATTTTAAATAAAATAATTAAGAAAAGATTTTATTTAGAGAAGTGCTGGACTTTACTTATCACTTTTGGATACATCTTTTGTCTGGTTATTGCTTCTATTGTTAAGTTCTGGACTCTGACCCTAACCTTGACCTTGTTCCTGGATTATGCTTCTGTCTCGTTTTTTAGATTTTACGCTTTGTTCAGGTGGTTCTACTCCGGGTATCGACTCCTGGTCTGACTCCTGACTATGGTTCTGTCTCATTCTCCGGCTTGCTACATCCTGACTACTATCCATGGAGGACCCCTGGCTACGTTCCTGAATCATTGACTATTCTGGGGACTGCGACTTGGGAATTTAATTTTTACATATTACATATAGGGGACTTGAATATGTGATCTTTTGATTGCTGATATCATACACTCTAATACTTATGTATTGCAGTGTATAGTATTTTTAAGAGGCTTCTATTAAGTCCTGTTGCAGAGCTTAATAGGAGATCTAACATAGCAGGGGGGCAATGGGACGACAGAGGTGGCCCCTCCTCTAAGTGGTTAACCGGCCACGGTCAGAGTAATCTCTAATCCTGGCCGTTGGAGCGTGGTATCAGCTGTAATACACAGCTGACACATGCAGAGTATGGAGCGGGCTCAGCCCGTGAACATGCTTTATACTCTTCTTCTCCTGCTATGACGTACAGTTACATCATGACGTGAGTAATAGTGAATTAAAGCACTTTTTTTTTTCTCCTGAACTACTGCTTATTGTTTCCTCTGTTGCAGGGTAAATGTGGTATTTCATGGCACTTATTTAAATAAATGAACAATAATGTAATGCATGGTATTTTTGAGTAGGCCAGAGCAAGAGACACTCTTTGGGGTATCTTTCTGCTCATGCTCATAGTGGGAAATCTTGAACAGGGGACTGCTCTCAAATAGGGCTTGTGGGGTCCATCTGCCAGTGGTAACTGCCAAGCATCTGCTGCTGGTAAGAGGAGAAACAAGAGAAGATACTATTTACTGATTGCTTCTCCATTACCATCCAGAGAATGCTGATTATAGTTTTATTGCACATCACCATCATGAAGTTACTTTCATATTGAAGTGTGCAAATACTCATACGGTCATATTCAGCAACCAGATTGTTCTGAAAACACAGTGATGTTATGACATCACAAATAAAGCCTAGTATTTTGGTTTGCATGATTGGAGCGATTCAGGGTTCACTACAAAGGAAGATTTTGTGTCTAATATAGGGATGAAATATTAGTCCAGTAATTTGATAAATCTGCCAATTTAGCGTCTTTCTAGTTCCAAGGTTTATGAAGGAAGAGACTGGCATTCACTTTCTGCTTTTACAATTACAATGTACGTGACGCATTTCGGTTTGTTCCTTTTCCAGACATATTTACAAAAATATGGTAAGACAGGCTTATTATATGGTTTTAACAAAAGCTTTAAACGAGCGAAAACATTACAGACCAGTTAGTAAGGACAGATATGGGTAGATATGGTTTTTTTTTTCACCCCTAGAAAGAGAACTTTTCCATGTCTACAATGTGCCTAGTGCTCAAGTGTAATAAAGAGCAAGAAATTGTATCACTAAGATACTGGTGAACCATTCCCTATAATTATTTTCCTATATGTCATGGCAATTTCGTAATATATATATTATTAAAGAAAAACCATATTAAAAGCAAAAATATCTGAATGAGCCGAAGTGCGTCACTTAGGGCCCTTTCACACCGGCCAATTACTGGGCAAAAGAGTGTTCACAGAACGCTCGTTCACGATAATTGCTCTGTGTAAACAGGGCAAGCATCAGCCCATGAATGAGCAAATGCTCCTTGATCGGCTGATCGTTTAGTTTTAAATGCCAAAAATATTATCATTGCCGGCAGCACATCTCCCTGTTTAAACAGGGAGTTGTGCTGCCGACATGATAAAAATGCATGGGGACAAGCGATCAGAGTAATGAGTGCTCGTCTTCATACTAGCTCCTTGTGAAAGGACCAAACGAGCGCTGATCAAAGAGCTGTCTCGATAATCGGCGCTCGTTTACACGGCCCTCGTCGGACCGTGTAAGACCACCCTTACTGTACATTGTGATTGTAATTGAAAAAATAAATCTATAAAAGATTAAGCAGAAAGTGAGTGCCGGTTTCTTCCTTCCTTTATTTACAGGGATATATTCTCTAGACATGAGCACCAGAACAAATGAGTGCCAACTGGATTTTCTAAACATTGTATGTCACATGTAGACTATATCTGATCATCTGTGGTCTAATTACATTTGTCAATCAGTTACTTTTGTCCTCCCAGTAAATAATATCTTACCATCAGACTAAATGTGTGCATAACCTATAAAGAAAAGCACATTGCTGTCCCTGAAGGTGCAGATTAGGTTGAAAGGACATGTAAAGGTTCATTTGACAATGAAATCTGCATGTGGGGATGTGGAGCAATGTGCCTTTAAATTTAAACAAGTTGGACAGTTTTTATAAATAGCTTTTGAGGGCATAAGTTTTACGGGATTCTGAAAAGTACAAATACGTGGCTGGTCTCTTTTTTTTTTCATGAAGAAAAGAACGAAATTGTAAGGGTTCTTTTCTTGTTTAGTCTGCCTTCGTGTGGAAAGCACAGCACTATGTCATCACTTTGACAGCATCTGGATTTAATTATGAGCCACATGATCTGAATTTTCTTTTCTTTACTGCCATGCTTTTTCCCTTGAGAATGCAAATATTCTGCATATGATACATTAGTTACATGACCCGCACACAGAGCATTGGCTGTTAGGCCATGAATGGTACTCTTGTTTTCAGCTTAAAGCAGCATTAGGTCTTTGACTTTAATATCTATTCTAACTTGATTTTACCTACCATTTTTTTTTATCCAAAGAGGTGTTCAATACTTCCATAACAGGTTTGTTTTTTTCAAGGTTTTAAGGAAAATTTGCAGTAAAGTATGTTCTTGAAGAAATAAATAGATTTATACAAATTATATTTCTTTATTTTTTTTCCCGTTGTTTTTATAGCTCCTTCATGTCTCACTATATCAACTAGCCTCGGTCCTCAATTGGGATCACAATCAAATTTAGTAGGGACAATTAACCTTTAAAAGGGTTTTTTTTTTTAATATAACTATCCATAGATATAGAAAATCCTAACACTCGAGTTTTCACACTGGCGACTAGAGCACATTTTCAGTTTTTTTGAAGCTCACTTTCCAGCTTTGCTGTATAGTGTGGGACAGAGTCAGTAGAGTGTGAGGGAATAAATAATAGCTCTATAAACACAGATCTGGCTGTGTATGCAGCTACCCTGTCACTCCCTGGTCTCTGGGGAGGGACCTGTACTCCATCACTTCCTGGAGACTGTACTAGTCTATTGACATTTGTCTGACAATTGACTCCCATTCAGTGCAGCTGTCACAATGTGCACACATCTTGCTGTACTGTCTATACAGACAATTCAGCAGGAAGTGTGTGTCTCCAATGGGGCCGTCCGCAGAAAAGTTTTTAAAAAGGAAAAATAAATAGCTACATAAATAAACATTGAATCAATACCATTATTTTTCTTTTTACTACTTATTTACATCTAATTAACCCCTTCCCTCCGCAGCCATTTTTCGGATTTTCACTTTTGTTTTTTCCTCCCCACCCTCCAAAAGCCATATCTTATTTATTTTTCCATCAATATTGCCGTATGAGGGCTTGTTTTTTGCAGGATGAGTTGTAGATTTTTACAACATTTTTTGAACCATATAATGTAGTGGGAAATGAGAAAAAAAAATATGTGGGGTGGAATAGGAAAAGAACAACGATTCCTTAATTTTTGGGTGGTTTTGTTTTTACGGCATTCACTGTAGAAACTGCATGTTAACTTCATTCTGCGGGTCAATACGATTACAGCGATACCAAATTTATATAGTTTTCTTTATGTTTTACTACTTCTACAATGAAAAAACTGATTGTTAAAAATAAAATTTGAGTTTTGTCACCATATTCTGAGAGCCATAACTTTTTTATTTTTCCGTCGATTTAGCGGTGTGAGGGCTTATGAGGGACCAAAAGACAGCAATTCTGATGTTTTTAATTTTTTACGGCGTTCACCGTGCGGACTAAATAATGATATATTGTAATAGTTCAGACATTTATGGACGCGTTGATACTAGTTATGTTAGCTTTTTATTTTTTTTACGAAAATGGGAAAAGGGGGGTTTTGTTAACTTAAATTTTTTTTTATTTATTAAAACAAACTTAATTTTACTGTATTTTACTTGTACCTCTAGGGTAATTTAACCAGCGATTGTTAGATCGCTTTCACGATATACTGCAATACTAATGTATTGCAGTATATCGTGATTCTGACAGTCTCCTTCGAAGCCCTGCCGGAGGCAGGGCTTCATAAGAGTACGAAGATGGCAGACCTGGGGGACATCAGACCCCCAGCCTGTTATGCCAACCAACGGCACCCCCCGACCTCGCCGCGGGTGGGGGGCCTTGGGTCTTTACAGGGGATGGCCCCCCTGTTTTTAGTCATTTAAATGCCGCGATCGCTATTGACCGAAGCATTTAACGGGTTAAACAAGCAGGTTCACGCTTGGACGGGATCCCGCTCGTTACCCGGAAGTGTCGGCTGTAATACACACACTCTCTCTATAGAGCGGGCTCAACCCGTGAGCTCGCTCCATATTGCTCCAGACGGCGTGCACCGTATAAATACACGGCGGATGTCGGGAAGGGGTTAATGAAACTAAAATTAAACACAGAGACATTTTCTTTATTATATTTTTGGAGTATATGAGGAGTTTTCAGTACTCAGAATACAACCACATAATTGTGGATAGCATATGCAAATACCCAGTCCTGCAAAATCACAGTTTTAATCACTGAAAGCTCTTGCAGCCCATATACAGTGAAGGAAATAAGTATTTGATCCCTTGCTGATTTTGTAAGTTTGCCCACTGTCAAAGACATGAACAGTCTAGAATTTTTAGGCTAGGTTAATTTCACCAGTGAGAGATAGATTATATAAAAAAAAAAAAAAGAAAATCACATAGTCAAAATTATATATATTTATTTGAATTGTGCACAGAGAAATAAGTATTTGATCCCTTTGGCAAACAAGACTTAATACTTGGTGGCAAAACCCTTGTTGGCAAGCACAGCAGTCAGACGTTTTTTGTAGTTGATGATGAGGTTTGCACACATGTTAGATGGAATTTTGGCCCACTCCTCTTTGCAGATCATCTGTAAATCATTAAGATTTCGAGGCTGTCGCTTGGCAACTCGGATCTTCAGCTCCCTCCATAAGTTTTCGATGGGATTAAGGTCTGGAGACTGGCTAGGCCACTCCATGACCTTAATGTGCTTCTTTTTGAGCCACTCCTTTGTTGCCTTGGCTGTATGTTTCGGGTCATTGTCGTGCTGGAAGACCCAGCCACGAGCCATTTTTAATGTCCTGGTGGAGGGAAGGAGGTTGTCACTCAGGATTTGATGGTACATGGCTCCATCCATTCTCCCATTGATGCGGTGAAGTAGTCCTGTGCCCTTAGCAGAGAAACACCCCTAAAACATTATGTTTCCATCTCCATGCTTGACAGTGGGGACGGTGTTCTTTGGGTCATAGGCAGCATTTCTCTTCCTCCAAACACAGCGAGTTGAGTTAATGCCAAAGAGCTTAATTTTAGTCTCATCTGACCACAGCACCTTCTCCCAATCACTCTCAGAATCATCCATATGTTCATTTGCAAACTTCAGATGGGCCTGTACATGTGCCTTCTTGAGCAGGGGGACCTTGCGGGCACTGCAGGATTTTAATCCATTACGTCGTAATGTGTTACCAATGGTTTTCTTGGTGACTGTGGTCCCAGCTGCCTTGAGATCATTAAAAAGTTCCCCCCGTGTAGTTTTCGGCTGAGCTCTCACCTTCCTCAGGATCAAGGATACCCCACGAGGTGAGATTTTGCATGGAGCCCCAGATCGATGTCGATTGACAGTCATTTTGTATGTCTTCCATTTTCTTACTAGTGCACCAACAGTTGTCTCCTTCTCACCCAGCGTCTTACTTATGGTTTTGTAGCCCATTCCAGCCTTGTGCAGGTCTATGATCTTGTCCCTCACATCCTTAGAAAGCTCTTTGGTCTTGCCCATGTTGTAGAGGTTAGAGTCAGACTGATTAATTGAGTCTGTGGACAGGAGTCTTTTATACAGGTGACCATTTAAGACAGCTGTCTTTAATGCAGGCACCAAGTTGATTTGGAGCGTGTAAATGGTCTGGAGGAGGCTGAACTCTTAATGGTTGGTAGGGGATCAAATACTTATTTCTCTGTGCACAATGCAAATAAATATATATCATTTTGACTATGTGATTTTCAGGTTTTTTTAAAATATAATCTATCTCTCACTGGTAAAATTAACCTAGCCTAAAAATTCTAGACTGTTCATGACTTTGACAGTGGGCAAACTTACAAAATCAGCAAGGGATCAAATACTTATTTCCTTCACTGTATATCATGAGCAAAATTAAATATTTTTAATAATATTCTAAAATATATTCAAAACACCCTCATCATGAAAGTTTATAGTCACTTTGGGAACTAGATTTATCTTTCTTTATCTGAACTCCAAACATTGACATTGTAATAGGGTACATTTCAAGAAATGTATTAAGGGAAACAACATCATAGAATATGGTTTAATTAAATAAATTGTCTGATTTGGATAAACCCTCATTATATTGCAGGTCCCATGTCACTATCTCTTTAGATCTATCTGCAGTGCGCCCCTGTGATCAGCTATTAGCTGCAGAGGAAGTGCATTATTTTCAGTGGACTCCTTTGGTCCTCCAGAGCTGAGAACCATGAATGGGGCTGAGGAGCAAACCCACTAATTGCTCAACATGACCTATGTGGACATCCCTTTTAAAGAAAGTTCAGACAGCACTAGGTTTTCAGGTGGGTTCATAAATACGGGCCCAACCCAATATCCGTATAGAGAAAGTACTATGCACACCAATGGGAGTAATTTCAAAGAATATTTGTTTATTTTTCTTGCTAGTATCCGTGTAACGTTGCGCCTCCTCCAGCGGTCAGTCGCAATACAGTGCCTGAGGAAGGTTAATGATCTGACCGAAACGTTGCACTGATACTGGCAAGAAAAAAAAACAAATATTCTTTAAAATTACTCCCATTGGTGTGCATAGTACTTTCTCTATAAGGGTAATTAATTCCAGATTTCCTACATTTAGGCACTCTAGGACATTAAAAAGCTGAACGCTCCTAGTATATCAAAACAAAAATATGCTCAAATAAAATTAATTTACAGAGATAGAAAATTGATGTTTCTACAAAGATGGAAAATTGATGTGTCGTTGTAATATAATTGCACACAATATATAATAAGTCAACGTTCCCCATTTGGATGTTTTTAAACTGTATATACGATTTTGTGATTTATCTTATTTACTGTTAGTGTGGCTTACAACACAAGGACAAGTCAAACTTCTTGAGTCTATAAAATTAAAAGCATATAAAACATCCCAATCATTCCTATTGAACAAGTATGAACTAATAGCCAAAAGCGTTTAAATACTTTAAAACAACAAGAATCATACTTTGAATCAACTGGATTTTTACATTCCATTCCCTCCATCCAGAACTAAAGGAGATGATGGGGGTTATATACAGGGATGATGGGGGTTATATACAGGGATGATGGGTGTTATATACAGGGATGATGGTGGTTATATACAGGGATGATGGCGGTTATATACAGGGATGATTGCGATTATATACAGGAATGATGAGGTAATACACAGGGATGATGGGGGTTATATACAGGGATGATGGAGTTATATTGTCCCTGTATATAACCCCCATCATCCCTGTATATAACCACCATCACCCCTGTATGTAACCCCCATCATCCCTGTATATAACTCCATTATCCCTGTATATAACCGCCATCACCCCTGTATATAACCCCCATCATCCCTGTATACAACGCCCATCCTCCTGTGTGATTATTAGTGGGTGTGTGACAGTGCAGGGAGCTGGTTGCCTGTAATTAGAGCAGGGAATGACCCTGTGAATATAGAGGGGTGCGGCAGTACGCAAATAGCGGAGATGATGTGGAGGAAGGGAGGGGGAAATGTAAGCTGTCTCCTCAGTTGCAGCAAGGGATCATGGGTATGGTGGGTTACAAGACAGGAAACAGCCAGGACCAGAAGCAAGCGATTTAAACAAACAGAGCAGCAGCGACGATTGAGATCAGACAGAAACTGGTTAGAAAGTATGTAGGGGGTTTTAGGGAAGGCAAACCAAGGCTGGGGGACACATTTTAGAAAATTAATTTTTCCTGGCCAACCCCTTTATGGCCCAAACAGGCCTGGTCGTTAAGGGGTTAATAAAGATTGGTGCGATACTGGGCCTAATGTGGGGACAGTTGGCAGCATTAATTCTTTTGTATTTAGCTGAGCCTTTTTGACCACTGTGGTCTCCCGAAAAAAAAACAGGATTAATTTCTGGCCGAAATTAGTCAATCCGCTTTAAGCTATTGATTACGGTGGGTTGTAGATCAAAGTTCAGATGTGTCTAACCTTAGTTTACTGAGCAAGTATTTTTTTTTTCAGTTTATACCAATACAGGCATTTTTAAGGTTTGAGACATTTTTTTACCCACTGGAGTATCCCTAGGGCATTACGTAACTCACTGGTGATTCCTTTTTGATCCATCCCAGACACCGTAGTAGACTGTACTGGTGTTTTCTTTTGGTACATTGCCACTTTAGTACTTGTATTTTAACATTACAAAGTTTCTATTTCTATATATTATGAAGAACCTAGGAAAAATACTCCTTATATCGGGCGATCTTGTGTGGGTGGCTCAGTAATTCCACTGAACCATCGGATGAGATCTCGTGCGGCTTCCTCCTTCTCTCGACTGCTCCGGAGTGCGTGGGTCCCCGACGCCCCGGGGCACTCTGCATTCTGTGTTCCCTCCTGTGTCACAGCATTGGAGCTATCAACCGTGGGTCTGCTCCTGAGTCTTGCGCAGTGTGTCTGAGACCAAGGTGAATACATCCGACGAGCAGTAAAGTCAAGTTGTGCTGATGATCTTGCACAACCAGATCAGGTGAGTCTATCCAAACTCACTTTTACAAAAATACCATTTGCCTATACGCTATCACCTCAGAGGAGCGCCGTTTCTTTTTTTTTTTCTCCTCAAATCAAGCAATATTTCTACATATTGTTATATGTTTGTTTTTATTAGTTTATATATAATTGTAGTTTATTTTGTATGTTTGTGCCCTCTGACATCATTAATTAATGGGATATAAATTGTAGGACATGTGGCTTTCTTAATTGTACCTGTTGAAGACTCCAGTTCAGCCTTGAAACGCACTGTACCTGATAGAATTAAAGTTAGAACAGGTCATTTTGCATCTCTGCAAGCAGCGCTATTTAGTCTCCAAATCCTCTTCTCTCTCTTGATGTTCCGCCACTTGGCGCAGATGTGGTTGTCAGGGAACAACAGCTGCAGCAGATGTGATTTTGATTAAAAGCCTAAACCGGTCCCATATAGCGGTGTCTGCGGGTGGTCGATGGTTGTGTGATTTTACCGTTGATTAACAGCAAAATCGTGCGGCCATTGACCACTGCATGTGGGTGTGGTTTTGGATTCATGTGGACACCGCTACGTTGGACGGTACCCTAACTCATTGTTGGGTTTGGAAAACAGCTGAATTAGGTGAGCATGTATTGATGTGGATATCAGATAAATATGTTGCTCTATTTAAGCTACAGGTCTGTACTCCTAGTAGCCAGAATGGCAAAAAACATAATAATTATGCCATTTGGCTAATAAAATAGCTGATTGAGTACAGAGGTCCCATATTTATTAGTCAGTTGAAATCATCAGGGGAGCGCTCCCCACCCTACATGTGTTCCTTATCTATTAGTTTTCATGCTTTGCTTTTTATGCCTTCTTCAGATTGTCTAGTTGTATGTAGTGTTCTGTGGCTACTTTAAGACCAGCTAGAAAAGAAAATGTTAGTCATTCTTATTTTCGTGTGTGTTTTTGGTTTAAGACCAATGAAGGAGACAAATGTTGAAGAAAGAAGATGATCTGAGAGGTGGAACAGCAAAGGGGTGCAGTTTTAAACTACTAGATAGACTTTCGATTTTTACGTTTTACTACGTTTTTACTAGACTTGTATATTTTTAAGTTTACTATGAAACAATGTGATATTCTGTTGGTTTAATGCTTTGTTGTTTTTTTTTTTTACTAATCTGAAATACGGCAGAGACTCTATTTGCTGCCTAATGGCAGTCAGTTCACATTTTTATTATGAATGACTTCTTTTCATTGGGACAAACATTGTGTGCAATGCAATTTACTGTATTTTTAAGTAGTTGAGAAACATCTGTTGGCCTATTTTTCTTATATTTATACAAGTGATTTGGCCTATTTCATTGAAGTGATTTGGATTGGTCTTCCTGTTTTTCCCTTTTAAAAATGTAAACCCTTTGATGTGTTTGGCTTGTACATAAGTCACTGCTAAACATTTCCTTATACATCCAATTTACTATGCATACAGTGGCTTGCAAAAGTATTCACCCCTCACCCCTTGGTGTTTTTCCTGTTTTGAAGCATTACAAATTAGAACTAGATTAATATAGATCAGCAGCACTGGACTCACAACTTGGGTAAGTGCATGCCTCCTGGGTCACAGTCCAATGACCCATTTAGTTCCACAATCTGGAACTAAGTGGATTTTAAATTTGATTTTATGTAATTTACCTTGACATAATAGTCCAAATTCAGGTTCACATTTCAGCAGGACAATGGCCCTAAACAAAGCTACACTGGAGGGGATTAAGGGAAAACATTTAAATGTCTTGGAATGGACTAGTCAAAGCCCAGACATTAATCTAATTGAGAATCTGCAGCATGACTTGAAGACCACTGTAAACCAGCTCAACCATCTAACCTGAAGGAGATGGAGCAGTTTTGTCAGGAAGAAGGGGCAATAATTCTAGTGTCTAGATATATTGAGCTAATAGAGACATTCCCTAAAAGACTTGCATCTGTAATGTCTCATAATTATCTGTAATTGCAGCATAAATGTGGCTCCACAAAGTATTGGCTTTCTTAGGCCCATTAAAGTTCTCTGTTTTTTGTCTTAGCTATTGTTTGTGTCACAGTAAAAAATATTTTGCACCTTTAGAATGGTAGCCATGTTGTGTGAATCAAATGGTACAAACTCCCTAAAATCCATTTTAATTCAAGATTGTAATAAAATAAAACAGGAAAAATACCAAGGGGGTGAACACTTTTGCAAGGCACTGTACATATTTAGAATATACACAGTAAACACAGCTTTATTTTTTGTCTAATGTTAAAGAGGCTCTGTCACCACATTATAAGTGCCCTATCTCCTACATAAGGAGATCGGCGCTGTAATGTAGGTGACAGTATTGCTTTTTATTTAAAAAAACGATCTGTTTTCACCACTTTATTAGCGATTTTAGATTTATGCTAATGAGTGGCTTAATGCCCAACTGGGCATGTTTTTACTTTTGACCAAGTGGGCGTTGTACAGAGGAGTGTATGACGCTGACCAATCAGTGACCAGTCAGCGTCATACACTCCTCTCCATTAATTTACACAGCAGCATTGCGTTCTTACTAGAACACGATGTGCAGCCACATACACAGACATTAACGTTAATCAAGTGTCCAGATAATGAATATACATGACCTCCAGCCTGGACGTCATGTGTATTCAGAATCCTGACACTTCTGAATCTTTTCTGTGAGATTCCAGCAAGCCACGCGTAATCTCGCGAGATTACGATGTAAACAAGATTTAGTTTCCCTTGCTGGAAATCTCACAGAAAAGATTCAGAAGGACGTATAGTTACAGAGTCGTACCCGATGCACACTGTTAGCGACATTGTGCACCAGGAACCGGGAGGTCAGCTGTCTCTGACAGTTGACACTCCACTCTTGCTGGCCAGCGGTCCTTTGCCGCTGATTTGGGCAATTAACCCCTTAAATGCGGCGATCGGTTGCGATCACCGCATTTTAGGGGTTTCTAGCACATCGGTCTGAAATTGCGGGGTTTTTCCGATGGTTAGCATGGCAACCGGTGGCTAAACAATGGCCTCCGTGTATGCCATGGACGGAAGCCTATCAGGACCAGCCTCCAGCTGGTCCTGATAGGCTTCTTGTCAGAGTGACAGGAAGTCACTGTGTCGTTGCCGATGAACATTGTCGGCGACCGTGTGGATCGGTAACCGGGAGGTCAGCTGTCCCCGACAGCTGATACGCCAGTGTTGCCGATCAGCGGCTCATCGCCGCTTATTTAGCAATTATCCCCTTAAATGCGGCAATCGATTTTGTTCGCCGCATTTAGGAAGTTTGTAGCACAACGGCAGTTTGTAGCACAACGGCAGCCTCCGGGTTGGCCATGTATGGAAGCCTATGAGGACCAGCCTCTGGCTGGTCCTCATAGACTTAGGGCGGGTTCACACATGGCGGAATTTCACTTAAATTCCGCTGCGGACACTCCGCAGCGTTAATCCGCAGCGGAGCCGTTTCTCCATTGACTTTCACTTTAATTTAGCAGTGTTCGTTTACACGATGCGTACAATTCCGCTGCGGAGCATAGGCTGCGGAGCGGAATTTGGTGTCCGCAGCATGCTCTGTCTGTTGCGGAGCAGTGGCGGACTCATGGCGGAATTTCTCCATTGACTTCAATGGAGATTCAAAGTTCCGCAATGAAGTCCGCAGCTGTCATGCACATGTCATGTGTGCTGCGGATGCGTCTTGCTTTTTTAACTTGACATTTCTTCATTCTGGCTGGACCTATGTATTTCTAGGTCTACAGCCAGACTGAGGAAGTCAATGGGGCTCCCGTAATGACGGGAGCGTTGCTAGGAGACGTCAGTAAATAGTCACTGTCCAGGGTGCTGAAAGAGTTAAGCGATCGGCAGTAACTGTTTCTGCACCCGGGACAGTGACTACCGATCTCAATATACATGTATCTGTAAAAAAAAAATATAAGTTCATACTTACCGAGAACTCCCTGCGTCTGTCTCCAGTCCGGCCTCCCAGGATGACGTTTCAGTGTAAGTGACGGCTGCAGCCAATCACAGGCCAAGCACAGGCTGCAGCGGTCACATGGACTGGTGCGTCATCCAGGGAGGTCGGGCCGGATGCCGAAAGAGGGACGCGTCACCAAGACAACGGGCGGTAAGTATGAATTTCTTTGACTTTCACTAGGGAAAGTGCTGTCCCTTCTCTCTATCCTGCACTGAATAGGGAGAAGAGAAGCACTTTTCCCGCAGTCCGCAGCGGCCAGTCCGCATCAATTTTCTGCACATTTTGTGCAGATCCGCTGCAGAATCTGCAACGCAGATTCTGTGCGGCATTGATGCGGACAGTTGCGGAGGAATTCCGCCATGTGTGGTCATGCCCTTACTGTCAGAGTGACTGTGACGTCACACTGACAGTTGGAATACATTACACTAGCTAGGTAGTGTAATGTAGTCTAGCAACGATCAGTGCTGCAGGTCAGAGAAGAAAGTGTAAAGAGTGGAAAAAAAGTTACAAAAAAGTAAATAAATATGTTTTATAAAAGATTAAAAATAAAAGTGTTTTTTTTCCTAAAATAAGTCTTTTATTATAGGAAAAAAAGTGAAAACATTAAAAAAAAAGTACACATATTTGATATCACCGTGTTCGTAACGGGCCAAACTATAAAACTATAATGTTATTTTTCCCGCATGGTGAAGACCGCAAAAAAAATAAATGAAAAACTATGCCAGCATCGCTGTTTTTTGGTCACCCCCCCTCCTAAGATATAGAATAAAAAGTCATCAAAAAGTCGCATGTACCCAAAATAGTACCAATAAAAACTAACACCCGTACGGCCAAAAACAAGACCTCACACAGTTTTTTGGATTGAAAAATAAAAAAGGTATGGTCTCAGAATATGGTGACACAAAAAATAAATAATTTTATAAAAATGTGATTTTATTGTGCAAATGCTACAAAACATAAAAAAAACTATACACAAATGGTATTGCCATAATCATACCGATTTGCAGAATAAAGTTAAATGTAATTTATTGCGCACGGTGAACACTAAGAAATAAAGAATTTAAAATGCAAAAAAACTGTTTTTTGGTCACCTTAGCTCTAAAAAAAAATTAATAAAAAGTGATCAAGAAGTTGTATGTACCATAAAATGGTACCAATAAAAGCTACAGCTCGTCCCACCAAAAATAAGCCCTCACACCGCTCAATCGACCGAAAAATTGGGGTAGTGCCGTAATCGGGAGAAAATGGTATACAAATGCTTTTTCTCCTTTATTTCATGTAAAAATGAAAAAATTCTATGTTTTAGCAGAAAAAAAAAGGAGATTTTCATCTTCACAGACTAATTCCACTAAATTCTGCAAACAAACTGTGGGGTTAAAATGCTAACTATACCCCTAGAAAAACGCCTTGAGGGGTGTAGTTTCCAAAATGTGGTCACTTTTGGGGGTTTCGACTGTTTGGGCACCACAAGACCTCTTCAAATCTGACATGGTGCCTAAAATATATTCCTAAAAAAAGGAGGCCCCAAAATCCACCTTTGCTTCTGAGGCCGCTGCTTCAGTCCATCAGCACACTAGGGTCACATGTGGGATATTTCTAAAAAATGCACAATCTGCAAAATAAATATTGAGTTGCATTTCTCTGGTAAAACCTTCTGTGTTACAGAAAAAAATGTATTACAAATGAATTTTAGCAAAAAAAATAAAATGTATTTGTAAATTTTACCTTTACATTGCTTTAATCCCTGTGAAACGTCTAAAGGGTTAAAATACTCTCAGAATACTGTTTTGAATACTTTGAGGGGTGCAGTTTTTTAAATGGGGTGATTTATGGGGACTTTCTAATATATAAGGCCCTCCAAGCCACTTTAGAACTGAACAGGTCCCTGAAAAAATTGCCTTTTGAAATTTTCTTGAAAATATGAGAAATTGCTGCTAAAGTTCTAAGCCGTGTAACGTCCTAGAAAAATAAAAGGATGTTAAAAAAACTGATGCAAACATAAAGTAGACATATGGGAAATATAAACTAGTAACTATTTTGTGTGGTATTACTATCTGTTTTACAAGTAGATACATTTAAATTTAGAAAAATGCAAATGTTTGCTACAATTTGAAGTTTTTCACAAATAAATATTGAATTTATCGACCAAATTTTTTCACTAACAAAAAGTACAATATGTTACGAAAAAACAATCTCAGAATCGCTTGGATAGGCAAAAGCATTCCAAAGTTATTACCACATAAAGCAACACATGTCAGATTTGAAAAAATCATATGTGTCCATAAGGCCAAAACAGGCTGGGTCCTGAAGGGGTTACTAAAGATAATTTCTCCATCACCATGCTATTATTGTCGATCGGCGAACGTTACGGGCAGAAAATCTGCTTCTGTAAAACGACCCCTGGTCCCTGATATTCAGTGGTTTTGAGCCTAAGTCCTTGATGTCAAGTGTTTTAGTGTCCTTGCCAGCGGTCACAAACATACATGCCCCTGCACAGTTTTTATTTCCACTGCCAAAAAGAAAGCTTATTTTTACAATCAGCCCCATATATATTATTTGTGCAAAGATACTGTAAAGAAAATAGTGTTAATATCATAAGGCACATCAAAAACGTATTAATATTAAAAACATTCAAGAGAGAAATGGAAACAAAAAGAAATTTATTAAGAAAGCTTTTACCTTGGGGCAACAATATCAGGTGCAGTACCAGTCTTTTAATACAAAATAGTAAGTAGATAAACCTACTAGCAAACAACTTTACAAAAATCAATACACTGGTTTAGTTGTCAGTTTATAAATAGGACTTTTCCATCACCAATATCTCAATATTGGTTGTGTATAGCTTTCAGTTTCACTAGAAAGTATTTTATATTTTCAGGTACAAGGGCATCAGTCAAAACCAGCTTGACCTTTCACCCTAACTCCGATTTGACCCACAATGACAAATTCACGAGATGACAAGTATGAAATAAAACCTAAACTAACAAAGGAAAAATTATATTCAAATTACATATTCAAGCCGTCCCTCCTAAAAATCCACAATGCTATACAGTAATTGCAATATATAGCCAGCTATCGGGACCGCAAAATATAGACTTTTTAATTAAAATCACATAGAATCGTTTATGAAAAAAGCATTACAGACATAAGAGTTGCATACATGGTGGTATAGTGTTCATGACAATAGGGACAAACCTGATCTGTAATAACAAGTCCTGGGTAAAATAGTAAAATCTGAATTCTGATCTCTTAAATTAAAGATCTAAGACTTTATTAAAAAAAAATAAAAAAAAATACCCTGGTTAAAGATTATTGCTAGTTTTATACCGGTTTCTGTTAGACCTGTAGGCAGAACTTGATACTTATGCATATTCAGTATCAGGGTAATGATTAGCAGCAGAATGTTTGAGAACACATAAATGAATCAAATAATGCTCAATTCCTCCTTATACTATTTCTTGCTAAGTTATTTATAACCCTATCCACCATACACCTGCATGGTATATCTCCATTGAAATGTATTTTCTGCTCGAAGAGAGATCTTGTTAAAATTTCCTTCTACAAATATGTAACAAGTGTACAGAATTTAAAGAGACTCTGTCACCACATCATAAGTGCCCTGTCTCCTATATAAGGAGATGGGCGCTGTAATGTAGGTGACAGTAATGCTTTTTATTTAAAAAACCGATCTTTTTTCACAAAGTTAGGAGCGATTTAAGTTTATGCTAATGAGCTTTCTTAATGCCCAAGTGGGCGTACTTTTACTTTCGACCAAGTGGGCGTTGTACAGAGGAGTGTATGATGCTGACCAATCAGCGTCATGCACTCCTCTCCATTCATTTACACTGCACTAGCGATATAGATATATCGCTATGTGCAGCCTCATACACAAGCCCTAACATTACTACAGTGTCCTGATAATGAATACACATGAAATCCAGCCTGGACGTCATGTGTACTCAGAATCCTGACACTTCTGACTCTTTTTTGTGAGATTCCAGCAACGGATACGAAATCTCGCGAGATCTCGGAGCTAAACGAGTTTTGTTTTTACTTGCCGGAATCTCACAAAAAAAGATTCAGAAGTGTCAGGATTCTGAGTACACATGACGTCCAGGCTGGATTTCATGTGTATTCATTATCAGGACACTGTAGTAATGTTAGGGCTTGTGTATGAGGCTGCACATAGTGATATATCTATATCGCTAGTGCAGTGTAAATGAATGGAGAGGAGTGCATGATGCCGATTGGTCAGCGTCATACACTCCTCTGTACAACGCCCACTTGGTCAAAAGTAAAAGTACGCCCACTTGGGCATTAAGAAAGCTCATTAGCATAAACTTAAATCGCTCCTAACTTTGTGAAAAAAGATCGTTTTTTTAAATAAAAAGCATTACTGTCACCTACATTACAGCGCCGATCTCCTTATATAGGAGACAGGGCACTTATAATGTGGTGACAGAGTCTCTTTAATAGTCATTTTAGGTCTGTCTACTGAGGAAAGTCAGTATGGATGTACACCACTAGTAAATTTACTAACAGTAGGATGAAAAACTCATAAGGATATAACTGTATATATCAAATTTACAAAACTTTACCGTGTCAGCTGCTGGACCTATTAAAGGGGTACAGGATTAGAAAATCATGGCTGCTTTCTTTCTAAAATACTGCACATCTTGTCCACAAATTGTGTCTGGTATTGCAGCTCGCTCCAATTCACTTCAATAGAACTGAGTTGCAATACCTGACACAAGCCGTGGACAGGTGGGGTGTTGTTTTTGGAAGAAAGAAGACACTTTTTCTAATGCGAGAACACTCCTCTAACTTTTAAAAAATAAACAAAGGTTTATAAAATCAGTTCCAGCTAAGTTCCCCTTCCCTTTCTGATAGTCAGCCAATGGGGTTTTGGCTTATAACAATTGGGGCTTTTGAAAATAAAATGTAAAAATTAAATATTCCAATATACCTATTAATTCTGCTCCTTTCTCACTCACCGCACCTCCCTGTTGCCAAGTGAACATGATGAAACGCAACAACGACTGGCCAATGCAGTCACATGACGTTGTTATGGATGTCATATCATCATGTCTGTTTGGAAACAGAGCGGTCATCAATAAGTATTTAGGAGAGTTTTATTTTTGCTGTTTATGTCCAAAAGACCCAAATGTATAACCAGGAAACCTCACCTCTTGTTTGCACATGAGAATTATCAGAGCTGCTCATTAAGTCCGATACCACAAGATTAACATATATGTCAATTTACTATTTGTGAAGAATTGTGTTGTGCTTTTCCCTTTCTATACTCAGATTCGTGGGCACAATTTGTTTTTACTGGTTTAACTGTTCAAGAGCAGTTGAATGATGCCCATTCAGAACAGTCTAATTTTGCCCTATACTGCTCATACGGCTATTTGGTGAAGCTAGACACAAAATGGGTGGTTAGAAATGTTCTGGAATAGGGAAATGGGGCTACGACAACTTCTCATCTGTTTTTATGATCTCTCACCATTAAGAAAAGGAGCATTTGGTACTGTAGCATAAGGGTTATGGATCTTATGAACTCCTGATTAAAACATAATAATTGGTTAGATAAAGATAAAATACAAAGTCAGGCTGCATTCATACAGGATAGAAATGTTGCAGATCTTTTGTGTGAAATTTCCGTGCGGAAAATCTGCAGCGGATTACAATACCAGCCATGAAGATGAGATTCGAACAAATCTCATCCACATGATGCTGAACATTTTCCAGACAGAAGTCAGAGCATGCTGCGGATTCCCAAATCCACAGGATGCTCATTCTGTTAGTGATCTTCACTGCGGATTTCACCCTTTTCAATGTACAAAAGGGTGAAATCCACAGCACAATCCGCGATAAACCGGGCGGATTTTTCTGCAGAAACGTCCTGTGTGAATCCAACCTCATAGGGGTAAGTTAAGGCCCTTTTCGGTTCGGACTGGACCTAGACTTATTTTTTGTCGTGAGAGATAAATCACTGTACATAGGAATACATAGGGCTAGGGCTACATATTGAGCACTTAACACTACAAAAATCACTGTCGCTACACATAATGTCTAGAGACAATACAGTCGATCGCCGCTTGTTTGGTCTGTTTACATGGAGCAATGATCGCAAGTATTGGGATGAACGATCGATAATACGATTGTTCGACACCATAGATTTTTTAATGTTGTCAGCAGCACATTCCCTGTTTAAATGGGGAGATGTGCTGCTGACAAGTGACCAATTTTCTGGCCGCATTAAAAAATGCCATCAGCCGACGAACAAGTGTTTGCTGACTCATATGCTGGTTGCTTCACTGTTTACACAGGCCATTGATTGGAAACGAGCATTTGTATGAATGCTCGTTCACACAAATATTGGCCCATATAAAAGGGACTTTAACAGGGGATGTGCTGCCAGCAAGATGAAAATGTATGGGGATGAATGATCGTATAAAAAAGTTCTTGAATACTGTGTGTTTTTGCATATTATAAATGACATACTATACTTTTGCTTCACGGTGAATAGAATGGAGTTAAATGCAATTAGACCAGTCCATGAGACAGCTTCAATTTTCTAAAGATGGAGGAAGGATATGTAAAAAAATATATATTGTGGAAAATTTCTAGAATAATTTGGACACAAACTTTGAAATGACTTCTTGCTACTCTTCTAGATTGTCAAAGAAGATGGATCAAAGGGATACAGTGTTAGGCTATGTTCACACAGAGTATTTTGGGGGAGGAATATCTGCCTCAAAATTCAGTTTGGAACTTTGAGGCAGATATTCCTCTCCCTGCACGCCGATTTTCGCGGCAATTATCGCGCCGTTTTTCGCCCCGCGGCCATTGAGCGCCGCGGGCATAAAACAGCGAGAAATACGCTTTCTCCTGCCTCCCATTGAAGTCAATGGGAGGTCAGAGGCGGAAGCGCCCGGAGATAGGGCATGTCGCTTCTTTTTCCCGCGAGGCAGTTTTACTGCTCGCGGGAAAAAGACGCCGACGCCTCCCATTGAAATCAATGGGAGGCGTTCTCGGGCCGATTTTGCCGAGTTTTGCGACGCGGTTTCCGCGTCAAAAAACTCGGCAAAATACCCCGTGTGAACATAGCCTTAATCTCCGACCTGAAGCGCCTACGTGAACCATTGTTATTCACTGTAGCACAACTGCAGTTTGAAATAACATGCTAGAAACTGAATTCTGAATTACTACAACATATATCTAAAGCTAGGGCTTGTGTGCAAAGAGAATAAAAGGGTTTCCACATTTCTATAATTTGAAATCCCACGTTCATTACATTGATTTATGACACTGGAAGTATGGGAACAAACAGCACCCTCCAAGGGTAACAATGGAAGTAAGGAAAACAGCAGAATGTTCAGTATATATGCCAGGGAATACTGGGGGAAGAGACTGGTGCCAACGGTCTCACCTCAAACTACTTTTATTTGAATGGACCAAGGTCATCACAATGGCAACATTTTTTAAACCAAAATGCAGCACATAGCTACCATTTATTAAAATCAATGAAGTTGTGAGGCTGCGTAGACCTTTGAATAATTTTTTTTAGAGTAATCAATCTTTTTAGTGATTTCAAACAAATTTTAAATTGACTTTAATTACATTTTAGTTTTCTTTTTAAGATAAAACATCTATGTTACACAGAAGCTGTATCCTGTCCTATCCTTAGATGTGATAGTTATTAGCTATATCCAGCCTTCACTGGAGCCGTCAGTGCAGCTGACCTGATGGAACTGGCTTCAACAGCAGGATACAGCTTCTATGTATACAGGATACGTAGAAGCTGTATCTTAGAAAGTAAAAAATTGTAATTTAAGTCAATTTAAAAGTTGTTTGAATTCACTAAAAACATTGATTTATTTTAAAAAAAAGTCTGTACAAAGCCTTTGAGTTCATTGATATGTTTTATCATAATACTCAATTAGATGAAGACAATTACTGTAGTTACCCTGCAGTCACCGGCAACCAGGAAACACGACACATATTACCATTTCCTAACTGAAACCAAAATGTAAAGCTCTTCCCAGTTTAGATAAATTGCACAATTTTGGGTTGATTTGAGACATTACTGAGAAAAGTCACTTACTGTATTTAAATCTGATGTTTCTGTTAATCCTACTCTACAAAGTAGTTCTTGCTTGGTCAAAGGAAATACTCTAAAATAGATTCCAGAAGAGGGCCTCTTGCATTATATCTGTTGAAATAATGGTGGACCTGGAGTTTAAGTAGATATAAATATGCTGATCTGATAACCTTACCTCCGATCTAAGAAACATATCTCACAGACGTACAACCAACCAAAATAACAATCAGTCTCGCTACCTTAATGTTGTAAATGTTGTGGCTCTGATGTGACTATTGATGTACATTTCAATTTCATCAGTAAATAAGGAATTTTTGAATATTTTACCTTTAATACACATATGGCTTACAGACTTCTGTATAACCTCTGGTGAATACTAAGGAAAATACTACACAGGTACAACAATTGATGGTAAGTTGCCAAATATTACCCATAGTTTACTCTACTTCACCAACACTATACAAAGAGTTGTTTTTGACTTTGACAATACGAGAAATTGAACCATGCTACCTTGCAAATGATAACATTTTGTGAAGGGTCCTTCTACATCGATCAGCTATTACATGGGCTCATGTAGACTAGCATCAGTGGCCATTTCTTAGCAAGCATTTGAAATTATCCCCCAAATATCTATCATTTAACACTATAGAGTGAGCATGGTGGGCGTCTTTGATGCAAAGCAATATTACAAGTATCATTGCTTGCTTTTAAAGCTGCCCATATGGTTCCCACTGGTTTCAGCTTGATTCGCTGACAACCTTATGTGTATTTGGCTTCCTGACAGGTTTTCCCCCATGGCAGGATCAGACATGTTGTATTTAAACATTAGTTCTGCCGGTAGATAACCTGCTGTAAGTAGTCAGGCGTGCATGTTTATGGAGCGCTAAGTAGAGATAGCTGTCGGCTGGAGGGTGTTTGGCCATCTAATGTGTATGGCCTGCTTAAGACCCTTCTCTAGCTTGTTCCATAAAGGCTACTTGGTAAAGCTATAGAGGGAATGTTAGAGCATCCTGCATGCTCAGAACTGTCCACTGGTGCAAACAAAGTTCTAAGGCTCTGTTTTACAGAGCCTGACAAAATTCTCCTTCAATGAAAATATGAGCAGAAGTAAAGGCAAATGTTCTAAGAATGATTACAGACAATATGCTAACAGAAAAATAGAAGGGGAAATTCTAGTAAAATAACTCTCACTTTTTAATTGAAGCAAAATTAAAATGTGCACTAGAAACTTGTATAACTTAGTCACTGATCCCAAGCAGAATAGCTCAGGGTTCATGTCACACTTTTGACATCCAAATTGACATCATTTATTGCTTTAAGAGGCTCTGTCACCACATTATAAGTGGCCTATATTGTACATGATGTGATCGGCGCTGTAATGTAGATTACAGCAGTGTTTTTTATTTAGAAAAACCATCATTTTTGACGGAGTTATGACCTATTTTAGATTTATGCTAATGAGTTTCTCAATGGACAACTGGGCGTGTTTTACTATATGGCAAAGTGGGCATTGTACAGAGGAGTGTATGACGCTGACCAATCAGTAACCAATCAGCGTCATACAATTCTCTCCATTTATTTATTCTGCACATAGCGATATATCGCTATGTGCAGCCACATACACAAACACTAACATTACTGCAGTGTCCTGACAATGAATATACATTATCTCCAGCCGGGACGTGATGTGTATTCAGAACCCTGACCACTTCTCTGTGATTTACAGCATAGCAGGCGTAGTCTCGCGAGATTACGCTGTAAGCTGTCATTCACAGCGACATCGCACTGTGCTGTGCTGTAAATCACAGAGACGCTACAGAAGTGGTCAGGATTCTGAATACACATCACGTCCTGGCTGGAGGTAATGTATATTCACTGTCAGGACACTGCAGTAACGTTATAGTGTATGTATGTGCTGTATAAATGAATGGAGAGAAGTGTATGACGCTGATTGGTCAGCGTCATGCACTTCTCTCCACAACGCCCACTTGGCCATATAGTAAAACACGCCCAGTTGTCCATTGAGAAACTCATTAGCATAAAGCTAATATAGGTCATAGCTCCGGCAAAAATGATCGTTTTTCTAAATAAAAAGCACTGCTGTGATCTACATTACAGCGCCGATCATATCATGTACAATATAGGCCATTTATAATGTGGTGACAGAGCCTCTTTAAGTTCCTTGTATGTCTATATAAAATCTTCAATTAGTAATAATCAATTAAGTGCTACCAAACGGCTAGCTTCTCGCAGATCTGATTTCTATAAACTTTCTATGATGTTTATTTCACATATTAAATAGTAACATTTTTTGTCTTTTCGATTATGTAGCTTGAGAGAGCATGCCTTTAGTTTTGCAATAAATGATAAACCAAATTGAGATTGGAGGACCTGGAAAAGCATTATTTCTCAAAATTAGAAACTACTACTACTACTACTACTACTACTACTACTACTACTACTACTACTACTACTACTACTACTACTACTGCTACTACTACTACTACTAATACTCCTACTACTACTACTACTACTACTACTAATACCACTACTACTACTACTACTACTACTAATACTACTACTACTACTACTACTCCCGTTATACTTTAAAGTGGAACATTTTTTTAGAACTCAAAATATTACAACCCAAAAACTCCATCCAAATATTAGCAGTTAATTTTTGCACAAAAATTGTAAATGCTAGAAAATAAATTGATTTAAAGGAGCATTGATGAATTGTACCCATTGTTAGATTCAGAAAAAAAAAATATATTTTCTTTCAGACACAGCAACACTCTTATCCATGGTCTGTGTCTGGTATTGCAGCTTATACTCATTCAAGTGAATGGTACTGAGCTGCAATACCAGACATGAACAAAACTGGCGCTGTGTCTGGAAAAAATCCAAAACGTTCTTTTCATCCTGTATAACTCTTTTAAGAGAATGCAATATATCAAATCACTTAGACTGAGCTGCAGGTCTCTGTGACTTCAATATTATATATTCTTGCAAATATTAGTTTACATTTCGAAATGACTGTATTTACTACGTATAAAGAATGAGTACACTTAAAATATTTATGTATATCATTTGTGAAGTTCCAGCCATAAGCAGCAATCTTACCCTAATATACTGTATGCTGATGCATTGTAAGCCAGGCTATTCTTACCATAGTAATACTGATCCTGGTCTAAAATAACCAAAAACAAAAGAATAAAAAAAAAGCTAGCTTATCTATTACTGCATAATTATAACAGACTCATAACGTATTAAGTATTTTATATTAAAATAAGCACTGTTTATGCACTGTACAAGAAAGAAGCTAAGGTTCAATGTCAATAGCTATGCTGAGCATTAGCATTTCATGTTGACACTTGGCGTTTTATGATCCCTCTTGCAAAAAGATCCTTCATAATCTTCACTTTTCAATAGAATACAAAAATAAGCATTTATTTAAATAACTTAGTTGCTTAAAACAATAAAGTATGATGAAGCGTCTAAATAGAGGCAAGGTTTGGCAGTAGGCACTTATGCAATAAGAACTGTGAATAGTTGCTGAATAGTCTTGTTTGACAAGCCAACACTATGAAGGTCTCATGGTTGCTGGCGTGTTTATACCACATTCTACATGTGTTGTTTAAGAGACATGATACGTGTTCTTGGAAGAACATCCTTTTCTCTTAAGCATGGTACTTTTCCCATGAATATGCACTGGCATTACAATCCACATATAGAGGCACATATATGGTATTCTAGATATTGTTCCATAAAAAGTTTGGCCACTGATGTGTCTTCTTGGGCTCTGAAGAGCTGAATTCGACAACCTTGTTTCCACATATACGTGTGCTCATCTCAAAGTTACTCACTGTTTCGGTTTCCTTTGGCTCAAAATGTGGCTACAGCAAAATACACCACAGTGTATTGCAGAAGTCAAGATAATTCCTTGTAATGCCCCTTTTGGAGAGATAACAATGTGTACAACTGCCATCATTATTTTACGGACTGTGGTGGCATTATGGCCATCTTTGGTTGCACTTTTCCATCAGTGTCCAAAGTAGCATCTTTGCTTTTCTTCCTGGGAGGCTTCTTAATAGGTGTTTTCCTTACTGTTGGTTCTCCTGTATCTTGCTTGACATTTGCAGGCTGCTCTTGACTGCTGTTAGAGTTTTGCTTTTCCAGCGGATTTCCTGCAACTGATACTGACTCCGTAACTGGACTGATCATTTTTTGCAGATTGGTGGTTGTAGGTAGAATTGCTTTGCTGGACTTTTGATTGATGGCTGCAGCAGATCGTTTGGCTTTCTGTGGAGGAGTAGGTTTCTCTTTTTGTGTTTTTAGGGGGCCTATACCATTGTGATTGGTGCTGCTCTCTATTCTGTTGAGGCTTTGTGTTTTTTCTTTTAATTGGGCAGCCAGCAAGGAAGCTGCCTCTGAGGATAAGTGAGGATGAAATACCTCAGCCCGAGACTTGGTGTGATCTGGACTTTTTGGAGCATCTTTACTATCACCACTCTTTTTGTCAATATGCAGGTTTCCTATTCTTTTTAGAGCATTTTGAACTGTTCCATTAACACTTTCTATGTGATCATGGCTTTTGTTTCTGTGCTTTGACTTGGATGGAGACAGAGATTCATTAGGTTTGCTCTCTGTAGTGCTTATATCCTTCAAGTGCTTTTGCACTTTGTCCTTATTCCTCATGATGACTTGTTCTTCGTTTTTGCCTTGACCAGCAGGGCAAGTATCACTGGGTGTTCTCTTTCTATGATGATCTTTAATGCTTGAATTTAGTTCTGACTGGTCAGTATTAGAGGATGTCTTATCTGGAGATTTATTAAATACTGGTAGTGAATTAGACTGGTTTAAATTATACTTGCCATGAATCCAAGAAACCTTAGGCTTTGTAGAAGGATCAGGTGGAGGTGGTTTTGTTCTTTCAGGCGATGGGGGTTTTGCACCTATCGTAGCACTTCTATTGTCCATGGCAGAGTCATCTTCATCTTTAGACTGTTTAGATAACCTTGCAACCTTAGCATACAATGCCCCGCCAGTTGATCCTGAACCACAAGATGATCTTTCACTGTCAGATGACTTCAGTAATGGTGTTTCACTGTTATCAACCTGGGATGATTTAGGAGATCCAGAATCTTTTAAGTAAGTATATTCTCCAGCTTCCTCCTCATTAATTGGAGGTGTATTTTTTTCCAGAACATTGACATTCGCCTTTTCTTTACAGTCCGTCATTGATTCTAAAAGATAAAACATTATGACATTAACACATACATAGCAATAACATGCTAGATAATGTCACATTTATACAATGAGAAGGAGAATAAAAAGGTAATACTTGATTTTACTGCTAACATGTAATGTAATATTGCGTCATTCAAACATCTGCTCCAAAAAAGGAAAGATCCAGAAAGCAAATGGCATCCCTACCCCTAAATAGATTTGGTGAATTCAGAACTTTATTTTACATGAATGCGATGTAAAGCAAAGGATTCAGTGCACTGGAAGCATAGAACACTATTATTGTGAATTTCTGAACTAAAATATCTATATCTAGTTCCACAAATCGAATTTCAATGTATTGCCAACAATATAGCCACTCACTTTAAAGCCACGAGTGTCATGGAAAGTTGGCCACTTTCAACTAGTAGTTTGTACATAGTAGTCTTCTAAATATAATCTGTGAATACATTAGAAACTACATATGCAGCTCCCATCTGAACGTGGCCTTAATTTGTGATTGGTAAGTTCCAAAAAGTGGAATCCATGCTTTTGTAAAAATCCAAACTATGGTATTGAACTACATGTGGCTTATAATCCTGAGATATAAAAAGTAGGTAAGTCAGCTGGTCAACAGTGTAACCTGTAAGATATCAGAGAGCAGTTGAGACAGTAATCGCAGAGTGTTGCTAGAACGCTGGGGAACCCATGGCTCTCCTTTGCCATTGCCGCCCATCCATCCTTTTGATTGTGACTGTGAAAGCACCAAACAGTACTCATAAACTTTGGGTCAATGCCCGCAGTCTTAACTTGCCATAGGCATCTTGTAGATGCTTGTATTTAAAGTACCACTTTCTTAGGATATAATGCCACATGTCAATACAATTAGATAGTTATATATTTTTTTCTTGACTTACTCACCTTCATGGGGGACACAGTACACAGGTCCATCATCAGTGGTATCAAAGGATGAAAAAGAACCATGGGATGACCATGAAGGAGATGGTTGTTCAACAACAGATGGTGGTTCAATGAAGCTGCAGTTAAATGTATTCTCCATATCATGATGAGCCACTGAAATGAAGCAAAATGCAGTTTAAACTACTACTTAGTTTGAACTACTAATAAAAGTAATGAAGGATACAATACAATCACTTCATATAATACATTAAATATGTATTTATTTTATGGAATTGACCAATGTTAATAGTAAATCAATTTAATGTAAAAGCTACCTACCAGCAAATTATAGTTTTCTCTACTACATGGTGACATAAGCTTGCCATTGTAGGCTATCACTTGATGCCTACTGTAATAGTTGTTTGTGTGTTCTGCTGTAGATGGCATTCGAATAGTCATTTGCTTTTTAGCAAACCTTAGATCTTTTCATAGCTAAATAACTAATAGTATAAGTACCTGATGGCCAGCCACGTTACTAACTAGTCAATGTAAGAATTTGCCTTAGGCGTTGACCGGTAACAGATTATTTCTCTGTTCCATCACCAGCCACATAAGATGTGGCACCTTCTCAGCTACCAAGCCTAACTTCCTATTCTGACTAATTAGATAGAAGACATGAAGTGGCATAATCACACCAATATGGTAACAAAAATCACACATGAAAAAAATTCACTTGTGACCAGTTATTTTATGCTGCATATGCTACTGACCACAAGGGATTTGAGGACAGCTTAATTGACCACCAGGAAGCACACACACACACACACACACACACACACACACACACACACAATGAATACGGTTTTGTGGCTGTTTTTAGCTCGCTTTTTCAGCCAAAGAATGCTGTCACTAGTCACCACCATGGAATTGAAGCTGTACTCACCACTGACTGCTAAGGACAAGTCACTTTGTATATACCACTAATTGTCTGGTCTGGAAGCTGTATACCGATTTGCCACACACACACACACACACACACACACACACACACACACACAATGAATACGGTTAAGACTGCGTGTGTGATCCTTGTCTAAGGCAAAGAATGCTACACAGAGCACTGTCCTCCAGACCTCAAGTATTGGATATACATTATTATTGTCAAGTAGTATACAGGAGTTATCTTAACCAACTAACTGAATGCATAGAACAATAAATGATGCTATTTGTACAATAGTGATGTTAAACTTTTGAGGGAGACCCCAAAATGCAAAGATCCCCATTTTTATCTGGTTCTAGAATGAGACATATTTAGAAGAATTTTGTTTCCATGAACTTGAAAACACTTGTGTATCTTCTTGTATACTAGCTTGCTAAGCTTTTGTTCTGAGGATTAACCTTTCTAATGGATGCATGGAGTCGTCCAACACAACTCTCTCAGCTTTTGAAAAATAATTCTGATTAATATTTGTATGAGTTAGCGACCAAGGTAAGGTAATCAAAGCAGTGACCCCATGAAGAAGGGATTTTACTTTAGCACAGTAAGCAAAATAATAAAAACACCCAGACACTGCAGTGATACCATAATAATGAGCGTTTCTGAGTCTGCCCTTTGAATGCCTTAATCCATGCTAAAGTGCGCAGCACGGTGGGTAACGCTACTTAAATAGCAGAAAATCTCTGTTTTTACATGTAAAAAGTTTAGCAGACACATTTCTACCCACCCTCAGCCTTTCTTGTAGTTTCTATCTTGATACAATGCCAGCAGAGTGGTAAAATAATCCAGAGCACCTGTAGCTAAGAAATGAGTTCTACAGAAGTGTGTTCACAGGAAACCACGAGCTGCCCCAGACAAAGGCAGTCTGCATACAGTCTTAAGAAGCAAGGAGTATTTCCATACTGGAGCAATTGAATTGCCTATCAAAGATGAATCAGATGTCGATTTCGAATGAAGCTAAATGACATGCGGTAAATGCAAACATTTTAAGATGAGAAAAGGGTCCCTTAAAACTCAAAGCAACTTTTGAGATACTATGTTATGCTACAGCATGAATCTGATTGGTTAATAGAAAGCCCCTTTCCTTGCGCGCTTGTTCTCGGAAACGGCGTCCTTCTTAAAATAGTCTGCCGGAAAAAAAAAGTAGCATTCTTTGAAGCAACTGTGGTTGATAGATTGAGATTTCTTCTCCATACTTGACATTCACTTGTAGCTTTCCCTGACTTCTAACTACAACCAGCCAGAACATCATCACATTAATAGAAATGTGCTTCCTCTTTGAAGTTATGAGCCAACAATTCAATTTTAATTCAAGGTCTTAGGCCATAACCCAAAAAATGTAAGTAATCCAGACAAGAATTGTCAAGTGGAAAGTAGAATGTAACATCACAGAAAGCACATTATGGTCTGGAATAGGATTACATACAGTATATTGCACTGTAATATCGGTGGAGAAATAGAACATGGAATTTTTACAATTCCGTCATCAATCTCTAGGGCAAAATGAACAGTACACGACTCTAAGTGGTGCCAGTATGAAAAAGTTATTTTAGTTCTTGTGCAAGAAATAGTCGAGCTTCGAAAAGCATCTATTTTTTATTAGTATAAAGTAAGTTCACATAGCCTCCAATAGCTGAGGTAGTGTATATATTAGATCCAGCACAAAGGAAAACAAATGCAATAATGACAAGTTCAATAAGAAAATTAACATGTAATTCTGTCATTACTGCCACGTGAGGGAAGGGAACCAATAACATCTCCATGTACACTATGTCTCAGAGCTATTGGTGACCCTTTCCCAGCCCTCATGGCCAGTACCCATTACATTTATCACCTCATAGTTTAGATTGTACAATATTCATTTTGAAAACAATGAGTGCCCCTTACCGATTCTGCTACATTTCCACGTAGCTTTCCACTTTTCAGGTGAAATGGATATGCTGATATGACATCCATGCAACGCCATGTCATGTGACTTTAAAAGCCACTGAAGGGATGTTTTGTCCCTCACATCACAGCCACATGATTGCATGGATCTTACATCATCGTGTGCATTTCAGCGGACTAAGCATCTTCGATGAGCAGTGGCATAGGAACACAGCAGAATCGGTAAGGTGAGTATATTAATTCATAAACTGCCAAGCATATTCTGAAGCACTGCCTATAAACCTAGAGAGATCTGATAAATTCATACGAAACATGTAAATGTGAATTAGAACTTGTGGATAAAAATACTTAAAGCGTACCTAACTTTTCAGGTGACGTTTCAAAATAAGCTATCATGTGTGTACATGAGTATTAATACTATTTCTAACCATTGTATATTACCTGTATTCTGCATTTTTTTTTTACTTTCTCTACTGCAGGCTTTATCTCTAACTCTTAGTTTTCTTTGAGCTAGTGGGCGGAGCCTATTGGCTATCATGTCTTCTATACACAGCACACATAGCAGAGGAGAATCCTGCTCTCCTATCTCTATCATATACAGTACTATGCAAATTTTTAGCCAGTTGTGGAAAAAAGCTGCAATGTAAGAATGATTTTAAAAAGTGTTAATAGTTTTTTTTTATCAATTAAGAAAAAACAAAGTAAATGAACAGACAAGAAATCTAAATCAAATCAATACTTCAAAAAAGCATCAATTCTTCTAGGTTCACTTGCACAGTCATGGATTTTGTAGGATTATAGTCAGGTGTAGGATTAACCAATTATACCAAACAATTGATAATGATCATCATTTTCAAATCTAGGTTGAAACACATTCATTAACTGTAACAGAAACAGCTGTGTATGAGGTTTAAAACTGGGAGAGGAACAGACAAACTCTGCTACAAAGGTGAGGTTGTGGAAGACAGTTTCATGTCACAGGTCCACCATGGCAAGACTGAGCACAGCAACAAGACACAAGGTAGTAATACCGCATCAGCAAGGTCTCTCCCAGGCAAAGATTTCAAAGCAGACTGGGGTTTCAAGATCCGATGTTCAAGCTCTTTTGATGAATAAAAAAACGGGCAACGTTGAGGACCATAGACGCAGTGGTCTATACAGGCAGATGGTTATCCATCATGCAATACCCTCAAGTAATCACTTTGAATTTTGTTAATTGATAATAAAAAACTATTGACACTTCTATTTTTTAATGCATTCTTAAGTTGATATTGTATGGCCCGAAGGGGGTCTGTAAACAAGCGCCGATCAACGAGACAGCTTGTTGATTGGTGCTTGTTTGCTCCTTTCACAAACAGCTAGTATGGGGATGAGCGCTCGTTACTCCGATCACTTGTCCACATACATTTATATCATATTGGCAGTGCATCTCCCTGTTTACACAGGGAGATCTGCTGCCGACAATGATAATAGTTTAGGCATTTAAAACAATGCAATCAGCCGATGTGTGTGTGTGTGTGTGTGTGTGTGTGTGTGTATGTGTGCATATATATATATATATATATATATATATATATATATATATATATATTTAAGCAGCATGGAGCAGATTATACAGCAGTATGGAGTAGTGTAGCTCAGAACCCAGCACTGGGGTAACATGGAAATCTTACCAGCACGTCTCAGTCTTTATCACTCTGCTCCTACTTCCTCCCCCTGCTCACCCCTTCCCCTCTCCATAGACTTACATGCAGCGTGTGTGTTACTAATTCACTCTCTCTCTGCTCCACTGTCACGATCCGTGGGTATGTGGACCGACTAGGCCGCACCGCCGTAGTGGAGTAGCAGCTGGCCAAACAACACTCCTAGTACAAGAGTACCTTTGATAGTCCAGACAGTAGCGGAGGCTAGGCACAGATGACATTGAAGATAGAGGACACCAGACGTGGTGTATAACAGCAGGCGTGACAGGTGGCACAACACGACTCCAACACTCTAAGGCACAGGAACAAATATAGCACAGGATACAGGTAGAAGGGCACGGGGACAACGGGAACAGGATAGCACTAAGGGACCATTTGCTAAGACTAACATGGTTAAACACAACAACGCTCAGGCAATGAGTGAAAGGGCAGAGCCGTTTTTATAGTCCAGGGTGATCATGGGCTACTTAGTGATTTTTTACATGTGCACACACTTGCCCTTTAAGGCCGGGCGTAAGCGAGCGCGCACCCTACGGGAACCAGCATAGCGAGGTCGGAAGTGAGTGTGGGCGTCTCTCAGGATGGAGATGCCGCCCTGCACGCACATGTCCATGGTCGCAGCCGTCAAGGGGTAAGTCAGAACGATGGTTCGTGGCTGTGGACATTACACCCACCTTCTGCAGTCCTTCAGTTCTGCTTTGTAACCAGAGATGGACTTTGCTTGACAGCAGGGGGTGAACAGCAGATTACAGGATGGGAGACACGAAGTGGCAGTAACGTACACAAAATTTGCATGGATAAAACAACAACATTTTAATAGTAAGTAAACTACAAATTTGTCAGGTTATCAGGTATACTTTTAGATCAGTATAAGTTGTATGAATAGTTTGTGTGCATTTAAATGAAAAAGCATGCTTATTAGAATATTTCATTGGTTTCTACTGTGACGTTTGAATTGTTAGTGCTCCCTGTATTTACAAAGTCCTAGTAGAGAAATCAGTCCTGTAGAGAAGATGATTTATGGTAGATTCTGACACCCTTTGGCAAATAAACACTTAATATCTTCATAAATAATAGTGCAAGGTACAGAGGTTTCAAAACTCACAGACATTTTCAAGTGTACAATTGATGGGACTTCTCCATACACTAAATTACATGATACATTTTCACCTTTGCCCGCTAAAGGGTATTTATTCAATTTAAACTTCCTATGATGTATGAGAAAAATGGGTTTTCATATTTACAATGTTTATCAGAAAGCTTGAAAACTGACCGTAATCCGCTAGTTTGCTAAATTCTGTTACTTTATACTGCAAATATGACAAAATTACTAGGTGTCGCTATTATCTGTACCATTAGTCAGGTAACTATAGGTGAAACCCATACTGCTAAACTATAAGCTTACAGTGAAGGCATCTATTTGTCCCCCGTTATTTATTGAACCTGCAAGGCTTCTCCATATTTTTTCCTGACTTGGCCAGCCATTGTCAGTTTTGAGCAAGTTAGAGGGACATACTTTATTTATGTATATAAGAATATACCTAAAAAAGGAAATTATACTAGGACAGAATGCTGTAAGATCCCCATAATGACACTAAAATATTGGATACAAAGAAGAATATATCAAAGACCTGGAGCATGCCACATGAGGTGACTCAGTGCTGCAGAATATGTCACAGAGGCCTCCCTGAGATAAGAAAGATTAGCTGCCACATATGTTTTATTCCAGCAACCCTAAGACAGTCGCCCATTATGACTTAGTAATTTAAGCATATAAAGATTGTTAGCCTAAAGATGGATAAGCAGCCAGTCATTAGTAAAAATATCTCATACAGAATAAGCAGGGGCATAGCTGGCATGTGCCCCTGGGGCTGGTTTCTAACAAGCAACTGGAACTTTAGGAGAAATCAACTCAGCAGCAGTTTCCCTCTAGCCTTTCTCTATGTGAGTGCTACCCACACAAACACCACCTTGGCCCACATTAGTTTTTTTCAGCACATGGAAATTAAACACCATTAGTCATGAGATAAATTCCTCGAACTAGACTTTTATCAATTCTGTCATTGTTTTTGCTGTTCCAGAATTTTACGGCTCTTACTGTAAATAACAATGCTTTCCTATATTGATGATGGAAGCACTTTTGCTCCACACATTAATGATGTATTGATGATTTAATAAAAATTCTGTAGAGAAGCCGTGCTATAAATTGCATCGTGAGTAGTTTATTCTGCATTAAAGTAATAGGTTATATGGCTAGGGGTTATCTGACAAAAGAAAAAGCAAAGAAAAGTGCAGCAGCATCCCTGGATTGCACCTCAGGGACTCTCACTCTATTTCCAATGTGTAGCCAGATCTTTTTAAATGTGTGGAAGGATAGATAGATAGATAGATAGATAGATAGATAGATAGATAGATAGATAGATAGATAGATAGATAGATTTAAAAAAAAGGAAATTAGAGCAGCACCAAATATTAATAGTCAATGGCGGGTGCAAAACCCACGACTTGTAGTCTGCAAGCCTTAGGTATACAATAATGAGAAAGTAGGCAGCACTCCACAAAAATAAATTAAAAAATGTTTGGACTTTCTCGAGAAAGGTCCTGGAAACAAGGACTGAAACGTTGCACGTGGGCTAATAAAGTCCAAAAATGTATTCATACATTTTTTTGGCGTGCTGCCTAATTTCTTATTATTGAATTAGATAGATACATAGATAGATAGATAGATAGATAGATAGATAGATAGATAGATAGATAGATAGATAGATATAATGTTACCTACTGTATAGGATAACTAGACTTAACCATGAACTAGATAAATTCCTACCCATTACAAGATACTTGATACCAGGGGTGTAACTAGGAAAGACTGGGCCCCATAGCAAACTTTGCCGCAGGTGCCACAGGCAGCCCCCCTTATAGATACTGCCCCTTGTAGATTGTGCCATACAGTCCCCCTGTAGACAGTGCTATACAGCCCCGTCTGTAGACAGTGTCACACCCCCCTTGTAGATAGTGCCCCCCACTCCCCCTTGTAGATAGTGCCATACAGCCCCCTAGTAGATATCGCCATAAAGCCCCCCTGTATATAGCGCCATAATGCTCCCCCTGTATATAGTGCCACACAGCCCCCCTCCCTTGTATATAGTGCCACACAGCCCCCCTTAGTAGATAGTGCAACACAGCCCCCGCTTAGTAGATAGTGCCACACACAGACTCCTGTAGATTGCGCCACACACAGCCCTCTGTCGATTGAGCCACAACCCTCCCCCTGTAGATAGTTCCAGCTCCTTTTATATAGTGTCGCACAGTTCCCCCATGTGTATAGTGCCACACAGCTCCACCTTGTGTCTAGTGCCACACAGCCCCCTCTTGTATATAGTGCCACACAGCCCCCCAAGTAGTATAAGGCAATAACGCATCCGAGAAAGTTGTATCAGCCACGGGGATGTCAATCAAACCTGGAAAGGTGGGTTTGGAGGTAGAACTATGTGACACTTCAAGATATCGGCCCCTCAACCCTTTAATGAGTAATTTGCATATAGCGTGCGCTGTTTTAAAAGTTGATTTCATAGATTTTGCTGACTCTGAAAAAAACATACATTTGGAAATATTGTCAGGTCATGTATTACCGCGGTTCAAGGGGTTAAAACTACCAGACAGGTTCACATTAAATATACAATGAATTGAAAATAACTCCATCTGCCCTGTTATTATAAATATATCCTATATAATTACAGCTCCGGAGCCAAGCTCATACATATATACAGTACCACAACCAAGCTTAGTACATAACTACAGCACTAGAACCAAGCTCTGACATATATACAGCACCACAACCAAGCTCAGTACATAAATACAGCACTAGAACCAAGCTCATACATATATACGGCACGAGAGCCAAGCTCAATACATATATACAGGCACCAGAACCAACCTCAGTACATAAATACAGCACTAGAACCAAGCTCTGACATATATACAGCACCGAAATCAAGCTCAGTAAATATATACAGCATCAGAACCAAGCTCAGTACATATATACAATACCAGAATCAAGGTCAGTACATATATACTGTAATGGTGGGGGGGGGTAGGGAAACGGACAAGTGAGCCCTAATCTACCCGCCACTCTGTCCCTGCCTACTTGCAACGACCCGCCCTAGGCGACGGGGTACAACTGGGCGGCGGTCCCTGCGCTCAGTAAGTGCATGACAAACACGACAAACAAACAAGGGAATACAAGCAAGGGAAATGGGCAGTTGCTCGCGGAAACACCGTGAGCAACAGAGTAGTGAACGAGCCGAGTCAAGCCAGGAGAGTGCGAGGTACAAAGCGAAAAGCAGAAGAGTAGTCGGTAAGCCGTGGTCTGTATGGAGCAGGATCAAAAAATAGCAGGAGCTGTAGCTGGGCCAGGAAACCTCAAGGAAAGAATTCACAAGCACAGATGGACAGGAAGAGCAGGCTTAAATAGACCGAGGGCGGGAGCTAGCTGAGTCTGGCCAGGCTGCGATAGGCTCTCCCACTCCTAAGCCTGCCAGCCTGAGTGGAGGAAGCTGGTGTCTGTCTCAGGGATGTACACTCAGGTGTTGACTGATTAATTCTGGGAGTTAACCCCGAAGCAGTGCCTGGCAGATCCTTTACAGTACCCCCCCTTTTATGAGGGGCCACCGGACCCTTTCTAAGTGGACCTGGCTTACTGGGGAAACGCAGGTGGAACCTCCTGACCAATACCCCAGCGTGAACATCCCGGGCGGGTACCCAAGTCCTCTCCTCGGGCCCGTATCCTCTCCAATGGACCAGGTACTGGAGGGAGCCTTGGACCATCTTGCTGTCCACGATCCTGGCCACCTCAAATTCCACCCCCTCAGGGGTGAGGACGGGAACAGGAGGTTTCCTCGAGGGGGCCAAGGACGGGGAGCAGCGTTTCAGGAGGGAGGCATGAAACACGTTGTGTATACGAAAAGACGGGGGTAACTCCAGCCGGAAAGAGACAGGACTGAGGACCTCAATGACCTTATACGGCCCAATAAACCGGGGAGCAAACTTTTTGGACGGAACCTTGAGACGCAAGTTCCTGGATGACAACCACACCAGATCCCCGACCACAAACAGGGGGTTAGCAGAACGTCTTCTATCGGCCTGAGCCTTCTGTATGCTCTGGGACGCCTCTAGGTTCTTCTGAACCTGGGCCCAGACTGTGCACAGATCCCGATGAACGACCTCCACCTCGGGATTGTTGGAACAACCAGGTGAAACGGAGGAGAACCGTGGATTAAACCCAAAATTACAGAAAAAGGGAGAGACCCCTGACGAGTTACTGACCCGGTTATTAAGGGAAAATTCGGCGAGGGGAATGAAAGAAACCCAATCAAATTGACAGTCTGAGATAAAACACCTTAAGTATTGTTCTAGAGACTGATTAGTCCTCTCCGTTTGGCCATTGGTTTCAGGATGGAAAGCAGAGGAGAAGGACAGATCAATCCCCAACTTATTACAGAAGGCTCTCCAAAACAATGAAACAAATTGTACCCCTCTGTCAGAAACAATATTGACGGGGACCCCATGGAGACGCAGGATGTGTTTGATAAACAAGGTAGCCAACGTCTTGGCGTTGGGTAGTTTCTTGAGGGGCACAAAGTGGCACATTTTACTGAAGCGGTCTACCACCACCCACACCACCGACTTGCCTTGGGATGGAGGCAAATCGGTGATAAAATCCATGGAGATATGTGTCCAAGGTCTCTGGGGAATGGGCAACGAACGCAGTAAGCCCGCTGGTCTGGACCTGGGAGTCTTGGACCTGGCACAAACCTCACAGGCGGCGACGTAGGCCTTAACGTCTTTAGGCAAACCAGGCCACCAATAATTTCTGGTAATGAGGTGTTTGGTACCCAGGATGCCTGGATGGCCAGATAGTGCGGAGTCGTGATTTTCCCTAAGTACCCTTAGCCGGAATTGCAGGGGAACAAACAGCTTGTTCTCAGGAAGGTTCCCAGGAGCTGAACCTTGATCAGCAGCAATTTCAGAGACTAAATCGGACTCGATAGAGGAAATTACTATACCTGGAGGCAAAATACAAACAGGATCTTCCTCCGAAGGAGGGCTGGCCATGAAGCTACGCGACAGTGCATCCGCCTTAATATTTTTAGACCCGGCCCTATAGGTAACCAAAAAATTGAATCTGGTAAAAAACAACGCCCATCGAGCTTGTCTCGGGTTTAGCCTCCGGGCAGATTCTAGGAAAACCAGATTCTTGTGGTCGGTAAGGACCGTTACCTGGTGCCTAGCCCCCTCCAGGAAGTGGCGCCACTCTTCAAATGCCCATTTAATGGCTAAAAGTTCGCGGTTGCCAATATCATAGTTACACTCCGTGGGCGAAAACTTCCTAGAAAAGTAAGCACAGGGGCGGAGATGGGTGAGGGAGCTGGTACCCTGGGACAAGACGGCCCCCACTCCCACCTCGGACGCGTCAACCTCCACAATAAATGGCTCCCTTTGGTTGGGCTGAACCAGCACGGGGGCCGAGATAAAGCACTTCTTGAGGGTCTCAAAAGCCTGGACGGCCTCAGGGGGCCAATGGAGGACATCAGCACCCTTGCGAGTGAGGTCCGTAAGAGGCTTAGCGACGACCGAGAAGTTAGCAATAAATCTCCTGTAATAGTTAGCGAACCCCAAAAAACACTGTAGCGCTTTCAGGGAGGCAGGTTGGACCCATTCAGCCACAGCCTGAACCTTGGCAGGGTCCATGCGGAATTCATGAGGAGTGAGGATTTGACCTAAAAATGGTATCTCCTGTACCCCAAATACACATTTTTCGATTTTGGCAAACAGTTTGTTTTCTCGAAGGACCTGGAGCACTTTCCTGACATGCTCTATGTGGGAGGACCAGTCCCTGGAAAACACCAATATGTCATCAAGGTACACTACAAGAAATATCCCCAGGTAATTTCTCAAAATCTCATTTATGAAGTTCTGGAAGACCGCAGGGGCATTGCACAACCCAAAGGGCATGACGAGGTATTCGAAATGGCCTTCGGGCGTGTTAAACGCAGTCTTCCACTCATCCCCCTCTTTGATGCGAATAAGGTTATACGCCCCCCGTAGATCCAATTTAGAGAACCATTGGGCCCCCTGAACCTGATTAAAGAGATCAGGAATCAAAGGAAGGGGATACTGGTTCCTTACCGTGACCTTATTCAGGCCACGGTAGTCAATGCATGGCCTAAGACCCCCATCCTTCTTCCCTACGAAGAAGAAGCCAGCACCTACCGGAGAAGAAGAGGGACGAATGTAACCCTTGGCCAGGGATTCCTGGATATACTCCCTCATGGCTTCACGTTCGGGACAAGAAAGGTTAAATATCCTACCCTTAGGAAGCTTAGCTCCTGGTACCAATTCGATAGCGCAATCGTATTCTCTATGAGGCGGTAATACTTCGGAGGCCTCTTTAGAGAAAACATCAGCGAAGTCCTGAACAAACTCGGGTAGCGTATTCACCTCCTTAGGGGGAGAAATAGAATTAACAGAAAAACATGACGTACAACATTCATTACCCCATTTGGTTAGCTCCCCAGTATTCCAGTCAAACGTAGGATTATGCAACTGCAACCAGGGAAGACCTAGAACCAAATCGTACGATAATCCCTGCATCAATAGTACAGAGCATTGCTCCAAATGCATGGAGCCAACAAGGAGTTCAAAAACAGGGGTATGCTGTGTAAAATAACCATTAGCAAGAGGAGTGGAGTCGATACCCACTACCGGAACAGGTTTAGGCAAATCAATCAGAGGCATAGCGAGAGACATAGCAAATTCCACAGACATGATATTAGTAGAGGACCCTGAATCCACGAAGGCACTGCCGGTAGCAGACCTACCACCAAAAGAGACCTGAAAGGGAAGCAATATCTTAGTACGTTTCATATTTACGGGAAATACCTGTGCGCCCAAGTGACCTCCCCGATGATCACTTAGACGCGGGAGCTCTCTGACAGCATTCTTACGCTTGGGACAGTTGTTTACTTGATGCTTGACATCCCCACAGTAGAAGCAGAGACCATTCTTCCTGCGGAATTCTCTACGTTGTTGAGGGGACACGGAGGCCCCGAGTTGCATAGGTATTTCTGAGTCTTTAGGGGAGAAACGAAGCAACGGGACTTCGGGAGGCATCATGGGGGAGTCGGAGGAAAAAACACATAAACGTTCACGTTGTCGTTCCCTGAGACGTCGGTCAAGTCGTACCACTAAAGCCATAACCTGGTCTAAGGAGTCAGAAGAGGGATAACTAACTAGCAGGTCTTTCAGGGCATTCGACAGACCCAACCTAAACTGGCACCTTAAGGCAGGGTCATTCCACCGAGAAGCTACGCACCACTTCCTAAAGTCAGAGCAATACTCCTCAACAGGTCTCTTACCCTGACGTAAGGTCACCAGCTGACTCTCGGCAAAGGCAGTTCTGTCAGTCTCGTCATAAATAAGTCCGAGGGCAGAAAAGAAACAATCAACGGAGGAAAGTTCAGGGGCGCCAGGAGCCAAGGAGAAGGCCCACTCTTGGGGCCCTTCCTGGAGCCGGGACATAATTATACCCACCCGCTGGCTCTCAGAACCTGAGGAGTGAGGCTTTAAGCGAAAGTAAAGCCTACAACTCTCCCGAAAGGAGAGAAAAGCCCTCCGGTCACCTGAGAACCGGTCGGGCAACTCGAGGTGGGGTTCAAGGGGTGCGGTGAGGGGAACTACCAAGGTAGCATCAGGCTGGTTGACCCTCTGAGCCAGGGCCTGGACCTGTAGGGAGAGACCCTGCATTTGCTGAGCCAGGGTTTCACGGGGTTCCATAATGGTGTCAGGGACCAGGGTAGACTAGGTATAGGGCTTGTGAATTTGTAATGGTGGGGGGGGTAGGGAAACGGACAAGTGAGCCCTAATCTACCCGCCACTCTGTCCCTGCCTACTTGCAACGACCCGCCCTAGGCGACGGGGTACAACTGGGCGGCGGTCCCTGCGCTCAGTAAGTGCATGACAAACACGACAAACAAACAAGGGAATACAAGCAAGGGAAATGGGCAGTTGCTCGCGGAAACACCGTGAGCAACAGAGTAGTGAACGAGCCGAGTCAAGCCAGGAGAGTGCGAGGTACAAAGCGAAAAGCAGAAGAGTAGTCGGTAAGCCGTGGTCTGTATGGAGCAGGATCAAAAAATAGCAGGAGCTGTAGCTGGGCCAGGAAACCTCAAGGAAAGAATTCACAAGCACAGATGGACAGGAAGAGCAGGCTTAAATAGACCGAGGGCGGGAGCTAGCTGAGTCTGGCCAGGCTGCGATAGGCTCTCCCACTCCTAAGCCTGCCAGCCTGAGTGGAGGAAGCTGGTGTCTGTCTCAGGGATGTACACTCAGGTGTTGACTGATTAATTCTGGGAGTTAACCCCGAAGCAGTGCCTGGCAGATCCTTTACATATACAATACTAGAACCAAGATTAGAACATAAATACAGCAACAGAACAAAGCTCAGTACATATATACATCCCCAGAGCCAAGCTCAGTACATATATACAGCGCCAGAACAAAGCTCAGTACAAAAATATAGCACCTGAACCAAGCTCAATACATAAATACAGCCCTAGAAACAAGCTCAGTACATAAATACAGCCCCAGAACCAAACTCTGACATATATACAGCACCAGAATCAACCTCAATACATAAATACAGCACTAGAACCAAGCTCAGTACATATATACAATACCAGAACCAAGGTTAGTACATATATACAATACCAGAACCAAGATCAGTACATAAATACAGCCCCAGAACCAAGCTCAGTACATAAATACAGCACAAGAACCAAGCTCAGTTCATAAATACAGCACCAGAACCAAGCTCATACATAAATACAGCACCAGAACAAAGCTCAGTACTTAAATACAGCATCAGAACAAAGATCAGTACATATATACAGCACCAGAACAAAGTTCTGTACATATATACAGCCCCAGAACGAAGCTCAGTTCATATATACAACACCAAAACAAATACAGCTAAATTTAGTGCAACCCCTGCCGTATAGGTTTGTACGGCGCAAAACTACAGCTCCCAGCATGGCCCGAACAATAGTAAGGATATGCTGGGAAATGCTGTTTCACAAAAAAAAAACAATCATATCACCCATCATCTCGCTGCAGATCATACAGGGACTACAGTACTGATTAGCAGCCGAATAAACATTTACATTAAGTGACTCACCGGTGAAGTCTCAGATTCTAGTTTTTTTCTCTTTTCTTCTCCCTCCGGTCCAGACCTCTATGATGGATTTCTCTCGGCCACGACCCATTTCTGCAGTTTTCCGGTCAGATGTCTTCAGCTTCTTACTTTTAAAACATTTCTGCACCTATAAACGAAGATAAAATTCTCAACACCTCTAAATATAATAGCACCACACACTGCGCCTCTAACTATAATAGCGCCATACACTTTGTCCCTGATTATAATAGTACCATACACTGTGTCCCACACACACACCATGCCCCCTGTAGAAAGTGCCCCCGTAGCCCCCTGTAGATAGTGACCCCCATAGAGCCTCTGTAGATAGTGCCCTACATAGTAGCCCCTGTAGATAGTGCCCACGTACAGCCCTCTGTAGATAGTGCCCACATATGGACTCCAGAGCTGCAAGGCAATAGTGCTAACCACTGAGCCACCATGCTGCCCTACATACAGCTTCCCCTATAGATAGTGCTCCATATATAGCCCGACTCTTTAGATAGTGTCCCACATATAGCCCACCCTCGTAGATAGGACCCTACAAATAGCTCCCCTATAGATAGTGCTCCACATATAGCCCACCTCTGTAGAGATAGTGCCTCACATATAGCACCCCCTGTATATAGTGTCCCACATATAGCTCACCACTGTAGACAGTGCCCTATATATAGCCCCCTGTAGATTGTGGCCCACAGGTAACCCAGCCCTGTATATAGTGTCCCACATATAGCCCACCCCTATAGATAGTGCCCTACAAATAGCTCCCCCTATAGATAGTGCTCCACATATAGCCCACCCCTGTATATAGTGTCCCACATATAGCCCACCGCTGTAGATAGTGCCCCACATATAGTTCCCCCTGTATATAGTGCTCCACACCCCCACATATAGACCCCCCTAAAGATAGAGCTCCCACTGTAGATGGCATTCAGTTTTAGTAGAAAATAAACAACTTTACATACTCACCCTGATCCCGTTCCCGCGACGTCCGGTGGCAATGCAGATCTGCTCTCTTCTGTGCAGGTCTGCTGGAGCTGAACGACGCAAGCGGCGCGTCGTTGAAAGTCACTGGTTGGCAGGGCAGAATGACTTGCCCCGTCAATCAGCATCTTTCAACCACGGAAACAACTAGCATCGTTGAAAGACACTGATTGGCGGGGCAAGTTATTTTTCCCCGCCAATCAGCCTCATTGTAAGGCGCTGAATGGTCGGACACGGAACTTGCCCGGCCATTCAGCGCTAATGAATGTATTTCTACCTGTGTGCTATAGACGCAGGTACAATTACTGCAAGAAGGGGTGGCTGTCTCTAGCACCGGGGCCCCCTCTGGTGCTAGTGATGCTACCGGGCATGAAAGGGCCATGCCGCCCGGCCCATAAATGTTAGAGGCTCGGCAGCGCGGGCCCCGTAGTAGCGTCGCTACCGATGTAACAGCCATAATGGCTGCTAGCGGTGCCACCGGGCACATAGGGGGGGCCGCAAGCCCCGTAGCAGCCGCTACGGCTGCTACAGCGGTAGTTACACCACTGCTTGCTACAGTAGTTAACACTTTTGACTTTACTATGCATTCAGCATAGTGAATGGATTCATGAATGTGTATTAGCCTAAACCAGTACTTGTTCTTCAATCATTATTAGGCTCTGTACACACCTGCGTCGGAAGCTCGTCACAGATTCTGTCATATTTGATGGGAAGAATAGCACAGCAGGCAGTGCTATTCATCCCGTCAAAACGAAGGACACCCCAGCAGAACCCCATTGTGAGTCAATGGGCATCTGTTGGCTGTCGCTAGTGTTCTTCGTGTAACGGATTGGCACTGCGATGTGATTTTTTATATGCAGATGTGAGCCGAGCCTGGCTGTCTTTTACACAATGCATTGTTCTTGAGTCTATATTATTTACCAATAAATTACATTTTGGTTTCTTGATTAATACTTCTCCCTTCATAAATGAACAGATTATTCTATCCTATGTTTTCTTCAATCATATGCTACCCCACATACAAAGTAATGAAACAAAGCAATGTTCTAGCAGCAGATGACATATATTAGCTAGCTTACACAATTTCCATTTTAAGTCACATCTTTGTTTAATCATAGGCAGGTCATATGATCTCAATGCACACAGAATCCAGAGGAAATGTTGGCAGTATCCCAGTTTTTAAATCTGAGGAACAGAGAGCCAAAGTGAAGGGAAGCAAAGATCTGTCTGAATAAAGCGTGCCATGCTTTGAGATCCTGATTTTCAGGAAGGTACAAGCAGGATTCCCATAATTTAGAAACAGAACACAGACGCTCCTGTCACATAAAGTTTGCTCACAAATATTTCCCAGCCTTCCTTTAGGATGTCATCAAAATGTAAAACAATGACAGGAATGTATTTCTTCTAATTCTGTAACTCTGGCTACATTAGACATTACACAAGAATGCATCTTCTCACCCTCATAATTCTGCTAGTTAGCAGTTACCTGTTCATATTAAATCACTTTCGGATACATTTATCTTTAAAAGGGGTTTTCCAGGAATCAACAACTATCACCTATCCACAGGATTTGTGAAAATTGTCTGATCGCTGAGGGCCCGACGACTGGGAATCCACTGGTCATGAGAACGGGAGTCCTGAACGCCGTAGAGCATGTGCCCACTGCTCCATTTAAAGAGGCTCTGTCACCACATTATAAGTGCCCTATCTCCTACATAATGTGATCGGCACTGTAATGTAGATTACAGCAGTGGTTTTTATTTAGAAAAACGATCATTTTTGACGGAGTTATGACCTATATTAGCTTTATGCTAATGAGTTTCTTAATGACCAACTGGGCGTGTTTTACTATATGGCCAAGTGGACGTTGTGGAGAGAAGTGTATGACGCTGACCAATCTGCGTCATACACTTCTCTCCATTCATTTACACGATATATAGTGATCTTATTAGATCACTATGTGCAGCCACATACACACTGATTGGTCAGCGTCATACACTTCTCTCCACAACGCCCACTTGGTCAAAAAGTAAAACACGCCCAGTTGGTCATTAAGAAACTCATTAGCATAAAGCTAAAATAGGTCATTACTCCGTCAAAAATGAGTTTTTCTAAATAAAAAACACTGCTGTAATCTACATTACAGCGCCAATCACATTATGTACAAGATAGGTCACTTATAATGTGGTGACAGAGTTTCTTTAATGTCTATGGGACTGACCGAAACAGCTGAGAAAAGTACTCAGCTGTTTTCACCATTCCCATAGACTTCGAAATGATCGAAAGCGCACATACTATACCGCCGCTCCATTCAAAGTTCTCCTCACTGTGGTCGAGCAGTGAGGAGGGAATGGGAGTTCTGGACCCCTGTTCTTGCGATCGGTGGGGGTCCCAGTGATGGGGACCCCAGCGATCAAACAATTATAACCTATCCTGTGGATAGATGATAATTGTCAATTCTGGGACGGACAACCCCTTTGATTTTTTGAGACCAAGATTTTTTAACTGACTTCTTTATTAGTAGGTACTTCCTTTCATTGATTAGTGCTATATGAATGAATGAATGAATGAATGAATGAATGAATGAATGAATGAATGAATTAGAAAGGCTGCAGCTTGCCTCATCACCTGGGCAGAGACAGGGAGACAGCACTATCTGTGCCTACATCTTTTTAATATTTGAAAGGATCAAGCTCAAGAGACTTCTTTGGTTTAGGTATTCGGGATACAAATATAAACAATGCACAATGCCGCAGCCAGAATTTGATCATAATTGTAATGCATTACAGTAGGAGCAATCCCAAGCACAGAAATGTATATTTTATAATTGAACAATGTTGCACAAACAAGAATTATTTTGTATGCATGGATGATCAATTTTTTACCAACGATCAACAATACGTTTATCATTCATCATTTATCTTTTTGCCAAAACACTGGGTAATTATGAACATTTAAAATCACTCCAGGCTGTCATGACGACCATCGGCCCCCTGCGATCGCGTCAATGGATGGCACGTAGAGGTGGGCTGCCCCTGATTCAAATATTTTAAATGCTGCGGTCAATAGCGATTGATCGCGGCATTTAAGGTGTTAAACGGGCGGAATCAAAGTGATCTTGCAGTGAGGTGTCGGCTGTATTACACAGCTGTCTACCGCTAAGTATGGCGTGCGCTCAGCCCGTGAGCCCGCTCTATACTTCCCCTTAACTGCTGCCACGTACATGGCATGTCGTTAAGGGGTTAAAGGGGTTTTACAGTCCATAAAAAATGATGGCCTATCCTCAGGGAGAAGGCTGCAATACTGTGAATCGCTGCTACATGTGTGTCGACGATTTACTGTGAGCAAGTAGAAATGAAGGGGAAGCAGCGCTTATATAAGCGCTGCACTCCCTTCAAAACAGCGGATTGACGGGGGTCCCGGGAGTCAAACCCTAACCGATTAGCTGTTGATGGCCTATCCTGAGAATAGGCCATCAATTTTTAGGGACGGGAAAACCCCATTAAAGGGGTATTCCAGCCATTAACATTAATTACTTATCCACAGGATAGGTGATAAATGTTAGAACAATGGGTGTCTAACTAAAATCAGCTTTTCTTTAACCACCTAACAGTTTGCTTTGGCTGCAGAACAAGATCAACCCAAACACAGCATTGTAAGTGCAGAGGGAGCTGCCATTCTAAAAGCTCAAGCTCTGACTAGAACAGGGCTAGAGCTCCGATTTTTATCTCATTTTAAATTGTGATCTAGCCTGCTTTAGAGCAGGTTTAAGTGTGTGTTACATATACTGTATTTGCAGCTCTCACCTCAGCCTGTGTGTGCAGAGCGGAGGAAGGGCATAGGGGGACGTGCTGGCAGAGAAGGGGGATTTATGATTGATCCTTCTCCTGTCCCTGTATGGATTCATATGACCCTGTGTGTTATCGTGAAATGTTATTCACGATAACACCCCCTTTTATCAATCAGAGAGCAAGCTCTTTTTTTTATAGTCCACGATCTGGCCATTTTCAAATGTCATGGTCAATGCTGACCGAGGTTTTAGATAAAAAAATATATTTTTTGTTCCTTGCAAAATCTTTTATAATGATTTTTTTTTAAAATAAATAAAAAAACGACACGTAATTGGTATCGCCGCATTTGTCACAACTTGTACTATAAAATGAATATGTTATTTATCCTGCATGGTAAACGCCATAAGAAACGCTATAAGAAGACCCTACAAAACAATACCAGAACTTCTATTAAGCCTGCGGCTGGGTTCACACGACCTATTTTCAGATGTAAACGAGGAGTATTATGCCTCGTTTTACGTCTGAAAATAGGGCTACAATACGTCGGCAAACATCTGCCCATTCATTTGAATGGGTTTGCCGACGTACTGTGCAGACGACCTGTCATTTACGCGTCGTCGTTTGACAGCTGTCAAACGACGACGCGTAAAATGACTGCCTCGGCAAAGAAGTGCAGGACACTTCTTTGCAACGTAATTTGAGCCGTTCTTCATTGTAGTCAATGAAGAGCAGCTCAAGATTTACGAGCGTCAAAGACGCCTCGCATAATGCGAGGAGGAGCTTTTACGTCTGAAACGACGCAGCTATTTTCTCCTGAAAACAGTCTGTCTTTCAGACGTAAAAGGTAGCTAGCGTGTGCACATACCCTAAAGGTTAAAATCATTTAAATACTTAAGGGGTTCAAATGCACGTAAGAAATCTGAATTATGCTCCGACTATATTTAATTGAAACATAAATTCATTATCTGCAATAAAAAAAAAAACAATTTCAGGAGGGTTTTTTCAATTTTAATGTGACTGTCAAAATTCTCTAATGAAATATTTGGATCAGATACGTTAATAATATACACTCCTAAAAATTGAAATTGCAACACCAAGAAGGGCAAGCTGTAAGGTTAAGCAAAAGGTCCATAACAGCTCCGTGTGTCAGCAGCATATGATGCGCAGCTGCGTGATTTTCGCGCAGCCGCCATCATTATGACACTTTGTTTGTATGTTTGTAAACAGAAAAGCACGTGGTGCTTTTCTGTTTTCATTCATAGTTTTTACTTCCGTGTGCTGAGCGTGATTTTCACGCACCCATCGACTTCAATGGGTGTGTCATGCGCAAAAAACGCACAAATATAGGACGTCGTGAGTTTTACGCAGCGGACACACGCTTTGTGAAAATCCCCATTGACTAACATAGGTCCGTGCGAGGCACGTGAAAATCACGTGCGTTGCACGGACGTATTATACGTTCGTCTGAATAAGCCCTTAAAGTGTAGGCTCACTTAAATACATTTTAATAAATTGAAATAAGTTCATTTGTAATATATGTTGATAAGCTTTTCATCTTTCTTTGTCTCCTGCAGAATCTACTTCTGGTCAGAGTAAAACAAATCAGTTGCACCCTACACAGCCGTCTGACTGTGGTCCATCCATTGTATAGCTTGAACTGTTTCTAAAACAGCAGTCTGGCTGTGTAGTCTGGAGCAGCCTTCTATAAAAGCAGTCTGGTTGTCTAGTCTGGACTACTCCCTCTAACAGTAGTATAGTTTTGTAGTCTGGACTACAGCCTATAGCAGTAGTCTAGCTGTGTATTCCGGGACGCCCCCTTATAACACCAGTCTGGTTGTGCAGTCTAGATCGCACCCTATTACAACAGTCTGGCTTTGTAGTATGGAGTGCCCTTCTATAACATTAGTCTTGGTGTATAGCCTGGATCGTCATCCATAATAGCAGTTTGGTTTTGTAGTCTTGGCCAACCCCAATAGAAAGCAGTCTAGTTCTGTAGTCTGGACTAACCCCTATAGCAGCAGTCTGGTTGTGTAGTCTGGACTACTTCCTATAACAGTTGTCTAGCTATGTAGTCTGGACCACCCCATATAGCAATCTGGTTGTGTAGTTTGGACTACTTTCTATAACAGTAGTCTAGCTGTGGAGTCTAGACCACACCCTATAACAGCATTCTGGCTGTGTACTTTGAACCATTCCCTATAACAGTAGTCTACCTGTGTGCTTAGCTGTGTAGTCTGGACCACCCCCTATAACACCAGTCTGGCTGTGCAGTCTAGATCGCACCCTATTACAACAGTTTAAAGAGGCTCTGTCACCAGATTTTGCAACCCCTATCTGCTATTGCAGCAGATCAGCGATGCAATGTAGATTACAGTAACGTTTTTATTTTTAAAAAAACTAGCATTTTTGGCCAAGTTATGACCATTTTTGTATTTATGCAAATGAGGCTTGCAAAAGTACAACTGGGCGTGTTGTAAAGTAAAAGTCCAAGTGGGCGTGTATTATGTGCGTACATCGGGGCGTTTTTACTTCTTTTACTAGCTGGGCGTTCTGAAGAGAAGTATCATCCACTTCTCTTCAGAACGCCCAGCTTCTGGCAGATCACGCTGTGACGTCACTTCCCCAGGTCCTGCATCGTGTCAGACGAGCGAGGACACATCGGCACCAGAGGCTACAGTTGATTCTGCAGCAGCATCGGCGTTAGCAGGTAAGTCGATGTAGCTACTTACCTGCAAACGCTGATGCTGCTGCAGAATCAACTGTAGCCTCTGGTGCCGGTGTCCTCGCTCGTCTGACACGATGCAGGACCTGTGAGTGACGACACAGCGTGATCTCTCGAGAACACGGCTGTGTCTGCACTGCCAGAATCTGGGCGTTCTGAAGAGAAGTGGATGATACTTCTCATCAGAATGCCCAGCTAGTAAAAGTAGTAAACACGCCCCGATGTACGCACATAATACACGCCCACTTGGACTTTTACTTTTAAACACACCCACTTGGACTTTTGCAAGCCTCATTTGCATAACTACAAAAATGGTCATAACTTGGCCAAAAATGCTCGTTTTTTAAAACTAAAAACGTTACTGTAATCTACATTGCAGCGCCTATCTGCTGCAATAGCAGATAGGGGTTGCAAAATCTGGTGACAGAGCCTCTTTAAATTCAAAAGTTACAATGTAATAGGTGTACGTTTCCTTTTATTCAATTATAAATGTTCTGCCTGTGTAAACGTTTAAAACAAATTTTAATTAGCAAAATTTATCATCAAATTTATCACTTAAATAGATGGAAATGGATGGAAATAAAGTCAAGGAAAATAAAATTTAATTGTGTTATTAAATGGGAGAAGGAATTGAATAACGATTGTGTTCTTGATTGGAACATAATATTTCAAAATATTTCTAAAGTATCGATAAGCATGAACCATCAGCTTATTCAGTTCAATTTGATACATAGGCTTTACTATACGCCAGTCCTTTTGAGTAAGTTCTCGATTAATAAAGCTTCTAACTGCCCCAGATGTGGTGCAGCGGAAGCAAACTATTTGCACATGTTATGGAATTGTATTAAGATTGCTGATTACTGGGATAGAATTTTTAAAAACATTTTGGAAAAAATAGATCCAGATATAGTGTTTCAACCTCAACTGGTGTTGCTGGGTGATGATTCCAAATTAAAAATTTCTAAGGAAAAAAAATGTGGATTAATAAAACTATTATTTATTGCAAAATTACTAATAGTTAGAAAGTGGATATCTAGCTCCCCACCGGAGTTTAATGCTTGGGTAAATAATGTAAAAATTATAATGAAATATGAGAAAATCTATAATCAAGGCAAACACTGCAAAACCTATTGGGGGGAGTGGTAAGAATTTTTGTTCTTTTTGTTTTACCAAGATCGGTCTTGAGAGGGTGGGGGGTGGGAGTAGGGGGAAAATGTAAAAATGTGCATAATTGTATTTTCTTTATTCCTTACTTGTATGGAATTTTATATTGTATTGAATAAAAAAAATATAAATAATTTTTTTTTTATCACTTAAAGGACCGGCTGGTACACAGTCATCTGGAGGGAGCGGTTGCTACCACATGGCTGTCTACCAACACTGTGGGTTCATATCAGTGTGGTCGATGCAAAGCCTGTGCCTCTTTCCTTAAGAGCAAGACCTTTAAAAGTAATGTAACGGGAGATGTGTTCTACAACAGGGCATTTATCAACTGCCTTACAAAAGGGGTAGTATACCTTATTACCTGCAGCTGTGGGCTGCAATATGTGGGTAAAACGAAGAGAGAATTCAGACATAGAATTCGGAACGACATAGGTGATATTAATGGCAAAATTGACATTACAATTTCAAAGCATGTTTGGGAATGTCACTCTGGAGATTCTTCTGTCATTAAGTTTCAGGGCATGGAATGTGTCAAAGCACCAATTAGAGGAGGTGATTGGGATAAACGTATCCTACAGAAGGAGGCCCGGTGGATTTTCAGGATGCAAACTGTCAAGCCACTGGGTCTTAATGAATCGATCTCTTATGTTCCATTCCTCTAACCTTATGGGGCGCCCTGCTGTCACTGCTCCTTCCCATTTTTTGATCATTGCTTAGCGCATGGCACGTCTGGTATTTTTCCTTGTTATATGTCATCATGTTGATGGGGCTGTGCCATGCAGGCTGGTCCGGGCCGCTTTGGTCCATTTACATGATGTGTGGGATTATGGCACTCCACTTGTACTGTCTTATTTTCTACTGTGGTGATATCATGTCGGATGCTGACATTGTCTGCTGGGTCATCATTACGCATCATTTGCCTATGATACTCCGTTCACATGGCCCTTGTTGTCTAGGGGTTTTTTGGCCACCGTGTTGCGGTACTAATGCTATGTCTTTTATTCTGGCATGTGTATGTGGTTTATCTATGTGCGTCTTTTTGATCGTTCCCGTTTTTATTGTTTGTGAGTCACTCTTTGAGCCCCTTCTCTTGCTGTTGCACAGCGTTCGGTTCGGTGCGGTGTCGGTTCAGTATGTCTAGCCGCCTTTGGCTCCCCCCATGTTACCAATGATGCAGTATGCATTGATCCTATTGGCCATGTGGTTACCAGGGAGCCGGCCGATTGGATGGGCGTCGGTTTAGAAGTCTCAAGATCCTATTGGTGTGGCTCGACTTTGCTCGTGGCTGGGGAGGTGGGGTCTGGTGCATAAGACTTCAGCATTTCCCCGGCGCACATTGGGACCGATATCAGATGTCTCATGCGCGCCGAAATTTAAATGAACAGCATAATACATGCTGACCGGCTTTTCACTAATAAAGATAACTAGACAAAATATACCCCTGAGGACGCTCCCCTATGTGGTGCAGAAACGCGTTGGGAAGTGTGTCTGTTATATCTGTGGCAGGCAGATCCATTTGAATATTTGTCAGCACACGTGGCAGGATTAAATGTGCAGGGTGTATGTGACATGTCTGGCACTCGTATTTAGGTGCTAATTGCATGTCTATACTCTGCAAGCTTTCGTGTACAATCTGGATTTGCCTGCCAACGCCTGTATCTGGATTCTTTGGCATGTCTTGCCCTACATTTTTTATTGATAAATTTTGCTAATTAAAATTTGTTTTAAATGTTTACACAGGCAGAACAATTATAACCTTTTACAACAGTCTGGCTTTGTAGTATGGATTGCCCTTCTATAACATTAGTCTTGGTGTATAGCCTGGATCGCCATCTGTAATAGCAGTTGGATTGTGAACTCTTGACCAACCCCAATAACAAGCAGTCTGTTTGTGTAGTATGGACCACCCCCTATAACAGCAGTCCAGTTGTGTAGTATGGACCACCCCGTATAACAGTAGACTGGCTGTGTAGTTTGGACGTGTCCCCAAGAACTGCAGTCTGGCTGTGTACTTTGAACCACCCCCTATAACAGCAGTCTGGCTGTGTAGTCTGGAGAGTCCTCTATAATAGTTGTCTGCCTGCAGTTGTATATCTGTTACTTAACCCCTTAGTGACCACCAATACGCCTTTTTACGTTGGTCACTAAGGGGCCTTAGGCTAGGCTGACGCCTTTTCACGTTCGCCTAGTCTAAGTCCTGCACGGGTCTCCCGTGCAGGCAGGAGCCGGGGCTCTGCTGTCTGATGACTGCTGAGCTCCTGCTCCAACGCCAGCGATCGAAGTTTACCCGATAAATGCCGCCGTCAATAGCGACCGCGGCATTTAACTTTGTTTACAGAGGGAGTGCGCTCCCTCTGTCACCCATCGGTGGCCCGCGAATGCAATCGCTGGTCTCCGATGGGGTGTCATGGCAGCCGGGGGCTTGATAAAAGCCCCCAGGTCTGCCCTGGACATATGCCTGTTAGGACGCGCCGGAGGCACGTCCTAACAGATTGCCTGTCAGATTTACACTGACAGGCAATAATGCTCTGGTATACGAAGTATACCAAAGCATAATATCAGCGATCTGAAGATCGCACAGTAAAGTCCCCTAGTGGGACTAATGAAATAAATAATAAATGTGAAATAAAGATTAATAATAAAAGTTACAGTAAAAAAATAAATAAAACCATTTTTTTCCATAAAAAGTGGTTTTATTTAGTAAAAGTGTAAAAAATAAATAAAAGTACACATATATGGTATCGCCGCGACTGTAATGACACCATTAATAAAGTTAATATGTAATTTAAACCGCAAGGTGAACACCGTAAAAAAAACCCGCAAAAAACAATGGCAAAATTGCAATTTTTTTCCATTGCCCCCCAAAAAAGTCATAATAAAAATGAATCAATAAGTCCCATGCACCCCAAAACAGTACCAATCAAAACTACGTCTCGTCCCGCAGAAAACAAGCCCAAAAAATCACTACATTGATGGAAAAATAAAAAAGCTACGGCTCTTGGAAAGCAACGATGCAAAAACAAATGATTTTAGTTCAAAAGTGTTTTTATTGTGCAAAAGTCGTAAAACATAAAAAACCTCTACATATGTGGTATTGACGTAATCGTACCGACCCATAGAATAAAGGTAACATGTTATTTACGCCGCACAGTGAACGGCGTCAATTTAAAAACGCATAGAACAATGGCGGAATTTCAGTTTTTTTTATAATCCCCCCAAAAAAAGTTAATAAAAGTTAATAAAAAAATTATATGTACCCAAAAATGGTGCTATTAAAAAGTACAACTAATCCCGCAAAAAACAAGTCCTCATACAGCTATGTAGACGAAAAAATAAAAACGTTATAGCTCTTTGAATGCGACTATAGAAAAACGAATAAAATAGCTTGGTCATTAGGGCCTAAAATGGGCTGGTCACTAAGGGGTTAAAGAGGCTCTGTCACCAGATTATAAGTGCTCTATCTCCTACATAATCTGATCGTCGCTGTAATGTAGAGAACAGCAGTGGTTTTTATTTTGAAAAACGATCATTTTTGAGCAAGTTATGAGCTAGTTTAGATTTATGCTAATGACTCTCAATGGACAACTGGGCGTGTTTTTACTTTTTACCAACTGGGTGTTGTAAAGAAGTGTATGAGGCTGACCAATCAGTGACTAATCAGCGTCCTCCACTTCTCATTGTTCCAGCCCAGCATGATCCACAGCACAGTGTGATTGTGCAGTGAAAGAAGTAAACACGCCCAGTTGCTTAAAACACAATACACGCCCAGTTGGAAATAAGAGAAAACACGCCCAGTTGTCCATTAGAAAGGCTAATTAGCATAAATATAAAATTGCTCATAACAGCCAAAAATGATCGTTTTAAAAAAAAACAAAAAAAAAACCTTACTGTTATCTACATTGCAGCGCCGATCACATGCAATAGGAGATAGGGATTTGATAATCTGGTGACAGAGCCTCTTTAAGTTGCTATAGACATTTATATTCTGAACATTTTACTCATACCAGTGAAAAAATGGCATGGAAGCAGGGAGTGAACATCCTCATTTTTAGTCGAGTCACAAATTCTCAATTGCATTAAGGTCTGGACTTGGACACACAAAATTTCTTGGTACAAAAAGGCCCTATTCACACAAAAAGAAGCGACATACCCCATCTTCGGGCGTTTATGTCTCTGATCTCCCATTGACATCAATAAGAGGCAGAGAAAGCGATTTTCGCTGCGGTTTTGCCTGCGGCGCTCAATGGCTGCGTGCGAAAAACGCGGCAAACGGAACCTTTGCATACAGATAACAAATATATGTACACAATAATATGTAACTTAGTACAGAAACACTAAGGGTATGTTCACACAGAGTTTTTTGCAGGCAGAAAATGCTGGAATTTTGAGACAGATTTTGATCTGCCTGCAAAAAACTCTGTGTGAACATACCCTATGTTCACACGGAGTATTTTGGGGGAGGAATATCTGCCTCAAAGTTCCAAACGGAATTTTGAGGCAGATATTCCTCCCCCAAAATACTCCGTGTGAACAGCAATTATCGCGCCGTTTTTCGCCCGCGGCCATTGAGCGCCGCGGGCATAAAACACGCTTTCTCCTGCCTCCCATTGAAGTCAATGGGAGGTCGGAGGCGGAAGCGCCCGAAGATAGGGCATGTCGCTTCTTTTTCCCGCGAGGCAGTTTTACTGCTCGCGGGAAAAAGACGCCGACGCCTCCCATTGAAATCAATGGGAGGCGTTCTCGGGCCGTTTCTGCCGAGTTTTGCGACGCGGTTTCCGCGTCAAAAAACTCGGCAAAAGACCCCGTGTGAACATAGCATTAGTGTTTCTGTACTAAGTTACATATTATTGTGTACATATATTTGTTATCTGTATGCAGAGGTTCCAGTAAAATAATATAAATATTAACAATATAGACAGTTACAGTAAATGCAAGAAGAAAGCTAGGGAATTTTTATATACTTGCTAGTAGAGCTATAAATATTTCCAGCAGTTGGGTAAAAACATTTGTTAAAATGAAAACATTTTTAAGGCTGAGGTTATCGCAGTAGCTGAAAAAAGGAAAAAGTCAGACAGTCCAGGCAGTTATTTTCTCATGAAGAAAACTAGAGTAAGATCCATTGCCAAGTTCTTTTTTAACTTCACAAACCCAGTAACAGGGAATGACGTCCAAATGAAGCATTTATTTTAGATTCTCATAATATGTCTTTATTGACCCTATCTTTTATGTAAATCTATTCATGGTTTATCATCTATCTGTCTAGCTAGTATTTTTTTAACACCATTTAACAACATTTCAGACAGGTTTTAAATGGTTTTAGTCATTAAAGAGGCTCTGTCACCAGATTTTGCAGCCCCTATCTGCTATTGCAGCAGATCGGCGCTGCAATGTAGATTACAGTAACGTTTTTATTTTTAAAAAACGAGCATTTTTGGCCAAGTTATGACCATTTTTGTAGTTATGCAAATGAGGCTTGCAAAAGTCCAAGTGGGTGTGTTTAAAAGTAAGGGTATGTGCACACACACTAATTACGTCCGTAATTGACGGACGTAATTCGGCCGCAAGTAGTGGACCGAACACAGTGCAGGGAGCCGGGCTCCTAGCATCATACTTATGTACGATGCTAGGAGTCCCTGCCTCGCTGCAGGACAACTGTCCCGTAGTGTAATCATGTTTACAGTACGGGACAGTTGTCCTGCAGCGAGGCAGGGACTTCTAGCATCGTACATAAGTATGATGCTAGGAGCCCGGCTCCTTGCACTGTGTTCGGTCCGGGACTTGCGGCCGAAATACGTCCGTAAATTACGGACGTAATTAGTGTGTGTGCACATACCCTAAAAGTCCAAGTGGGCGTGTATTCTGCTGCTGCAGAATCAACTGTAGCCTCTGGTGCCGATGTGTCCTCGCTCGTCTGACACGATGCAGGACCTGTGAGTGACGTCACAGCGTGATCTCTGGAGAACACGCTGTGTCTGCACTGCCAGAAGCTGGGCGTTCTGAAGAGAAGTGGATGATACTTCTCTTCAGAGCGCCCAGCTAGTAAAAGTAGTAAAAACGCCCCGATGTACGCACATAATACACGCCCACTTGGACTTTTACTTTTAAACACACCCACTTGGACTTTTGCAAGCTTCATTTGCATAACTACGAAAATGGTCATAACTTGGCCAAAAATGCTTGTTTTTTAAAAATAAAAACGTTAATGTAATCTACATTGCAGCGCCGATCTGCTGCAATAGCACATAGGGGTTGCAAAATCTGGTGACAGAGCCTCTTTAACAGTATGTTTAACATTGAAGTACAATGCTTGTAAAAAAGTCAAGGGATTCGTATTTAGCACCATGAAGACCTTGTCCTCATTTAGGAAATTCAAATCTCGTAAACAAATATAAACATTCTTAGTTTAGTTTAAAAATCACACAGTTCCCTAATTCAATAAAGAGTGCCTAATACGTTTCTACAAATACTATTCGCTTATGGTGCCTAAGCTCTGTCCCACTCTGACCTACCAGGCCCTGGCATATGACTTAGCACCCCTAAATTTACTTCAACCCAGCTCAGAACTAGAACTAATACAAAATGTTTTGGCTATTCATGAAGTACTATGTAAGGCCCCATTCACACGAACGTGCTATTGCGGCCGCAGTTCCCCCGAAAATCCACGGGAGAATTGCGGCCCCATTCATACCTATGGGCCCATGGACACGACGGTGGTTTCCACGTCCAGGAGCCTGGACCGCAGAAAGAACAGACATGTCTTATTACGGCCGTTTTCTGCAGTCCAGTCTCATAGGAAATAAGGCACGCGGCCATGTGCACAGCCCGCGATTTGCAGGCGGCTCGCGGGTGTCCCGAAAATCACAACCGTGCACATGGCTACGGTCGTGTGCATGAGGCCTTAGTTCTTTGTGATAAAATGCTACACTTAGAAACCAATATTTATACAGATGATACACCTGCCAAATTCTCTCCTACCTTAATAGCGTAGCGTGCCACAGCATTTTACGCTATTTGTGTAGTGCAGCCGTTTTCATTCAAAGTGAATGAGAGGCGCGCTACGCAAATAGCGCAGGATTGCTACGTTACTGCTGTAGTCAGTCAAGTTGGCAACTGCTAAATCTGTACGTCTTGTGTGAGTTAAAGTGTCAGCTATGCGAGGAAGTGTAAACCCTTGTATGTATAAACATGTTTATGACATAGGATTTTTTTGTTAACTAAATCTGTTACATTACTTCAACTGATATTTAGATTTGTTTTTAGATGCACAATGTATAATAACACAAACACATGGCAAAGACCAACTGCCAAGGAAAACAGGGCCTCTGACCAAACATTTTATTCCACTGAAATAACACTTTGCCTCTGGCAATAAAAACAGACATTGAGAAAGCATTTCCCCTTCTCTCCCTTTGTGTTGTGTGAAACAAAATGACTGTGATGAAAAGAATGTAAGAACCTCATGAAAAAGGTTTCTTTTGAGAAAACCACAAGAACTGTGGTTTACTTGACTTCTAAGTATCACTAATGAAAAACAGTTTTGTGTTACATATCAAGACAAGACGGACCATCTAACGTGATGTTATTCAATAAAAAGAGCTTTTTAAAAAAAAACTTTGAAATATTTAATGGTGTGAAAAACCTTCGATTTTTGTGATTTAGAATATCTCAGAATTCAGCATGGTATTTTAAGATAAAATAGAATATCCTCATATTAATCATTCACATATTCTTCAAGTTAACTTTGTGTGGCTAGAGAAATAATAAAGGCTTGATACATTGTTTGAGTGAAATATTGCTTTTTAAGTATGGGTCAAATAACCATGCCAACGCCATGGAATGAATCAGAAGCTAATATACCAATATACCTGATACCAATGATAACAATCATCTTTCCATACAAGATGCCCCCTGCCATTATATGTCCAATTGTTAACATAATAACATATAGTGATCTATTAGTATATGTTGTTACTTAGCTTAAAGACAGAACCGATTCTATGAAGCGAATGCACTTATATATGTTAGGTTCTGTTCACATTTGCATCAGTGCCACAGTGATTCTCGCTGTGATTCAGTGAGACTCGAGCGAAGGAGACAAAGGATCGTTTAGGTGACCAGGTAACAGGGAAATTTGTCTCTTGAAATCAAATATGTCTGACAGACATTAAGGGCGATTATCATGTAAATATTGTAAGATTGCGTAAAAGTTTGCATTCATTGGTTTGCGTAAACATGTTCGGCGATTTCACAATTATTGATAAATTGCTCACTTGTCAATGATCGATTATGATGACCCATAAATTATTGTTTGTCACCATTCTATCTCCTCGTGTAAACAGGCATCTAGTAGTCATTATCAGATGAGACAGGATGAAAGGAGGAATGACAAGAAATCTCAACGTGATAGAATTTATAAAAAACATACGATTATTATTACATATAAATGCATGTTTTTCGAATGTTAACGCCTCATTACATCGTTGATCGGCGCTCGTTTTTACTAATTTATCTTCATGTGTAGCAGGATCCGTAGCTTTTTCTTGAGTCAGACAATGAAAGTTTAAACACAAACATCTGAGTATACAAGAGAAATACTCCCTACAGCTACTACCCGTAAAGAGCTAAGTACATTTTTAGCTGGAGGTATAATTTACTGACTAGCCGAAAACTGACAGCTAGACAATGTTACTGTCAGGCTGCTTTGGAATGCCAAGTATATTGAGTCATCAGTGTTTCATTTTGTGTTTGGAGGACCCATGCTCAGTAGAGGTGGTGGAAGGACCACTATTTTTGAACTGGAACGTGCAATTTGTGCTCATCATAATATTAATTTTAACTTTTTGTGGTTATCTAAATGAATTCATTAAAAACCACAGTAGTTTCAACATATGAATTAATGATTTCCAAATCCGCATATTAGACATGGTACAAAATCTACAGTAACTACGAAAGTGAACTGTGCACTGAATGCAAAACTTGCTTCTTATTTCCAACTTTTGAGCATCTGTTTGAATGTTTTAGTGAGTTCCCATCCATTACTGGAACTAGCACGTAAGAAACCAATGGGTTGTGGGCAAATTCCAAGTTAGTAATCCGTGTGAATAGAGCAGAGCTGTTCATCCAAAGTGGTTTAATTTTTGACATTGCTACTAGATAAGCAAAATAAAATATCTGCTTTTTTGCCAACAAATAGGAAATATTACAGGAAAATAAGAGAGAGATTTGGATAGATTTAACAGCCATCTGTACACTAGATAATAAAAATCCCATCTAATAAGTAAAACATTCTGAATTGGCTTTAAATTTAGTGAATTTTCTCTGATCCAGGAGACATTTGTTAAGAAAATCATTAGAGACCTGGGTATTTATATTCCTGCAGCGTATCCTCGCCATTGGTTTATTCAAACGCATACTAAATGCAAGCTAATCTTTTCTCACTCTTTTGGGATCATAAATCTTACTGCAATCACTGTCGTGTAAGTGAAATTATTCATACTGGTGTTATGTCGATTTTCTTAATGTCAGATATACATTGCCAAGTGACATTACAAGTTGCCATAGACTTTCTTTACCAACTGTTAGGGTATGTTCACACGGCCTATTTACGGACGTAATTCGGGCGTTTTTGCCCCGAATTACGTCCGAAAATAGCGCCTCAATAGCGCTGACAAACATCTGCCCATTGAAAGCAATGGGCAGACGTTTGTCTGTTCACACGAAGCGTAATTTACACGCCGCTGTCAAAAGACGGCGCGTAAATAGACACCCGCGCCAAAGAAGTGACCTGTCACTTCTTTGGCCGTAATTGGAGCCGTTATTCATTGACTCCAATGAATAGCAGCGCTAATTACGGCCGTAATGGACGCTGCGTTCAAGCGCCTGCACATGCCGTTACGGCTGAAATTACGGGGATGTTTTCAGGCTGAAACATCCCCGTAATTTCAGCCGTTACGGACGCCCTCGTGTGAACATACCCTAATAATCCAACCTGCATTAAAGGAATTTCTTACTTCAGTAGATCAGAAGATTCCATTGATGGACGTCTGGGAGATTGACTCTCCGTGAGGCCATGTATCAAAGATTCATGGCACTCAGCACATGACTCTTCTGGTTGGCTCTGATTTACAGATTTTCATAAGTCAAAATGGCCGCCCACAAAAACTGAATAAGGGCACTTTGAGGGTATGTTCACACGCTGAGAGGCAGTTACGTGTGAAAAGACAGACTGTTAACAGCTGCCTCGTTTCACACGTAAAAGCTCCTCCTCGTAATTTACGAGGCGTCTGAGACGCTCGTAAACCTTGAGCCGTGCTTCATTGATTTCAATGAAGAACGGCTCAAATTACGTGGCAAAGAAGTGCCCTGCACTTCTTTGCCGAGGCAGTAAATTTACGCGTCGTCGTTTGACAGCTGTCAAACGACGACGCGTAAATAACAGGTCGTCTGCACAGTACGTCGGCAAACCCATTCAAATGAATGGGCAGATGTTTGCCGACGTATTGCAGCCCTATTTTCAGACGTAAAACGAGGCATAATACGCCTCGTATACGTCTGAAATTTGGCCGTGTGAACATACCCTAAGGGTATGTTCACACGCTTAACCAAAAACGTCTGAAAATACGGAGCTGTTTTCAGAGAAAACAGCCTCTGATTTTCAGGCGTTTTTGAAGCTGAAAATAAAGCTTCTTTTAATTTGGAGCTTCTTTTGAGTCGGTTTTTGATGCATTTTTCATAGTGCAAAAAAACACCTCAAGAAGTGACATGCTACTTCTTTTTACGGAGCGTCTTTTTATGCTCTGTTTTTAAAAAAAAAAAAAGATGTCCCGTATGAACTAAATGCTGTTTTTCCCATTGATTTCAATGGGCAGATGTTTGTAGGCGTTCAGCTTCAGTTTTTTCAGGCGTTTTTCGAGGCGTAAATGCCCCAAAATACGCTTTAAAACACTGCGTGTGAATATACCCGTAGGCTGGGTTCACACGACCTATTTTCAGACGTATACGAGGCGTATTATGCCTCGTTTTACGTCTGAAAATAGGGCTACAATACGTCGGCAAACATCTGCCCATTCATTTGAATGGGTTTGCCGACGTACTGTGCAGATGACCTGTAATTTACGCGTCGTCGTTTGACAGCTGTCAAACGACGACGCGTAAAATGACTGCCTCGTCAAAGAAGTGCAGGACACTTCTTTGGACGTTTTTGGAGCTGTTTTCTCATAGACTCCAATGAAAACAGCTCCCAAAACGGACGTAAAAAATGCCGCGAAAAACGCAGCGAAAAATGCGAGTTGCTCAAAAAACGTCTGAAAATCAGGGGCTGTTTTCCCTTGAAAACAGCTCCATATTTTCAGACGTTTTTGGTCACTACGTGTGCACATACCCTAAGGCTGGGTTCACACGACCTATTTTCAGACGTAAACGAGGCATTTTATGCCTCGTTTTACGTCTGAAAATAGGGCTACAATACGTCGGCAAACATCTGCCCATTCATCTGAATGGGTTTGCCGACGTACTGTGTAGACAACCTGTCATTTACGCGTCGTTTGACAGCTGTCAAACGACGACGCGTAAAAATACAGCCTCGTCAAAAGAAGTGCAGGACACTTCTTTCAGACGTAATTTGAGCCGTTCTTCATTGAACTCAATGAAGCACATCTCAAAATTTATGGCTGTCAGAGAAGCCTCGCAAAATGCGAGGAGGAGCATTTACGTCTGAAACGAGGCAGCTGTTTACTCCTGAAAACAGTCTGTCTTTTCAGACGTAAAAGCCTGCTACCGTGTGCACATACCCTTAGGGTATGTGCACACGTAATGACCAAAAACTTCTGAAAATACGGAGCTGTTTTCAAGGGAAAACAGCACCTGATTTTCAGACGTTTTTTGAGCAACTAGCGTTTTTCGCAGCGTTTTTTACGTCCGTTTTTGGAGCTGTTTTCATTGGAGTCTATGAGAAAACGGCTCCAAAAACGTCCAAAGAAGTGTCCTGCACTTCTTTGACGAGGCAGTCATGTCTGAGATGGATTACAATGATCCAAAGAGCCCTAAGGGTATGTGCACACGGTAGCAGGCTTTTACGGCTGAAATGACAGACTGTTTTCAGGAGAAAACAGCTGCCTCGTTTCAGCCGTAAATGCTCCTCCTCACATTTTGCGCTTCTCTGACAGCCGTAAATTTTGAGCTGTGCTTCATTGAGTTGAATGAAGTACGGCTCAAATTACGTCTGAAAGAAGTGTCCTGCACTTCTTTTGACGAGGCTGTATTTTTACGCGTCGTCGTTTGACAGCTGTCAAACGACGACGCGTAAATTACAGGTCGTTGGCACAGTACGTCGGCAAACCCATTCAAATGAATGGGCAGATGTTTGCCGACGTATTGGAGCCGTATTTTCAGACGTAAAACGAGGCATATAATACACCTCGTTTACGTCTGAAAATAGGTAGTGTGAACCCAGCCTAAACCTAAAAATGATTGATAAAAGTACAGAAGGAAAACATGCACACAGTGTTTGTAAGTCAGCAGGATTTTCTACACCTCCTAAAACAGCTTTTAGGCTGAGTTCACACGTTGCAGATTTGTCGCAGATTTTGTTGCGGTCAAATCCGCGACGTGTGAACTCAGCCTTATAGAATATAGAGAACACAGGTATTTATCTGCTTATGATCCTTTCCATTTTTGTCTGGCAGATAACTAAGTGGGCGGAGCTTAGTGTTCCTGGTCACCTATTACAGGCAGAGCCCATGTTTTGTCTTCAGTGCCTGTGCCACCGCTCATTAGTGCAGCACCGGCCGCATCACCTTATGCTGACCGCGTGCACACACTTATTGTCAGGAGCGCGGCAATTGCTGTATTACACAGCCGCATCCCCGCTCTAATGGCGGAGATCAGGGAAACCTCTGATCTCCACCGGTATTCCCCTGAATGCTGAGATCAAACCTGACCGCAGCATTCAAGGGTAAAATGCGAAGGGGGGAATCCCTGTGACACGACTGAGGGACATACCATATATGGGCAGACAGACCAGGGTCCATTGAAGGACCCCAGGTCTGTCTGACCATATTTCCTGTTGTTAGGGCATACTTAGGTATGTCCTAACAACTGCCTGTGTACTATCAGTTCACAGGATAATATAATATAGATATATGCCAGTACATTAATGGGGTATTCCGGTTACAACAAGTTACCCCCTATTCGTAGGGTAGAGGGTAACTTGCTGATCGGTTGGTGTCTCACAGCTGGGACCCCACAGTTTAAGAGAACAGGGGTCCCGTACCCCTTGTTTGAACCGATCGGCAGGTCGCTCATGCGCACTGCCGTTCCATTCACTCTCTATGCCGAATGCTGTACTCGCCTATCTCCGGCGCACCCATAGAGAATGAAGCGGCAGTACACATAAGCGACCTGCCGCTCTGTTCAAACGATGGGTACGGGATCACCGTTCTCGTAAACATTGGGGGTCCCAGCTGTCAGACACTCACCGATCAGCAAGTTACCCCTTACCCTACAGATAGGGGGTAACTTGTTGTAACTGGAACACCCCTTTAAAGTTTAAAAATAAAAAAGTAAAAATAAAGTAATGTTAAATTAAAAAAATTTTTTTAAAAATACACACACCCATTTTTACAACAAACCATAAAATAAAATTTTCAATACATAAAATATACACACATTCGGTATCGTTGCGACCGTAATAACCTGCACAACAAATTTATAGTGTCATTTATGATGTGTACAGTATAAAAAAGTCAAATAAAAACTGCTTTCTTTTACTTATTAATGTGAGGCACGAAGTGTTATGAATTTTATACCTCCATGTGCCTCTCATTAATAATAATTAACCCCATCATGTACCTCACACATTAACCCAATGTTGTACATTATGACTGAGAAACATGATGGGGTTAATTACTCACATCAGAAAATGGTAGAGCTTTTTTATTATTGTTGGCAAAGTATCGTTTTGGTATCGAGATTCGCAATACTACACAAAGTATCGGTGTGGAACTCCAAATTCTGGTATCGAGACATGTAATGTACTGTCTTCAATTGTATCCGCGTCCTTAGGCCTTATTCACAGGAGCGTGTGCGTATTACGCGCGCAAAAAAACGCGCTGAAGGAGTCCCCGCACAAGGTTTATAGTGGCACACGCACCCGAGACGCTCCAAAATTCTTGCGCATCTCCGGTGATCCTGTGTCACTTACAAGGCTTAGTAAATTAAGCAGTGACAGCTCTAAGCTGTCATTGGTTAGTTTACATCACATGGTGACCGGTTACCTAAGTTCATTGGCGTATTTTTAAAAGTATGACAATGAACTGAGGTAACCTGGGACCACGTGATGTAAATGAAACAATAACAGCTAAGAGCTGTCACTGTTTAGTTAACTGTCACAGATCCAGGAAAGAAAGTATGATAATGGTTTTGTTTTTTTTACTTATTAATGTTGCTAAAGTTACTAAAGTATTTTAAATTTTTTTCTACAGGTACGGTCATTGGACTATGTCGGATTCGAGAACTACAACCTGCCCTGTAAAAAAACACACTAAAAAAAAACAACCGGCCATGTAAAAAAACACACTAAAAAAAAACAACCGGCCATGTAAAAAAACACACAAAAAAAAAACAACCGGCCATGTAAAAAAACACAAAAAAAACACATTAGTAACACTAATAACTAAAAAAGCAAAACCATTATAATACTTCCCTTCCTGGGTCTGTGACAGCTCTAAGGTGCCATTGGTTAGTGTACATCACGTGGTCCCAGGTTACCTCCCTTTCATTGGTCTACTTTTACAAGTTGACAATGTACTGAGGTAACCGGCAGGGCGTTTTTTTCCCCAGTCGGAAAGGGCGGCTGCTGCAGGAGTGTTTTTCTTTCTAAAAAAATAATAAACTGTGACCTGATTAATAATAGGGGAAATGAGCCCCAGTGTTCATGTGGGGGGCAGGGGAGCGAATGTTAATGGTGTAGCACTGAGCAATTATTTTAGGGTATGTCCACATGTAGCGTAAACACTGAGGATTTTACGCAAGGGATTTCATTACGAATAATCCGCAGCGTAATACAGTAGCGGTAGAGTGGATGATATTTGAACAAATCTCATCCACACGCTGCGTAAATAACGCACCGAAAAACTGTTCATAAATTGACCTGCGGTGCGTTTTCTTAATCCGCAGCATGTCAATATATGTTGTGGAATCGCTGTTTATTTGTTGCAGGTTTTCCCTATTGAATTCATTGGGGAGGTAAAACCCGCAACAATTAGCAATTGTTGCGATTTTTGCGGTGGAAAAGCTGCGTTATTGGGGGACGTCAGCCCTAAAAGTACCTAGGGCAGCACAAACTCTAAATACGGCCCTGCTAGTAACCCTTTGCCTGTATGAGAATCTAAATATAATACACTTAATACTGGTATTTTATTATAATCGAAATTTTGTAAACTCACTCTAAACTGTCAATCTGATAGTGGGATGTCTGATCACTGGGACTCCCCTGGATCCTGAGTGGGAATTACAGAGAATCTAAAAAATTGTTGCCGTTTTTTGGAATGCCCATTAATTTTATGGAGAAAAGACAATACATGTGTAGCCTACTCTCAGTCAGACTATTCTTGTCCTGTTCTCGGGATTAGTGGGGGTCTCAGGGGTCAGACCACTACGATTAATGTTTTATTATATACCCTATAAATAGGTCATTACACATTATGGTGAATAAACGCCTTTGCAGTAACCGAAATGTCATCGGAGGGCAATTTAATTGTTGACCCCGACCTTTCAGATTATGTTGTGGTAATACTCTCCAATCCCTATAATATGAAGGCATGGTTTCCATATCTTGCACTGATGATTGTTTACATGTCTGTAACAAATATATATGTTTGAATAAATGGTTTAGTAATTGGGACGACCCAATATTCCTTATACTAAATGTCACCAGATAAACATGAAGTAGTCTAAAAATAAATGGTAATCTCCAGTTACCAGAACCTGGACAAAGCTACATTCTAAAGATAAGGAAAAAAGATATAATATGTTAGATATGAACATTATCTTACATGGGACTGAGCCAATCGATTTTTCATAAAAAAAAAAAAAAAGAATTGAAAACACATTAAGTTGCTTATCAGTTTGTCTTAACTTGAGTGGTTCTTAATTTCCACTTACACAGATAACCCTGCGCCTGTTGTTTCTTCTAATAAGTAGTTTTTCCTGTTATCAATTCAAGGCCTGGTCAATCCCCTTTCTAAAGGGCTGACAGAGAGAAAGGTTTCAACACATCTGCCTTTTCATGGTCACAACTAATTAATCATCATGTAAGCGGCCGTGCAAACATAATATATTGTCCTATTACCATCTGAGAACTAAATATATTCTGGTGAAGTTTTCCCGAGCAGTCAAGAGGTAAAGGAAGCAATTTATTGGCCCTTTGTAATTGAAAGGGCAGACAAGTTAAATCCTTTAAAGGCCTTTCCAAATTGTGATTTTGTAACAAATGTAGATGTTCTGAACGTGTTATCAAATGCTGCTGCCCAGTAATAATATGCCGTTACTCATCAGAATGGCAGCTCAACTACTACCTTCTCTCACATGTGCATTTTATTGTAAAATACGTCATATTTACATCAATGTAAGGGTAAACTTCATATTAATAATATTTAACAACGTCATTTTATTTATAGATATATGTATATATATATATATATATATATATATATATATATATATAGGTTATTTATCTCGTCTCAACAACTCCTTTCCATATAGAAGAAAAAGGCGACCTGTCATCTACCCATAAAAACTGCAGTTGACATCTCAGTTAGATTGTAGGCGCCTCACAGATTTTGGTGCTTTTTATTTTTTCGGGAGTTTACCAAGAGGCCTACAGCAACATTAAAGGAGCTGCAGGATTTTCTGGCAGGTGCTGGTTGCGTAGTGCATGTGACAACAATCTCCCATATTCTTCATATGTCTGCGCTGTGGGGTAGGGTGGCAAGACGGAAGCCTTTTCTAACAAAAAAAAACATCCAAGCCCGGCTATGTTTTGCAAAGACCTACATCAAGTCTGCCAAAAGAATGTGGAAAAACGTGTTCTGGTCTGATGAGACCAAGGCTGAACTTTTTGGCCATAATTCCAAAAGGTATGTTTGGCGCAAGGCCAACACTGCACATCACCAAAAGAACACCATACCCACAGTGAAGCATGGTGGAGGCAACATTATGTTTGGGGCTGTTTTTCTGCATCTGGAACTGGGGCTTTAGTCAAGGTGGAGGGAATGATGAACCGTTCCAAAGATCAGGCAATATTGGCACAAAACCTGCAGGCCTCTGCTAAAAAGCTGAAGATGAAGAGGAATTTCACCTTTCAGCACGACAACGACCCAAAGCATACCTCCAAATCAACAAAAGAATTGCTTCACCAGATGAAGTTCAAAGTTTTGGAATGGCCCAGCCAGAGCCCAGGACTTAATCCCATTGAAAATCTGTCGGGTGACCTGAAGAGGACTGTACACAGGAGATGCCCTCGCAATCTGACAGATTTGGAGCGCTTTTGCAAGGAACGGTGGGCAACAATTGCCAAGTCAAGATGTGCCATGCTGATAGACTTCTACCCAAAAAGACTGAATGCTGTTATAAAGTCAAAGCGTAATTCAACAAAGTGTTAGTTTAAGGGTGTGCATATTTAAGCAACTACATTATTTTTGTTCTTTATTTTTATTTTTCCACCCTAAAAGAGTTCGGTTTGTTTTTCAATACAATTGTACAAATTATGGTTCACATTAAGGCTATGTTCAGACGGAGTATTTTGCAGGCGGAATTTCTGCCTCAAAATTCCGTTTGGAAGTTTGAGGCAGATTTTCCTCTCCCTGCACACCGATTTTCGCTGCTTTTTTCACCCGCGGCCGTTGAGTGCCGCGGGCATAAAACGCAGCGAAATACGCTTTCTCTGCCTCCCATTGAAGTCAATGGGAGGGCAGAGGTGGAAACTCCCGAAGATAGGGCATGTTGCTTCTTTCTCCCGCGAGGCGGTTTTACCGCTCGCGGGAGAAAACCGCCCCCACCTCCCATTGAAGTCAACAGGAGGCATTTTCGGGCCGTGCGGTTTCTGCGTCTTAAAACTCGTCAAAAAACTCTGTGTGAACTTAGCCTGGTGGAAAAAGTCCTGAAATTATTCATCTTAAACTGATTTTGTAACATGACAAAAACCTGGCATTTTAACAGGGGTGTGTAGACTTTTTATATCCACTGTATAATACAATGCTACATGGATTTTAAAAAAAACACAATAAAGCTATTATTATTGTAGAACATGAAAGTGCGAGTGAATGCCGCTTACAGCATCTGTTTCTATAGTTATTATGTCGTCCCTTACAAGAGATTAGGTGAACAAGAATATTATAGAATTGTGACTGTGATATCCCCCTTTTTAATGGCCACACATAATCTGTAAACAATACCCTTACAAAGAACTATAGCAAATTTGCCCCAGGCAAAGCTATTTCATACAACTAAACCAATTAATTATTTTTCTTTGATACAAAAATGATCACACAGAGATTAGCGTTTTTGGATTGCTTTTTAATGAGTAATTTTGTGCTGAAAGCCTGGAAATCCAGCATATCTACCACTGTTTAGTCTGAGAGTTTACTTCTAAAACTGGATATGACAAAGTAAATAATGTTAGTCTGAAAAAAGTCACCTGTTAAATGTGCTCCATTTCCTTTTTCATTACTTCTACAGGGTGAAATGTAATAAAATAGGGACAGTTTCATGAGAAAAGTATGGCACGCCTGACCTTGCAGGGAAGTAAATAAACACAGCGCATACAGGATGTAGTATACGAGCCGTATTTTACTACTTCCTCTCACCTCATCACTCATATCCTTCCACGTAGCAAAAATACCGTGCTGAAAAAACGACTGAACTGATAAATGATAAATTTCTAGTTTGGTTCATTATTGTATTAACAATGAAAAAGTTACAGCTACTTTAATTTCCTATACAGATGTAATGCTACAATCTGGATTCTGTCAGCCTAAATGAATAAACAAGCATTTATCCAGTAAAGATAATGTAGCATATATTACATACAGTACATATAAGATATAAAAGAGTAAGTAACAACACAAAGTGATGCAAGAAATGTTGGATACTCCACATAGACACATCTTCATCATTGTTGAATACGTGTAAGTAAAGCAGACATAACAAGAAATGATAAATGTGTCAGAGCAGAGACACACCAAGCCCCCCATGCATTGTGACATTTTTAGGGACACCCTTTATTTTTAAATATTATATTTTTATATGGAATTAAAGTGTTTACCAAATATTTCCAATGCGGTAGTGATGGGGATTTGGCCCCATCAAACACATTGTTATGGCCTTATGATCTAGAAATAGTATATCACAAAGAAAGATTTGGTTGATGCCACTGCCTCTCATGAAGGAGCCCATAGAGACATACCTCAGAATTTAGGGCTACAGGCTTTGTAACAATTTCCCTCAGAAGTCCTGTGACATCAGTCCAGAAAGAATAAATATATGTGCAACTCCATATAAGATGAACAAAGTCCACCTGGTCCACAGGACATCTGAAGAAACGTGGATGTGACGCTATATTCATACAATCACTTTAATGGATTACATGTAGTCAAATATGAATATGACATTCCAAAATTTCAGTCCAGTCGAAATCTGTAATATTAGGAAGGAGGAGCCTCCACTTCCACAGCAAATTACTTAGATGCAATTCTTGCCCCCAATAAGTAAGTATAAAGGGTAGATACGATACCTTATGGACCCTATTGCATATAATTTAACAGCCTTTATTAAATGCTGACAGCTGATTGGCCTGTTAGACCGGCCTTACATTCAACGCAGATAAATAATGAATGTGAAACATCAAAGACCTCTTTGAACAAGTCTACAAGCCCCACACCTTAGCCTTGTTCATAGGCAAACACATTTTTACACCTAATAAAAAAAAAAGCCCTACTGGATACTAAGATGTAGGAGACATCAATTTATTGAAGATTCTTCAAGAATATATTAAGATACCATTTCTTCTAACACATAAAACAATGACAGGTGTTCTTCAAAAAACTATATGTATAGGTTATGGGAAAATTAAAGAATGATATATGTATTTTAATTTCTGGAACATATGGGATTTAAAATGAAAATAAATCTTGTCTTGTGAAATGTGAAAGCAGATGGCACAGGAAAATCCACAGAACAATAAAAAAATAGTTTTGGACAAGACTTTGCATATATATAAGAAAATCAGTAAATCGAATGTTTGCCATTTTCTCATCTATGTGTGAATTGTATACACTTAAAGGGATTTTGCCATAACCATTATTTATCACCTATCCACAGGATAAATTATAAATATATGATCGGTGGAGGTCTGACCACTGGGTCCCCCACCGATCATGGGAATGGACTTACCTTGCTGTTCCTGGAAGCCTCATAGGAATAGAGCGTTAGAGCACATGCTCGACCACCGCATTATTCATTTCTATAAGGCTGCCGCTTCGCTATCTTTGGCAGCCCTATAGAAATGAAAGGCACGGTGACCGAGCATGTGCTCTAACGCTCTATTCCTATGAGGCTTCCAGGAACAGCAAGGTACGCCCGTTTTTGTGATCGGTGGGGGTCACAGCGGTCGGACCCCCACTAATCAGATATTTATCACTTGTATTGTGGATAGGTGATTTATATTAATTATGGGAAAACGTTAAGGCCACTTTCAAACGGCAGTATTTTGGTCAGTATTTAGAAGCCAAAACCAAAAGTGGGTCAAAACACGGAAGAGGTGCAAAAATTTTCATTATACATTTTCTGTTTATTTTCTATTCCTGGTTTTAGCTTACAAATAGTGATACAAAATACAGACCAGAATACTGCATTGTGAAAGTGACCTAATACTAAATGGTGGATATCAAGGATTTGAGATTTTGTCTCGGGTCTTGTTACTTGTTTCATTTAATACAACCAACTAAACTGATGTCTAAACATTAAACTGTGTTCATAGGGGAAATAATAAATGAAAACAATGAAAATAATTCTGCAATCTTCATAAAAATAAATTCAGATAAGCCTGTCTTTCCTCATTACTAATAAGCCTGGTTTCAGACAAGAGTGATACAAGTGCATATTTTCTCCCATAATATAGCTACAAATTCCAGCCCCGTCGCGGGTATAATGACCTGAAATAACTACAATCTAGGTCTCTATGATGCTGGTAATTTGGGTCATTAGACAAGTTGTCAGCCCAAGATTTGTGGCCATAATACGGATGTTAAAAAGTGGCCACAGTACGGCTATCTGGATGAGACCAGGCCAATCTTAGGCCTTGTTCACACAGTGTAGTTTTGAGACATCAAAATACTGTGCTATGTTAACACAGCCATAATAACATTAGCGCATCCCATTATCTTGAATAAAAGTTTATATTGTAAGCTATGGACAGCCCTATTAGCCATAGTGGAGAGCTGCTGTAAGGGTATGTTCACATGGAGTTTTTTGCAGGCTGAAAATTCTGCCTCAAAATTCCATCTGGAATTTTGAGGCAGATTTTGACCTGCCTGCACGGCGTTTGTCGCGTTTTTCGCCCACGTCTATTGAGCACCGCGGGCAAAAACACAGTGAAAAACGCTTTCTCTACCTCCTATTGATGTCAATGGGAGGTCAGAGACATAAGCACCCAAAGATAGGGCATATCGCTTCTTTTTCACGCGAGCCAGATTTTACTGCTCGCGGGAAAAATACGCCTTTGCCTCCCATTGAAATCAATGGGAGGCGTTTTCAGACTTTTTTTTTTCGCGTTTTCCAACGCGGTTTCCGCTTCAAAAAACGTGTAAAAAAACTCTGTGTGAACAGTGCCTAAAGGTCCGGCGGAGTCAGCATGGCCATGTATTATATGGTTTCCCATTTATTTGAAAGGGTGCCATGTAATACTACTATTGTCTGTGGTTTCAGCAACCAGACCAGTGTCAGAAAAAATACATATGTCCATTAAGTTTAACCAAGTCAGCAGGTTCACTCTCGCAAGAAGGTACCAACACTTCAATGCATAAGTATTTCTGACCTCCCAGTAAGTTTGGAGCACAAAGCCTTTAATCTGGGTCACAGGCCCTAGGCATAATGGTATGTTCACACGCTTACTAAAAAACTTCTGAAAATATGGAGCTTTAAAGTTTTTTAATTAACTCGTGTTTTTCGCTGCGTTTTTACGGCCGTTTTTGGAGCTGTTTTTCTATGGAGTCAATGAAAAACGGCTCCAAAAACGGCTCAAGAAGTGACAGGCACTTCTTTTTCGCGGCTGTTTTTTTACAAGGTCGGTTTCCCCATTGAAATCAATGGGCAGATGTTTGGAGGCATTCTGCTTCTGATTTTTTCGCCCGTTTTTGCCCGAAAAACAGCCGAAAATAAGCCGTGTGAACATACCCTTATAATGCTACTGACATCAACTACAATATTCCCTAGTAAAATCATTTCCAATTTGATCTTTTTTTCTGAAGGGCAGCTCTTAAACAAAACTGTTTATTTTCTCCTCTGAGAAACTCCTTAGGGCTCATTCAGACGAACGTGAATAATGTCCGTGTGCTTTGCATGGAAATCACGCGCAGCACACGGACCCATTGATTTGAATTGAAACCCATCAATTCAATTGAAAAAAAGAAATAAAAAAAAAGATGTGCTTTGCGAGTGCGTGAATTTACGCATGCCACTCGCAAAGCACACTGATGCATAACGCAACACACACGGACCAGATTCACACGCGTTTTTCACACACGTGAATCTGATACGCTCGTGTGAATGTAGCCTTAGGTTCTTGTAGCCGAGAGGCAGATAGCAAGATAACACATTATATCAACTTTGCTGCATTGACAAAGTCGTCTCCTCCTCTGTTTACTCTGCCGACCTAACCTCTGTTATCCGAGTCCTATTCATTCCAAACTGTCTTTTCTATGTTAATGTATTACTGTACAATGGAGCAGCTTCATAGTATATCATATTAGCCCAGTCTCATCTATTCCAGAAAAATGCTGGCTTCTGTAGGTCTGCTGACGCAACAGCTTGAAAAATCATTACAAATAATCTTACCCACAACTTTTGGCAGCTTCTGTCTGCGCAAGGGAATTCGAGGCAGCTTCATGCTGATTCGACTAAAACGCCCACAGAAGCGTCGAGAGGGTTTCTTGTTTGTTACCTGCTCCTGATTTCCACTGTCAAACAGAAAAAGTTGTCATGTTAGAGGTGTTAGCATTATAAACTGCAGTAATTTATGAATATTTTTATGAATATTTTTTTTCAAAATGCATCATACCTTTGTGCACAAACATAATTAAAATTTGTAGGACACAATAGTAACTGTGCTCTTCATTGTTTTGCACTGAAGTATATATATATATATATATATATATATATATATATATATATATGTACAGCATGACTTCATGCTCATTGGGCCCAATGCACTGTCTATGTCAGGGACCCCCACCTGATATGTGCCATTTATAATACTTCTTATGTGGCACCTCTGAGCACCCCAGGTAAAACTTCTACCCTGCCCCCCATATATACGCCCTTGAGCATATATTGTGCACATGCTACAACTCAGATCTGTTATATATCTTTGTGTACATTCTTCTATCACATCTATGTAACAGATCATTCCATATTCATGAACAAGAATATAGAGATGGTCCTCCACTTGCTTATAGGGGGCCGTTCCAGTAGAATTGGGAACATAGCTGAAAGGATTTGTTTAGACACTGATGGTGGGCAATAAGCCCTGGTTCACAGTCATTATTCCAATTCACCAACAGTGGAGTTCTTCCAAACCAAACTTGACAAACCAGTTTTACAGACCTTTCATCAGTGAGGTCATGGTCATACTGAATCAGGAAAGGGCCGTTTTCCAAATTAGTACCAGATAGGGTTACAAAATTCTCTAAAATACCATTTCAGGAAATACTTGACGTGTAAACCAAATATATATCTTGTTAAAGAGGCTCTGTCACCAGATTTTACAACCCCTATCTCCTATTGCAGCAGATCGGCGCTGCAATGGAGATAAGAGTAACGTTTTTGTTTTTTTTTAAAACGAGCATTTTTGGCCAAGTTATGACCATTTTTATATTTATGTAAATGAGGCTTTCTAAAGTACAACTGGGCGTGTTTAAAGTAAAAGTACAACTGGGCATGTATTGTGTTCGTTACATCTGGGCGTTTTTACTTCTTTTACTAGCTGGGCGTTGTGTATAGAAGTATCATCCACTTCTCTTCACAACGCCCAGCTTCTAGCAGTGCAGACACACAGCGTGTTCTCGAGAGATCACACTGTGACGTCACTCACTTCCTGCCCCAGGTCCTGCATCGTGTCGGACGAGCGAGGACACATCGGCACCAGAGGCTATAGTTGATTCTGCAGCCGCATCGGCGTTTGCAGGTAAGTAGCTACATCGACTTACCTGCAAACGCCGATGCTGCTGCAGAATCAAATGTAGCCTCTGGTGCCGATGTGTCCTCGCTGGTCCGACACGATGCAGGACCTGGGGCAGGAAGTGAGTGACGTCACAGCGTGATCTCTCGAGAACACGCTGTGTCTGTGCACTGCCAGAAGCTGGGTGGTAACGAAGAGAAGTGGATGATACTTCTATACACAACGCCCAGCTAGTAAAAGTAGTAAACACGCCCCGATGTACGCACATAATACACGCCCAGTTGTACTTTTACTTTAAACACGCCCAGTTGTACTTTAGAAAGCCTCATTTACATAAATATAAAAATGGTCATAACTTGGCCAAAAATGCTCTTTTTGAAAAAAACAAAAAAAACGTTACTCTTATCTACATTGCAGCGCCGATCTGCTGCAATAGGAGATAGGGGTTGTAAAATCTGGTGACAGAGCCTCTTTAATTATGAGTAAATTATATTATAGAAGTAGAAATATATCAGGAAACGAATGAGACTATTTTACCTATGAAGCTTTTGATGAACAATATACTGTCTGGAATGTGTGCTATTGTACACATTGTAATATGTCAAATACAAGTCACGGTCAATAATACTAAATACTGAAAATATAAACTTACTCAGCTGATTCTTCTTTCTTACGACAGACACAACAGCAACATAACAATGATAGCAGGAGAATTAGCAGAACTATAACAAGTACCCCGGCTCCTATGACTCCCATTCTCTGATTGGCTTCTGCAATAGAGAGAAAATGATACAAAGTATTATGAATAAACCTAATAACCCAGTATGTATGCAGCTCTCATTCTTTACACAGCTCTATACAAATATAAAAAGACATTCATTAAATACAAGTACAACATTTCAGAAGTGACACATTACAATTTAAATGGGTATAGAACAAAGATGGTAAAAAACATTGGATGTAGGATTGTGTTGACCCAAAATAAATATTTTTGTGAAATTAAAGATGCACTCCCACAATTATTTTTATTCTTTGGCCCTTTAGAAAGGCACATTATGTAATTTATGGTGAAGGTATTTTTCTTACCGGTGGCTGTATTTGTGAGTTATCCGCTCCCTTCTGGTCCTCAGCTGTGTCATTTGACCAGCAATAGGACTCTCCAACTGCCACATCGTCTCATGTGTGGACAGGAAGTCAGTTTCTCCATTCATTACTATAAGACTCACATCGAAGCTGTGATGGTAAAGAATGGAGAAACTTACTTCCTGTCAACACATGAGACGATGTGGCAGTTGGAGAGTCTCATGTGTGGACAGTAAGTCAGTTTCTCTATTCTTTACCATCACAGCCTCGATGCGATTCTTATAGTAATGAATGTAGAAACTGACTTACTGTCCACACATGGGACGCTGTGGCAGTTGGAGAGTCTCATGTGTGGACAGGAAGTCAGTTTCTCCATTCATTACTATAAGACTCACATCGAGGCTGTGATGGTAATGAATAGAGAAACTGACTTCCTGTCAACACATGAGACGATGTGGCAGTTGGAGAGTCTCATGTGTGGACAGTAAGTCAGTTTCTCTATTCTTTACCATCACAGCCTCGATGTGAGTCTTATAGTAATGAATGGAGAAACTGACTTACTGTCCACACATGGGACGCTGTGGCAGTTGGAGAGTCTCATGTGTGGACAGGAAGTCAGTTTCTCTATTCATTACTATCACAGCCTCGATGTGAGTCTTATAGGAATGAATGGAGAAACTGACTTCCTGTCCACACATGAGACGATGTGGCAGTTGGAGAGTGTCATGTGTGGACAGGTAGTCAGTTTCTCTATTCTTTACCATCACAGACTCGATGCGAGTCTTATAGGAATGAATGGAGAAACTGACTTTTTGTCCACACATGAGATGATGTGGCAGTAGGAGAGTCTCATGTGTGGACAGGAAGTCAGGTTCCCTATTCCTTACCATCACAGCCTCCATGTGAGTCTTATAGGAATGAATGGAGAAACTGACTTCCTGTCCACACATGGGACACTGTGGCAGTTGGAGAGTCTCATGTGTGGACAGGAAGTCAGTTTCTCTATTCATTACCATCACAGCCTCGATGCGAGTCTTATAGGAATGAATGGAGAAACTGACTTCCTGTCCACACATGGGAAGCTGCGGCAGTTGGAGAGTCTCATATGTGGACAGGAAGTCAGTTTCTCTATTCTTTACCATCACAGCCTCGATGTGAGTCTTATAGGAATGAATGGAGAAACTGACTTCCTGTCCACACATGGGAAGCTGTGGGAGTTGGAGAGTCTCATGTGTGGACAGGAAGTCAGTTTCTCTATTCCTTACCATCACAGCCTCGATGCGAGTCTTATAGGAATGAATGGAGAAACTGACTTCCTGTCCACACATGAGACTGATGTGGCAGTTGGAAAGTCCTATTGTTCACATAACACAGCTGAGGACCAGAAAGGAGCGGATAACTCACAAATACAGCCACCGGTAAGAAGATTACCTTCACCACAATTTATATAATCTGCCTCTCTAATGCGCCAGAGAATAAAACATTTTGTGGGGGTACTCCTTTAAACAGATACAGCATTGTTGCATGTACAATGATCTGTAAAGTAAAATTGCTTTTAACGATGAACGTTTAATTATAAGTAAATAATGTGTTAATTATAAGTTTTATAAGAAGAAAATGGTGCAAAATGAGCACCTTATCTATATCTGGCTGCCATTTTTTACATATTTTATTTTGACAGTTTTCATTTTGGGGTTTAGTCTAATTTATTGCAAAAATGTACCAAATTTGTAAAGTGCATGTAACAACAGAAAACAGTTTTTCAGAACAGTCATCTACATTAGTATTTGATAGTCTAGAACATGCACCAAATTCACAAACATCCGTCCATCAGTTTTATTCATTTGGCACATCAAATTATGCTTTTTGTGCACATCCACTATTGTATTATTGTTACATTACCATGGTCATTATTACAGCACTTTGCATTACTTGACTTGTTGGGTGAGATTTATCAAGAGTGTCATAAAATACATCATTATACATGATGATAGAAAAAATGGCGCCAAATTTATCAAGATGATACATGTGATATGATAAATATGGCACATATTTCTAGTCATTAAACACTTTTATTTGCCTTACGGTATCTTATGGCTGGCTAACTTTACATGTGTATGTTGGGCCCAAAAAACAGATATGCTGTTAATAAATTTGCACTCACCCAGAAGGAAGAACAGGGTCTCTATAGTGCCACCTATAGGTGACTACACTGTAAGTACATTCCCAATCCTTTATAGAGACTTGAAACATGACTGGGGCTAATAGTCAACCAGGGACACTCATCTATAGACAGCACTGTTTTGGAGTTGTTGCTCCTCATCAGTACAGTGTAGGGTATTGGTTGGCCACTGCAGCCAATCGCTGGCACCAGTGGTGATGCACCATTCTTGTCAGCGGTGGTTGAGGTCAGTGATTGGCAGCAGCGGTCACATGGATGGAACGGGCTGTCATGCCTTCCTGTAAAAGTAAACGGACTAGCGTATAAGGGATTTACCAGGTGGGCATGACTTATTTTGTTATTTTAACACATCCGCTGCCTTTAGCCTGCCTTTTAAATGCCCCGGACAACCCCTTTAAGCTATTAATTAGGCTAAAGAAAACATAATCTTAGCTGTTACCAAGTGTACAGTCTATATGAAATTCTTTGTTTAAATATATTCCAGACATTTGATTTGCACACTGCTGATCATAGGAAATTGTTGAAAGGGTTTAAGAGTTGTTTAATGGGAATTCTTTTCTATACACACACCTAGTAAAATGCTAGTATAAACCACATCTAAGACATTTCATTGTGGACATCAGTGACATTTCAAAGAAAAATACTCCTATGCAAAAATGTGTGTAAAAACAACTGTGTGTGTGTAATGTCATTTAATTAAAGACTCTTAACATCCTTAGCCTCAATTGGTCCTCACTTTTCTTTAAAGGAGTTATACGATTTTTGCAAATAAGGCCTCATGCACACGACCGTAGTGCACGGGCCGTGACTTGCGGCTCGGACGGCCGCAGAGTGTCACCAGCGGCCGCCCACAAATGCCGTGTGCATTACTTTCAACAAGCCTGGACCGCAAAATGCAGCCGTAATAAGACATGTCCGATCATTTTGCGGTCCAGGCTCCTGGGCAATGCACGGACCGTGGAAACCACGGTCATGTGCATTGACCCATTGAAATGAATAGGGCCGCAATTCCCCCGCAGATTTGTGGATGAATTGCGGCCGCAAAAATACGTTTGTGAGCATGGGGCCTAAATGTTATTCTTTGTATCATGAAAAGTTCAATATTTCTTCAATATACTTTTTGCATCAATTCCTCAGGGTTTTAAAGTTCTCTGCTTGCTGTCATTCATTAAGAACCTTCATTACTAACTTCCAGTGGATACAAATCTAAACTGGTCCTGTGATTGACACACAGGGGCACGGTTCGTTAGGCTGGGTTCACACACCCTATTTACGGACGTAATTCGGGCGTTTTAGCCCCGAATTACGTCCGAAAATACGGCTCCAAAGCGTCGGCAAACATCTGCCCATTCATTTGAATGGGTTTTACAATGTACTGTGCAGACGGTCATTTTTTTTACGCGCCGCTGTCAAAAGATGGCGTGTAAAAAAGACGCCCGCGTCAAAGAAGTGCCTGTCACTACTTGGGACGTAATTGGAGCCGTTTTCCATTGACTCCATGGAAAAACAGCTCCAATTACGTCCGTAATGGACACAGCGAAAAACGCCTGCACATGCCATTACGTCTGAAATTCCGGAGCTGTTTTCTCCTGAAAACAGCTCCGTAGTTTCAGCTGTAACGGAGGCTGCCGTGTGAACATACCCTTACAGTACAGTTTTAGAGCCAAGCATCTGTGTGATCCTCACATGACCAGGATTGATTGCTATCCACTGTAAGTAAACAATGAAGGTTCCTATAGAATTTTAGCAATCAGAGATCTTGAAAATCATGAGAAATTGATACAGAAAATATATTGGAATTTGTTTTTTACTTTGCATTACACAATGAAACACCTTTTTTTGCTGAAACTGTAAATTATGCCATGAAGGCCCCATGCACATAGCCATATCTTGGATCTGAATAACATGGATCTCGAATATGTGCGCATATAATTCTATGGGTCAATGCTGTACCTCCGTGTGCCTCCGATTTTACATGAAGGCACACAGACTTTTTCTTACAAATTTTGGTAGAATTCATGAGAAAAAAAAGATTATGGCATGTCTCATCATATGCTGTATTACATAACAAAGCTTCTATGAGAGAATAACGTGCCTCATATAGTGCGACGTATGCAACCGATACTCTTTGTAGGCTTAACCTTTAAAGGTAGACATGATTGATTTTGATGGAATATAAAACCAGTGAGCTATCTGACATGCATCAGTCTCCCTCAGTGTCACCACTAATTCTTCCTTGTTATCTTCTTGCTTAAGATTCATAAATTTGGAGACTGTTTTTTCGACTCGGCAGTGTTTCTGCCCTCCTTCCCCGGTGGGCAGATACTAGTAAGGGATGTCACCAACTGTGCCCGTCTGCTTCATTTACTTACACTGTGCTAACATCTCATTACCGGTGTCAGCAAAGTGTAGGAGGAATCTTAGACGACCCCTTCACCCAGTGAAGCGCTAGTCTGGCGACATCAGTTCCCATGGCTCTTATTGGGAAAGCATTAGCAGCTAAAAGAGAAAGGATGTAAGGGCTGAATATAGTTACTTAGCATTGACATCGTATGCAAAGTGGAACGGACCGTCACTTTAAGGGTAACACATCCTAGATTACAATAATTGTCTTGTAATCAGTAAATAGGTTTTTATGGTTTTATCCGCCTGTTTCAATTATTAAAACATGCTCTGAAGATGAATATTTGCTGGGCTACTCTGGTATCTGAAAATTTGAAAAAAAGTTTTGAGAATAATATCTTCCTGTGCATTACTACAATATTACTGTATGGGTAGGATTTATAACCTATTGATAATATTGTGAAGAGAAAGGCAAAGCAACTCCAGAATCATTTGTTTTAAAAGATATACGTTAAAAACTGTATTATAGTTTTCTGAAGTGTGACCTTGAAAACCCTGTAAGGGCGGAAGTTACACCCCTCATACACAAGCCATCTGAAAGAAGCTTTACTTGATGAAAGAGTCCAAATACTCTTCGCTCCCTGATGCATCTCATTCTCTTTTTTTGTTTACTGTCAGTATAGAGAACGCCAAGAAAAAATGAGCATGCAAGCAACGTGACTGAGATATAGATGGACAGCAGATGGTAAGATCACATTTGAGTCATAATGTTTAGGAAATTGTGCACTAAATGTAAATCTGTATGCTTTATATACCTGGATGAAATGCAAAAAGCCACATGTTCTCTGTAAAAATGCTTATACGTATCTCTGAAAAAGAATCACTTGGTGTGGAGACTTTTATCGTCTTTGTTGTAAGACTTTTTCACACTAAGGGCCACATTTCTAAAGCAATTTACGCCTGTTTTTGGAATAAAATATGGCGCTAAAATGTTACAAATGATTTTAGCTGTACAATTTGCGACTTTTCTCGTTGCGCTCAAATTTGGAACGTGCTGATAAAAGTGGGTGTGATCACCAAAAGAGACGTACTATAGGCAAGATTTCTTATGTGGAATAGGTGGAAATGGCCCACATTTTGATGCAGGTAAGACACCTAAAAAAAAGTAATGTGCCTTTTTTTTGTATCAATATCTTTATTAACTCCAAATGCTACAATTTCAAAACAATTAAATATATTTCCCTGCCCCAATCCCCTCTCGTCCCATGCCGCCACAAAAAAAAAGTTAAAAAGCGTAAGAGAAGGGAAATATAACAAATCTATGACCATATCAACTGTTGTTCTAGAGTACTATAGGTATGTACCCAATATTCCCATGTCTCCCTAAATTCCACCATCTGTTTTTGTTCATAGAGTAAATTCTTTTCATGGAGTAACATTTGATATGCTCTTTTCTTCCAGACTGCATAGCGGGGTACATTTGGGGACATTCAACACTGAAGCAATACTTTGCGAGCCATTATTAAGAGTCCTGCAACTGCCAGTCTTTCTGATGGAGAGCCATAAAGACTAGTATTGTCCCCCAGAATACACACCCTAGGGTCCATAGCCAGCCCAACTGCAAAGACCACCACCAGGCGCTCCACCACCATTTGCCAGTACTAAAAAAGATTTGGACAACGCCAAAGCATGTGGATTAGGTTCGCATCAGTAAATTGACATTTTGGACAGATACTTGATTCCCTCAACCACATGATATGTAGCTGCTTGGGTGAATAATGCAAATGATTAATTATGAACCATTTTGAAATACCATGTGAGAGATTCCTGGTCCTGGATGAATTCCAGATCTCACTAAAAATATAAAGGCTAACCCTGCTTCTTAATTCCGCCTCCTGCTTTTCACAAGCCGAGAGGGCTGCCCCTCCTGTTAAAGATTTCATAACCTTTTTATACATTTCAGAGATCAAACCCTTTTTTAGAGACACACAAACTTTTTTACCATCTCCATAATCCCAATCGACCACTCTAAGTGTGGTTTTGTCCTGGATCATCGAACAGGCATTTTTAATTGTGCATACTGGTAAAAGAAATGTATTTGAGAGATCATACTATGCCTGCAACTGTTGAAAGGTTTTTAATTCCCCATTACAGAATAATTGCGATATTCTGGTAATCCCCTGTTGTTGCCAAAATCTAGCACTTAGTATTGTCCCACAAAGTAGACCGACCATTGCCCCCCCCCCCCCCTCTGACATAATACCAGATTCTGTGAAGTAACTTTGCTGTACAAAAGGTATGGAGGTTTCATTAACTGACCTGACAGGGAGACAATTTTAGAAAAAAAAAATTGTAATTTGATTATCCTCCCCTTCCACCAAATAGGATAATTGGGTTGCAAAAAAAAAGCTTTTAGATTCGGAACTGCCAAACCTCCATTCGCCCTGGGGAATGTCATATATTCTAGCATCCTTGTTGATTTTCCCTTCCGGAATAGATCACGAAAGAGACTTTGTGCGACTTTGAAAAAGCTTCTGCTTTCCCCCAGTGGACAATTTACCAACTGATAAAGAAATTTGGGAAGCATAACCATATTTATCATATATCCTTGATGCAAACGGCAAGGGGAGATGTTTCCACAATTTTATCTTTGCCCTTAACATTTGCAAGAAGGGAAATAAATGAAAATCTTAGTAGTCACTTGGATTTTTAGAGATATGTACCCCTAAATATTTAATACTCCCTCCTTACTCTATAATTTTCAACCCGGAGTCTATGTCTGGTGTTACCGACCCCAAAGGTAACAAAACAGATTTCAACCAGTTTATATTAATGCCAGAAAAACTTCCAAAGTCCAAGAGAATCAGCAAGTCATCGGCATAAAGGGAAATCTTATGCTCTACCATCTCTTCCCAGAGCCCTCTAATTTGTTCACTCCTTCCAACATGTTGCGCAACTGATTCGACTAATAAGAAAAATAGCAATGGAGACAGAGGACAACACTGCCTTAACCCATGCCCCAGGAGAAAGTATTTCTAAATCAATTTGTTTACCAAAATTCTTGCCCGGGGTCTGGCATACAAAAGTTTGATCCAACTGAAAAAGTTAGGACCGAATCCATAACATGATAGAGCCTGAAGCAAAATGTCCACTCTACACTGTCAAATGCTTTGGTAGAATCCAATGATGGTATAGCACTACAATCAGGGTTGTGCATTTGGAGCAGAGAAAACAAACTTCGAATATTCATTTTGGTTGATTTAATTGGCATAAAGCCTGTTTAGTCTTTGTGAACCAGAGTTGAAAAACCTTGATGACAGAACAAGGGAAAGAAGTTTTATTTCGGTATTAATCCAAGAAATAGCACGGTAAGAGTTTAAATCCATGCTATTCTTAGCCTGCTTCAACAACTAGCTTACACAGTCGAGTGCAAGTGCCACAGCATTATACCCCTATATTGGCTATATACTTCAACCCATCTGTTCCAGGCGCTTTGTTGTTAGCTACCTGATCTAACGCTAAGTTTAGCTCCGCAATAGTTATTGGGGAATCCATAAATACCTTGTCTTTCTCTGATAGACAGAGGAGGTGGGAGTCTTTCAGGAATTTTATGATCCTCTACTTCTGCCTTAGGGTAGGTTCACACGCTTTACCAAAAACGTCTGAAAATACGCAGCTGTTTTCAAGGGAAAACAGCTCCTGATTTTCAGACATTTTTTAAGCCACTCGCGTTTTTCGCTGCGTTTTTTACGGATGTTTTTGGAGCTGTATTTCAATAGAGTCCATGAAAAACGGCTCCAAAAATGTCCCAAGAAGTGACATGCACTTCTTTTTTGCAGCCATTTTTTGACGCGGTTGCTTTTTCTGCTGTTTACAGCCCGGAAAACAGCCGAAAATAAGCCGTGTGAACATACCCTCAGAATAATGCACTTCCCTGTAGAAGTCTGTAAAAGCTTGCAGAATTTGTGAAGGGTCAGAGAGTATCAAACCACTTTCTGTTGTAATAGCAGAAATAGTTTTTTGGCCAAACTGAGGATTTACAATAATGGACAACAATTTCCCAGGACGGCACCCCCATCTAGATAGTTCTCTTTTCCTGAAAGAAACAGGATGTTTTGTGCATTCTGCTCTCTGATACCATTATGGACTACTTGTGCCTCCTCCCAATTAATTCTACTATCCCAAGATGATAAGGCTAAATATTCTGCTTCCAACTGGTCCCCTCTTGTGCTGTTGTTTCAGACCATCTAGATACCTTTTTGTAATGATGTACCTCCTAAAACAAGAACCCCCTGAGAAAGGCCTTAAAGGCATCCCAAACTCAAACAGGATCTGCGGTATCCTTGTTCACCTGTGCCTTTTATAAATTACTCCAACTACCTTCTTTAAAAAAAATGCCAAGCTCAGTAAATGTGGGCCGTAGAGTTTTCATGGTAATTTTAGATAATTGTTGACTATGGATTAGCAAATGATAAACACGAGGGACACAAGAAGATTCATTTAATGAATGCCACACAATCCTTCTAGACAAAGATCCCTACCTCCCTATGTCATTACAATATACCAAACTTGTCTTCTCTCTTACTAAAGTCAGCTTCATACAGCTCATTTGCACCCAATAATAAATCTGTCTTCTGTAAACGCCCCCTAATGGTGACTGCAAGCAGCCAGAATTTTATAATTTAAAGGGATCCTGTCATCAACATCTTACCTGTTAAACTAGCCTGACCCCTCAATGGCCGCAGCTGTCCAGAGTTCGTTCCTGTTCTCTTCTTTCCTGAAGTCCTCCTCTGTCTGTAAATATAGTCGTTTAAACTTTTCCCGCCTTTTATGGTAATTATTTTTCCCTCTGGGATGGAGCTTCTTAACCACGCCCACTGCCACCACCTGTCCGGCCCTGACTGGCTAAGGAGTTGTCAATCAAAAAGAAGAAGGTGGAGTCCACTCTGAGATGCTGGAGGAATGAAAACCTGACTCTTTTCAGATGAAGATTTGACTCTTTTCTGCTCATTTGCATACGGCGTGGGACCACTGAAAAACGGAATACTAAAGCTACAGAGCTTACTTAGAACATATTTATAGCTTAGATGACAATGATTTTTCACCCACTTTCACCAGGTATTGCTGGCTTTATAGCTAAAATGCTGGTGACAGGTTCCCTTTAACTCTTTAGCTGTTTGAAGGGAAGCAGTGGTTTTGAACTTCAGAAACAGAAAAATTGAGCTTCAACTCCTATAAAGATATAGTATGCATTTATTAGCACAAAATTTTGGACTTATTTAAAAAAACAAAAGACTATAGTATCCCTAAAACTACCTACTTTGTGTTAGCCATTTTACATCTTCCCCATTAGGTTACCCAGTATAATATCTTTCACAATAAGCAAACTAAAACAGTCAAAATGCTTCAAAATAACTAGCGGATCTGGAAATTGTTTTCAGATGTTGTCTGCTTTGTCTAATGTTCCATTTTATTGTGCTGTGTGGGTGTTCTACCTCTGGGAACATGCAACTTGCAAGTAATCTAATTACTCATCTGAATTAGTATTATAAATTCTTCAAAGTTGTTTTTTGTAATAAACTTTTTATTCTGTGTAATCTCAAAGGCGCAAAGCAACATCTTGCAACCCATATCAAAAGATGGGGAGAAATGAGCATAATGTTTAGCATAAACTATGTCATCTATAAGGAGGCCCACAGGTCTATTCTTAGCTGTATGTGCCTTTCTTGTGAAACGTGGGAAATTGGATGCCTACGCATGTTTTTTTTAATGGTTTCATTCTGGTGAATGTTTCACGACGTGTTGATTTCACTTCATGAATGACTTCAGGACTACACTATTCCCAATTAAAAAATAAATAAAAAAAGTTTAATATGAGCTAAAGACTGGAGATTTGAATGCATTATGTGTACTTACTAACTTATAATATAACCATCTAAATCCCATTTAACATTTTTCCTCTATGTATATGTTTACGAATTGAAGGTTTCCTGGTTTTACTGTATGTAAATAAAGCTCAAACATTAGATAAGAAAATTATTTTCTAATATTTGTGTGTTATTTTATTTATTTGACAATGGTATCAAGACTAGATAATCCTCTGTGAGCTAAAATGGCTGATACATTTAGCAAACATTATACATTAGACTTTCACAACAGCAGAGAAATTGATCTTGCTGATATTTTTAAAGGGTCGCTTAGACTGGGTACAATTGTAGCAAACCCTAAGATGTGAGACATATTAGTTCTGTACAAGTTTTCAGACTCTAGGTATAAACAAGAGTATTCACATTCACGGAAAGCAAACAGAGATCTTGACATGGTGAGGATGTTAAACATAAAGTAGATTGGAAACAATGATCAAAGTTGTATGACATACGATTAAAAAAACATAGCTGATTTTTCCCAGAACCAGCGGCACTTTTTCCCATGGGCTGCGGATGGTATTGCAGCTCAGCACCATTTATCAGATACAGCCCATGGACTAGAGAGGCGCTGTTTCCGGGAGAAAGCAACCAGGTCATTCTAACCTCATACAAACTCTTTAAGCTTTATTTAGATGAAGCACAAAAACTCCTTCAGAGTATAATAACCTAAATCTAGCCATAGACAATTAATAGCTGAAAATGCTTGCTTAGGATGATATAATTATCATACCAAAGGGAAAAAGGCAGTCTTAATAAAGTCATTCAATGTTTTTTCCTGTTTTATAATACAGTTCCCTGTACTATTAGGATGGGTTCACACGACCTATTTTCAGACGTAAAAGATTTGCATCTGAAAATACGGCTCCAATACGTCGGCAAACATCTGCCCATTCATTTGAATGGGTTTGCCGACGTACTGTGCCGACGACCTGTCATTTACGCGTCGCTGTCAAACGACGATGCGTAAAAAAGACGGCTCGTCAAAAGAAGTGCAGGACACTTCTTGAGACGTAATTTGAGCCGTTTTTCATTGATTCCAATGAAGAACAGCTCCAAATTACGGCCGTAATTGACGCCTCGCAAAACGTGAGTACATGCAATTACGTCTGAAATTACGGAGCTGTTTACCCTTACAGCTGAAAGATGGAGCGGGCTTAAGAATCGTGCCGTGCCATCTGCAGCGAGTTTCATCTGTAACATACAGCTGACAACTCTGCTGTAACAGCCAGGATTGTAATTGACTTCGATGCTGTCTGTTTAACCTCGCAGAGGCGGCTACCTCTGAAAGCCCATCAGCACCCCTCGTGACAAGATTGCGAGGTACCGATGAGTTGCCATAACAGATTGGGGCTTAAAGGTAATCTTTCACCAGGTTCATGTTGCCCTATTTGATGGTAGCAAAAACTAGTGCCAGAGACCCTGAGTCCAAGGATGTATAAACTTACTAGTCAGAGTTCAGAAGTTTTTGTAAAAATCAGTTTTTCTCATGCAGCCCGTATTCATGAGCTGTGGCTAGCCCTGCCCACTGGCCACTGATTAACAGCTTTCTCCCCATAATGTGTATAGGAAGAAAGCTTCCAATCAGCAGCGGGTAGGTCGGGCTAGCTGCAACTTATGAATATTGAGGACTTCATAATTCAAATCAATGTCTCTGGCACTAATTGATGCCGTCCTCAGATAGGGCAGCCTAAACCTGGTGACAGACTACATTTAACAGCCGGAGGCAGGACCTAATAGTATGCGTGTCATTGTGTAACAGTGACAGACATAATACACTGCAATACAGAAGTAGAATTAAAGGATCACCGGGTAAAGTCCCATAGTGGAACCAAATTAAAAAAGAAGTCAAACAAATTTGACAGAAAAAATTCCTAGATCCATTTTAAAAAAAATCCCTATAAACAATGTTTTATTATTTAAAAAAAGGATTAAAAATGTACACATAATTGGTATTGCTGAACACTGTAAAAAATAAAAACTATGACAGAATAGCTTTTTTCTGTTCACCCCACCCCCCAAAAACAGGAATAAAAAGTAATCAAAAAGTCTTATGTACCCCAAAATAGTACCAATAAAAACTACAAGTAATCCCGCAAAAAAACAAGTCCTAATAAAGCTCCGTAGACATAAAAATAAAAATGTTAAGGCTCTTGGAATGCGGCAACACAAAAACTAATTATTTTGCAAAAAAAGTGTTTTCATTGTGAATAGTAGTGAAACATAAAAAAAACAATATTTATTTGGCATTGCCATAATCATATCAACTAGCAGAATAAAGTTAACATATTATTTGTAATGCAAGGTGAACGCTGTAAAAATAGATCCTAAAAAACCAACGCGCAATTGAAGACTTTTTTCATTCCCCCACCCAAAAAAACAATAAAAGTTAGATTATATGTAACCCAAAAGGGTGCTATTAAAATAAATAAAACTTATTCTGTGAAAAACAAGCCTTCATACGGCTACGTCGACGAAAAAATAAAAAGTTATGGCTTTCGGAATTCGCATATGAAAAAACTAAAAAAAATTGTTGCGTCCTTAAAGAGGACCTGTCAGCTCTACTGACATGCCTATTTTAGTAATTACTTATAATTCCCATGAAACAACAATTCTGGAACATATTTTCTTAGAACTCTGTATTGTTCTGTTTCTCTCTTATTCCTTCTAGAAATTTTTTAATAAATTGACAATTGGATGTTACCATTACCCTTGTCGAAGGCATGTGTCCCTACACAGTCTCACTCTGTCAGCACTGATTGGACAGTGTAATCTATCACACCTAAGTTATGAATTTAGGTGTGATCGATAGCATCTCGATCCTAGAGACACGCAGGAGCCGCTTTCACTGAACCTGACAGTCTGGCGGACCTGACGGGTACAGGATTCAGCATAAGATACAGCTGCTCTGCATACAGTATCTCAAAAAGTAAAAATAATTTTTTATAAAAACTAAATTGAAAGTTGCACCAAACACACTGACTGACATATTTACAAAAAAAAAACAAAAAACACTTTCAAAAGGTTTACATAGCCTTTAACTAGTTGCCGACACAGGATGAGAAAACTCATCCTGAGCGGTGGGTGCTCACTGCATTAGGACGAGCATTCTCGTCCTGTGTGACACACAGTGTGTGCGCTATCAGGAGCAGGGCAAAGGCTGTAATACACAGCTGCAGCCCTGCTCTAACGGCGTAAAGAAACCTTTTTTCTCTACAGTTAACCCCTTGAATGCTGCAATGAAAGCTTACCACAGCAATCAATGGGAAAATTAGCAGGGGGACCCTCCCTTTGATCGCGTCACAGAAAATCCCTATGACCCGATCGAGGAACATGCCATAAATGGACAGACAGCCCAGGGTCCATTGAAGGACCCCATGGCTGTCTGACCAAAATTCCTGTTGTTACGGCATACGGAAGTATGCCCTAACAACTGTCTGTGTGCAATCAGTACACAGGCTAATGTACTGGCATATAGATATATGCTTGTACATTAAAGTTAAAAAATTTAAATAAAATAAAAAAATCCCCCTATGGGATTATTTTTTTTAAAAATGAATAAAGTAATGTTAACCCCTTCCCGACCACCTGATCGCTGGTCCTTCTGCCTGCAGCCCGTTAAATTTTGTGTTCTCCTAACGGAGCGCACAGGGATTCCCCAAATGCCCGTCATCTCTCAGTACTGGCTACTAGCAGTCTTAGTACTGAGGAAAGACATCGGGTCAAATCACAGCGGTGGTCCCCACCGATTAACCCATTAATCCATAGCGACTGCCGCATCTAAGGGGTTACAACACCATCGGCACCCCCGCGACACGATCGTGGGATGACGATGGTTGCAATGGCAACCGGAGGCCTAACAATGGCCTTCGGGTCTGCCACCTACAAAACACGACTAGGCCCTGCCAGAGGCAGGACCTAATACGCTACTTGTCAGTGTGAAACTAACAGGTATAATATACTACAATACATACACTACCGTTCAAAAGTTTGGGGTCACTTAGAAATGCCCTTATTTTTGCAAGAAAAGCACAGTTTTTTTCAATGAAGATAACATTAAATTAATCAGAAATACACTCTATACATTGTTAATGTGCTAAATGACTATTCTAGCTGCAAACGTCTGTTTTTTAATACAATATCTACATAGGTTTATAGAAGCCCATTTCCAGCAACCATCACTCCAGTGTTCTAATGGTACATTGTGTTTGCTAACTGTGTTAGAAGGCTAATGGATGCTTAGAAAACACTTGAAAACCCTTGTGCAATTATGTTAGCACCGCTGTAAACAGTTTGCGGTTTAGAGGAGCTATAAAACTGACCTTCCTTTGAGCTAGTTGAGGATCTGGAGCATTATATTTGTGGATTCGATTAAACTCTCAAAATGGCTAGAAAAAGAGAGCTTTCATGTGAAACTCGACAGTCTAATCTTGTTCTTAGAAATGAAGGCTATTCCATGTGAGAAATTGCCAAGAAACTGAAGATTTCCTACAACGGTGTGTACTACTCCCTTCAGAGGACAGCACACACAGACTCTAACCAGAGTAGAAAGAGAAGTGGGAGGCCCCGCTGCACAACTGAGCAACAAGACAAGTACATTAGAGTCTCTAGTTTGAGAAATAGACGCCTCACAGGTCCTCAACTGGCAGCTTCATTAAATAGTACCCGCAAAACGCCAGTGTCAATGTCTACAGTGAAGAGGCGACTCCGGGATGCTGGCCTTCAGAGCAGAGTGGCAAAGCAAAAGCCATAACTGAGACTGGCTAATAAAAGATTAATATGGGCAAAAGCACACAGACATTGGACAGAGGAAGATTGGAAAAAAGTGTTATGGACAGACGAATCGAAGTTTGAGGTGTTTAGATCACACAGAGGAACATTTGTGAGACGCAGAACAACTGAAAAGATGCTGGAAGAGTGCCTGACGCAATCTTTCAAGCATGGTGGAGGTAATGTGATGGTCTGGGGTTGCTTTGGTGCTGGTAAAGTGGGAGATTTGTACAAGGTAAAAGGGATTTTGAATAAGGAAGGCTATCACTCCATTTTGCAATGCCACGCCATATCCTGTGGACAGCGCTTGATTGGAGCCAATTTCATCCTACAACAGGACAATGACCCAAAGCACACCTCCAAATTATGCAAGAACTATTTAGGGAAGAAGCAGGCAGCTGGTATTCTATCTGTATTGGAGTGGCCAGCGCAGTCACCAGATCTCAACCCCATAGAGCTGTTGTGGGAGCAGCTTGACCGTATGGTACGCAAGAAGTGCCCATCAAGCCAATCCAACTTGTGGGAGGGGCTTCTGGACGCATGGGGTGAAATTTCTCCCGATCACCTCAGCAAATTAACAGCTAGAATGCCAAAGGTCTGCAATGCTGTAATTGCTGCAAATGGAGCATTCTTTGACGAAAGCAAAGTTTGAAGGAGAAAATTATATTTCAAATAAAAATCATTATTTCTAAACTTGTCAATGTCTTGACTATATTTTCAAGTTATTTTGCAACTCATTTGATAAATATAAGTGTGAGTTTTCATGGAAAACACAAAATTGTCTGGGTAACCCCAAACTTTTGAACGGTAGTGTAAGTATTTGCAGTGTATTATACCAACGATCACACAGTTGGACCTTCAAGTCCCTAGTGGGACAAAAAAAAAAAAAAATCACCCCTTTTCCCTTATCAAGACATTTAATATTAGAAAAAAATGAAAAAAAAGAAATAAACCATACATAATTAATATTGCCGCGTCCGTAACGGCCTGAACTATAAAAATGTTATGTTATTTATCCAGCACGGTGAACGCTGTAAAAAAAAAACAAAAAAAACAATACCAAAATCGCTATTTTTTAGTCACATCATCTCCCAAAAAATGGAATTAAAAGGGTTCAAAAAGTCGCATGTATCCAAAAATGGTACCAATAAAAACTGCAAAAAACAAGCCCTCATCCAGCTTTCTTGATGGCTCTTAGAAAATCGCAACACAAACATTAAATGATTTTTAGAAAAAAGGGATTTTATTGTGCAAACACCGTAAATATGTAATTTATAGTGCACGGTGAACGCCATGAAAAAAACAAGAATAAAAAATCAATAACAGAATTGCTGTTTTTTGGTCACCACTGTCACGTTGGGTACGTGGACCCACCGGACCGTACCGCCTTACCGGTATGGCAGCTGGCCAACAGGACACAGGTCAAAGTCTATAGTTCCTATAGGTGTACCTGAGGTAGCTTCGGACAGTAGCAAGGCAGGCTCGGATGGGACTTTGGCAGCAGGCGGACACCAGGCGTAGTGTAACAGGACAGGCATGGTATACGTCACAGCACGACTCCAACTCGATACGGCACTTGACCAGGAAAGCACGGGATACAGGTAGCAGGAATGGGAAACACTGGGAACTAGAAGACACTAGGAGACCATTTGCAGAGACAAACTAGGTTAACGACAACAAAGCTCAGGCAATACAGGAAGGAGCAGAGCCCTTCTTATAGTCCAGGGTGCTCTGGGAGCAATCAGCTCAATATCACACCTGTGTGCGCTCAGGCTCCTTAAGTCTGGACTGAGCTTGCGAGCGCACCCTGGTGGTCACTGTTGAACAGGACGGCCGCATGTGTAGACATCTCTGGCGAGAAGGGCGTCGACCGGATGGAAGGAGTTCGTGGTCAGCGACCACGGACGTTACAGTATTCCCCTCTTACGCCCCCTCCTCTTGGGACCAGAACGAGAGAGAAACTTCCTAATCAGGGTAGGAGCATTGAGATTCTCTTCTGGCTCCCAGGACCTCTCCTCTGGACCAAACCTTTTCCAATCTACTAAATAAAAGGTTCTTCCTCTTACTTTTTTAGTGTCCAGGTTCTCCTTAACCTCAAAAGTATCTGATGAACCACTGGAAGCCACTGCAGGAGTTGAAGTCTTGTAGTAGCGGTTCAAGATCACAGGCTTCAGCAGGGAGACATGGAAGGAGTTGAAGATCTTGAGAGTAGGAGGTAGCCGAAGCATGTAGACAACAGGCGTGATTTGTTGCAAAATCTCGAAGGGTCCGAGGACCCTGGGGGCAAACTTATACGATGGCACCATCAACCGGATATTCCTGGAGAACAGCCAGACCTTGGTGTCTGGAAGAAATTGGGAAGGCTCTCATCTTCTTGTTTCTGCCTTCTTTTTCATGCCAGCAGAATAGAAGATCTGGTCCGCTGCCAGATTTGTAGAAAGTTTCTGAATGTAGAGTCAGCTGCAGGCACTTCAGACTTAGTGGAAACAGGGAGAGGTATTCATGGGTGTTGGCCATAGACAATTAAGAATGGGCTGGAGGCGGCGGACTCACTAGTGTGGTTGTTGTAGGAGAACTCAAGGAAGCAGCTGCACCCAGTCATCATGCTGCTTGGAGATAAAGTGTCGTAGATAGTTCTCCATAATCTGATTTATTCTCTCTACTTGACCATTGGACTGGGGATGGTAGGCTGAGAAAAAGTCGAAATTCACACCGAGGAGTTCGCAGAGAGCTCTCCAGAACTTTGAGGTGAACTGAACCCCCCGATCCGACACAATATGCAGAGCCAAGCCGTGCAGACAGAAGATGTGTTAGATGAAGAGACTGGCCAGTCGAGAAGCAGAAGGTAGGCCAGTCAGTGGAACAAAATTAGCCATCTTGGAGAATCAGTCCACCACCACCCAGACCGTACAGAGGGAGGCAGGTCCGTAACAAAGTCCATAGCAATATGTTGCAAGGGAGCATCGGGCACAGGCAGTGGCTGGAGCAGGCCAGCCGGTTTGGAGTGGGCATCTTTATTTGCTGCGCACACCGCGCAGGAGGAGATAAAGTCTGTGACGACTTTGGGCAGCGTGGGCCACTAGAACTGACGAGCATTCAGGTCTCGGGTCTTACGTGCACCCGCGTGACCTGCCAGTTGGGAACTGTGTCCCCAGCGGAGGATTCTTCTTCTGTCTGCCAGACTCACAGAAGTCCTCCCGGGGGGAATGTCTCTAACTTGCAGAGGGTTGACTGGGATGATGCAGGATGGATCGCTGATATTCTGTGGAGACTCCATGGTGTCCTCTGTCTCTAACGACCTGGACAAGGCATCGGCCCTCACATTCTATTCGGCGGACGGTAGTGGAGCTCAAACTGGAACCGGGCAAAGAACAGCGACTACCTGGCCTGACGGGGATTGAGTCGCTGGGCCGTTTGGAGATAGGTGAGGTTCTTATGGTCCGTGAATATCAAGATGGGATGAACTGCACCCTTTAGTAGATGTCTCCACCCCTCCAGAGCCAATTTGATGGCCAGTACCTCGAGATCCCCAATCGAGTAGTTGCGTTCTGCGGAAGAGAAAAGTCCAGAGTAATAGCTACATACCATTGTCTTGCACTTGGAACCTCTCTGGAACAGGAGTGCACCAGCACCGACAGAGGAGGCATCCACCTCCAACGAGAACTGTTGAGATACATCCGGATGATGGAGGATAGAGGCTGATGTGAAGGCGTTTTTCAGGCTATTAAATGCTGATTCCGCCTCAGGAGTCCACCCCTTGGCGTTCATACCTTTCTTGGTGAGGGTACAGATAGAAAATGTCAGTGAGGAGAAGTTTGGAATGAACTGTCTGTAGAAATTAGCGAATCCCAGGAAGCGATGTATGGACCTCAAGTCTTGAGGGCGTGGCCATTCCAGGACGGCTTTTGCCTTCTCAGGATCCATCTTGAGGCCTTGATCCGAGATAATGTAGCCCAGGAAGGGTAGAGCATCTTTCTCAAACACGCACTTCTCCAACTTGGCATACAGGCGATTCTCCCTTAACCGCAGCAAAACTTGATGGACATGTCTCCGATGAGTCATTGGATCTGGAGGAAAAATCAAGATGTCATTAAGATAGACCACAACACAAACATAGAGGAGGTCATGGAAGATGTCATTAACAAACTCTTGGAAGACCGTGGGGGCATTACACAGGCCAAAGGGCATTACAGATAGTCATAGTGTCCATCACGGGTATTAAATGCCGCCTTCCATTCGTCACCCCGGCGAATCCGGATTAGGTTGTGAGCCCCCCCTAGGTCTAGATTCGAAAAAATCTTGGCTCCTCGTATACGATCAAACAGTTCAGAGATCAATGGCAACGGATATCTATTCTTTATCGTGATCTGGTTGAGACCCCGGTAGTCGATGCTAGGACGCAGAGAACCATCCCTTTTGTTGACGAAGAAGAACCCGGCTCCAGCCGGGGAGGAGGACCTCCGTATGAAACCCCTCTCCAAGTTCTCCTTAACATAGGTGGACATGGACAGTCTCTGGCAAGGAGAGAGGATATACCCTACCACGGGGAAGGGATGCACCAGGAACCAGCTGGATCGGATAGTCATACGGCCGGTGTGGGGGCAGAATCTCCGCCTCTTTCTTGCTGAAGACATCCGAGAATGCAGAAAAATGACAAGGCAATCCTGCCAAGGACCGAGGCAGAGGAGGCTGAGCCGAACGAATCTGTACCAGGCAGCGGTTGAGACACTCGGAAGCCCACTGGAGAACCTCTCCAGAATTTCAGTCCAGGACTGGGGCATGTAGTCGGAGCCAGGGCAGACCCAGCAGCACAGGTTTAACGGCCTTAGACAGGACAAAAAAACGACAAGAGCTTGGAATGGAGGGCTCCCACTTGGAGCCTCAGTGGCTTGGTCACAGCTGCAACTGGGTCTGGCAGAGGTAGTCCATTCACAGATGCAACCATCAAAGGCCTCTCAATAGGGGTTGTGGGCAATTGGAGAAGATCCACCAGGTCTCTTCGAATGAAATTAGCAGCGGATGCAGAGTCCAGATAAGCAGAGACTCGCTGCGTTTTTTCACCAGAAGAACTGTCAAAACAGATACATAACATCTCCAGCTAGTCAAAGGAAAGAAAAGAAAAGAAAAATACAAAATGACCCTGATACAGTTATACACGATTTTTTCAGTCTTGTATCAAACCTTTCAAATAAATTAGTTGAACAATTCCCCATGTATGACATCAACACCCAGGCTCTTTCCCAAAAACACTTTCTCCTCAATGAACTTTTATAACTTTATTAAACACTCATTAAATATTAACAAGTCAATAGCAGAAAATGTTTGCCCTGTGATCAAATAAAAAATGACCTTCAGCATATTTTAAGCCCCACCAAAATTTACTGTACTAAGGATTACGGTAACAAGTATTTCTGAAGTCCAATAAATCAACTTTTCAATTGGCAAATTGTATTCTTTTCCACACTCTTCCCACTTTTATCCAGGAAAGTTGAGCCAAGAAGCAGTATCCCAGGAGGAGAAAATAAAATGCTTGTTATGTTGCCTGCTGGATAGAAGACTTCCTCCCATCTAATGTTGGAATGGTTCTGCTAGGTATAAAATAACCCTCTATGAATATGCGGTCAGTGTTATGTAAGTGGATGAGATGCTCCACACATCCGGTGTTTGCTAATGCTTGATCCTTATATACCTAGTTTAGCGGTTAAACTAAATGAACATCACCCTGACATAAGTGTGCTACAATTTACAATTTACAATTTCCATGCACACGACAGTATGTTTCATCAGTAATTATGGACAGTAAATACTGACAGTAATTACAGACCCATTCATTTCTATTGGCCACGGACACGTCTCAGCATTTTTACTGATAGGTGTCCGTGCCGAAAAAATTATAGAACCTGTCCTATTCTTGTTGGGAGGAAGGGGCTGGGCCCTTCTTATAGCCCAGGGTGCTCTAAGATCAATCAGCTCAATCTCCCACCTGCGTGTGCTTTGGCTTCTTAAGTCTGGACTGAGCTAGCGAGTGCACCCTGGTGATTACTGTGGAACAGGACGGCCGTATGTTCAGACATCTCTGGAGAGAAGGGTGTCGACTGGATGGAAGGAGTTCGTGGTCAGCGACCACGGACGTAACAGTATCCCCCCTCTTATGTCTCCTCCTCTTGGGACCAGAACGAGAGAGAAACCTCTTAATGAGGGTAGGAGCATTGAGATTTTCTTCTGGCTCCCAGGACCTCTCTTCTGGACCAAACCCCTTCCAATCTACTAAATAAAAGGTTCTTCCTCTTACATTTTTAATGTCCAGGATCTCCTTAACCTTGAAGGTGTCTGAAGGACCGCTGAGGCAACCGCAGGGCTAGGAGTCTTGGTAAAGCGGTTCAGAACCACCGGCTTCAGGAGGGAGACATGGAAGGAGTTGGGGAACTTGAGGGCAGGAGGAAGCCGAAGCTTGTAGGCGAGTTGCTTGATCTGCTGTAGGATCTCGAAGGTTTGCATGATGGCACCATCTATCGAATATTCCTGGAGGACAGCCAGACCTTCGTGCCAGGGAGAAACTGAGGAGGTTCTCCTCTCCTTGTGTCCGCCTTCCGTTTCATGCGGTCGACCACCAGCAGGATGGAGGATCGAGTCTGCTGCCAGATCTTCAGAAAGTCGCTAAAAGCAGTGTCAGCTGCTGGTACCTCGGACGTATTAGGAGCCGGGAGAGGAATTTGTGGGTGTTGGCCATAGACAAACGGTGTATTCCTTGTGGACTCGCTGGTGTGATTATTCTATGAGAATTCAGCCCACGGGAGCAACTGCACCCAGTCATCATGCTGCTTGGAGATGAAGTGGTGTAGATAGTACTCGAAGATCTGATTGATCCTCTCAACCTGACCATTGGACTGAGGATGGTAGGTAGAGGAAAAGTCCAACTTTACACCTAGGAGTCCGCAGAGGGCTCTCCAGAACTTCGAGATGAACTGAACTCCCCGATCAGAGACAATATGCTGCGGCAAGCCGTGCAGGCGGAAGATGTGTTAGATGAAAAGCTTGGCCAGTTGAGGAGCAGAAGGAAGATCGGTCAGAGGAATGAAGTGGGCCATCTTTGAAAATCGATCCACCACCACCCAGACAATACTGCATCCATCAGAGAGAGGCAGGTCAGTGGTAAAGTCCATAGCTATATGCTGCCAGGGAGCATCGGGCACAGGCAGAAGCTGGAGTGAGTGAGCGACCTTGTTAGCTGCACTCACTGAGCAGGAAGAAACAAAGTCCATAATGTCCTTGTTCAGCGTGGGCCACCAGAAATGACGGGCAATTAGATCTCAGGTTTTATGGGTCCCCGTGTGACCTGCCAGTCTAGAGGAGTGTCTCCAGCAGAGGATTCTCCCTCTGTCAGCTAGGCGCACAAAAGTCCTCCCTGGAGGAATGTCCCCAACTTGCAGGGGGTTGACAGAGACAATGCAAGACGGATCAATAATGTTCTGTGGAATTTCCATGGTGTTTTCTGTCTCGAAATACGTGGACAAGGCATCGGGCCTCACATTTTTGTCAGCTGGGCGATAATGGAGCTCAAAGTGGAACCTGGTAAAGAATAGCGACCACCAGGATTCAACTGTTGTGCCGTCTGGAGATAAGTGAGATTCTTGTGGTCCGTAAAAATTAGGATGGGATGAGCTGCGTCCTCTAGTAGATGTCTTCACTTCTCCAGAGCTAATTTGATGGCCAGTAACTCCCGATCCCCAATCGAGTAGATGCGATTCTGTGGAAGTGAGGAGCTTAGAGAAATATCCACATACCATTGACTTGCCCTTGGAACCTCTCTGGAACAGGAGTGCACCAGCACCGACAGAGGAGGCGTCCACTTCCAACGAAAACTGTAGAGAAACATCTGGATGATGGAGAATAGAGGCTGACGTGAAGGCACTCTTCAGGCTATTGAATGAAGACTCTGCCTCAGGAGTCCACACCTTGGAGTTCATGCCCTTCTTGGTGAGGTTAGAGATAGGAGATGTCAGTGAGGAGAAGTTTGGGATGAACTGTCTGTAAAAATTGACGAATCCCAGAAAGTGCTGTATGGCCCTCAAGCCTTGAGGGCATGGCTATTCCTGGACGGACTTTACCTTTTCAGGATCTATCGAGACCTCAATTTGAGATGATGTAGCCCAGGAAGGGTAGAGCATCTCTCTCAAACACGCACTTCTCCAACTTAGCGTACAGACGATTCGCAGCAAAACTTGACGGACATGTCTCTGATGAGTCATAGGATCTGGAGAAAAAATCAAGACGTGATCAAGATAGACTACTACACAAACATAGAGGAGGTCACGGAAGATGTTATTAACGAACTCCTGGAAGACCGCGGGAGAATTACACAGGCTGAAGGGCATTACTAGATATTCAAAGTGTCCATCACGGGTGTTAAATGCAGTCTTCCATTTGTCACCCCGGCGAATTCGGATTAGGTTGTAAGCCCGATGCAGGTATAGTTTGTAAAAAATCTTGGCACCACGTATACGATCAAATAGTTCTGAGATCAATGGCAACGGATATTTATTTTTCACCGTGATCTGGTTGAGACCTTGGTAGTCGATACAGGGATGCAGAGAACCATCATTTTTGTTGACGAAGAAGAACCCGGCTCCTGCCGGGGAGGACGATTTCTATATGAAGCCCCGCTCCAAGTTCTCTTTAACATAGGCGGACATGGACAGAGTCTCTGGTAAGGAGAAAGGATATACCCTACCATGGGGAAGGGATGCACCAGGAATCAGCTCAATAGGACAGTCATACGCCCGGTGTGGGGGCAGCGTCTCCGCCTCCCTCTTGCTGAAGACCTCCGAAAATGCAGCATAATGACCAGGCAATCCTGCCAATTACTAGGCAGAAGAGGCTGAGCCGAACGAATCTGTCCCAGGCAACGGTTGTGACACCCGGGGCCCCACTGGAGAACCTCTCCAGAGTTCCAGTCCAGGACTGGGGCATGTAATCGGAGACAAGGCAGGCCCAGCAGCACGGGGTTAACGACCTTGGACAAGACAAAGAACGATAACAGCTCGGAGTGGAGAGCTCCCACTTGGAGCCTCACCGGCTTGGTCACAGCTATAACTGGGTCTGGATGAGGTAGTCCATTTACCGATGCAACCGTCAACGGCCTCTCCAGAGGGATAGTGGGTAATTGAAGATTCACCAGGTCTCTACAAATGAAATTAGCAGCGGATCCAGAGTCCAGATACACAGAGACCCGATGCGTTTTCTCGCCGGACACTATGGTCACGGATATAGACAATAAAGACGGAAGTCCTTTTTTACCCAAGGTTGTCTCTCCTAGCAACCCTAGGCTTTGGGACTTTTGGGGACACAGACGCACAAGATGGCCTCCGAGGCCGCAATATAGACAGAGTCACGAAGTGCGTCTGCGTTGTTTCCCCTGGGTGGTTAGCATACACTGGTCCATCCTCACAGACTCCTTAGGAGGATCGGCACCTGAGGACAGAAGAGGGTGGGATCGGACTAGGAAGGCCTCCCTCCCGACGAGCTTCTTGGAGCCGTTCTCGGATCCTCATATCAATCCGGGTGGACAGAAGGATGAGGTCATCCAGGGTAGACGGTAGATCTCGAGCGGCAAGTTCACACTTAATCCTAGGAGACAGTCCCTGCCAGAATGTAGCCACCAGGGCATCATTGTTCCACAACAGTTCTCCCGCCAGGGTGCGGAAATGGATGGCGTACTCGCCCACGGAGGTGTCTCCTTGGCGTAGGTTTAGCAAGGAAGCCGCTGCAGATGAGACTCGTCTAGGCTCCTCAAATAGCATGCGAAAAGTCCGGAGGAAGCCCTGGAAGTCACGTGTCTCTGGTCCTTGTCTCTCCTAGATAGGATTCACCCCTGCAAGAGCCTTGCCAGTGAGGAGAGAGATGATGAAAGCGACCCTTGCAGCATCAGATGAAAATGCCCTTGCATATATGCTGAAGTGGATCTGGCACTGGTTCAAAAATCCACGACAGGCACCTGCGTCTTCATTATAGGGGTCAGGAAGTGGCAAAGAAAAACGGGGCTCACCACTGCAAGGAGGTGTAGTCTGAGGATCAACACTGCCAGGAGGTGTAGTAGGAGGAACAGCAACTTGTGCCTCCTGCCGACATGCGAGAATGTTCAAGGCCTGGAGGAGTTAGTACTGTTGAGACCGGAGGTCCAGCATATCCGCCCGCATCTCTTGTGAAGTCATCTTGGTCTTGGATCGATTAGCGGGGTCCATGGCCTGAGCGTACTGTCACGTTGGGTTCGTGGACAACAGGACGCAGGTAACAGACTATAATTCATATAGGGTACCTGTGGCAGCTCGGACAGTAGCAAGGCAGGCTCGGCTGGGACTAGGCAGTAGGCAGACGTCAGGCATGGTGTAGCAAGACAGGCGTGGTATGCAGCACAGCACGACTACAGCTCAGCGCGGCACTTGACCAGGATAGCACAGGATACAGGTACGGGAAACACTGGGAACTGGAAGACACTAGGAGACCATTTGCCTAGACAAACTTTGGGTACGACAACGACCCTGAGGCATGGGAGGAAGGGGCTGGGCCCTTCTGATAGCCCAGGGTGCTCTAAGAGCAATCAGCTCAATCTCCCACCTGTGTGCACGTTGGCTTCTTAAGTCTGGACTGAGCTCGCGAGCGCACCCTGGTGGTCACTGTGGAACAGGACGGCCGTATGTTCAGTTATCTCTGGAGAGAAGGGCGTCGACTGGATGGAAGGAGTTAGTGGTCAGCGACCACGGACGTTACAGCACGTTCACACTAAGAACATGTGACAGACGGGGAAAAGTCTGCATCCTACGCAACCAAGTAGCACCACAGACTGTCCAGGAGCTCACTGATGCCCTGATCCAGCTGTCTTATCAGGAGCATACTCAGAAGATGGTGGGAGTGCATACAGGCACGTGGGGGCCATACATACTGCAAAGTCACATTATTAGTTGCTGTGATGAAATTCATGCAAATTGGATCCGCCTGTGATTTACATTTTTTACTTTGATTTTCAGGGGGTTTGGAATCCAGCCCTCAATTGGTAGATAATTTTGGTTTGTTGATACATCATTTTGTTCTCAACGAATTACACAATTTTCACCAGTAAAGATTTGCAACTTAAATCTTTCGTTTATCGAGATCCTTAGCGTGATTTAAGTGTTCCCTTAATTATTTTATTTGAGCAGTCTATACTTGTAGTATTATAGAGGTAATCTCAACTAGAAGCATTGCTTCTAGGGAAGAATACCTACTTAATACTGTGCGATACAGAGGTAGTACAGAACTGCAGGGATTACAATAAACCACTGTACATGCTTTACGCACATGGCTCGGAATGACGCTTAACTGGGATAAGCATAGTGGAAATCTAGTGTCGCTCGCCACCACTTTTTTATGCGGAAAAAGCGATGACTTTTTTCTGTAAATAAATTGCACATTGTGCAACTTGCAAGCTATAACCGCCTTTTTTCCAACACTTCGCAAGCATCAGAAAAAGTGGTAGGGGGCTTGATAAATGTGGTGGCCAACTTAAACACCATACTTTTCAAAGCAATTGTGCCAGAAAACTGACATAAATATGCCCCAATATACTGTTGTTAAGAGAGAGTGAGCAAAAAAAACATTATGAATAAAAGCAAAATGATTTCTCCTTTGGAAGACAAAGTTTACTGAGGTTTCTATATTGTACTATGTTAACAATAATCAGGAAATTAGGTACTATGCTTACATAAGCGCCATTAATTCCTTTAAGTGTCTTTAATTCATCATTCGGTTTATCGGACTTTAGCAAGCTTGTGTCTTCTTAATGTATTCATTAGCAGGAGAGCCTGTGGTAGCCTTAGGACAACTAATTTACGTCTGCACAAAATAAACCACCATAGAATAGCGTTCCCTCACCTGCATGCATTTTTTATTTCATTTTGTAATCACACTTTAAGTTAGAGGACTGGAAGAACGGATTAATTAGAAAAGACAGAAAAAGTGGTAGAGGGCTTGATAAAAATGGTGCTCAACTTAAACACCATTCTTTTCAATGCAATTATGCCAGAAAATTGCCCCACATATGTGCCATTGTACTGTTGTTAAGATAGAGTGAACAACAAAACACTTGGACATTTTGAATAGAAGCGAAATGACTGTTCCTTTGGAAGACAATATTTACTGAGGTTTGTATATTGTACTATGTTAATATAATCCGGAAATTAGATACTATGCTTACATATGCGCCATTAATTTCTTTAAGTGTCTGTTTATCAATCCTTAGCAAGCTTGCGTCTTCTTAATGTATTCATTAGCAGGAGAGCCTGTGGTAGCCTTAGGACAACTAATTTACGTCTGCACAAACTAAACCACCATAGAATAGCGTTCCCTCACCTGCATGCATTTTTTATATCATTTTGTAATTACACATTAAGTTAGAGGACTGGAAGAACTGTTCAATTAAAAAAGACTACATTCATGTACATCATTCCTCTAAATGACTGCGACAGATTGATTGATAAGATGGCGGACAAACAGATAATGAATTAAAGTATGTATAAATCTGCACTAAAATTAATGTGGCCACAAATATAAATACTTCAATAGTTTAGGGTACTTTTACTTGGATAGATATTCTGCCCATTAAACGAGCGCTGATCTATATGATTATATGGAGCAATGATCGCAAGTATGGGGACGAACGATCATTAATATGATCGCTCTTCCCCATACAGTTTTCATCTTGTCAGCAGCATATCCCGTTTGCTCATTCACCAACTCATCGTTGCCCTGTTTACACACGCTCTTTCACCCGATCATTAGCCCGTGTAGAAGGGCTCTTAGATATATCCCTTTAGCGCCATACACATGGCAGAGCCAGTGGAGCATGCCACCATTTTTCTTCCTAATGTATTCTCTATCAATTTGACAGAAACATCAAGCCTATTTCTCTGAAAGTGATCGGAGGTATATAGTATGGCTTTAAAGACTTCTATGCCAGATTACGACTCTGCAGAACTTAAAACTTGTAGAGCCCTAGAAGAGTTGGGTTTTCAGATGACAAATTCCCCTGCGGAAGTCTTAGACAGCTGCACATTTCCTCTGCAGTGGCGGCTCCGGGGGAAATGTAGCATTAAATGTCGGCTATTCAAATTATAAGTCGGCCATTCTGAAGGAGCACCTCTCTGTTCTGGCCCAAAGAAAGGGGTCCGCAGTGGACATAGGTTGTTGTCATGAGTACCCTTCTCTTAAAAGTACATTGATACAGGGTTGTGAAAACCAGCCAACTTCTTACATATGTGTCAAAAGGGGTTATTTCTGTACACAGCATGAAGTATATATCCATATTAATATCTGTAGCATGTCCAAAACTTACCCATATGGCAGGCTCCAGTGACAGGATCACACTTATCATCGTGACAATTACAAAACTGGTCACAATTGACTCCAAACTGGCCAGCTGGACACGTTAGGTTGCAGCTATAAATAAAAAACACAATACAGTTCCACTTAGAAATATTTTTATAAAATGTTATTGCATTTATTGTAACAAGAGATGATACTGTACAACCCATATGATAAGTTAAAATATAGAAGCCATAAGTATAGCATACTTATTAACAACATATAGAAGAATTTGCTTCATGTGATTTCCTGCCATGACCAATCAAATTAAATGTAACTGGTCTGATTATGAAGATTCCTATACATCCCACAGATGGTGCTAGGAATGGGATAACCTGTTATATTGAACAATGAAAGCTACTTTGTAAATGGGCACCATTAGTTTTAGTATGTACCACTTCGGCTCAGATATTCAATATTTATTAAACACAATACATGAAACATAGATATAATATGAAGAGCACTACAGGCGCAAAACAAAATACATGTAGCTAATAAACGGAGGATGGCTATAAAATACCCAAGTGGTAAACGCACAATCTTCTCCTTGTGAAATTCCATATGTTTTATTAAAATTTTAATATTTAGTAAATTGTGTTATTGTCAATGTTACAACTGAACATGAAAATGACACATAAATCCCAATAAAAAAAGAAAAACAACTCCGTGCCACAACACTAAACATATTTATGCACTCTCTGGCATGTTTAGACTATTCTCCATGGACTCTGACATTTATGCTGAACGATCTTGTGATAGAAGTCTGGAGGCACAGATATGGATGATGTATACTGCTAGAGCAGACAACCATATCTAATGTTGGCATCACTTCTTATTTAGGAAAACAATGAATATGTGAACAATCATATGCATAAATTGTACAGAGCAGAATCCAGATGTCGAGTGCAGCATGCTGAAACAATAAGGGAACGTGGATTCAGCACCAATGCCATGGACACAAAGTTGTCATGTGACATTGATAGTTTGTAGGAGAAGCGTGCTTCCTTATGACTAATATTTTACTTGGGAAGGGAAGTTAGTATGTTGTGTGGACAGCAAATGGTTCTCATCAACTGTTCCTGCAGAATAATGTTTATCATTCTTGTTTATATCCAATGTTTTGTGCTTGTTATAAAGGTTTCAGTTCTGCAATCTGCACCATTGGTTATTTTATGCAGTTATGCTGGTATCCTACTTCACCAATGAAGACGGTTTTCACATGGGTGTAATATGGCTGCATTTTAGTGTCTGCATTACGGCCACAACATCTGGACCCTTTGCAGTTCTACTGAACCAAACTTAGATTATCAAAGGGTTTTATCATGATCAAAGTTCGGAACAAAACCGACCTAAGGCTGTTTGAATTAGTCATTTTTTCTAAAAGGCAAAATTGTAACAGATCCCTTTAGGTTTAGTATACTAAACTTTTGTATGATGCTTCGGAGTCTACAGTTATCTATTACCATGCCAACATTATCGTAGCAGCCTCACAACAGCTATGGTGGTAAATCTGCCATTATATTTATGCAGATGGGACGTAATTGATATCACATTTTGTGACCATATAATGTAAGAAATGTTATTAGAGAAAAACTTATTGAAGCTCATAATCCTCAGTAAATAGGTAGTAATCTCCTGATAATATTTTTGTCACTAGTTGCTTGGTGTTTTATAATTATTTTAGTCTTGGCTTTGGCACCATACATTGTGCCCATACTCAGTGGTCAATCTAAGAGTAAAGCATGGTAGAGGAGCAGAGTAGCCTGAGACATTGATCAGTCATATGATCACTGGGACCAATAGGGTTAGCAGCGCCTCCACCTTGTGTAACTGCTACAATGGAGGATCCGAACATCCGGGTCCACGCGACGGGGGACTGAAAACAGGTTAGAAAACGAAAGTCTATGAACAAGTTTTTTTATTTTACAAAAGCAAAATAATAAATAGCTTTTCCTTTCGTCAGCCAACTCCTTTAAGCCCGCCGCCTGACATAAATATATATAGGTCAGTCCTGAATCGGTTTTAATGGAGCCGCCAAGCAACTAGTACTAAATAAATAACAAAAAAAGAATTACTCATAGTTAGTGATTTACCTCTATGTATTAAGACCACAACTGAACTTCCACTGTGTTAAAGTTATTTGACTAATAAAAAAAATAAATCTGTTTTATTATTACTGATGGTTGCTAAGTAATTTTAGTAATCTTCGTAATACTTTCTAATGATGTACACACCATTTCATGGTATCTGTAAATTCTATGTAGTTAATTATTTATTGTAGAATATTAAGTTAAATGTATTTCTATGACAACAATTAAAGTAACACTGTCTCTCTTTTACAATAGAAACAGTTATATAAAAACCCTTATGTATACGTTTTTGCAATGTATTACAGAGCTCTAGACACTCCTGGTTGGACATTTTGTGCCTTCAAATGGCACCATTGTATGGAGATATGCAGAATACTTGACGAAGCATGCCACAAGTTACTTACAGAATCCAGCAGATAAAAGCCTCCCTAGGAAATCGAAGGCATGCTGAGAAAGAGCATGGCTACATAGAAGTCTAATGGTGCCGTATTATGACTCTGTACAAGTTTGTATGGAGCCGTAATATGGTCATGTACATGAGCCCTTACAATCCTTAGAAATGGTTCTGAATTGGTTCTGAATACGCTATAGGATTTTGCTGAGAGTAGAATTGCAAATTGTGTGATGGTGGAGAAAATAGTGCATAATATAAACTAAAACCACTTGAATGTAATTGAAAAGTTGGGGGAAAGGTTTTAGAAAATGTTTCAAGTAAAAAAAGAGATTTCCTTACCAGTGATTTAAACTTTAGCGGAGACTTCAGTTCAATCAAGTGATTAAAGTCTGAACACACTTAGGCCCAGATTTACTAAGATTGGTGTTTAATATGCCAGTTTTAGATTTAAGCCCGTTAAAGTAAGATGTGACAAAAAAAATCTATTAAGATTTGAACACCTCAATGAATTTATCGCATCTTGGCCTGTCCATGCACCACAAAGTAAAATCTAAACCAGACTCTTCCTGGAGTAAATTTCCGCTATAATTTATGACAATTTCTGGCGTAAATTATATTAAAATTTGTCGGGCTGTGGGGGGCCTTGCCACTTCTGCTTAGCCCCGTCCACTTTTTTCAAGTGCCAAGTGCAGCGTAAAAGGGTAATGAGTCGCAAAGTTTTACGCAAAACAAACATGAGACTTTTTAATTTATGACAAATCAGGTTCTTTTCATGGTTAAATGGGTTGTTCACTACTGGACAACTGATGACCTATCCACTAAATAGGTCATCAGTACATAATCTGTGGCGGTTCGACACCCGGTACCCGCACCGATAAGCCGCTTCGCCTGCCTCCGAGCAGCGGACGTACATGCTGGAAGCAGTTGGCTCTGGCCGCTGAATAGCAGCAGAGTTACAGTACTGCAGCTCTGCAACTATTCAAGTGAATAGGAGCAGAGTTGCAGTTTGGCAGCACGGCCGCTATGCTATGTACGGAGGCAACTGCTTCCGCATAATGGACCATAACACCCCGTGCCCAGAGACAGCTGGAGCAGCTTAACTGTGCGGGGTCCGGGTGTCAGACCCACACCGATGATATACTGATGATCTATCCGGTGGATAGGTCATCAGTTGTTCAGTAGTGGACAATCCCCTTAGCTATATAAGCCCACAAAGGACCTATAGAAACTGCATTTCAATATCAAAATCCTCTTGAGGTATCTTATATGATTTTGAAATACCAAGTGGAAATAACAGAAAAACAGCCGTATCAGCTAATTCTTGAAGAGGCACCACTTGCATCACGGTTTTTTCACTATGACATTTCCTTTCCAAAGGAAAATAGAGAACTGATGTTCCTCTATCTCAGAAACTATATATCAGATCTCCCATCTATTACACAGTAAAGTATTAAAGAGGCTCTGTCACCAGATTGTCAAACCCCTATCTCCTATTGCAGCAGATCGGATCGGCGCTGCAATGTAGATAACAGTAACGTTGTTTTTTTTCAAAAACGAGCATTTTTGGCCAAGTTATGACCATTTTTATATTTATGCAAATTAGCCTTTCTTAAGTACAACTGGGCGTGTTTAAAGTTATGTCCAAGTGGGCGTGTATTATGTGCGTACATCTGGGCGTGTATTGTGTGTGTGTACATCTGGGCGTTTTTACTTGTTTTACTAGCTGGGCGTTGTGAATAGAAGTGTATGATGCTGACGAATCAGCATCATCCACTTCTCTTCGTTACCACCCAGCTTCTGGCAGTGCACAGACACACAGCGTGTCCTCGCGAGATCACGCTGTGACGTCACTCACTTCCTCCCACAGGAACTTCATCGCGTCGGATGAGCGAGGACACACTGTATGTCTGTGAACTGCCAGAAGCTGGGTGGTAACGAAGAGAAGTGGATGATGCTGATTCGTCAGCATCATACACTTCAATTCACAACGCCCAGCTAGTAAAACAAGTAAAAACCCCCAGATGTACATACACAATACACGCCCACTTTAAACACGCCCAGTTGTACTTAAGAAAGGCTCATTTGCATAAATATAAAAATGGTCATAACTTGGCCAAAAATGCTCGTTTTTGAAAAAAAAAACTTTACTGTTATCTACATTGCAGCGCCGATCTGCTGCAATAGGAGATAGGGGTTTGAAAATCTGGTGACAGAGCCTCTTTAAGTGCATACATTTTCCAAATTTTCATCATTTCCCACACCCAATGCTTGCTGCATGTGCTATAATACAGAAACACAGGAGTAAACACAAATAAGGGAAATTATCAGAATAGATATAATAGGAAAGCTGTTCTAACATGCTCACTATCGATTTGTATGCTGGTTAAATGGTATGGTATGTAAGAATGTTCAAAATATTTTATTTCTAGAAGATATATGTTGAAAAATTAATCAGCACATTAACATCAGTGCAGAAAGTAACAAACTTACCCTTTCTTAGAGGATGCATCAATTTTGAATAGTCAGCACAGAATGTTAACAACCTAATGAAAGTGGGATCGCTGGATGAGAAACGTGAACCACACCTGAAGAGCACAGGACGTCTCTATGAGAGTTGTGGTCAATGATTCCTACTCTGAATGGTCCCCGGTAATAAGTGGTGTACCCCAGGGTTCAGTGCTGGGACCACTATTATTCAACTTATTTATTAATGATATAGAGGAAGGGATTAATAGCACTATTTCTATTTTTGCAGATGACACCAAGCTATGTAATATAGTTCAGACTATGGAAGATGTTCATGAATTACAGGCAGATTTAAACAAACTAAGTGTTTGGGCGTCCACTTGGCAGATGAAGTTTAATGTAGATAAATGTAAAGTTATGCATCTGGGTACCAACAACCTGCATGCATCATATGTCCTAGGGGGAGCTACACTGGCGGATTCACTTGTTGAGAAGGATCTGGGTGTACTTGTAAATCATAAACTCAATAACAGCATGCAGTGTCAATCAGCTGCTTCAAAGGCCAGCAGGATATTGTGGTGTATTAAAAGAGGCATGGACTCGCGGGACAGGGATGTAATATTACCACTTTACAAAGCATTAGTGAGGCCTCATCTAGAATATGCAGTCCAGTTCTGGGCTCCAGTTCATAGAAAGGATGCCCTGGAGTTGGAAAAAATACAAAGAAGAGCAACGAAGCTAATTAGGGGCATAGAGAATTTAAGTTATGAGGAAAGATTGAAAGAATTAAACCTATTTAGCCTTGAAAAAAGACGACTAAGGGGGGACATGATTAACTTATATAAATATATTAATGGCACATACAAAAAATATGGTGAAATCCTGTTCCTTGTAAAACCCCCTCAAAAAACAAGGGGGCACTCCCTCCGTCTGGAGAAAAAAAGGTTCAAGCTGCAGAGGCGACAAGGCTTCTTTACAGTGAGAACTGTGAATCTATGGAATAGTCTACCGCAGGAGCTGGTCACAGCAGGGACAGTAGATGGCTTTAAAAAAGGGTTAGATAATTTCCTAGAACAAAAAAATATTAGCTCCTATGTGTAGAAATTTTTCCTTCCCTTTTCCCTTCCCTTGGTTGAACTTGATGGACATGTGTCTTTTTTCAGCCGTACTACCGTGTTTCCCCGAAAGTAAGACAGTGTCTTACTTTCTTTTTATCCCCAAAAGCCCCACTATGTCTTACTTTCGGGGTATGTCTTATATTGGAAAAAAATTGTCGAATTTTTTATTTTTTTTTTCCACAAACTTTATTTAACTGTTTTACATTTTTTTTTTTAGTCCCACCAGGGGACTTCACTATGCGATGTGCCGATCGCATATATAATGCTTTGGTATACTTAGTATACCGAAGCATTATTGCCTGTCAGTGTAAAACTGACAGGCAACCTATTAGGTCATGCCTCCGGCATCGCCTAACAGGCAGATGCTGAAGGCAGACCTGGGGGTCTTTGTTAGACCCCCGGCTGTCATGGAAACCCGACGGCGACCCGCGATTTGTTTGCGGGGGCGCCGATCGGGTGACAGAGGGAGCTCCCCCCTCTGTCAAACACATTAAATGCCGCTGTCACTATTGACAGCGGCATTTAATGGGTTAAACTGCCGGAATCGGCGCGCGCTTCGATTCCGGCAGTTGCAGCAGGAGCCAGGCTGTGTATAACAGCCGTGCTCCTGCCGCTGATCGCGTGGGTACAGTCTCAGTACCCGCGCCATCACAGGACGGATATATCCGTCCTCCTGCGCGAACTAGCAGCTGCTGAGGACGGATATATCCGGAAGTGGGCAGGAGGCGGCAATACCCCCGTGTTTCCCCGAAAGTAAGATATATGTCTTACTTTCGGGGTACGGCTTATATTAGCCGACCCCCCTGAAACCCCCGATACGTCTTACAATCGGGGGTGTCTTACTATCGGGGAAACACGGTAACTATGTAACTATGTAACTATGTAACATTTTCCTAAAATGATTAAAAATTAATTAATACGATTTTCTGTAAGTCATTGGCCCCATTTACTAAGCAAACAGCATATGTGACAAATTTGCGGTAAAATTTGTGACTTTTCTTATCACTTGTTATATTTGAAAAATCACAAGGAAATTGGAATGATCTTCAGGGAGATGTAGTTTTAGTTTCATTTATTTCGTAAAATCAGTGAATTTTTGCTACAAATCTACATCTGCAGAAAATGTGTCAAATTTATTAAAGGGCTATTCCCTCCTTAGACATTTATGACATATCCACAGGATATGTCATAAATTTATAAAAGATGCAGGTCCCAGCTCTGATTGATAAGGGTTTTAGCGGTGGAACCCCCAGCGATCAGACATTTATCACCTACCCTGTGCAAATGTGATAAATGTAAATTTTAAAGCAACCCCTTTAGGTGTGTGCACCTTTTAACTCCAACTATCTCCTCTACTTAGAATGATGTAAAAAAAACTCCAGTCTTATTAAATGTGCGCCAATGTCTCTCATTATATACTTGTCTCATGGGGAATCGCAGAAGTCTACAAAGTTTCATACTATAAGGGCACGTTCAGACGTGGCGGAATTGCTGTGGATTTCCACTTCGGACAGTCCGCAGTGGAAATCCGCAGCAGTTTGTCCATTGGTTTCCACACCTTTTTAGTTATCTTCGTGCAGACGTTGCGTAAAACTCCGCTGCGGACCATAGGCTGCGGTGCGGAATTTGGTGTCCGCAGCATACACTGGCTGTTGCGGACTTGATGCAGAATTTCTCCATTTACTTCAATGGAGTTTCAAAATTACGCAATGAAATCCGCAGATGTGATGTGTGTTGCGTTGCGGATTGCTTTCAGGAACAGGATATTTCATCAGTCTGGCTGGACCTATGTGTGTCGAGGTCTATACCCAGACTGGGATGGAATATTTGAAAGGGAGCAGGGTGTGATCCGCAACGACAAATACGCAGCATTTTTCTTAACATTTTAGCCAAATCCTCAATCGAATCTGCAACGCAGATTATTTGCGGCATTGATGAGGACAGTGTCTGCAGAATTCCGCCACGTCTGAACATGACCTTAGGGTTGGCTTACAATATTATAACTGCACATATCTGAAAGTATTGGATACACAACATGATAGTAAATAAATTGGTAGATAGCTATTTAATTTGTATAACCATATTGAATAATACTCTTTGTAAAACTGGCACTTAACACAAGGATTCTCTCTTCTGCTTTGAATACTTGCTCTTTAAATTCTTGTGTCAAGCACCGCCCACGCAAGCCCTGAACTAGGCAGAACACTGTTCAACAATTTTGCCTGGAGTGCTACTTTAAATATTGCTGTTATTGTCTCTGCCTAATAACTTACATCAATAGGCTCTTAATGATATCATGGTATGAGTAACAGCTTATTGTTCAAAATACCTCAATATAAAAGCTTATTGCTTTAAATGACTAAGCATAAGAATTTATTACTTGAAACGCGCAAGCGTGTGTACTCTGCTCGAAGCAAAGGATATGTTCTTTTACATAGCAAATTTATAGTGCTAGATCTCCACTATATTTATAATTCACATGTTTTTCCGCTTTACTGTAAAGGATCTGCCAGACACAACTTCTGTGTCGACGCCCGTGGTTAATCAGTCTGCATCTGCTCCTAGGTCTGATAGAGTGACTCGATCTGCTACCACTCAGGCTGGTAGGATGAGGAGTGGGAGAACCTATCACAGACTGTTCTAGCTCCCGCCCTCGGTCTATGTGTACCTTCATTTGCTTCTTGTCTTTGCCTGTGATTCTCTCTTGTTTCCTGGCTCTGCTGTTCCAGCTATTACTATTGACCTCAGCTTCATTTTGAGACTGGCTTTACTGACTACCCTCCTGCTCTGCGTTTGGTACCTCGTACACTCCTGGTTTGACTCGGCTCGTTCACTACTCTTGTTGCTCACAGTGTTGCCGTGGGCAACTGCCCCATTTCCCTTAGCTTCTGTGTACACTTGTCTGTTTGTCTCTCGTGCACGTATTGAGCGTAGGGACCGTCGCCCAGTTGTACGCCGTCGCCTAGGAGGGGTCATGCAAGTAGGCAGGGACTGAGTGGCGGGTAGATTAGGGCTCACCTGTCTGTCTCCTTACCCCGCCATTACATTTACAAGGTAAATATACTCTAGGTCTCCATATAGATATTCATTATGATGTACAGACGTAACAAGCCTTATCTTGACTCTGATAACTTTCTGCAGTATGATAACTTATCGCTTAAGCCATTGAAAACGTGAAGTTAGTTTCTTGCCACTGTTTTTAAAAAGTTAAAAGTCAAGTTAAAGATCGCTACATCTGTAAAGTAAGTAAGGAATTTACTGGGGGAAAAAACAGGTATATTTACATTCTGAATATTTGTGTTACCTGAATCTATGTGAATAAATTATAAGAGCATTGAGAGAAAACCCAACGAACTATATTGTCTCTGTTCCATTCTGCTGCCAGCTTACTGAGTTGTAGCTATTAAACTACACGTGGCCCAATTTACACGTCTATGGTACATTGTCGACGTACATACAGGGAAAACCCAAGTAAATGCCGATGTGATCGTAGACGCTAGCTGTGCCGCATGGCATGGAATCAGCATTCTGACACTTCCTGATCACACCTTCACTACACAAAGTATGCTTTATGTCAGCCTGAATGCTGGCTGAGGGATTTGCAGGCCAATGATGAGCAATGAGAATCCCCATCTAGCTTCTATATGTGTACATTTTTAAGTTCTATAAATTGAGTCACGGTGTGAAAAATAATATGATTTGCTGTTTCATGTAGGATCAAGTCATAGTTTAGTTTCTGTGACCCTTAAAATAAAATTTTCACATTTTTAAGCTATAATTTAATATACAAAATTTAATCAATATAATAGCACCATTAAACAGGAAATTTGAGTTAATTACTTCTTTTACACATAGAAAAGCAATTATTGACAGCCAATAGTCAGACGTTTTTCTTTCCTCATAAATAATATGCAGGTGATCCAAATAAAAAGGCACCAATAAAATGTAATTTTTGGATTTTTGGAATCTGGTTTTGTTCCCAGTATATATGGTTCATGTAGCACTACATGTTATTTCTGCATACCTGTTTACATATTGTACCACTATGCTATTGGAGGTTCTTTTTTTTTTTTTTTAATGAAAAAGCAATCCCTGCTGAGAAAATTTATTAAACTAATTTATAAGCTACACATTAACCTGGAGGTTGTGCTAGGTAAATACTGAAGTAATCATAACCATGTGTATGAGAACGGTATGTATTACACAAAACTCTGTTTAAGTGAAGAAATCCGATAGAAACTATTCGTTTACGTGGAGGAGATCTGAAAGTTTCCCTGAATCTGTCAGAATAGTTAACAAATTGTTTCTTTCCTAATGAATTTCCCAGTTTTAATTTTCTAATCTGCTATATGGGTATGTGAACACGGTGGCAGGCTTTTACGTCTGAAATGACAGACTGTTTTCAGGAGAAAACAGCTGCCTCGTTTCAGACGTAAATGCTCCTCCTCGCATTTTGCGAGGCTTCTCTGACAGCCGTAAATTTTGAGCTGTGCTTCATTGAGTTCAATGAAGAACGGCTCAAATTACGTCTGAAAGAAGTGTCCTGCACTTCTTTTGACGAGGCTGTATTTTTACGCGTCGTCGTTTGACAGCTGTCAAACGACGACGCGTAAATGACAGGTTGTCTGCACAGTACGTCGGCAAACCCATTCAAATGAATGGGCAGATGTTTGCCGACGTATTGTAGCCCTATTTTCAGACGTAAAACGAGGCATAATACGCCTCGTTTACGCCTGAAAATAGGTCGTGTGAACGCAGCCTTAATGATCTTCCTTTGTCCTATGGAGGAGGAAGACAAACTAAAGGAAACGACACACGAAAAATTATGTTAAAACAGCATCTAAGCAAAAACTAGTACATATTAGGGATGCACCGAAACTTCGATACTGTTTCGATACTGTGCAACCCCAAATGGTACGATACCGTTATTTCCTGTATTTCGATACTTAGCTGTGCGGCCGCACAGCTCAGTATTGTAACACATGAATGTATGAGAGCGGGGCTGCGGCTGTGTAATACAGTCATTGCTGCGCTCCTGAGTCCTGATAACAAGTGCGCGCGGTCAGGATAATGCGATGCGGCCGGCATTAGAATAATGAGCGGCGGCACTGAAAACAGAACATGGCAGGCGCGCTGCAAAACACCCCCATGTTCTGTCTTCAGTGCCTGAACCGCCGCTCATTAGTGCAGCGCCGCGAGGCAATGATTGTATTACACAGCCGCAGCCCCGCTGGCGGAGATCAGAGAAACCTCTCATCTCCGCCATTATTCCCGTGAATGCTTCGATCACAGCGGACTGCAGCATTCAGGGGAAAATGAGAAGGGGGGATGCCCCTTCCTGTGACGCGATTGAGGGACATACCATATATGGGCAGAGAGACCCCAGGGCTGTCCTACCATATTTCCTGTTAGTGCATACTTAGGCATGTCCTAACAACTGCCTGTGTACTATCAGTATACAGGCTAATGTACTGGGATATAGATATATGCCAGTACATTCAAGTTTAAAAAATAAAGTAAAAACATAAAGTAATGTTAAATTAAAAAAAATATACACATACACCTATTTTACAATAAACATTAAAATAAGTCTCAATACATAAAATACACACACATTCAGTATTGGCGCGGCCGTAATAACCTGCACAACAATTTTTTTGCATCATTTATGATGTGTACGCTGTAAAAAAATAAAATAAAAACTGCTTTCTATCACTTATTGTGGGGCACAAGGTGTGATGAATTTAACCTCCATGTGCCTCACATTAAGGCCTCATTTACACGAGTGTGTGCGTTTTGCTACTTGACAGCTCCGTGTGTCATCAGTGTATGATGCGCGGCTGCGTGATTTTCGCGTAGCCGCCATCATAGAGATGAGGCTAGTCGACGTCAGTCACTGTCCAGGGTGCTGAAAGAGTTAACTGATCGGCAGTAACTCTTTCAGCACCCTCGACAGTGAATTCCGATCACAATATACAGCAACCTGTGAATAAAAAAAAGACGTTCATACTTACCAAGAACTTCCTGCTTCCTCCAGTCCGGTCTCCCGGCCGTTGCCTTGGTTACGCGTCCCTCTATTGACATCCGGCCCCACCTCCCTGGATGACGCGGCAGGCCATGTGACCGCTGCAGCCTGTGATTGGCTGCAGCCTGTGCTTGGCCTGTGATTGGCTGCAGCTGTCACTTGGACTGAATTGTCATCCCGGGAGGTCAGACTGGAGGAAGAAGCCGGGAGTAATCGGTAAGTCAGAACTTCTTTTTTTTTTTACACGTTCATATATATTGTGATTGGAAGTCACTGTCCAGGGTGCGGAACCAGTTTAACTCTTTCAGCACCCTGGACAGTGACTGTCTCCTGACGTCGCATAGCGGAACATTTTTTGCCGGGTTCGAGAAAACGCTGTGTGTCTGTGCACTGCCAGAAGCTGGGTGGTAACGAAGAGAAGTGGATGATGCTGATTCGTCAGCATCATCAGCTTCTATTCACAACGCCCAGCTAGTAAAAGAAGTAAAAACGCCCAGATGTACACACACAATACACGCCCACTTGTACATAACTTTAAACACGCCCAGTTGTACTTTAGAAAGCCTCATTTGCATAAATATAAAAATGGTCATAACTTGGCCAAAAATGCTCGTTTTTTAAAAAAAACTAAAAACTTTACTCTTATCTACATTGCAGCGCCGATCTGCTGCAATAGGAGATAGGGGTTGCAAAATCTGGTGACAGAGCCTCTTTAAGTGTGCCTAGAGGCCTATCTGTCACACATGAAGACAAAAGTATTACAAATTGCATATAATAGATGGCGGGGGGCAGGAGCTTTAGGTAACCATGTGGGTTGTTAACCTGGTTTCACAGAAACATATATTAAAAAGCAAGAGAGAAAAAAAACAACTAAATGGAACTATTTGTCAACTGGACAGGAGACAATTTGGAGGAGTTGTCAAGGATTAGAATAAAAGAGTCTGCTTTTTTTCAGAATCACTCTTGTCCATGGGCTGTACCTGGTGATGCAGCTTATCTTCATTGAAGCAAAAGTGGATGAGCAATTCCAGACATAACCCATTGACAAGAGTGGCACGGTTTGTGAAAAAGAAGCAGACCCATTTTTCTAGACAACCCCTTTAAGGATAAATAGTTACTTGTAAGGGTATGAAAACATGGAGTGTTTTCGGACGTATTTCGAGCCGTAAACGTCCTAAAAAAACAGCTGAAAAATCGGAAGCAGAACGACTTCAAAGATCTGCCCATTGATTTCAACGGGAAAAATGGCATTCTGTTCCGACGGGCCGTTTTTTTCAAAACGGCCGCGTAAAAAAATGGCCACGAAAAAGAAGTGCATGTCACTTCTTCAGCCATTTTTCATAGACTCTAGAAAAATAGCTCCAAAAACGGCCGTAAAAAACGCTGCGAAAAACGCAGCGAAAATCGCGAGTGGCTTAAAAAACGTCTGAAAATCAGGAGCTGTTTTCCCTTGAAAACAGCTCCATATTTTCAGATGTTTTTGAGTTTTTGTGTGCACATACCCTTATGGTTTTGCTTTTAGGAGGAAATTTGCGTTTTTTTACAGCCGTTTTTGGAGCTGTTTTTCTATAGTCTATGAAAAACGGCTCCAAAAACGGCTGGAGTTTCAAAATTACGTGATGAAATCTGCAGATGTAATGTGTGTTGCGGATTTGCTGTGTGTTGCGTTGCGGATTTCTTTCAGGAAGAGGATATTTCATCATTATGATGAGGGAGAGAAAACCTCCATTTTCGCCTTCCAAGCTTATTACATGAACGCAGAGCTATTACCATGGCCAGATATAGGCGAATGGATATGGAAGTGTCCACTATTATTAACCTTGTAAGTAACTTTACATGTTTATGTCATGTTTTCACTAGTTAAGGCCCCATGCACACGAACGTAAAAACGCCCGTAATTACGACACGTTTTTACAGGCCCATGGACTTCTATTGGCCACGGGTACCTCCCCGTATGCTTACAGGAAGGTGCCCGTGCCGTTGAAAAATATAGAACATGTCCTATTTCAGGCCGTAATTACGGCACGGCAGGCCCATAGAAGTCTATGGGGCTCCCGTAATTATGGGTGACTACGTGTGTGCACCCATAATTACGGGAGCGTTGCTAGGCGACGTCAGTAAATAGTCACTGTCCAGAGTGCTGAAAGAGTTAACTGATCGGCAGTAACTCTTTCAGCACCCTCGACAGTGAATTCCGATCACAATATACAGCAACCTGTGAATAAAAAAAAGACGTTCATACTTACCAAGAACTTCCTGCTTCCTCCAGTCCGGTCTCCCGGCCGTTGCCTTGGTGACGCGTCCCTCTCTTGACATCCGGCCCCACCTCCCTGGATGACGCGGCAGGCCATGTGACCGCTGCAGCCTGTGATTGGCTGCAGCCTGTGCTTAGCCTGTGATTGGCTGCAGCTGTCACTTGGACTGAATTGTCATCCCGGGAGGTCAGACTGGAGGAAGAAGCCGGGAGTTATCGGTAAGTCAGAACTTCTTTTTTTTTTTTACACGTTCATATATATTGTGATTGGAAGTCACTGTCCAGGGTGCTGAACCAGTTTAACTCTTTCAGCACCCTGGACAGTGACTGTCTCCTGACGTCGCGTACCGGAACATTTTTTGCCGGGTTTGGTCAAAACGAGTTCGGCCGAACCCGGTGAAGTTCGGTTCGGTTCGCTCATCTCTAAGACACTCTGTTTGGATGTTTGTAAACAGAAAAGCACGTGGTGCTTTTCTGTTTACATTCAGAGTTTGACAGCACTTGCGCGAATCACGCAGTTCGCACGGAAGTGCTACCGTGCGACCTTCGTGGTTTTCACGCTCCCATTGACTTCAAAGGGTGCGTGATGCGCGAAAAACTCAGAAATTTAGAACATGTCGTGAGTTTTTTTCAGCGCACTCACGCTGAGCAAAACTCACGGACTGTCTGCATGCCCCCATAGACTTGTATAGGTCCGTGCGACCCGCGTGAAAAGCACGCACGTCGCACGGACGTATATCACGTTCGTGTAAATGAGGCCTAATAGTAATTAACCCCATCATGTACTTTACACATTAACTCATTATGACTGAGAAACATGATGGGGGTAATTACTATTAATGTGAGGCACGTGGAGGTTAAATTCATCATCACACCTCGCGCCTCACATCAGAAAATGGAAGAACTTTTTTTTTTTACTGTTGGCAAAGTATCGAATTGGTATTGAAATCGCAATACTAAACTAAGTATCGGTATCGAAGTCCAAATTCTGGTATCGTGACATCCCTAGTACATATAATGTCCTTTTCTGCTAAGTTTCTTAGTTATATCTGGATATGGTAAAACGGGGTGACAACCAATATCGTGGACAACACAGCTTTGAAGGAGCTTTCTAGGGTCTTAAATGGTTATTATGTTTAATTGTTTAGCAACAGTAGTAGGAAATGTATCACTGTATCACTGTTTAGCAAGGCAGATTGACCAGGGCTTAAAGAGGCTACATCGACTTACCTGCAAACGCCGATGCAGCTGCAGAATCAACTGTATCCTCTGTCGCCTGGTGCCGATGTGTCCTCGCTCGTCCACACACGATGCAGGACCTGGGGCAGGAAGTGACGTCACAGCGTGATCTCTCGAGAACACGCTGTGTGTCTGCACTGCCAGAAGCTGGGTGTTAACGAAGAGAAGTGGATGATGCTGATTCGTCAGCATCATCAGCTTCTATTCACAACGCCCAGCTAGTAAAAGAAGTAAAAACGCCCAGATGTACACACACAATACAAGCCCAGTTGTACATAACTTTAATCACGCCCAGTTGTACTTTAGAAAGCCTCATTTGCATAAATATAAAAATGGTCATAACTTGGCCAAAAATGCTCGTTTAAAAAAAACAAAAAAAAACGTTACTCTTATCTACATTGCAGCGCCGATCTGCTGCAATAGGTTGCAAAATCTGGTGACAGAGCCACTTTAAGTGTGCCTAGAGGCCTATCTGTCACACATGAAGACAAAAGTATTACAAATTGCATATAATAGATGGCGGGGGGCAGGAGCTTTAGGTAACCATGTGGGTTGTTAACCTGGTTTCACAGAAACATATATTAAAAAGCAAGAGAGAAAAAAACAACTAAATGGAACTATTTGTCAACTGGACAAGAGACAATTTGAAGGAGTTGTCCAGGATTAGAATAAAAGAGTCTGCTTTTTTTCAGAATCACTCTTGTCCATGGGCTGTACCTGGTGATGCAGCTTATCTTCATTGAAGCAAAAGTGGATGAGCAATTCCAGACATAACCCATTGACAAGAGTGGCACGGTTTGTGAAAAAGAAGCAGACCCATTTTTCTAGACAACCCCTTTAAGGATAAATAGTTACTTGTAAGGGTATGTTCACATGGAGTGTTTTCGGACGTATTTCGAGCCGTAAACGTCCTAAAAAAACGGCTGAAAAATCGGAAGCAGAACGCCTTCAAAGATCTGCCCATTGATTTCAACGGGAAAAATGGCATTCTGTTCCGACGGGCCGTTTTTTTCAAAACGGCCGCGTAAAAAAACGGCCACGAAAAAGAAGTGCATGTCACTTCTTCAGCCGTTTTTCATAGACTCCAAAATAGCTCCAAAAACGGCCGTAAAAAACGCAGCGAAAATCGCGAGTGGCTTAAAAAACGTCTGAAAATCAGGAGCTGTTTTCCCTTGAAAACAGCTCCATATTTTCAGATGTTTTTGAGTTTTTGTGTGCACATACCCTTATGGTTTTGCTTTTAGGAGGAAATTTGCGTTTTTTTACAGCCGTTTTTGGAGCTGTTTTTCTATAGTCTATGAAAAACGGCTCCAAAAACGGCTGAAGAAGTGACTTGCACTTCTTTTTCGCGGCCGTTTTTTTACGTGGCTCTTTTGAAAAACAGCCGCGTAAAAAATGCCCCGTCGGAACAGAACGCCGTTTTCCCATTGAAATCAATGGGCAGATGTTTGGAGGCGTTCTGCTTCCGACTTTTCAGTAGTTTTTCGGGCCGTTTACGGCCCGAAAAACAGCCGAATACACTCCTTGTGAACATACCCTAATATTGATGGAACAATACTTCAATGACAGAGGCAGCTGCATAGACAAGTCATGCTAGATGGAATAGCACTTAGTAACTAGCCATGTTCTGAATTGTAGTAGCACATCACAAAAACTGTAATTGAAAGTGCCAAGGGAAATAGCCAAACTATGATAAAACATGGGTAAACTGTTCCAGTAAAAAGGTCACAAGTGGTCAAAAGTCAAAGCTTGAGAAAAAACTTATAAGGGTATGTTCACACGCAGTGACCAAAAACGTCTGAAAATACGGAGCTGTTTTCAGGCGAAAACAGCTCCTGATTTTCAGACGTTTCTGTAGCCACTCGCGTTTTTCGCGGCGTATTTTACGGACGTTATTGGAGCTGATTTTCAATGGAGTCAATGAAAAACGGCTCCAAAAACGTCCCAAGAAGTGACATGCACTTCTTTTTCATGGGCGTCTTTTTACGCGCCGTATTTTGACAGCGACGCGTAAAAAATTACACCTCGTGGGAAAAGAACACCGTAAAACCCATTGCAAGCAATGGGCAGATGTTTGTAGGCGTAATGGAGCCGTTTTTTCAGGCGTAATTTGAGGCGTAAAACGCCCGAATTACATCTGAAAACAGTGCGTGTGAACATACCCTTATAATACCAAGAATCAGCCAGGACTTCACAATTCAGGACTTAGTAATAATTTAGCACTTTTATGGCTCAGTTGCAACATAAAATATTACGAAGTTACATGCGTTACAAAAAAAACCTGGAATATATATCAGCATTGTCCATCATAAACCAGTTACAGAAAAGCCAATGAAACATCTTTTATCTTTTTTCCTACATTTGGATGTAACTTTATTGGATTGAGCCGAAAGATACCTTTAGGGTAAAGGTCCCGTAAAGGTCCCGAAAAACGGCTGAAAAATCAGAAGAAGAACGCCTACAGACATCTGCCATTGATTTCAATGGGAAATACGGCGTTCTGTTCCGACAGGGCGTTTTTTACGCGGCCGTTTTTCAAAAATAGCATGTAAAAAGATGCTAGCGAAAAAGAAGTGCATGTCACTTCTTGAGATGTTCTTGGAGCCGTTTTTCATAGACTCTATAGAAAAACAGCTCCAAAAACGTCCGTCAAAAACGCAGCAAGAAACGCGAGTATGATTAAAAAACGTCTGAAAATCAGGAGCTGTTTTCCCTTGAGACGTTTTTGAGTTTGTGTGTGCACATACCCTTAAAGTGTAATTTTTTTTAGTAATCTTTAGAGGGCATTTTCACTAAAAATAAAATAAAATCAGCAGCCATTACAAAAGATCACGTATTCTATCACCATTTTCCCCCCAAAATTCTTAAAAGGCAAATCTGAATAGTATATGCAATATGTGGGCATGCAAATTATCACTGCAAGGGAAGAAGTTATAATTTAGAAAGGTCTGGACAACATTTCAAAGTTCTTTTCTACTCTAGTGATTATTATTTTATTTCAGGAGGCAATGCTCTTAAAATATGGTAGCAGATCTATAATGGTATGAGCAGCCATTGTGTGGTAGTCCTTAGGACTAAGCTATTGAACCCTTTATGTTCTGTTATAGACTGACCAGGTACACCTAGCTGTGCATAAACTGTTCTCTAAGAACTTTTCCATATTCAAAGATAATGAGGATCTCATATACACAGCCGGGGGGTTAAATGTTGCTGTATTGGTTGACTAGAAGACTCTTCATATGTGAAGATGTTGCCATGTTGATGCATAAATGTCCAGATTTGTAATTCCTATCTTTTAACAGATGAATCATATTTCATAAGTTAAAGGTTTGTTTTTTTTGTCGAAAATGCCATAAAGCCCGTTTTGATTCTTCAGTTATTCAACCCTTGACCTTTTTTGGTAACATTTCAACAATGTATACTGAGAAATGTCACTGAATATCCTATCATATGTTTCTACTTATAAAATCATGTCTTGTATTCATCTGTTCTATATGACTAACTTTAATTTGCAAAACAGGCCTGCGTATCTTCCCTAGAAACTCACAAAATACATACAAGGTGTTCAGACCTCCAGATTATCTCTGCACAAGTCATTTATATTTAAATTAAGTTCATTACCTTTTCCGCACATCATGCACTAAACATGAATGATTGCCTAATATCGTTTGGCACAGAAATGAAGACTGTAAAATGTGTTAGAACTGCAAACAAACAACCCAGCCAGTAGCTATTTCTACCATTAAAGGGGAAGAGTGAAAGAATACTGTACAGTGCCAACTACATTTTACCCGCTTCCTTTGTTTAGTAGAGCGTTCCTTGTTTTAGTTCCCGGCAGTCTCTGTGAGTCACTATCAAGGTCAAATTTCAGCAGACAATATTAACACAAACATTGGAGAACAAGTGTAAAAACGAATGCAGAGGAAGACCAGTGGAGCTACCTATCTTGACCAATCAGATTCATATATATATATATATATATATATATATATATATATATATATATATATTTGTGTCAATAACCTAATAGTCTATCTCTTACAGGAGGTTTAGTTGCTTGTAATGTATTATCTTTCTATCCTTTTTGCAAGAGAAATCTCAAAATACACTGGCTTGCTGTAGAGCTTGTGCTGGGCTTGTGCTTATTCACAGCAGCCAATCTGAACACTCAGAGCTGCAGTGTAAAAGAGGGAAAGACAGAGCAGCAGCCTGAGCCACCAATGAGCTATGGGGGGCATCATTAAGATTACTTTCTTTACAAGCTAAAATGTTGGCAAGACACATACAATAAAAAAATAATAATAGTAGGTAATCATCACCTATGGAATACTGGCTTAATGAGGATCTGTCACTAGGTCGTATAAGTTGAACTGGTTTATTGAACTGATTAGCACTGTCTCCCTGATTCTATCACTGATTTTCTTTTTTTCCTGGACGCCCTCGTTCCAGAGATATGACCCACTGTTGTATTGACTTCCTATGTGCTAATTTGCTGTAGTTAGCCAACAGGGTGTGAACTACTAGCCGCCTTGGGTATGATGCCATACGGTTTGCACACCTGGATTTGGGGATTTTCTGACATTCTCTGTAGATCCTCTCAAACTCTGTCAGGTTGGATGGTAGACAGCCATTTTCAGGTCTCTCTAGAGATGTTCGATTGGGTTCAAGTTAGGACTCCAATGGGGCCGCTCAAGGACATTAACAGAGTTGTCCCTAAGACTGTGTGCTTAGATTCATTGTCTTGTTGGAAGGTGAATCTTCGGCCCAGTCTGAGGTCCAGAGCACAGTGGACCAGGTTTTCATTAAAGGGAATGTGTTGCCAGAAAAACATGTTTTTTTTTTAAAAATTAAACATTTAGTGTGTGGGTGATTAAACATTGTTCAAATTTTTTTTATTTTTTTCACGAGTCAGGAAATAGTCAGGAAATATTATAAATTAATTCTAATTTATAATACTACCCATTTTTGGTCACTAGATGGAGCTATTCCCAAAATTGCAGCATTGCAACATTGGGTTAAAAGCCCTCGCTCTAGTGAGCTCTCAGCATCCCCCCCTCCTTTATCCTGGCTAGTGCCGGGATAAACGAGGGGTTTGAACGGTGTAACCTCCTACACTGTGTGTCGCCATTTTTTGAGCTAACACACAGTGTAGTAGGTTTACATACAGTAGTAAACACACACAAACACGAACATACATTGAAATCTCTTACCTGCTCCTGCCGCCGCGGCTCCCTCCGGCCCGTCCGCTCCGTTTGCTGCCGCTGGTCCAAGTGCACAAATCCGGAAGCCGCGACCGGAAGTAGTAATATTACTGTCCGGCCGCGACTTCCGGTCCACAGGAAAATGGCGCCGGACGGCGCCAATTTCGAATTGGACTGTGTGGGAGCGGCGCATGCGCAGTTCCCACACAGACGCCGTACACTGAAGTCAATGGGACGGGAGCCGTTCGCAGTCCCTATGGGACTGTGGCTGCCGTATTCCATGTCTGTATGTGTCGTTAATCGACACAGACAGAAATGGAACAAAAAATGGCAGCCCCCATAGGGAAGAAAAAGTGTAAAAATAAGAAAAAGTAAAACACAAACACACAAATGAATATAAACGTTTTTAATAAAGCACTAACATCTTTAACATATAAAAAAATAATTTGTGATGACACTGTTCCTTTAAGAATATCTCTGTAGGCAATATCTCCATTCATCTTTCCGTCAACCCTGTCCTAGCCACTGAAAAACACCCCCACAGCATAGTGCTGCTACTACCATGCTTCACTGTAGGGATGGTATGTGGCAGGTGATGAGCAGTGTCTGGTTTCCTCCAGACATGAATCTTAAAGTTGAGGCCAAAAAGTTTACTTCTTGGTTTTGTTAGACCACAGAATCTGGTTTCTCAGTCGTAGGCTCCATGCACACAACCGTATTTTTCATCAGTAATTACAGACAGTAACTACTGACAGTAATTACGGAGCCATTCATTTCTATTGGCCACGGACAACTTTCAGCATTTTTACTGATGGGTGTGTGTGCTGAAAAAATTATAGAGCCTGTCTTATTCTTGTCCGTAATTACGGCAAGGACTCTCCCGTAGAAGTCTTTGGGAATTTCCGTATACCGTCCGTATTTACGGAAGCTCTGCTATGTAACATGCTGATGACATAATTTGCACCCTCCCTTTTTATTTTATGGATCCGTATGTAATACGTATTTAAATACGGATGCAATACGGACCGTATTTACAGACATCCTTTCTGTATATACGGATCAAATATGGATGCCTACGGATCCGTATTTACGGAGAGTATTTTGGGATAGATGAAAATATGGTCGTGTGCATGGGCCTGAGAGTCCTTTAGGTGCTTGAATTTTAATTTTTATTTATCACAAGGCCTCAACATAACAAAATGTGAAAAAAAGTGAAAGGGTCTGGAGACTTTCCGAATAAACTGTATTCAGGTCAGTTAACCAGTTCAACTTATATGACCTAGTGACAGATCCTCTTGAAATATATTTTAATACTTCAACTGGAATTCAATCTTAGCCTTCTAAATTACCATTGGCATCCAACCGTTTACCATGGCCAAGAAGATAGGTCTTATTCGCTCTAGTTTGAAATATGTAATCCTCCAATAAAATTCTTTCAGATAGTATAAAAGACACATATATCATCAACTCCACCAGCATCTGGGCCAGACGATAAAATGTATTAAAATGATGTTGATGAGTGTATATGTTTTGAACACAAGCCGTCCTCCTGTGAGCATATTCCTACTAATCATTGTTATAAACATCCCCAAGATGTTAGACTTAGGAAACGCATAGCAGAGGCCCCTAGTGGGATGGATGAAACATTAGACATTAACAGATGTGATAAAGAAAACGAACACTTACTATGGTCCATAAGATCCTGCACTGCAAAGACACTTTCCAGTCTCAAAACAACACTCTCCGTTAAAACAGTCCGTGCACCTAAAAGCACAGTCCTCTCCATATGTACCATTAGGGCATTTTGTTTCACACCTGAAAATAACAATAATAATCACTTATAATCTTTCAGAATTTTATAAACATGTACAGGCATCAAGTATAAGGGTTAGTTCACACTGAGTTTTTTGGCGCTGATTTTGACGTGGAGACCGCGTCGGAATCAGCGCCAAAAACGTCCGAAATCGCCCCTTTAATGACAGGCAGAGGCGTTTTTTTTTCCCCCGGTTGGCTTTTGCTCGCTCGCGGGGAAAATAGGCTACATGTCTTTTCTTGCTGCGGTTTCCGCCTCTGACCTCCCATTGAAATCATTTGAAGACAGAAAAAACCTCTGATGCTCATTTCTGAGCGTTATTTTCGCAGCATTTTTTGCCTGTGGTCCTTACATTAGCTTCAATGGCCGGGGGCGAAAAACGCCGAAAAATATGTGCAGGCAGTTCAAAATCTGCCTTAATATTCCTGGAGGAATTCTAAGGCCTAACTGTCATTGTGACTCAATATACTGCAACATAACATATTGAAATGTGTTTTCATTAGACCAATGTGCCAATCCATATTCAAACAGCTTCCTGGTCTATGAAGCCTGCACGTCTCTCATCGTGAGCAGGATCAATAGAATAAAAATAGTTTAAGTGCATACCCGCCAACATATTAAAATTGGTGCAAAAATATATACACAGTGTAACTAGATCTCTCCTCCAAACTAGTAACATAGTATCATTTACAATTATGCAGCGTTTCTTTTATAGTTGCATTTTCTATCCACCTCTCTCTCTATTTGTCTCTCATAATACCACCTACCTACCACAGCATTTGTTGAGATGTAATTAAATTATTGTAATAATAAAAGGGTTTTACATCCAAATCAGGTCAACAATGTAAGTATTAGTCCTTATTCACATGAACGTGTCCATTTTGCACGCGTAAAAAATGCACCGTTTTTCTTGTGTTGCACTTCCGTGTGGCATCCGTGTACAGTGCACATCTGCGGTTTTTGTCACGCGGTTTTTACCTATTTATTTCTTTAGCAACTCTTGCGTGAATCACGGACAACACACGGATGACGTCCGTGTGCTGTCCGTTATTTTCACACACTCTTTGACTTCAATAGGCTGCGTGGTGCGTAAAAACGCACCAAAATAGGACATGCAGTCATTTTCACGCAGCGCATGTCTGAATAGCCCCATTGATTTTCATATGTCCGTGTGGTGTTCGTGAAAAAAATGGACAGTACACGGAGACGAGATACGCTCATGTGAATAAGGGCTTACAACCATTTTAATACATAGTCCCCCCCCCCCCCAATGTTAGGCTTCCCAGGCCTGTGCTGCAGCTGTCTTCAGTTCCTGCTTCTTCTATTACCTCCAATTTTGCCTTCAGCAAATGGTCAATTGCTGGGGCGTAGCTAGGAAAGACTGGGCCCCATAGCAAACTTTTGACTGGGGCCCTCCCTTCCCTGGGTATCACACAACCCCCCCCCCCCCGGTAGATAGTCCCTTCCTATAGATTCCGCCACACAGCGCCCCCCCCTATAGATAGCCCCATACAGCCCCCTGTAGATAGCGCCACACACATTCCCCTGTAGATAACGCCTAACAGCCCCCTGTAGATAACACCATACAGCCCCCTGTAGATAACGCCATACAGCCCTCCCCCTGTAGATAACGCCATACAGCACCTTGTAGATAACGCCTTACAGCCCCCTGTAGATAACGGCATACAGCCCTTCCCCTGTAGATAACGCCATACAGCCTCTCCCCCTATAGATAACGCCATACAGCCCCCCCAAAAAATAAAAAAACGGCCTATAATTTGTCCTACAAAAAAGATGTATCCCCTATCCACAGGATAGGGGATACATTTGGGATCGCTGGGACGCCCAGCGATAAGGAGAACAGGGGACCGAAAGTCCCCCGAAGTTCTCCATGACAAACCTCGGACTTCCAGGGTCTGCGCAGTTCAATAAAAATGAAAGGTGCGCTGGTCACGCAAGCGCGACCGATGCACAAGTAATTTCTATGGAGCTGCCGATAGACCCCGGAAGTCAGAGGTTTGTCATGGAGGACTTCGGGGGGACTTTCGGTCACCCGTTCTCCTTATCGCTGGGCGTCCCAGCGATCCCAAATGTATCCCCTATCCTGTGGATAGGGGATGCATGTCTTTTGTAGGAACAACTCTTTCTGTGGCGTCGCGCTGTAGCAGCCGTAGCAGCTGCTAGCGGAGCCTCCGGCCATGGGGGGAGGGCCGTGCCAGCGGGTGGCACGGGCCCCCTCATGCTGTGGGCCCCGTAGCAGCCGCTACGACTGCTATAGTGGTAGTTACGCCACTGGTCAATTGGATTGAGCTCAGGATATTGTCTTAGCCATTACAGATAATTTTTTGTCTTAAGATTCTTGGGTTGCTTTTGCAGTTAGTTTGAAGGGAACCTATCATGTAATTTTGCCCCCATTAAGCCGCCATCATGCTGTAAAAAATGATCTGACAAGGTTTCCAAAAATGCCCCTGTATGTTTTCACAGCCTTTTTGAAACTGTGCGTTCTATAAGGCCTAGTTCACACTGGGTCTTTTGGCTTTGAATTTGATGCGGAAACCGCGTCGGAAACAGCGCTAAAAAACTTCCGAAACCGCCTCTATTGATTTCATTGGGAAATGGATGTGTTTTGTTTTCCTGAACGGCTGTTAGTCGCTCGCGGGGAAAAAACGCGACCTGTCCTTTCTTGCCGCGGTTCCACCTCTGACCTCCCTTTGAAATCAAGGAAGGCAGAAAAAGTGCTTTTGGCAGTGGCGAAATGGCTGTGGGCAAAAAACCCGGCAAGAAAGTGCAGGCAGGTCAAAACCTGCCTCAAAATTTCTGCCTGCAATATACTCCGTGGGAACTGCACCTAAGAGTCATGGGAGGCGGTATCAATATCCTGGAGTCATGCAGTCCGTCTGCAAACCTGCCATTTAAGGGTATGTTCACACGACCTATTTTCAGACGTCATTCACGCGTTTTATGCCTCGAATTACGCCTGAAAAGATGTCTCCAATACGTCTGCAAACATCTGCCCATTGCTTGCAATGGGTCTTACGATGTTCTGTTCAGACGAGGTGTAATTTTACGCGTCGCTGTCAAAAGACGGCGCGTAAAATTACGCCCGCGTCACAGAAGTGCAGGACACTTCTTGGGACGTTTTTGGAGCCGTTTTTCATTGACTCCAATGAAAAACAGCTCCAATTATGTCCGTAAAAGACGCCGCCAGAAACGCGAGTACATGCAAAATCTTCTGAAATTCAGGAGCTGTTTTCGTGTCGTGTGAACATACCCTAAGGCTTGATTGACATCCCAAGCAGCTCTACATAATGAACAGCCTTCTCTAACTCTGTTGGAAGCACTATTGCCTTGTACTCCCCAGGCATGCACGGGGCAGCAATGAAGCCGAGCAGAGTACACCTGTTCCTGTGCGTGCCAGGAAGTACAAGGCAATGGCGCATCCGTGAGAGTTGGAGGAGGCCACTAGTGACAAAGAGCGGCTGGGGAATGTCAATGAAACCTGGAAAGGCAGGATTGGAGACTGGATTGCGTTACTTCGGGATAGCTGCACCGCTTTCCATAACTCTAAGGGTATGTGCACACACACTAATTACGTCCGTAATTGACGGACGTATTTCGGCCGCAAGTACCGGACCGAACACAGTGCAGGGAGCCGGGCTCCTAGCATCATACTTATGTACGATGCTAGGAGTCCCTGCCTCTCCGTGGAACTACTGTCCCGTACTGAAAACATGATTACAGTACGGGACAGTTGTCCTGCAGCGAGGCAGGGACTCCTAGCATCGTACATAAGTATGATGCTAGGAGCCCGGCTCCCTGCACTGTGTTTGGTCCGGGACTTGCGGCCGAAATACGTGCGTCAATTACGGACGTAATTAGTGTGTGTGCACATACCCTAAGGGTATGTGCACATGCTTAATAAAAAAACGTCTGAAAATACAGAGCTGTTTTCAAGGCTGTTTTTTTAGCAACTCACGTTTTTTCTGTTAACGTCATTGTTCATCAACACTGGAGCTATCAATTTGTTTTTAAGCATTTGTCTGACTATGAGCAGATATTATAGCCCTAGGAAGCACAACATTAATTCTGTTTGTTTTTGTCAGATAGTCAACAAATACATGGGAACCAGTTCCGTTGGCAGCCATATGTGCCCACACTATAACACTACCTCCACAGATGAGGTGAACGGACAGAAGAGGTGGTGTTCCTTGGTTCATGAGCAATTTCTTCCCTTTGTATGCTCTACTCCTCCAAAATTCTCGTGCAAGTTGATGTTTCATTTGTCCATCAGATGTTGTCTCAGAGCTGTGCTTGTTTATATATATATCCAAGAAAAGAGACTGGAAGCAGCACTGAAATGCTTCCATGGAGGAAGTGAAACGTTGCTGTGTTGGGTGAATAAATTCAAATTTTTTGCTGAGTGTTGCTTCCAGTCTCTTTTCTTGGATATATGCATGAGGAGCACGTCACTCCTTATCTTTGAAGCTAGCACCAAACGTTTTCTTGGATATTTACACAGTGCTGCTCCTATCCCCTGTTTTGCTGTATATATATATATATATTTCTTTTATTTATTTTTTTCATTCTATTTGATCTCTGGTTTTCCTGTTTTTGAGGCTCACCAATGATTTACATCTCGTGGTAAACCCTCTGTATTTACTCTGGTGAAGGCTTCTTATCCCATGGAACGTGTTCTTAATCCAGCCAACTGTTTTTGAGGGCTTTTTTCTTCAGCAGGAAAAGAATACTGTCATCCACCACAGTTGTTTTCCACCTAATGTTGGCTTGCTTTACTGGCAGGGACACCGCTGAAGACTTCATATTGAGGGTCAACAGCAACTGATTCCGAACACAAATGCCACACTTAAAATCAACACTAGACATTGTATATAATTACTTGTAAGTGAAATAAATGGATAACACACACCTGACCATGAAACAGTTAAGCAGCAAACGTTTTTATTACTTTAGAGCCCCTAAATTGGGAGGGGGGTCTTTGGTTGTAAATTCTGCCCGGTTCACTGATTTGGTATATACCCTCATATTAAAGATAAATCTGCTCTTTGAGCTCCTAGTCATAATTTAAATTCAATTCCAATATGCTATTGCAGTCAGCTAAAATAACATCAACTTGGTCAATGTCCAAATATATTAGGTTTTCCCATCTCACAACGCCACTGTGCAAGGAAAAACAGTGAAGGGGACACATCGCTAAATAACTGCTTGTGGACATTTCATTCTCAGGATTGGTGGGGGTCCCAGAGGTCAGACCCCCACCAATCAGAAAGTAATGCCATATACATACTGGTGATATGCCATCATATTAGATTGGAATAACCCTTTAACTATACATATAACAATACAAATGTAATAGCAAACACACTTGCCTCAGGCATCCCACAGCATTAAACTTTGTACTGTGACCCTTTGGAGTATACCCTGATATTTTGTATAATATAAGTGGCTCCTCTGTAGGAGTAGGCTCCTTTATAACTTATCTCCTTTCGCCCTTCCTTTATAAATAATCTCTCTTTTTAGTCTCTAGTACTGGTCAGTACAAATGAAATAAGAACAAAATCCATCTTTAGTTTTTCTGCTACTCCCTTTGTAATCATACAGTGATTGGAAACTCAACCGATCTGATATCAACTGTCATTTTGCAAGTCAAAATAAGTGTTTTCTTTGTAATAGACTACCCCACTGTTTTTCATCTGCACTTCTTAAATGTCCTTTTTCGCACAACAAACGTTAGGAATGTTGGCTATGTGAAATGTTGGCCAGATGTGTAAACCACAATTCTCAAAGACCTTTTGATGGTCAGCCTACATCACTGTTTCTTTTTTCTTAGACCTTTTGCCTTCTGTGGTTTCTTTTTTTTCGTACCTTTTTGCTTACTTAGTCCATAATTACTTACTCTGGCTTTTGTATCTATCATATCAGTGTCACAGTGAAGTCAAATAAAATCAACAAAATACGTCCTCTCCTTACCGGTCACCTATCCAGCCAGGATTGCAAACTGTACACTTCCCATTTAGGTGGTTGCAGGTGTGTCCATCTTTGCAAGAAGGACATATTTTAGAGCACTCATCACCATAGAAGCCATTGGAGCAAACTTGATCACACTTTGTCCCATTCCAGCCTGGTCCACATGCAATGCACCTGCCATCAGCAATGGTACAAGGCTGCTGTTCCTTACACTGACCACACCTGAAAGATAAAACATTTTTGGTTCATTCAAGTGGCAAAGATCATCTTTAAAAATATTCTTAGCATGATCTATGACAAATGGAGAATAGAAAAGTGTGTGAATTTATATAAAAGGGATTTTCCAGTGACAGTATATTGCTTGGACCAATTGTTACAATGAAAGGACTGTGGCACTCAAAATTTTTCTCTGGACAGCGCCTCTGACATTAAGGAATTGTTGCAGGTACTACAACTGAGACCAATCACTTGAATAAGTATGTGTTTCAGTTCTTTGCACAGTGTCTGAACGGAAATGTCACTATACAGTGAAAATGACGAAGGTGCATAGCTTCAGTAATTTGGGAAAGCCATGTAACAGCATCTGTAGGTGCTGTAACAGGAATCCTTTCGTGCCATCCGTAAAAAAAGACTTAAACTATGGAAGGGCTGGGTACAACTTTTAACAACTTCAAATAATTCTATTTGCTGTATATGTGTTAAAATAATAAAAAAAATATGTACTTCTCTTTTAACGCCCCACCCCCACCCGCTGCTCCTGTGCTGATCGTTTCCCAGGCCCCTACTGGTCTCTGTTTGCAACACTTTAGTGTTTAGTTGCTGTGCTCACGTGTCGTGATGACACGTCAATGTTGTAGCAGTTAAAACAAACACGAGCGAGGATCCGTGGGTGCAGCAGGGGTAAAGGAAAGTCAATTTTTTTTATTTTAACACATATAAAGTTTATTTAAAAATGTTTGACAAGGCTAGAAAGTCCCATAAGGAGGGATCTAGTTAATGATGACAGATTACTGCTGAAGAACTATGAACAGGACATAGAATACATGTGAAACAATTAAAAGTTGAAAATTATGTACCAAAAATGATGCAGGAAAGCAGTAAAAGTCTACGCCCCACAACTAAAGTTTACTCAATATTTTGCATATTCGACCAGTCCACTATTTATGCAGTGAAAACATTATTAAAATAATTTGTAACATATCATAAAGTCAAGATAATTGAAGTAGTGAGGTCTCCTTACCGCTTCTTACAGAACAGTCCATAGTGTCCAGCTGGACATGGTTCACGGCAATATTTGCCCCTATAGCCAGGCTCACAAGTGCAGGTTCCATCCACTTGATTACATTTCCCTTTTAAACACTGACATATTCGATCACATCGTGTGCCCCATAAACGTTCTCTGCACAGGCAGCGTCCTGTTAGTTGATCACATGGTGAGTTGTTGCATGTGCACTGGTTGTTACAGCTCCGTGCCCACCATCCTGGGTGGCAAATGCATCTTCCAGTGGCTTGGTCACACTGTGAGTTGGAACTGCAGTAACAGACATTTGAACACTGAGGTCCCCAATAGCTTGGATCACACGTACATTTCCCAGTTTCTTGGTCACACTTGCCATATTTACAAAGGCAGGCATTCTCACAGTTGGGTCCCCACCGGTTTGCATTGCATGTACATTGACCGCCTACGTCATCACATTGTCCATGAGGATGGCAAGAACATTTTTCTTTACAGTCTGGACCCCAGAACTGTCTAGGACACTCTAGTAGAGAAAAGTTTAATAGAACATATTATACATTCTTATATCAAGTCACCATACATTGTATCACTTAGTAAAAAGAGACGTGATCCAATATATAGGAGGTTCATCTAGAAGTAAAGTATTGTGACGAAAAGGTTTTTCTATGAAATTCTCATAGATATAAAGCATTTAAAACATCGGTAGAGACTATTGATATGCTAGTTGATACCTCTTTAGTTAAAGTCATATTTCTATACTATTATTTTCATTTTTGAATGAGCGTCTTTTAGTGTGAAACGGCAATCTTTTAAAATGTAGTGAATCTACACACAAAGTGTACTGGGCAACTTATGATGTACTGCTGACTTTAAAATGTATGAAAACATCTTATTTCTCCTCTGCCCTTGGCAATGCAATCTCTTACTAGTTCATAGCAAATGATTAACTACTACCAAATCGTATTGCATATTATTTACTTTGGGAAATCACGAAACATGAAAATACATCAATCAAAATTATAAAATTGGAACTTTCACAAAATAAGGTATACACAATTCTGTAGTTATTTGGGAAAGTGCATATGCAGGTACACATTCGTAACTTGCTTCTAGTCAAGTACATGGCCACACATATGGACTAAACATACACCCAAAAATATATTTGTGTGTACACATATATACATATGTGTGTGTGAGACACCCATGTGTGTCCATATATGTTGACCAAAGGTAGCTGTCTAACAACAACTCAATCTGATGTGTTTGGTTGCTGCTTAAATGTAGTCATTGTCACATTCAAGAAATCTGTTTAACCTGACCGACACTTTTATAAGTTAATGGGGTCGATTGGGCACCGGTGGATAGGTGATGTTTTTGTGGGAAAACTCCTTTACATGCTTTAACCTTCAACAGAACTACACTACAAGAACAGGACAGTGTGATGATTAACCGTTTGCTATACTAATACATGAAATAATATAAATCACTTTATGAAGTCATTATGATATCATTACATAAAGGAGCAAACAAGACTTACTTGTTTCGCAATTGGCACCAAAGTAGCCGTGACGACAGCGACATTCATTTGGCCGGACACAGACCTCATTTTCTTTGCAGGTAAAGTTTCCTTCACATGTCGCTAGGAAACAATTAACATGACCATTACATTATAGAAGGGTTTCCAAATTCAGTAAGTACAAAACATAATTATTTTCATACGAAATCCATCACATATTGAACATAAATTTTGATCATGTTGGTCACACAATTACAAATGGCATCTACCCCAATAGGGTTTTCTCTTTTTTCTGGATCCACACAAGAAATATGTAGAACTTGTTGGAATTGTGAATTTTCACTGTAAATGAAGTGCCGTGTTTGTTGACAGACTTCTCAAGAAGAAGATGAAATTATATTGAGATATGCAAGAAAGTAATAAGGCATATGCATACCAAATGTAATGTCTTTTTTACAGTAGAGTGGAGTACATTTACATGAGCTGCAGTATGTGGAGGTACAGAGTTCACCTATATAAATTTATGGTACCAAATAACGATAAATGGGGAACAAACCACATTGAAATCAGTTGCTCCATACAGACATTCTTAGGGCATGACCAGACGTGGCGGAATTGCTCTGGAATTCCGCTGCGGACAGTCCGCTGCGGAAATCCGCAGCGTACACGTTTCTCCATAGCTTTCCACACCTTTTTCGTTAGGTTCGTTTACACTTTGCGGACAATTCCGCTGCGAAGCATAAACAGTGGTGCGGAATTTGGTGTCCGCAGCATACACTGGTTGTTGCGTACGTGTAGCGGACTTGTTGCGGACTCATTGCAGAATTTCTCCATTGACTTCAATGGAGAGTCAAAATTCCGCAATGAAGTCCGCAGATGTTATGTGTGCTGCGTAGCGTATTTGTTTTACGAACAAGATCTTTCTTCATTTTGGCTGGACCTATGTATTTCTAGGTCTACAGCCAGACTGAAGCCCCATGCACACTAACGTAAAAACGCCCGTAATCACGGGCCGTTGTTACGGCACGTGCAGGCCCATAGAAGTCAATGGGGCTCCCGTAATTACGGGTGACTACGTTTGTGCACCCGTAATTACGGGAGCGTTGCTAGGCGACGTCAGTAAATAGTCACTCTCCAGGGTGCTGAAAGATTTAAACGATCGGCAGTAACTGTTTCGGCACCCTGGACAGTGACTTCCGATCACAATATACATCGACCTGTAAAAAAAATAGAAGTTCATACTTACCGAGAACTCCCTGCTTCTTCCTCCAGTCCGGCCTCCCGGGATGACGTTTCAGTCTAAGTGACGGCTGCAGGCAATCACAGGCTGCAGCGGTCTCATGGACTGCCGGGTCATCCAGGGAGGTCGGGCTGGATGTCAAGAGAGGGACGCGTCACCAAGGCAACGGCCGGGTAAGTATGAATTTCTTTTACTTTTACTAGGGAAAGGGCTGTCCCTTCTCTCTATCCTGCACTGATAGAGAGAAGGGAAGTACTTTCACCTCAATACGCAACGGCTAGTGGGCATCAATTTAATGCCCATTTTAGGCAGAGCCACAACAGAATCTGCAACGCAGATTATGTGCGGCATTGATGCGGACAGTGGCGGAAAAAATATGCCACGTCTGGTCATGCCCTTAGTGTGTAAAATAAAGGAACAATAATGTGACATTATGTGGGGGGGGGGGGGTCTAAGAAAATTCTGTATGGCTCAGCTGAACAATATTTAGCCCAAAGCATTTTCCATATATGTGATTCATTAAAATTAGTCAAGTGAAACAATGACATTTCCCCTCAGAGTAGACTCAATACACTTTTGTAATATTCAAGGACATTGCACTAAAATTAAAATTACAGAATACAAAAATGAATTTTTCATGAAAGTCTGCATTTAGGTCATTTGCAAATAAATACAGAAAACTAATGTGTATACACTGCCCTCATCTAAGCCGATATATATTAACCGATTCAGGACCAGGCTACTTTGAGCCAAACACTGTTAACCCATTTTTAGCACGCGTTAACCATAACTTTTTTATTTGTTGGGCTAGAATCGTGATTTATGCGGGTTTCTTTTCTATCATTTTTGTACACATAATTTTTGCTTTTTTAGAATTTTTAGGCTTAAAGAGAACCTTTCACCTCCCCATACATGTGCAGCTGAGTGCAGCATGTAATGGGCAGAGCTGCACAAACCCTGGGGCACTTTCCTTTTTTTTTTTCTTACCTCCTCCATTATTTAGATATTGGTGCCGTTATATTTGGCGCCCGATATTTAAATAACCCCCTGAACTGTCAATGGAGCGTGAAATGGCACGGGGGCGTGTTACTATGGCTGTGACACTGTCCAATCAGATACGGACAGTGTTACAGCAAGAGCGAGGATAGAGGAGAGAGTGCGCGCGCGCAGACGCTCTCACTCTTCAGCTGTCAAGATTAGTACTCTGCCGAACTGGCAAGGGGGCGTGTCACTGCTACGGACAGTGTAAGAGCTGGGGAGAGGAGAGCGCGCATGCACGCTGTCACAGTGCGGGGTGTGGACCCACTGGGCCATACCTCGTAGCGGGATAGCAGCTGGCCAAACAGGTACAATGCAATGTCTATAGTTCAAAAAGGGTACCTGAGGCAATGTAGACAGTAGCGGTAGATTCAGGCTAAAATGAGGCTCCAACAGTAGACACCCGGCGGGGTGCGATACAATAGATGCAGTAGAGGGCACAACACGACTCCAACTCCTGACGGCACAGAGGCATGGTAGCACGGGATATAGGTAACACTGGGTACTGGAAAATACTAGGAGACCATTTGCAATGACAAACTTTAGGTAACACGACAACGCTCAGGCAAGGATCGAGAGGGCAGAGCCCCTTTTATAATCCCTAAGCAGTCTGGACTAATTGCAATATTCTGCAACTGTGCGCGTACTGGCCCTTTAAGGCCGTGCACTCGCGGGCGTGTGCGCCCTGCGGGAGACAGTGTCCGGACCAGGAAGTGAGTGCTGGCGTCTCTCAGGATGGAGATGCCACCGGGAACTCACTCGTCCATGGCCGCAGCCGTACAGTATCCCCCCTCTTATGTCCCCTCTTCTTGGGGCCAGAGCGGAAGAGAAACTTCTTCACGAGGGCAGGAGCAGTGATGTTCTCCTCTGGCTCCCAAGACCTCTCCTCTGGACCAAATCCCGTCCAATCCACCAAATAAAACGTCCTTCCTCCTACTTTCTTAGTGGCCAGGATCTCCCTCACCTCGAATGTCCGTGACGCGCCGCCAGGAGCCACTGCGGAACTAGGAGTCCTAGAGTAGCGGTTCAGGACCACGGGCTTCAGCAGGAAGACATGGAAGGAGTTTGGGATCTTGAGGGTGGGAGGCAGCCGAAGCTTGTAAGAGACAGGATTTATTTGCAGCACAATCTGGAAGGGTCCGAGGAACCTGGGGGGCAACTTGCAAGATGGCACCTTCAGCCGGATATTCTTGGAAGATATCCAGACCTTGGTACCTGGAAGAAACTGGGGAGGTTCTCGTCTTCTAGTGTCTGCCTTTTTCTTCATGCGGTCGACTGCCAGCAGAATAGAAGATCGGGTCTGCTGCCATATCTGCAGAAAGTCCCTGAAGGTAGAGTCAGCTGCAGGCACCTGGGACATAGTGGAAAAAGGAAGAGGTATTAGTGGATGTTGGCCGTAGACAATGAAGATCGGGCTGAAGGTGGTGGACCACTAGAATGGTTGTTATAAGAGAACTCAGCCCAAGGAAGCAGCTGCACCCAGTCATCATGCTGCCTGGAGATAAAGTGCAGCAGATAGTTCTCCATAATCTGATTAACCCTCTCGACTTGACCATTCGACTGGGGATGGTAGGCCGGGGAGAAGTCCAACTTTACACCGAGGAGACCGCAGAGTGCTCCCCAGAACTTTGAGGTGAAATGGACCCCTCGATCCGAGACAATATGCAGAGGCAAGCCGTGGAGACGGAAGATGTGTTGGACGAATAGGCCGGCCAGTCGGGAAGCAGAAGGCAGACCAGTCAGTGGAACAAAATGAGCCATCTTGGAAAATCGATCCATCACCACCCAGACCACACTGCATCCAGCAGAGAGAGGCAGATCTGTGACAAAGTCCATTGCAATATGTAGCATCAGGCACAGGCAGTGGCTGGAGCAGACCAGCTGGTCTGGAGTGGGCAACTTTATTTGCTGCACACACCGTGCAGGAAGAGACAAAATACGTGACGTCTTTGGGCAGCGTAGGCCACCAGAACTAACAGGCAATTAGGTCTCGGGTCTTATGGGCACCCGTGTGACCTGCCAGCTTGGAACTGTGTCCCCAGCGGAGGATTCTTCCTCTGTCTGCCAGACGTACAAAGGTCCTCCCCGGAGGAATGTCTCTAACTTGCAGAGGGTTGACAGAGATGATGCAGGAAGGGTCAATGATATTCTGTGGGGACTCCACAGTGTCCTCTGTCTCGAATGACCTAGACAAGGCATCGGCAATCACATTCTTGTCGGCAGGGCGGTAGTGGAGCTCAAACTGGAACCGAGCGAAGAACAGCGACCACCTGGCCTGACGAGGGTTCAGCCGTTGGGCCATCTGGAGATAGGGGAGGTTCTTGTGGTCCGTAAAGACCAGGATTGGATGAACTGCGCCTTCTTGTAGGTGTCTCCACTCCTGCAGAGACAGCTTGATGGCCCAATCGAGTAGTTGCGCTCTGCGGGAGAAAAAAGCTTAGAGTAGTAGCCACATACCACAGTCTTGCCTTTGGAACCTCTCTGGAACAGAAGTGCGCTAGCACCAATAGAGGAGGCTTCACCTCCAACGAAAACTGTAGGAACACATCAGGATGATGAAGGATTGAGGCTGACGTGAAGGCCTTCTTTAAGCTATTGAAATCAGGCTCTAATTCGGGAGTCCACGCCTTGGCATTCATGCCCTTTTTGGTGAGGACAGAGATGGGGGCTGTCAGTGAGGAGAAGTTGGGAATGAACAGCCGGTAGAAGTTGGCGAATCCCAGGAAGCGCTGTATGGCCCTTAAGCCTTGAGAGCGTGGCCATTCCAAGACAGCCTTTATCTTCTCAGGATCCATTTTGAGGCCCTGACCGGAGATGATATAGCCCAGGAAGGGTAGAGACTTTCTCTCGAACACGCACTTCTCCAGCTTGGCATATAGGTGATTCTCCCTTAATCTAAGCAAAACTTGGCAAACATGTCTCTGATGAGTTACTGGATCTGGGGAAAGAAATCAAAATGTCATCGAGATACACCAGAACACAGACATAGAGGAGATCACGTAAAACGTAATTGACGAATTCTTGAAAAACCGCGGGGGCGTTGAACAGGCCGAAGGGCATAACCAGGTATTCGTAGCGCACATCACGTGTATTAAATACTGTCTTCCACTCGACACCCTGACGAATCCGTATTAGATTGTAGCCCCCCGTATGCGATCAAACAGTTACAAGATTAAAGGCAATGGGTATCTGTTCTTTACCATGATCTGGTTGAGAATGCAGGGTCGGAGGGATCCGTCTTTCTTTTTGACAAAATAAACGGCCATGGCCGGGGATGAGGATTTGCGTATAAAGCCCCTCTCTAGATTCTCCTTAACCCCTTCCCGCATTTTCACGTACAGCTAGGTGATGGGATGGGAGATGGTGTTTTCCCGCAACTCCACGTAACTGAGCTGGCACCCTGAGGTATCGTCCAGCACCGGAGCTAGCCTCCGATCCGACCGCTTAGCGTTCAGCATGTGAGGAGTTTATAGCAACCGGCACCCCAGCAACGTGATCGCTGGGTTGCCGGTGGCTGCAAAGGTGATCAGAGGGCTAATACTTACCTCCCAGTCTGCCAGTAACGGAATCCTCCTATGCCCCGTCGTCAGCGGGGCCCAGGAGGCTTCCGGTACCATCGGCAAGATGGCGCCGGCTCAGCTTCCGGCTCAGAAGCTGAGCCGGCATCATCAGCAGTGGGTGTCCGCTGTATGTTACAGCGGACACCCCGATCTATCGGCAGGAACCGGAGCTAGCTCCGATTCCTGCCATTAACCCCTTCAATGCAGCGATTCAATGCAATCACTGCATCAAAGTGGTTTGTATGAAATCAGCAGCCCTGCCATGCGATGGCAAGATTGGCGACTGTTACTATGGCAACAGGATGCTTAACAATGGCTTCCTATCTGCCATTACGCCCGGAGGCGGAGCCTGATCGGCTTGCTGTCAGTGAACAACTGACAGTTCTAATACATTGCATTACATAGGTAGTGCAATGTATTAGAAGATCAAACAAACAGTTGGACCTTCAAGTCCCCTAGTGGGACTAAAGAAAAGTGTAAAAAAAAAGTGTAAAAAAAGTTAAAATAAAAGTTGTCAAAAAATACAATAAAAGTTTCAAATAATAACACAAAACAGAATCGCCCTTTTTCACTTATCAAGTCATTTATTATTGAAAAAAATAATAAAGCCATACATATTTGGTATCGCTGCGACCATAACAACCTTAGCTATAACAATATTATGTTATTTATTCTGCACAGTGAACGCCGTAAAAAAAAAACTAAAAAATACTGACATAATTGCTATATTTTGGTCACTTTGTCTTCCAAAAATTGAAATAAAAAATGATCAAAAAGTCGCATGTACCCAAAAATGGTATCTATAAAAACTATAACTCGTCTCGCTAAAAACAAGCCATCACACAGCTCCGTCGACGAAAAAATTAAAACCGTTATGGCTCTCACAACTTGGCGACAGAAAAAATTCATTCTCTTTACAAAAGTTATTTAATTGTGCAAAAAGTTGTAAAACATAAAAAGTGCTATAGATTAGGTATCACCGGAATCGGACTGACCTGCAGAATAAAGGTAACATGCATGGTGAACGCTGTATAAAAATAATTTAAAAAAAAATATGCCAGAATTGCTCTTTTTGGTCACCTTGCCTCCCAAAAAAAAAAAAGGATAACAAGTGATTAAAAAGTCGCATGTACCCCAAAACGGTACCAATAAAAACTACAGCTCGTCCCGCAAAAAAAACAGCCGTCATACCACTACGTCTATGAAAAAATAAAATGAGTTAAGGCTCCAATAAGCCAGGAAATAAAAATATGCTGTGGCGGCCCGAAGGGAACGTTTCTTCTGTTTCAAGTGGCGAATTATCAAGGCACCTAAAATTAGGGAACCAGGAAGGGGAGGGCCCAAACATATCTGCTGGAAGGGTGCCCGTATTATACCAGGACAACACTTCAAAGCAAAATTCCTCAAACTGCAAAGATCCCGAGTGTGGACCAAAAGGGGAATAAGTAAGGACCATTTATTAGCGCGACACCGGCCTGTGCAGAAAGGATTGTGTCACAGCGTAACAAATATCTATGGATTATTTTATTGTTTTTTTTTACCCCATTATTATACCACCTGACTATGACCCTTATATAGTCCGCCCGGCTTAGATGTACCCCCACACTATAAACGGAAACAGCAGTAGGACTCCAAACAAAACTAATACAAGCAAAATCCACGCTCCAAAAGCCAAATGGCGCTACCTCCCTTCTGAACCCTACAGTGTGCCCAAACAGCAGTTTACTTCCACATATATGGCATCGCCATACCTGGGAGAACCCTTTTAACAATTTTTGGGGTGTGTGTCTCCAGTGGCACAAGCTGGGCGCCACATCTCTATGGAAAAATCCCATTTTCACTCTGCAACATCGAGTGCACACCAATTTCTGCCAATCACCTGTGGGGTTAATATGCTCACTACACCCCTAGGTGAATACTTTGAGGGGTGTCGTTTCCAAAATAGGGTCACTTCTGGGGGGGGATCCACTGTTTTGGTCCCACGGGGACTTTGCAAATGCGACATAGCGCCCAGAAACCAATCCAGCAAAATCTGTACTCCAAAAGCCAAATGGCGCTCCTTCCCTTCTGAGCCCTACTCTGTGCCCAAACAGCAGTTTATGACCACATATGTGGTATTGCCGTACACAGGAGAAGTTTCTTTACAAGTGTTGGGGTGCTTTTTATTAATTTATTTGTTGAGAAAATGAAACATTTTCAGCTAAAACTACGTCTTATTGAAGAAAAAGGATTTTTTTTATTTTCACTGCCCAATTCTAATAAAATCTATGAAACACCTGTGGGGTCAAAATGCTCACTACACCCCTAGATGAATTCCTCAAGGGGTGTAGTTTCGTGAATCGAGTAACTTTTGGGGAGTTTCCACTGTACTGGTACCTTAGGAGCTTTGCAAAAGTGACATGGTGTCAAGAAACCAATCCAGCAAAATCTGTGCTCCAAAAGCCAAAAGGCGCTCCTTCTGTTCTGATCCTTGCCGTGTGCCCAAACAGCAGTTTATGACCACAAATGGGGTATTGCCGTACTCCAGAGAAGTTGCTTTACAAATGTTGGGGTTCTTTTATTCCTTTATTTGTTGAGAAAATGAAAAATTTTGAGCTAAAGCTACGTCTTATTGGAAAAAAAGGATTTTTTTTTATCTTCACTGCCCAATTCTAATAAAATCTATGAAACCCCTGTGGGTTCAAAATGCTCACTACACCCCTAGATGGATTCTTCAAGGGGTGTAGTTTCCTAAATGGAGTAACTTTTTTGGTATTTTCACTGTTTTGGTCCCTTAGGGGCTTTGCAAATGCAACGTGGTCTCCGCAAACCATTCCTGCTAAATTTGAGCTCCAAAAGCCAAATGGCGCTCTTTCCCTTCTAAGCCCTGCCGTGTGTCTAAACAGCCTTTTATGACCACATGTGGGGTATTGTTTTACTCGGGAGAAATTGCTTTACAAAAGTAGTGGTGTATTTTCTCCTTGTGGAAATTAGAAAAAATTTGCTAAATCTACAATTTCTTTGAAAGAATGTAGATTTTCATTTTCATGGCCTACTTCCAATAATTTCTGCAAAAAACCTGCGGGGTCAAAATGCTCACTATACCCCTAGATAATTTCCTCAAGGGGTATAGTTTCCAAAATGGGTTCACTTTTGGGGGATTTCCACTGTTTTGGTGCCGCAAGAGCCTTTCAGACCCGACATGGTGCCTAAAATATTTTCTAATAAAAAGGAGGCCCCAAAATCCTCTAGGTACTCCTTTGTTTCTGAGGCCTGTGCTTCAGTCAATAAGTGCACTAGCGCCACATGTGGGATATTTCTAAAAACTGCAGAATCTGGGCAATAGATATTGAGTTACGTTTCTCTGGTAAAACTTTCTGTGTTACAAAAAAATAGATAAAAAATTAATTTCTGCAAAAAAAAAAAAAAAAGAAATTTGAAAACTTCACATCTACTTTGCCTTAATTCCTGTGAAACATCTAAAGGGTTAATAAACTTTCTAAATGCTGTTTTGAATACTTTGAGGGGTGAAGTTTTTAAAATGGGGTGACTTATCGAGGGTTTCTAATATATAAGGCCCTAAAATCCACTTCACAACTGAACTGGTCCCTGTAAAAATAATCTTTTGACATTTTCTTGAAAATGTGAGAAATTGCTGCTAAAGTTCTAAGCCTTGTGATGTCATAGAAAAATAAAAGGATGTTCAAAAAACAATGCCAATCTAAAGTAGACATATGGGTGATGTTAATTAGCAACAATTTTGTGTGGTATTACTATCTGTCTTACAAGCAGATACATATAAATTTTGAAAAATGCTAATTTTTGCAATTTTTCGCTAAATTTTGGTGTTTTTCACAATTACATACTTATTGCATCGAGCAAATTTTGCCAGTAACATAAAGTCCAATGTGTCACGAGAAAACAATCTCAGAATTGCTTGGATAGGTAAAAGCATTCCGAAGTTATTACCACATAAAGGGAAACATGTCAGATTTGAAAAAATTGTCTGTGTCCTGAAGGCCAAAATAGGCTGTGTCCTTAAGGGGTTAATATAGGCAGACATTACTGGGTCTCAGGTAAGGAGAGAGGGTATACTCTACCGCGAGGAGGGGACGAATCAGGAACCAAGTGTTATGGCAGGAAAAAGGGGAAGGGGATAAGAGAGCCCTAATCTACCCACCGCCCTGTCCCTGCCTACTTGCAACGACCCGCCCTAGGCGACGGGGTACAACTGGGCGGCGGTCCCTACGCTGACTAAGTGCACGGGAATACAAACAGGGAACAAGCAAGGGAAGGGGCAGTAGCCCACGGAACACCGCGAGGAGACCAGAGTGGTGAACGAGCCAGTCAGAGTCAGGAAGTAACGAAGTGTACGAACGCAGAGCAATGAGCAGGAAGCAAGCCGGGGTCAGAGCGAAGCAGGATAAGCGGAAGCTGTAACAAGGCTGAAGCAAGGCAGTAGCAGGCTGGAGCAAGGCTGAGCAGGGCCAGGAAAGCAGGAAGAATCACAAGCAATGAGGAAGAGAAAACGGCAGGTATAAATGGACAGGGGGCGGAGCTAACTCCGACTGACCAGGCCGCGATAGGCTCTCCCACTCCTGAGCCTGCCACCCTGATTGGTGGGAGCCGGAGTCAGTCTAAGAGGTCCGGCCTCAGGTGTCGATTGATTAATCCTGGGAGTATCCAAAGACGTAGTGCCTGGCAGATCCTTTACAGTACCCCCCCTTTTATGAGGGGCCACCGGACCCTTACTAAGAGGACCTGGTTTAGTGGGGAACAGAAGGTGGAACCTCCTGACCAATACCCCAGCGTGAACATCTCGAGCAGGTACCCAAGTCCTCTCCTCCGGCCCGTATCCTCTCCAATGGACCAGGTACTGGAAGGAGCCCTGGATCATCCTACTGTCCACAATCTTGGCCACCTCGAATTCCACCCCCTCAGGGGTGAGAATGGGAACAGGAGGTTTCCTCGAGGGGGACCAGGACGGGAAGCAGCGTTTAAGGAGGGAGGCATGAAAGACGTTGTGTATGCGAAAGGATGGGGGCAGCTCCAGACGGAAGGATACAGGGTTGAGTACTTCAATGACCTTATAAGTTACGATAGTCAATGCACGGCCTAAGACCACCATCCTTCTTCCCTACGAAGAAGAAGCCAGCACCTACAGGAGAAGTAGAGGGGCGAATGAAACCCTTGGCCAGGCATTCTTGGATATATTCCCTCATGGCTTCACGTTCAGGACATGAAAGATTAAATATCCTACCCTTAGGAAGCTTAGCACCTGGTACCAAATCGATAGCGCAATCGTAATCTCTATGAGGGGGCAACACCTCGGAGGCCTCCTTAGAGAAAACATCAGCGAAGTCCTGAACAAACTCAGGTAGCGTGTTTACCTCCTCACGGGGAGAAATAGAGTTAACCGAAAGACATGACGTCAGGCATTCACTACCCCATTTGGTGAGATCCCCAGTATTCCAATCAAACGTGGGATTATGCAACTGCAACCAGGGAAGACCTAATACCAGATCGGACGATAATCCCTGCATCAACAGTACAGAGCACTGCTCCAAATGCATGGAGCCAACAAGGAGTTCAAAAACAGGAGTATGCTGAGTAAAATAACCATTAGCAAGAGGAGTGGAGTCGATACCCACTACCGGGACAGGATTAGGCAAATCAATAAAAGGCATTTTTAGAGACATAGCAAATTCCACAGACATGATATTAGCAGATGAGCCTGAATCCACGAAGGCACTGCCGGTGGCAGACCGACCACCAAACGAGACCTGAAAGGGAAGCAAAATTTTATTGCGTTTCATATTAACGGGAAATACCTGTGCGCCCAAGTGACCTCCCCGGTGATCACTTAGGCGCGGAAGTTTTCCGGCTGCTTATTCTTGCGCCTGGGACAGGTGTTCAGTTGATGCTTGTCATCCCCACAATAGAAGCAGAGACCATTCTTCCTGCGGAACTCTCTACGTTGTCGGGGGGACACGGAGGCCCCGAGTTGCATAGGTACCTCCAAGTCTTCCGTGGAAGAGCGAGGAGACGGGACCTCGGGGGGAATCGCAGGGAAGTCAGAGGGGAAAACACTGAAACGTTCAAGCTGTCGTTCCCTGAGACGTCGGTCAAGTCGTACTGCTAAGGCCATAACCTGGTCTAGGGAGTCAGAAGAGGGGTAGCTAACAAGCAGATCCTTCAGGGCGTTAGATAAGCCTAACCTAAACTGGCACCTTAGGGCAGGGTCATTCCACCGAGAAGCTACGCACCACTTTCTAAAGTCAGAACAATATTCCTCAACAGGTCTCCTACCCTGACGTAAGGTCACCAGCTGACTCTCGGCCAAGGCAGTCCTGTCAGTCTCGTCGTAAATGAGTCCGAGGGCAGAGAAAAAACGATCAACGGAGGAAAGTTCAGGGGCGTCAGGAGCCAAGGAGAAGGCCCACTCTTGGGGCCCTTCCTGGAGTCGGGATATAATGATTCCCACCCGCTGGTTCTCGGAACCTGAGGAGTGAGGTTTTAGACGGAAGTAAAGTCTGCAACTCTCCCGAAAGGAGAGAAAAGTCTTACGGTCCCCTGAGAACCGGTCAGGTAACTTGAGGTCAGGTTCTAGAGGTGGGGGGAGGGGTACTACTATGGCAGCGTCAGGCTGGTTGACCCTCTGAGCCAGGGCCTGGACCTGTAGGGAGAGGCCCTGCATCTGCTGGGTCAGGGTCTCAAGGGGGTCCATGATAGAGTAGAAGAAAGCGTAGACTAGGTATGGGCTTGTGATTATGTTATGGCAGGAAAAAGGGGAAGGGGATAAGAGAGCCCTAATCTACCCACCGCCCTGTCCCTGCCTACTTGCAACGACCCGCCCTAGGCGACGGGGTACAACTGGGCGGCGGTCCCTACGCTGACTAAGTGCACGGGAATACAAACAGGGAACAAGCAAGGGAAGGGGAAGTAGCCCACGGAACACCGCGAGGAGACCAGAGTGGTGAACGAGCCAGTCAGAGTCAAGAAGTAACGAAGTGTACGAACGCAGAGCAATGAGCAGGAAGCAAGCTGGGGTCAGAGCGAAGCAGGATAAGCGGAAGCTGTAGCAAGGCTGAAGCAAGGCAGTAGCAGGCTGGAGCAAGGCTGAGCAGGGCCAGGAAACCAGGAAGAATCACAAGCAATGAGGAAGAGAAAACGGCAGGTATAAATGGACAGGGGGCGGAGCTAACTCCGACTGACCAGGCCGCGATAGGCTCTCCCACTCCTGAGCCTGCCACCCTGATTGGTGGGAGCCGGAGTCAGTCTAAGAGGTCCGGCCTCAGGTGTCGATTGATTAATCCTGGGAGTATCCACAGACGTAGTGCCTGGCAGATCCTTTACACCAAGTCAATAGGACAATCATACGCTCGATGTGGTGGCAACGTCTCTGCCTCCTTCTTGTCGAAGACACCTGAGAACTGAGAGTAGCAAGAGGGCAACCCTGCCAATGACTGATGCGGAGGAGGCTGAAGCGGATGGATATGCCCCAGACAGCGTTTGAGGCACCTGGGGCCCCACCGGAATTCCAATTCAGGACTGGGGCGTGTAGACGGAGCCAAGGCAAACCCAGCAGCACGGGGTTGACGGCCTTGGGCAGGACAAACAGGGAGATGAGCTCAGAATGAAGGGCTCCCACTTGAAGCCTCAGTAGCTTGGTCACAGACAATATTGAGTTGGGCAGCGGCAGTCCATCTACTGAGGCAACGATCAACGGCTTCTCCAGAAGGGTAGTGGGCAAGTGAAGAAGATCCACAACGTCTTTGCGTATAAAATTGGCTGCAGAGTCCAGATAGGCATAGACTAGATGGGGCCTCTCGCCAGCGACAATAGTCACAGGGATGAACAGCTTGGAGGAGAGTTCTCTGTCAAATGCTGTGTCGCCCAGGGTTGTCTCTCCAACCAATCCTAGACGTTGGAGTTTTTTGGCTTCTGGAGACACAGACGCACGACATGGCCAGCGAGGCCGCAATATAGACAGAGTCCAGAAGTGCACCTGCGCTGTTTTTCCTGGACAGATAGTTTAAGCTGATCTACTTGAATCGGAACCTCGGGTGGAGCAGCAGATGAGCACAAGATGGGTAGCTGGAAGTTGGGAGCCAACCTAGAAAGCCTTCTCTCTTGACAAACCTCTTGGGATCTTTCTCTGAGCCTCGGGTAGCGGGATAGCAGCTGGCCAAACAGGTACAATGCAATGTCTATAGTTCAGAAAGGGTACCTGAGGCAATGTAGACAGTAGCAGTAGATTCAGGCTAAGATGAGGCTCCGACAGTAGACAGACACCCGGCGGGGTGCGACACGATAGATGCAGCGGAGGGCACAACACGACTCCAACTCTTAACGGCACAGAGGCACGGTAGCACGGGATACAGGGTACAAGCAGCAGGAACTGGGAAACACTAGGAGACCATTTGCAATGACAAACTTTAGGTAACACAACAATGCTCAGGCAAGGATCGAGAGGGCAGAGCCCCTTTTATAGTCCCGAAGCATTCTGGGCTAATTGCAGTATTCTGCAACTGTGCGCGTACTGGCCCTTTAAGGCCGTGCACTCGCGGGTGCGCACGCCCTGCGGGAGACAGTGTCTGGACCAGGAAGTGAGTGCTGGCGTCTCACAGGAGGGAGATGCCGCCGGGAACTCACTCGTTCATGGCCGCGGCCGTCAGAGGGTAAGTCAGGACGACGGTCCGCGGCCATAGACGTTACACACGCTCTCCTCTCTTCAGCTCTTGCGAGAGATCAGTCTTGTACTTTGTCTGCCGAAATGGCAAGGGGGCGGGCCAATGCTACGGACAGTGTAAGACCTGGGGAGGTTACTTTAATAGTGGAACCTATAGTCAAAATCAGTCCACTGTTAATCTAATAATAGGTATTTTCTGCCCTATTTTAGATATTTTGAAGGAGCTTCCAACCATGGATTTTTATCCCGTGCCGAAAATGTCATAAGACTTACATTGGTTAAGAGTCCAGTAGTTGGGACCCTCAATAGTGTTAAGAATTAAGGGATCCTGGCACTAGTTGTCTTGTAAGGTGATAATTTGTTAGTGTGGGCAGCTTTCACCAAACAAATTTGTATTAATGTCATTAAAATATGGAGGCTCCATAACATCACAAGAAATTTCACAAGATCACATGGCTTGCTGTCTCTCATAATACTCAATGAGTACTTATGAGTAATGATCAAATGCACACAGATATTTCTATTAATATTAAGATGTTTATAGAATAGTTAAAGGGGTTGTCCGGTTTTAGCAAATTAATGTTATTTGTTTTTTGTATAATTAATTTATAACATTTTCCAATATGCCTTCTGTATTAATTTGTCACGGTTTTCAAATTCTCTGCTTCTTGCTAATCAGCAGGATTATTCATTGTTTACTTCCAGCGGATACAATTCTGTCCATGGTCATGTGATGGACACACAGGTGTATGGTTTGTTACATTATGTGTATCAGAGCTGTGTCTTCTAACGATTCCAGCACCTGTGTGTCCATCACATGACCATGGACAGAATTGTATCCACAGGAAGTAAATAATGAATGTTCCTACTGAATTTCAAAGGATAGAATTGTATCCACTGGAAGTAAACAATGAATGTTCCTACTGAGGAATTAATACAGAAAGTATATTGAAAAATGTTCGAACTTTTGATCATACGATCACATTTCTTATATATGAAACTTGAGTACAATAATGATTGTTTTATACCTATTGAGTAAAATGGTGAAAATAGTCATTTTATTAAAAATTTTCCCTTAACCAGTATGTTATTGTTCATTTCATACCCAAGGACATTCTTGCTTAGGCCCCATGCACACGACCGTAAAAAACCTCCGTTTTTGCAGACCGCAATTGCGGTCCGCAATAACGGAGCCATTCACTTTCATTGAACACTGACACCTTTCCGTAGCACTACGGAAGGGTGTCCGTGCCGTGGAAATGTTCCGGGAATTATGGAACATGTCCGTTCTTTCGCTGTCAGTCAGCGGCCGGCCGTGCCGTGATTGCGGGCACGGTCGTGTGCATGGGGCCTTAGTCTAACATTTCCTGGTGAATAGAATGTAATAATCAGACAGATAAAAGTCACTAGTGTCTTGTTACTTGTATTTGGTCTAAACTTTCTGCTATTTGCATAAGAAATATGGAAATTACAGTATTGACTTCGGTAACTAGGACTCATTATATAGTAAAATCATCAACCTTAGATTTGGCAATTTAACTTTGGTAATTGAGAAAATAAATTGTATTCCTGATTGACTTGGACCTTCTCAGCATCCGGATAGTAACAATCTGCCAGAAATGCAAATTGTGGCACAATATCTAATGCTCAACTATTATATTAAAAAAATACACATTAATATTTATGTAAACATGGCATATGAATATACATTGGGGATTTTTGAATGCCAATATATTAGACAATATCATGAGAGTCTGGGCAACAGTCCATTGATATATTGTGGACTTCATATAGATATACTGTAGTGTTATATTGTTGATTTTAGTAATAATAGTGTTTTACTAAAACAAACATCTCACGAAATCGACCAATGTCTTCTTAAAATGGGGATCTAAACGGTTATTAACTTTTATTAGGAATAAAGCTGTGTAGTCATGAATGAAAGCAGAACTCACTTTGTAAAATCAATCATTTTTCTTTTTTGCACTATTTGTTCCAATGGCTATGATATTAGGGAATTTCACTACGTTGACATAGATCAGAGCGGTTAATAGATCTCTTTAACACATATTTTGGTCAGTATTTTGCATCAATATTTTTAAGGCAAACCCAGCAGTAGAACATAAACATAGAAAAGTATAATAGAAAGATTTACACTTCTTCTGTGTTTTGGAACCACCTCTGGTTTTGGCTTACAAATACTGATGCAAAATACTGAACAAATGATATTAGGGAATTTCACTACGTTGACATAGATCAGAGCGGTTAATAGATCTCTTTAACACATATTTAAATCAGTATTTTGCATCAATATTTTTAAGGCAAACCCAGCAGTAGAACATAAACATAGAAAAGTATAATAGAAAGATTTACACTTCTTCTGTGTTTTGGAACCACCTCTGGTTTTGGCTTACAAATACTGATGCAAAATACTGAACAAAATACACCCGTGTGATTGTGGCTTTAAGAATAGACTGTAGGCCGCATTACTTCAGAAGGCTATAAACAGCGGTCAGTCAGGCATCATATTCTAGCCTAAAAGCAATGCTTCCGGGGAGAACAGCTTCGGAATTCGGCATGCGATTCCATGATTATTTTTTTTCACAGATTCCATATGAATCTGCGAGAAAAACTTGTGTACCTCCATATGAAATTGGATATGTGTGGATGTATACTATGGGCCTATAGATTCTATGGGTGCTATATTATGAATCCATACAATACAAATCCATTATGCGGTTGTGCACAGAAGGCCTTGAGATAACGGATATTTTTTCACCTTGATAAAAACAGCCAAAATATGACCACTAAGAGCTCGTAACCTTGTATGTGTTGTCTTATACACTGAAGAAGGATCTTGTGGCCTGACTGGCTCCTGCCTGAGGGTTAGTTTACTGAAGCGCCTCAGTTCTATATACACTACAATACACTATTATACCCTAGTATACACTAGTATAATAGCCCATGAGCTATAAGCATTTCTAACCACTGCATACAGGATAACTGCAGACCATGCTTGAAATTTCAGTATATAAAGTGTTTATATAAAAGTATATAAAGTATTCTATAAATAAGGGCCATAACTAAACAGCTGTGAATGAGGTCACATAATAGGTAATTGGATAACATTATTATAAAACAGTCTTCTAGGATCTCTCCAATGACTTTCAGGAATGCTTTGGAATTACAGCAGAATAATTATTCATCCTGCGTGAAGTTTTTTTTCATTTCTTTTCTCTTACTCAACATGTTATTGTAGGAAGCGTTAACCTGAATTATAATCCCAAGGATACGCTAGCAGACTTTAAAAATGAATATCTCCGATTTTATTAGTCGTCTATGAAACACAAATGTATGAAATACAACATTGTTTATGAAATTAAAGTGTCTGTTACCAGCCAAAACCAGAATTGGATCCAGAAGAGGAGGCGTGTAAGACCTTTCTTTATATATTTCTTCTGTTTAGGTTTCATTCCTGGTTTTGGTTTTAGAAATATATGTAAAATCTGCTTCAAATCTGCACCGTGTGAACAAGGCCTTATGCTGGCCAATCTGAGGGCAGCATAAAGTAGTGACAGAGACTCTGATTCGTGTGGTTTTGTTCAGACAGCACCAGTTTCTTTGGGTGCTTGAAATAGGGTCCCAACCCAGTTGTAGGTCAGAAGAAATGTATTCAGCACACCTTAGTAGTATTCAACATAGCCGCCATATTCGATTTAAGCAGCGCCATAAGCAAGACTGAATCAGTCCCCAGTACGGCTCAGTGCCCGACGAAGGTCTCACGACCGAAACGTTAACGTTGCACTTGTAGCCTCTGGCATATACCTAAAGAAATAAAATCTATGTTGAATACTACTAAGGTGTGCTGAATACATTTCTTCAGAGACTCTGATTCGAGCGGGTGCCAATCTTCTCATGAATAGTATCATAGTTTGTAAGGCTGAAAAAAGACATAAACCCATGCAGTTCAGGTTGTAATCCTGAACTGTTGTTACACAGGAAGGCAAAAAAAAACATAAAGCAAAAGTCAATCATATTCATCTTAGGGGAAAAAAATCCTTCCTGACTCCAATATCAAAATAAATCCTTGGATTAACCACGTAAGGAGTACATAGAGCATGCTATGGTATTCCATATGAAAAAGTCAAGTAGGACTGTTCTTAACCAATTTTTTTTAATAGTCTTTAAAATAAATTCCAAGGCCTGGATTCTAAAAATTGTGGTCAATATAAGTGTTACCAATATTTATATACACTATGCAAAGAATTAATGGTACAATTAAACCTAGTATGGTATAGTCAATGGCCCCAATGCAAAACTCAGGCACCAGGGTCCCAGAGCAACTGCTACCTCTAACCCCCCTTTAGCTACACCGTGGTACAATAGTAAGTCTAGTTCAGCCTACAATGAAGCAGAGGGGCAGCATGACTGACTTATTTCTACTCCAGCAAGTTGCCCTCCTTTCCAAACCAACTTTCTACTCCCTCCAAGTACAAAATAAAAGGAGCAGGTTAAAATAAGAATCAACCAGCCCTTCAGTGATCTCTACTAGAATTTAATAGAAAAGAAAATTGGGGTTTATTGTGAGGGTCAGTACCTATTACTCATTCGTCCCCCCTCATCAAACTCTTCTATCTACTTATTTAGTGTAAATACTTTTCCCCAGTTGATAAAGAACATCACTACAATAATTACTTTTTCCAACATTCCAATATATTCATGCTTACCAATTGGACACTCTTCTCCAAGCTGTCTCCACCCTGTGCAGCACACAAAACTTGAACCACTGTATTTTGAAAGAGAAAAAAACCTGTAAATAACTGTAAACATGCACAATATGTTGCACAATATGCGTAAAAAGGAGCTGCGAGTGTCGATCTAAAGTTGGACACTTATGTTAAATAAGGAGATACCACCACCATATCAGTCCAAACGGTTGGTAGGAGACATGGCCATCCATGTAACCTTCTCATGTCCCGCCACCCATCGCCCAACAAGCCCCAAAATGTATTTAAGCTGTGCAGAACACAAATCACAGTCATGGTATAAAAATGTTAGGGTATTGACAATACTATACAGGCACTACTACATGACGTTACGATAAAGTCCTATATGACACTACTTCTATAGAATGCTTTCAATCTTCATGGCTCATGTTGAATTCCAATCCAGTAATACCATTAAAATAACGATAGTAGCGGGTCACTGAAAGCTCTGCCCCTTAGGTACCTATATTCAATGTTAGACAATGTTAATATCGACGCCATGGGAGTTTGCAGTTATGACGACCATTTCCTCTCTTTATAGCGACTCTACCTTTAGATTATTTCAGGATTTATCCTCTTGTTATGGTATTCCTAGAACAGATTTTTATAAGTATCTCTGCATCAGAAATGCGCTTGCTTCAGTGGAGATTTCCAGCCGGTTTCTTCCACGTCAGGCTATATTTTTTTATGCTAATAAACTCCCCAAAGTTAAGGGCATTTCTCTATTTTACGGTTCATTTACTACTCATACACCTACTGATAAATTATCGTATATGTCCACATGGGATATCGATCTAGGTTTGGATATCTCTCTTCAAGATTGTTTTACAGCCTTGGCATGGGTGAGAAGAGCCTTTAAGAGCTCGATACATTGGGAAATGTCTAGGAAAATTGCCTTCCGATGGTATCTTACACCTGCAAATGTCAGGCTCTGCATCAGAGTCTTGTTGGAGGGGTTGTGGAGCAAAGGGTACGTACTTGCATATGTGTGGGATTGCTCTGGTTGATTGCTTTCCGGCTCATCTCCAAAATTTTGAAATCTAATATAGTGGCTTCTCCTGGGTAGGCCTTGTGCCTTTGGGCATATAGCTATGTCACATGTCATTCCGGCTGCGAGACTTATGATAGCACGTAAATGGAAGTTCTCGGATCCTCTGGCTAAAGCGGAGTTAGTTAATCAGGTTCAGTTTTCCTATCATATGGAGAAGTCATGGGCTACTAAGACTCACTCGCTAGCTGAATTTGAAAGAGCCTGGAAATCTTGGAGCAAATTTTCTCTGGCCCCGGATTAGCCCTGAGCTCCACTTTCCCCTTTTGCTTGATTCTAGATGTAGGATCTTTATTTCGATGGTTGTCAGTATATTTTGTATCGATTTGTCTCCTGTCATACCTATGTGTTATATGTAGAACTGAGATGTTCTTCTGTATATTTTACCTGATTGCATATGAATCCCTGTAATGTATGTGTTACTTTATGTTTATTTGTCTTGGGGAGATCCTCATGTTGAGTATTCTCCCTTCTTGGTTCTGTTATTCTACAAAATTCAATAAAAAATGTATTGGTAAAAAAATAAAATAACGATAGTAGGGATGTGGTTTGCTGCATGTTGTTTTCCCTGCCGAGACCCTTTCAGTAAGAGACTATCTTGTCAGAGCAGATATAATATTATGGCAATTGATTCAAGGTTTCAATCTAAGTGCTATATATTTTATATCTTGTTAAATCTGGTACACTTTAATTCACAGGATATTGGTGTCTAATATACATGCATATCATGCTTCCTTACTCTGTTTCTGTTTTTACAGATTGAACACTGAAAACAACCTGAATTCAGAGACTCATTTGACCTGATGTAAGCGGTAAAGAATAGTGCATATAGTGTAATGTTTTTGGAAACATTTTACTGGCAGATATTCTGGCCCCTGATACCAAGTGGTCCACATCTAAATGCCACAGCACATCTCATGACTGGTGTCGGACAGGTGCATCCCTTCTTGGCCAGTGTTTCCTGCATTACAGGAATACTTCCACCAGCCCAAAAACCCTAGTCTATGAATGGCAATGAGATTTGCATTTTATATATATATATATATATATATATATATATATATATATATATATATATATTTATTTATTTATGTCTTGGCTCTTCATAAGATATCCACTTAGTGTTTCAAACCTGCCAAGCACCTTCCAAATGCAAGAAAATAGTTGTGCTGGCAAATGCTGCAATGCAGAGTTTATCGATCCCATACTCTAAAGAATTATCGGAGTGTGAACCAGCTGCAGCAATCTGTATGGTTGTTAAATGCTAAAGATTTTTAGAAAGAAATAACTTTTGCTTAAACACGATAGGGTCGCAAACATGAGCGGAATTTCTATATTTTCAATGAAAGCTCCTTTAAAGTTAGGTCAGGAAACAACATGCAATGCAAATATGCGAGAGTACAAGAGCTGACCATCAAAGACCTATAGAGAAAATGTAACTTTGATACTTGCACCATTCAATGTATTCTCTATTACAATCGTTTATTTAACATTTTGTATTCTCTATCAAGGTGAATTTTAGAGTACGTCCAGACACAGCAGAATTTTTCTGCTTTTACGTGACATGCGGATACTCTAAGGTTATTCTAAAAGTGTACCTCTAGTACTTTACATAAACCACAAATCCCTAATGTGTTGTTATTAACAGAATAGATCCTGTCAAGAGTGGAAATGAATCATCTGAAAATAGAGCGTTAGGGGAATTGCTAGTCAAATTCCCTGCTGCTTCTCTGCAGGCGTTCAGCAGCCTGGAGACCATAGACAGGGATCATCCTAACTAATATTCAGGACAACCGCAGAAAATCTGAATTTCTTTAGCTACCCTAATTTGAAATATAACCATAAAATAGGACATTTCTTTTTTCTTTTTTTTTTGCATTTCCCTAATGTTTTAAACTCCCATTGTCATGAATCATATGAACTTTAAACAATAACATGGTTAAAATTCCCATAAAGGAATAAACTGGTAAATGCATTTTTTTCGTAAGATGCCAGGAATAGCATTTAACCCCAAAAAACGTAGTTCTATAAACTCTGCAGTGGTAGCCCTTAGAACCCGCTAATTTAACTCCTTATGCGTATCTTATAGGTGTCATTGTTTAAAATGCCTGTGTATCATGAAACTAATACTTTATCCAGCCTAGACTATGTGAACTAACTATGTCAGCAGAACAAATCTCTCTCCTTTCTTCATACAATTGAAGTAAAACTTAAAGGGTAACTAAACTTTTTAAAAACTTTTGACATGTCATAGTGATATGTCAGACGTTTTGATCAGTGGGGGTTAAAGCACTGAGATGCCCAACGATCGCTAAAACGAAGTGGCAGAAGTGCTCGAGTGAGTGCTGTCCCGCTTCATTTCTGATCAGCTTTTCTCGGAAGGCCGAGCGAGCAGTGTACAGTCTCAAAAGAAAGTCTATAAGTCTGTACACTGCTGGCTTGGCTTCCCGAAGAAAACCGATCGGAAACAGTTTGCTATAACAAAGCGGAAGAAACGCTCGGGTAAGCGCGGTGTTTCTGTTTCTGCAGTGTACGGAGCCATAGACTTTCTTTTTAACCCATACACCGCTTGCTCTGCCTTTCGAGAAAAGCCGATCAGAAATTAAGCGGCACCGCACTCAGCTGGAGCACTTCTGCAGCTTCGTTTTAGTGATCGTTGGGGGTCTCAGTGCTCGGACCCCCACCGATCAAAACTTCTGATATGTCACTATGACATGTCAAAAGTTTTTTTAAAAGTTTAGTTACTCTTGCTGTAAGAAGTGTTAGAGCTCTGGAAGTAAATAATAATAATGTTTCCATACACTGTGTGCAAACAGAAATCATGCAACAAAAAGTATTTTACAAAATTGCAGAAAAACTGCAGCCCTGGCAAACAGCTTATCCCCACAGATCCAACTTTTGAAATCCCTGGAAATCAGCTGATATTGCTACAGCAAGCACCTTGCAGTGAATGGTTGACCATGTAATTTTAGTAGCTCTCCAACCTGGCACATAGACGGAGGCCCAAGTGGTGGATCCCCATGATGTCCATATTCCGTAATAGGGCATACAGAAAAGGCTTGTACAGAGGGGTTTTAACCCCTTTAACACCTTTTTCAGATTTTCATTTTAGTTTTTTCCTCCCCAACTTCCAAAAGCCATAACATCTTCATTTTTCCGTCGATATAGTCCTATGAGGCCTTGATTTTTGTGGGACTAGTTGTAGTTTTTCGTAGCACCATTTATTTTGCCATATAATGTACTAGGAAATGGGGAAAAAATTATTTGTGGGGTAGAAAATGAAAAAAAACAGCGATTCCTTCATGGTTTTTTGCGCGCCGGTTTTACGGAATTCACTGTGCAATTAAAACAACATGTTATCTTTATTCTGTGGGTCAATACGATTACGGCGATACCAAATATATCTAGTTTTTTCTATATTTTACTACTTTTACAAGTAAAAACCTAAGTGTAAAAAAGAAAATTTATTTTGTGTCGCCAAATTCCAAGAGCCATAACTTTTTTTATTTTTCCGACGATTAAGTGGTATGAGGGCTTATTTTTTGCGGGATAAGCTGTCGTTTTTAATAATACCATTTTGGTGTGCTTGTGACGGTTTGATCACTTTTTATTTCATTTTTTGTGGGAGATGAGGTGACCAAAAAATAGAGATTCTGGCATTTACAATTTTTTTTACGGCGTTCACCGTGCAGGTTAAATAATGATATTGTAATAGTTCAGACTTTTACGGACGCAGCAATACCAATTATGTTTATTTATTTATTTTTTTACTATGCTCTAGGGGGAAAATGGGGAAAGGGGAGTTTTTTGAACTTTTAATATTAATTTTTTTACACACAAAAAAACCTTTATTTAACTCATTTTTACTTTCTTTATTAGTCCCCATAGGGGACTTCAACCATCGATCGTCAGATCGCTTACACTATATACTGCAATACTAATGGATTGCAGTATATCATGATTCTGACAGGCATCTATTAAGCACTTCGTGAGCACGCTCCATACTTCCCCTACCCGGCTATGACGTAACTGTATGTCATATGTCGGGAAGGGGTTAATTAAGGTGTGTTTACACAAAACCTAAAACCCCCTATTAGGGCCCTATGCACATGACCGGGCATTTGCGTCCGCATACTATCCGCAATTGCGGAACTCCAATTGCAGATTGTATATAACACATTATATCCTATGGGCCAATGCACACGACCGTGGTTTCCACGGTCCGTGTATTGCCCGAAGCCCGGACCGTAAAAAAAGTAGGACATGTCATTTGCGTTCCGGGTTCATTTAACTTAATGTACTCTTGTGTGTGCATGGTCCATGATTGCAGACGGACCGCGGATGACACTTCTCGGGCCGTCTGTGCCGTAATCACGGACCAAGCACACAGCTACGGTCGTGTGCAAGAGGCCTAAATAAAACTAAACTTTCTTTATCTGTTAAATAAATTTTGACAATTCTCTGTTTGTTTTTGTTAGATTTGCTTGTGCTTGGTGAGGACGAGAAGATTGTTAGTTGCGTCCTGGTCTGCAAAGCTACAGATCTGAAATAATATTCTTTTTCACTTCACCAAATGACTCCTTTACTTGTTTGCCATTTAAAGAATTACACATGGAAAGTATCATTTACAACTTGGTCAATAGCCAAACTGCCACAGGCTGATGGGGTTTTGCACAGCTCACATGGAAAATACTGAACAGATTATGCAGAATCATGGGCAGAAAGGAACACGTGGCTGGTGCCAATAAGTCATAACATATTTTGTTCTATGCAGTGACTGAGATCTTGATGATCTGTAAAACATATATTTTTCTTTTTTTATGTATGTTAATTAAAAATACCCAGTAGATTTTAAGTAATAAAAAGAAAAAGCAAACACAATAAAAAATAATGTGTAGCAGCCCTTGTAATGTGTTCTCTCATTCTTCAGTCCTTTATTGCTATGTAAAGCCAGAAGTAAAAAAAAAAAGAAGCATTGAACAGCATACCAAAGCAGCAGTCAAGAAGACATTTAAGATAGAAAGTATATTATATATGTGTGTAAAAACCTTATGATTCATAGTAACCATTATACCATCTGCCCCTCTTTCTGTAGGTTCGCAAGAAGCAGCAGCTGGAAGGAAGAAACACATAACTGCAGGATCAGACTACATGCAGGGATTGTTTGTAGTCTGTAACTATGGAGACACATCTGCATAGGAGCTGTATACACAAAAGTGTAGGGTATTTTTATTGAAGAGTATTTGCAAAGTTAATTCATTTCTTTATTTTAGATGCATTGCAATTCGGAACAAAGCCTTTGGCTACAAGAGTAAGAGAAAAAAAGAAAGACCTCCAGCTCACCTTATTGCTGATGTGGAAATAGAGATAGTCGTGCACGGATGTTCGTGTCGGCACACGGTAGACAGGACCAGAGAAAGGAAGTTTAGATCCGGCACAGACGATTCAAATAAAATGGAAAAAGTTTTTCCAAGTTTAATGGGCCAAGAACGTTTTGGCTAATAAAAACAGGGATGAAGAGCACAACGTGCTATCCTGGTGGTGTAGGGAAAAATGGCTGATAATGATAAGTGAGAAGCCTACGCGTTTCAGACGCTTCAAGCGTCCTTAGTCATGGCTGAAGCTTCAGCCATGACTAAGGACGCTTGAAGCGTCTGAAACGCGTAGGCTTCTCACTTATCATTATCAGCCATTTTTCCCTACACCACCAGGATAGCACGTTGTGCTCTTCATCCCTGTTTTTATTAGCCAAAACGTTCTTGGCCCATTAAACTTGGAAAAACTTTTTCCATTTTATTTGAATCGTCTGTGCCGGATCTAAACTTCCTTTCTCTGGTCCTTTGGCTACAAGCCATGACTTATGTCATTGGCTCCAATATTTACAGGTAAGCTGTAAGCATAAGCTTGAAACAGTGTATTTACCCAAGACACAGAGTTATACCTGGCAAGCTTGGGTGTTTCCTAGCCAGAAGATTATAGGGGTTTCCTCAAATAAGGGTTTCATGATACATTTAAATGATATATTATAAGACTCATCCAGGCACTGATACCTCACAAATTAGTTGGTATTGACCACTCAATCAACAGTTTCCATAAATCACCCTCATTTGAATGGAAATAGACATTTGAATGTGTGGCCACCAACAGCCGGGACCAAAACTAGTTTGTTCATAGGAATGGTGGGGGTCCTAGAGGCTGGACCCCACTGATCAGGTGTGTATAAGGCCATCTTTACATCTCGTTTTGGTCTTCCGTCTGAGGCATACCTCCAACATAAGGCAGCAACGTATCCCACTGTATGCAGTATACATTTTTTTTGTGGGATTCCTCAGGATGGAATAGCGTAGTGTACTATGCTATTACATCCTTCAAAAAAAGATCTACCGACATATACTAGCCCAACAGAGGTCAAAAGGACACTCTTTTGGCCTCTGTCGGGCTAATGGAGCCCTATGATCACGTTTATAGTATACATCGGGAGCTTTCCGAATGTGCAAAATAAACGTAGTTCATAATCGCGATGTGAAGAGGACCTAACATGTTCTATAAAATCTTATCTTGGAGAAAAAAGACCAAAGTACATCTTTGGCTGCTACATGACGTGTTTATATACACACAGGCCTCCATACAGTAGTCTCCAATGTGTGCAGTCCATCCACATGTACTGCTGAAAGATTGTGCATCTGTTGTAGTCCTCAAAATCTCAGATCTCGGACCACATATAAAGTTTGTATGTCACAAACTGTCCAGCACATTTATGGCTGCATTTGCAAAATGAAAAACATTTAGCTCTATACAGTGAATTCTGTTGACATAGCTTATTATGCTTTGTTTATATCTAAAAATATCAGTCCTGGAATACATTTCTTATAACAAAAAAAAAGAAAAGCAAAATGAATTCTTAATTGCTTGCTTAGGGTCTGTTCACATCATATCAGAGCCTTCCTTAGGAGGAATATGTCAAGAGTATTTCCCAACGTATACCTTCAACGGAAGGTTTCAATAATTGCCACTGTAATGCCTATATGTCACACATAGGGTCACATTGTAAAAAACGTACACTGCGCCGTACACTGCTTTTACTGGATGCCTCTATGTGGAATAGCATAGTGTACTTCGCTGTTCCATACAGTAAAGAAAGGTATTCTGACGCATGATGTATGCTAAAAGCACAAATGTACACAGGGCCCTATGGATACATTCACTGTATGCGCCAGGAGCTTTCCTGGCACATATACGCCAAGCGTAGTGTTCAAATGTGACGTGAACATATCCTAAGGCCACTTTCACACGGCAGCATTTTGCATCACTATTTGTAAGCCTATGGAGTGGGTCCAAAATATGGAAGAGGTACAAATATTTCCATTATACTTTTTCTGTGTAGGTTCCACTGCTGGATTTGGCTTACAAATATTGATACAAAATACTGACCAGTAAGGCCAGGTTCTCTGATGGCAAGATCCGTATATGTATAAAATACACGAGCATTGTGAATAACTGTGACTGGAGAGATGTATATGTGCAATAAACTAATTCCGTAGGGGGCTTAAGCCCTTTCCAGAAATTCAGGGATATCAAAGATTTCAGACTAATAAAAGTTTATATGGCGCATACTTTTCACTTGTTTACATCTAACATGTATAACACCCAGCATGTGCATACATTTAAAGGGACAAAGACTGTATTCACTTTAACAACCCATCTGGTAAAACAATTTAGACTGAATACTTCTGCTGTTTTTTGCTGCCCAGTTTTCCTCTTTTTTTCCAGCAGATACTGATTCTGAGTGCGAGTGCAAGTATAGCACATCCTGATCCGTCTCAGAATATAATCAAATGGATTATATAGAGCTCCTTTGATAAGTAATAGTATAAGAAGCCTTCTGTTCCTTTACAAAAAATACCCAAAGGGTAGAGCTTTAATCAGTACTCAGCCTCTGATGTAATGCAGCTATGAGAGAGGTTCCTCGATTTCTCTATAGGAAAGTCATTAGTTAGCTATTAGGGTAATTGTCATTGAAGAAGTCCGATCATTTGAACAAGCTAAGTTATAGAAAGACAAAAAGGACTGTTTTGTCAATATATGTATTCAAACACAAAAAAAAGTGTCTTTGATCTACCTTTCACACACTTCTGCAGAATAAGGTCGAGATTTCCCATGGAATTGTTTCTGAAACATTATTGATCAGATTTTTTAAGGGCAGATTAATTAAATAATACAGCTGGTCAACAAATTAGGACTTATATATTATAGTTCTAATCAACTAGATATAGATCATTCAGACAGGCACTAGTCAACCCCTTGCTCACAGGTCATATATGTCCTTTACACTGCGTATGGCCCAATGTGGTCCTGACATTTTGCATTTGGATGCTAAAAATCACTAAACATTAGTAAATTAAACACATTTACCCTAACTTAATTTAGGTAAAATTATCAATGTATTCCTACTAGGGATAAGAACAAATGAATAACGATGACAAAAAAAAAAAAAATAGACAAAAAATATTGCCGTATCCTCTTTTTCTTTAATCATGCTTTGTCCCATATGTCGTTCAAATAGTGAAAACTAAAACATGAGCCCAATAGTGTCATTTATTTTTCATTCCCCTCCTCAGACCTCTGATCTGAGTCTTTTGCTGGGAGGCAGGTTACTGCAACAGAAACCTTCTTGTGCTGCTCTGTGTGCATTGGTAGATCAGGCATTCTAAACCCAGCCCCTTTCAGGCACTACTTGGTTACCAACTGAAATATAGGGGATTAGGAGGACTGTGTGTTAAAAGAACTTACAGAAAGCTTTTCTATATTTGTTTTGTTTTTTAATTTCTTGTTTATGGGGAAGTTTAATACCCGTTTAAGGGTAAGAAAACCACTTTACCAAAGTCTAGCCCCAACTAAGCAAACACTATTTGTGACTGCTTTAGTCACTCTTCCGGGGAAGCTGTCCAGAAATTAGAATATCTACCATACAGTTTACGGACTGTTGAACTCCAAGTGTGAATAAAGTGATATTCATTTCTGGTCAGCCTCCCCTGTTAGTGGAAAAAAAAAAAAAGCTTCTTTAAAACACAAATCCGTCCTTTCTTCTTCTTAAAGTGTGCTGCAAATGCACAATCTGCATATGTTTGTCCAGTGAGGATCATGAACTCATACGTGAGAGCCAGTCAGTCTGGCAGAACTACAAACCTCATACTCAGAAAGTACTTCCAGCATGTTCCAAGTTTGCAGTAAGTACCAATGATGGGTTTAAACCCAGACAGAAGACTATTCACACTGTGCAATTCACAACTCTTAAGTTAGGAATAGCCAGAGGGTGTTATTTTTTCAGTCCGACTGCTTGATCTGCATTTGGTCTTTTCCTCCTAAACTGTCTCCAGAGCTTGGCTTAAGTACAGTAACTTTCTAACCTTTCCAAGTTAGTATTCACAAGATAGCTTTGTCCAGTTCCAGCATGTTGTTATTGGCTTCGAGTTGCAGATATGTCACACGGGCTGACACCTACTTATAAAACAGCACATGTGTTTCTCTTAATACCATCTGTGTTGTACAAATCTAAAGCACACTTGTATGCAATTAACTTATAGTGGTAAAAGGGTTAATTGGTCATGCACAGGGTTTTAATGGTTATGATGATCTACTGTAATAAAATGATTGCTGTTGAACATGATATTCATATAACATAATGAGGACAATCATTTGAAGTGTAATGCCAGAAATGACTAGAATTAAAGGGAACCATTCAAACGAAATAATTGAATGCAAAATTTCTCAGTATTTAGTAAGTGTTTTTTTATGTATGTCTCTACAAGTGGCTGCAATTCTTTTACATCCTTTTAAAAATCGTTAAAGCCCAATGAGGACAAGATTGAATAGCTATCACTGAGACAATGTGGAAAACGGTTTGTGAAAAGCATCCAATCTATCACTGACAAGCAAAAACCTCTAAAACAAAACTTTTCATAACTCACTCATAAAAAAATTCTTAATATCAACATGTTGATCACTCCAAACATTCCATGAATCCATGGCCAATGATATTTGGAAAATGGGGTACTCCACCGTGTTACTCAAGTACATCATGGCGTAATACCAGCTCCCCCTTGGGCACACCGATTAAAGAGGAGGGTCAAGAATAACTGATGCTCCCTGGATACTACCAATTTTGTGTTTTGTGTGACAAATATTGATAATTTTTTAAGAGTGACATTGTTAAGTCAAGCCTCAAATTTCCAACTGGATTGATGTATAGACTGCGACTCTAAAATTATTTTGAATATCTGGCTTTATGTTTGAGGTCATTGTATTGCAGGAAATAAATGTTATCCCAAAATGCATTTCTCTTGCTGCCTGCAGCAGGTTTTCACCAGGATTTTCCTGTAATTTGCGCCACTTACTTTAAGCATCCTCACAATATCCACATCCTCATCCCAACAATCTTGCTTTACAGCAGTAAATTACTTTATTGAATTTTTATATAAGTAAAGGTAAATTTTGCCTTTCGCTCTTTTTCCTTGCTCTGAATTGTTCCACAATTCTGTCTGGTGCGTTTTGAGCCTCTGCTGTATATATTTCTGTTCAACTGCAGCATGCCCTTTCTTGTCTTCCTTAAAATTAAATATATGGCTTTTAGTACAAATGAAATTAAGAAGGTTTAGATTATTCCCATAAATAAAATATTCATATGTTTTTTTCAATATACATAGAGTACAGTGCAATAACAACATGGATATCCGCACTTACTATTGCACATCAGCATAGATAATCGAGGTGCCTCACTAGGTATTGAATATGGAACTTATGTTCTTGTCATCCTCATGAGATGCAGCCTACTATATAAAAGCGTCTTTTCTAAATCTGAAACCACTAAGCAACTAGACAGCATACATGGGTGTATTCTGAACTAAAAGTTGTAGGCTACTTACTATATGTTGATCATGACTCAGAACGACTGATTCTAAAATGTGCTGATTAAGTTATAATAATTCTCATAGGATCAGGATTAGTCCATAGGGTCTGACCTAACTGTCTTACAAGCAGTAATTGAGACAGCAGGGTTAACCACGTGTGTAGAAAAATGATCCATTAATTGTATCATAGAGGATTGCTCTGGAAACTCAGATTTAACAAAAGAAGAAATGTGCATTTTATTATAAGAATAAACGTGAATAGAATGAAATGAAGGATATTTTCTACCTTTTTATCTACATTGTCAATTGAGGTTCTGGAAACAATTTCTCATAGTGATTAGATTTGGGTTCATACATGTTGAATAGGTTTAGAAATGATTTATGGATCTGAATGCAAGTTACTGCAGCTTTCTTATGTAAGCTTCATTCTAATCGATAAAAGGTGAATTTTGCACAGCTAAATTCAGCGCAATTACAATATAATGGATTACCCGTGATGTAATCATTTAACAAATACCATCAATGGGTCATAAAGTCTGTAAAATTAAAACAGTTCTATTCATCAGCTGTGCTGCTAAAATATGATGTGCCCCTCTGCACAACATCAATTAGATTTTGAATGCTGAAAACATTTTTCATAGAATAGGTTAAAGTTTCCAATATTTTTTATATACTTTATAATTAATTGAAAATGATTTTTACGCTAAATGCCGTGTGCTGTACTTCTATTAGGCCTTATGCTTGTGATCATGTGGATTTTGCCCCAAGAGAACGTGCACCATGTATGGTATTGCAGGCCGCATATATATGTGCGGTTACGTATCTTGGACTGAGTTTTCCCATGGATTGAAAACAGCGCTTCTAGGGGAAAACTTGGTAAGAAGTACAGCATCTGATGGAGCAAGCTGTAATATGATATGGTGGCATGCAAGATCCCACTGAAATTCATTATTATTGTATTTGATATCTCTGTGATACAAATCCCAGATATGGGTTTGAACGTGAACACTTCTTCAGTATCCAAGTTCCATTTTAATGTGACCCAAACCCAATATACATTGGATCCTTCCCATTTTTTTTGGAATCCTTTAGGCCGACCTACAGTCCTCAAGTACCCAAGAAATTTCATTTTTGCCAATTTACTGTGGATAACTGTGTAATTCAGTCTTGATTCACCTTGTGCTTCATAAACTTTTTCTACATGAGGTAATGTAGGATTAACATGAGTAACTAGACCACACCATGCTCTATAACTCAAGTAGCCAGATATAATGAGTAGCAATTTTTGCTTAATTACACATAAGAATGGGTAAAACTTTGGTATGAGCCACTCTAAACACGTCTCGATCATGGTAAAAAGTTCTAGAAAAGTTAGAGCCATAAACATTCTGGACTAATTTAAAAAAATAAAAAAATACACCCATTAGTAAAACAGGTAAGCACTCAATGTCATCTCAGCATGTGAAGTTTATTTGTCCCTAGCACAGATAGGCCATAAGTGCAGAAGATCAGATCATGTTATGGTGTTGTCCAACAAAAATAATAAAGTGAGAGTGCAATGGATGTGAGCATCAAACCTGGACCAAAGAGGCCTAGAAACAGGATTGGCCAAAATGTTGTTCAAACCTCTCAAATAAGTATTGATATGCACGTGGGCACAGAGCCTGCAGGGTAGTGCACAGAGGCCGCACGGATCCTACAGAATGCAAAAGAAAAAACTGTACGTATGAAATCTGAGGCATACAGAGGAAGAGTAGAGGACTCATGCACTTCAATAACAGCCTTATTTCGGCTCCGTGCATATTCTTCGTGGAATATCCTTTAGGCACTGGCTTCTCTATTGCCGATTAGGACACGATAACACAACACAGGTTATCTAAGCATTGTTGCTAACTAAGTTCATCCTTTCTAGTTCCATCAGCTGCACATTGCCAATGTGTCAGTCTTCTATAGAACAGCAAGGAAAGGAAGAAAAAAAGGGGAGAAGACGGCGCTCCTCTAAGGTAATACTGTTTGATGGAAAGATAAAAGAAACAATGCACAGTGAGCTGTTAGACACACCTGGTTTGGTTGTGCAAGAATAGGCACAACACTACTGCATTGCATCAAGGGAAAAAGATATTCCGAATGGACCCCGGCTGCCATCCACTATTATCCCACAGGCGAAGTCCACATTGCCCGGGGAGAAGGACTCGAATAGATGGAAGAAAAAAGTGTAGCTTTCGGGACACGGCGCCAGGCAGGTGATTCTTGGAGTGAAGTCAACAAGTATTCTTCAGTATACATTTTTTTATTGACACACTACGCGTTTCAGGACCGAACAGGTCCCTTTATCAGGCTTATAAAGGGACCTGTTCGGTCCTGAAACGCGTAGTGTGTCAATAAAGGATGTACACTGAAGAATACTTGTAGACTTCACTCCAACAATCACCTCCCTGGCGCCGTGTCCCGAAAGCTACACTTTTTTCTTCCCTCTATTCGAGTCTTCTATAAAGTCCTTGCCATCCATACACACATATACACAGCATGTCAAGTTCAGTACATGTTACCTCATTTTTGTTTTAAAAACTTCATATCTCAGAACATTTATTTTACATTTGTTTGATGCTCAATTATTTATGAAGCTTAGACATTGTTTTCCTCTCTCTTTATTATTCTGCTCACTGCTTTTTAAAGTGTGTACAGTATTTAATTATTGAAATATGAGGTCTAAGTTAGGTCTCCAAATTCCCTTTATATTTTGACATCATGGGCCTGCGAGACTCATCACACAAGTTATAAATGTAGCATAGTTACAGGTGATGCAAGTAAGCAAAACGAAACATGGCTTGTGAAGTCTTTGCTAAGAGATAGCCAAGTAGTAAAGTAGAGCTTGGAAATAAACATGTCACTCCTGTAAAGTATAATGTAACTTATATATAGTCCCACTTATTCATTCATGTGAAATCGGATTTTTCCCACATGTACTGTAACAATTCTAAAAACTAGAAAAATACTTCCTAAACCTAGCAAAATAAATTTGTGTTCATAAGGAGAGCATCTTATCTATAGTTGCTGTAAAATTCAATCTATTGTTCCCTGTAATCAGCCATCTTTAGCTGGGGAGAGGCTGCCGATAATGTTCTTCAATGGAATTACTGACAGGAAGTCCAGAAATATGTCGGCAACGTGATCACTATTTTATCTCTCATATCTCCAGTACTGAGAACATCTGGAAACCTTTATATACATATTTGTGAATGATAGTAGTGACTTTTTTTATTAACTGCACTTTTAGGCCTAGTTCACACGGAGTATTCAGGAATTTTGAGGCAGATTTTGACCTGCCTGCGCTTCTTTTGGCTGCATTTTTCACCGGCGGCCATTGAGGATCGATAGGAAAAATCGCAGCGAAACATGCCGCTTTTTTTGCCCCTGATTCCGATGTGGTTTCTGCATCAAGATCAGCGCCAAAAAACTCAGTGTGAACTGACCCTTGTAATCCTTAGAATTGATTTTCTGCTCCTAAAATTAATGCATTGTTTAACTGCGTAGTAATATGGTAGTGTATTGACAAGGTCTAATGTAGTAATGCAGTCAAAAAGAGCTACATTAGGTTGACATTGTTCTCATGTTTTTGTAAGCCAATATTATTATACTCCGGTACAAACCTGTTTCTTAAAATGTCTACTATTTTATTTCTACCCACTGAACACCATCATGACATAGGCATCCTGCAGCTTTGCTCACAGGCAGAGTGGCAGTAAAGCTTCAGCAAAATCAGTGGTTTGCCAAAGCTGCCAAAGAGAATTTTTTTTCTGTTTGTGCAGAGCGCAACTAAAGCATGGTATGCTATATCTCACCAACAAGGTTGTATTAGGTTTTGTTAGCCTATCCGATACCCACCAGATTGGCTACAATGTTACTTGAACTGGATATGCATATGTTATGTGTTAGAACAGGGGTGGGGAACGTCCGGCCCGCGGGCCGTATAAGGTCTGTGGGATCATTTGGTTCGGCCCGACCTCACTCTGACCGCCGCTGCCGCCGTGAGTCCGCCCTACTCACTCACATTCAGGAGCAGGAGAAGGGTGGACGGAACCAAGAATGGCGGCGGGCAGCGGCGATCTGAGTGAGGTTGGTGTGTGCCGGCCCAGTCAGTGACGTGAGGTCAGGTGACTGGACTGTGCTTGCCCAAGAGTGGACCAGTCCGGTCACCTGACCTGAGTCAGTGATATGCGGTCAGGTGACTGGACTGTGCCGGCCCAAGAGTGGACCAGTCCGGCCACCTGACCTGAGTCAGCGACGTGAGGTCAGGTGACCGGACTGGTCCCCTCCTGTAACAGCACGCCTCGACCTCACTCTGACCGCCGCTGCCGCCATGTCATTCCCTCCTTGGCTCAGTCCGCCTGCCCTACTTACTTAAAGTGAGGTCAAGGTGACTTAAAGGGGCTTTTTTAATCAAGGACATTTATGATACATTTATGATACATCCAAAGAATATGTCATAAATGTCAGATAGATGCGAGTCCCAGATCTGTCTCTACAGGGTGGGCCATTTATATGGATACACCTAAATAAAATGGGAATGGTTGGTGATATTAACTTCCTGTTTGTGGCACATTAGTATATGGGAGGGGGGAAACTTTTCAAGCTGGGTGTTGACCATGGCGGCCATTTTGAAGTCGGCCATTTTGTATCCAACTTTAGTTTTTTCAATGGCAAGAGGGTCATGTGACACATCAAGCTTATCGAGAATTTCACAAGAAAAACAATGGTGTGCTTGGTTTTAACGTTACTTTATTCTTTCATGAGTTATTTACAAGTTATGGGTGACATTATGGGTGTCAGATAAGAGCATTCCTAGATGAACAGTTTCCTGGAAAGTGGATTGGTCAACGTGGGCCAGTTGAATGTCCCCCTAGGTCTCCCGATCTGGCCCCCTTACACTTTTATCTTTGGGGTCATCTGCAATTGTCTATGCTGTGAAGATACGAGATGTGCAGCAACTGAAACTACGGATACTGGAAGCCTGTGCTAGCATTTCTTCTGCGGTGTTGCTATCAGTGTGTGAAGAGTGGGAGAAGAGGGTTGCATTGACAATCCAACACAATGGGCAGCACTTTGAGCACATTTTATAAGTGGTCAGAAACTTGTAAATAACTCATGAAAGAATAAAGTAACGTTAAAACCAAGCACACCATATATAGTTCTTGATGGACTTAAAAGCGTTGTCTCAGGAAGACCAACCTGTTTAACTGGAAGTAGGGCCCAGCTTCTCTAAGCCTCAGTGATCAGCTGTTATTTTCAGGGGAAGCCGCGTTTGAGAAGACATTTTTAATATTGGTCAGACTGGGTCCGCTAGAGCAAGAAAATCTCTTACAGCAAAGCCCTCCATTCTGGTTTACAGACGGAGGATGCTAAAAGTGTATTTTCTGATGTCAATAAGCCCTTATAGGGCATATAGCCTTGGGTCGTCTTCATGAGACAACCCCTTTAACCATAAATCTAGTAATTCCACAAGTAGTGTCCTAAAATTAATTGGCAGGGTTCTAGTCATGAGCTTTAGGTTGAGTCAATGAACAATCAGTAGAGTTCCTTACCCTTTTATGCTCCTCCACAATACATTAATGCCACCATGCCATAAATAATGACCAATATTAAAAAACTGAACACTAGACAGAAAGAGTGCTTTCCAAATATACTTTATCACCCTATGAGTTGCAAAAACAACTAAACACTTGCATTCAAACTGACAATATTCACCTGAACCATCCTAACCATCTGATATGTTAAGTAATTGGGGTTTATCCTAGCTGAGATTACAGGATGTGCTTATATAGTAAGGGATGACAAGGAGCAGGTGTCCCATGCTTAACACTGCAAAAAAAATTAATTTATTCAGACCCTGACCGCCACGGGACCAAGCTAAGGAATATTGTATTGGGTGGTACGATGGCACAAATTCCAACAGAAACTAAAGTATAACTGGTGCTGTAGACAGGAGAAAACAGAAAGACTCAAATTGTTTTAATCAGCAATTGTATATATAAAATGATGTACGTTTCTAAAATGTGAAGATGAAGAAGTGAATAATATGACTCTGTGAAGATGAAGAAGTGAATATTATGTTAACAGTATAATAGTAAACCAAGAAATTGACCAAGCGAGGGAATTTTTGTGATTAATGAATGGTGACACAGTAGCAAAAGAAAATCCACCACAGTTGAATATTGAAAACATCTCACTATTAATTAATGAAACATCAGTATAATAGTTCTGTGAAACACCAAGACATTTCCGCTGGTAATAAACCAATGAATACAAGCCTGATAAAGTGAAATAATATTGAGATATACTGCCAGGAACACTCATGAAATATGTAGACAGTTGTAAGCCACAGAAAACAATAAAGGCTTAAAGGTGAAAGAAAATATTCAGATACTGTGCTATGAATTAAGTGTTAGAGAGACTTTTTTTTTTAAATAATAATAGATATAAAGAATTTCTCAGTGCAATGGAAAAAAGAAACATGAGAAAGTTATTCTCAAATAATCGAATGCAGGCATAACAGAAAATGCAAATGTACAGAACAGGGGAGGAAGACGGTGCGAAAATCACACAAATAATAACGCTGTTTATAGAAAAGATGATTCAGTAGCTGAAAATACAAAAACTTAGCTCTGATATTTAGACACTTTACATGAAAGATTATTATAATATTACTCATCATCGGAGTGTAGGCTTTAATAGGGCAGTCTGTAGTCTGCTCCCTCTTTATAGAATATAGCATGGAGTAAAGAGAGGTCTATAACGTGCTGACTCCGTAATGTTACTATATTTCAGAATTGCTGTTTATGAAATTCCTATATATTTTATGTAAATTAGAGGTTCTGTTTAACGTTATTTTCTTTGGCCATGATTGTAGCTTTGCTAAATAAATATAAATCTTTAATTGGAAAATGAGGAAGATGTGCAGGTAGACATTACTGAATACCCTCATCCACCAGTAAGGACCAGCGCAGAACAGGCAGTCACCATGGCAGGCTTGATATAAGGTCCTATGGAGTGTAGATGGCATATGATATTGAGGTAGTGCTGACTGGACCTCTCATGTTATTTGTGTAAGACTTTCCATTCTCGAACTGAGGGAAGGCAGCTGCCCATTTAGTTCTTTATGGCATATTACATACAGTATGTAATGTAAAGTTCTATTTTTATTTCAAGGGTATTGAATGTGTTCATTTACAAGCAAAATGTGATCTTTCATAAGATAAACTTCATGCAATGATCAAAGGGACCCTATACTATATGATAGCATTGCCTAATAGGCTAGAATCAGAACGAAATTACACTTTCTGCGTTGTACCCTATAACATAGGTGCTCCTGCAATAACTGGAGACGATGTAAGGGCTTATTCAGACGAACGTTATATACGTCCGTGCAACGCGCGTGATTTTCGAAGTCTATGGGGCCGTGCAGACTGTCAGTGATTTTTGCGCAGCGTGAGTCCACTGCGTAAAACTCACGACATGTCCGTTCTTTGTGCGTATTTCGCGCATTACGCACCCATTGAAGTCAATGGGTGCGTGAAAATCACGCGCACCACACGGAAGCACTTCCGTGGGACGCGCGTGATTCGCGCAACAGCAGTAAAATTATGAATGTAAACAGAAAAGCACCAAGTGCTTTTCTGTTTACAAATATCCAGACGGAGTGTCATAATGATGGCGGCGCGCATCATACGGGGCTGACACACGGAGCTGTTAAGTGCCTTTTGCGCACGCAAAACGCAGCGTTTTTTGCGTGCGCAAAATGCACATGCTCGTGTGAATCCGGCCTAAGGGAGAGTCTATTAGTGCTCTCACACAGATCTCTCTCCAACCACCCTGCCCCCAACCTTCCATCTCTATACATAGAGACTTTGAATGGGAGTTGTTTCAAATGCAAAAGTGCTAACAATAGAAAATTGAAATGAGAATAATTGCATCAGAGTTTCCGTTCAGAGTTTCCATCGCAGATTCCATCAAATTTGACGGATGCAGCGCTATTTTTTTTAACGAAAAAACAAACACCTCGGCAGAGCCCGACGGACTCCCTTATAATTTAATGGGCTCCGTTTAGTGCCGCCAATGTCTGTATTGCAACCGATCGAGCACAGCGTTGTAGTTTCCTTAATAAACTAAAGCCACAAGGCTGATGTGAATAGAGACTTAGGGGCTAGGGTTATTGTGCAAATGGCAGTAATATTAATATATTCCATTCCAGACAACGAAAATGATTCTCTCCACTGCAGTGACACACACAGAAGCATAGTGCACACTGATCACAAGACACATAGGGTGTCATGTATAAGAACATACAAATAAAACCAGTAATATTGCCCATGGAAACGAATCAGATTCTATCTATGGGGGTCAGACATTCATCTAATTGGTCACCACAGGCAATAGGACAAGTTTGTATACATGATCCACAACAAATAAAGATGTTTTGGAATTTGGAGATAAGGTATACATGTTTCCCATAGGCTCCTAGAAAAACAGAGGGAAGATTTGCTTTCCAATCAATAGAGCAAACATAATTTACTGCATCGTCTTGATCACTGATATGGTAGCGTATGATGGAGAATGTGTTAGATAGTAAATCTTTTATTTGCATCTGTTATTTAAAACGTAATGACTGATAATGAAAATGTTCAACTATGACAGAACCTAGTAGTAGAAGCATGAGATGCTGCAAAATCCTTGGATGAGAATGTAAGTGGTTCATGTACTTCTCAACTAGGAGAATTTTGAGGGTGCTGCAACCTGAAAGAAGTATCAGAGCTCCGATTCTTCACTAATGTCCCTCATACAGATCAACAGTCCATCATAAAGTGGTTAAGGGTGTTGCCTTGCAGCACTGGGGTCCAGGATTCAAATCCAACCAAGGGCCACAACCATATGGAGTTTACATTTTCTCCCTGCTACGCCAAGTGTAAGGGGGGCTCCCACTCTAAGGATGAGGTGGATAATGGTGATCGCAGTAGGCAATCTGTTGCAGTTAAACAGTAGCCTTTTTTCTTATCACAACAGTGGGCTACTTTACTTGCATGCATTATCGTTAAATTAGTATTACAAATACTGAACAAATGGTGTAAAAAACTGATTATTGCCAATGCCAGGAGCCGTGTGACACACCAACGGGTCCACCAAGGTTGGATAAAGCCCTAAGTGACTGTCAGCTTCCGCTCTATCCTACAGTGTCGCTATGGGTCTCAGGGAGGCTCCTTCCGACCACAGCCTACACCACCTTAGCATAACATGCGAGTTGCACCCGTCGCTTAGTCTAGATGTGCCTTGTGCCTTTGTGTGTCATCGTTGTGCTACACCAATAGCTTTCAAGGATTAGCCCAACCACCCACGGGTATGAACGTGCAATGTACACACCACACAACACTAGTGCAACGAGAGTGAAACAGAGGTATTTGCAGTCCAGTCCATGTTCTTGTTAGAAAGAGGGTTCAGTCTCCCTAAGGATCACTTAACTTGTAACAGTCGTAAAACAGTAATATTAACAGTAGCTGTAACATAGAAAACTTTCATAACACTTGAACTGCTCTTATTGCTGGAGGAGGGATTTCTCACTACCACTTGTCTCTGCTTCTAATAACTCTTCTAGCTTGACTTAGTCCCACTATCCTCCACTAGTCCATTTGCTAGTCCAGGCCAGCTGGGTGCACAGTAAACATAACATTACAAAAAGACTGCTGTATATTACATACACTGCATTCCAAATTATTATGCAAATGTTATTTTTCGCTGATTTTCCTAAATAGTCGATGCAAATGACAGTCAGTATAATCTTCAAGCCATCAACCGTTGGAGTATAATGCAAATTTTATTGAACAAATCTCCTAATGATAACAGATTTTTTTTTAGAAGTAAAAAACTCAAAATGCACTGTTTCAAATTATTATGCACAACAGAGATCAAAACATTTTAAAGGTTGTAAAGAGAACTAAAATGGTAATTTGTTGAATTTGCAGCATCAGGAGGTCATATTTACAGAAATCAAAAGCACTTTCAATCAAAAAAAACTTAGCAGGCCAAGTTACATGTTAACACAGGACCCCTTCTTTGATATCATCTTCACAATTCTTGCATCCATTGAATTTGTGAGTATTTGGACAGTTTCTGCTTGAATATCTTTGCAGGATGTCAGAATAGCCTCCCAGAGCTTCTGTTTTGATGTGAAATGCCTCCCACCCTCATAGATATTTTGCTTGAGGATGCTCCAAAGGTTCTAAATAGGGTTGAGGTCAGGGGAACATGGGGGCCACACCATGAGTTTCTCTCCTTTTATGCCCATAGCAGCCAATGACACAGAGGTATTCTTTGCAGCATGAGATGGTGCATTGTCATGCATGAAGATAATTTTGCTACGGAAGACACGGTTCTTCTTTTTGTACCACGGAAGAAAGTGGTCAGTCATAAACTCTACGTACTTTGCAGAGGTCATTTTCACGCCGTCAGGGACCCTAAAGGGGCCTACCAGCTCTCTCCCCATGATTCCAGCCCAAAACATGACTCCGCCACCTCCTTACTGACGTCGCAGCCTTGTTGGGACATGGTGGCCATTCACCAACCATCCACTACTCCATCCATATGGACCATCCAGGGTTGCACGGCACTCATTAGTAAACAACACGGTTTGAAAATTAGTCTTCATGTATTTCTGAGCCCACTGCAACCGTTTCTGCTTGTGAGCATTGTTTAGGGGTGGCCGAATAATAGCTTTATGCACAATTGCAAACCTCTGGAGGATCCTACACCTTGAGGTTCGCGGGCCTCCAGAGGCACCGGCGGCTTCAAATACCTGTTTGCTGATCTGTAATGGCACTTTAGCAGCTGCTCTCCTAATCCTATTAATTTGTCTGGCAGAAACCTTCCTCATTTTGCCTTTATCTGAACAAACGCGTCTGTGCTCTGAATCAGCCACAAATCTTTTCACAGTACGATGATCACGCCTAAGGTTTCTTGAAATATCCAATGTTTTCATACCTTGTCCAAGGTATTGCACTATTTCACGCTTTTCGGCAGCAGAGAGATCCTTTTTTTTTTCCATATTGCTTGAAACCTGTGGCCTGCTTAATAATGTGGAACGTCCTTCTTAAGTAGCTTTCCTTTGATTGGGCACACCTGGCAAACTATTTATCACAGGTGTCTGAGATTGATTACAATGATCCAAAGAGCCCTAAGACACAATACCATCCATGAGTTTAATTGAAAAACTAATAATTAAATGTTTATGACACTTAAATCCAATGTGCATAATAATTTGGAACACGGTGTACATAGCGGGTAAATATTAAACATTTAAAGTGATATACACACAATTAAGTGATACAAACACAATTTTACATCGGGGTATGGAATGTGCGTGTCACCCCACTTACATTTGCATGGGCTTGTCCTGTGTACTCTGGTTTCCTCGCACACTTCAAAAACATAAGGATAGGAAATTTATATTGTGAGTCCCATTGGGGAGAGTGAGTGATGATCATAACTTCAGTACTGCGGAATAAGTTGTTTATAATGAACATAAATACACTCCTCAGCATTGAAATTGCAACACCAAGAAGGGCAGGCCGAGCAAATTGAGGAAGTAGCAGGTGTCAATAAGATCTGCAAATTATCACATTTTCAAGTGCCTGGCTCCAATCTGTGGCATGTGGGAGGGTCATAAAAGCCAGATTGAAAGCAAAGTTTTTTAGCCACATAAAATCTAAAAAATCTGATCCCAAAAATTGGATCAAGTGGTGTTGAATGATTGTGGGGGTGTCGACGTGCCACTTATTGCCACTTGTCGCAAACTGAGAGACCTTGGTTTATCACTGCGGCAGATCGCCATGCGCCTAGGCCGAGATGTGAGCACTGTTCAACGTTGCGTGACCCAGAGTTTGGGAGAACGGACAGGAATGACAGCAAGAGGTGCGTAGAGACGAACCTCTGCACAGACGCATCGTCTGATTGGAAGAATGGCGCGTAGTGATCCAATCTGTTCTGTAAGTGAATGGGGGGGATGGGACACAGCGGCCAGCCACTATTATTTTTAGGAGCGCTCGTTCATGCAGTCCAACCAGCACGGCTCAGTGCCTGAAGAAGGTCGCCTAGACCGAAACGTCGCACTCTGCCACTGGCATTAAAAACAAAATAAAAATTACCTTTATCTCATATTGGTGTGTCGGATACTCTTTACTTACTGTACTGTAAGTGAAATTGGACGTCACATCGCAAGTCTAGAGCGGCAACCAGTGTTGACACAAACCATCAAAAGGCATTTGCACGACAAACGTCCAGCTACAGGTGTTCCATTCACCCCACGCCACAGCTCTCAAAGGCTATCATGGTGCACAGCAAGACAGCAATGGAGGCTGGAATGTAGGTCTGTCCTCTTCAGCGATGAGTCCCGCTTTTGTCTCGGATGCAATGATAGCCAGAGATTGGTCTGGAGGCCACGTGGGCGACGCCATGAAGTGGCCTTCACACCGATCCTACTCCTGAGATTATGGTGTGGGGTGGCATAATGTATAGTAGCCAGACCCCTCTAGTCTTAATTTCAGGTATACTAACTTATCGGTGTTACATTGATTTGGTCGTGGAACCAGTGGTATGGCCATTTCTACAAAGTGTCCCAGAAGCCGTTTTTCAACAGGACAACCCCAGACCGCATTGGTCAGTCAATGCAATGGGAGTGCCAGCAGCCAAGCTTTTTTTTAAAATCAAACCAATTTTATTGATACGAACACAGAAAAGAAATAACATAGTAACATTCACATTTCAATTTTCCAACATCGTATACAATAATGACAACATATCAGGAAATCCCCAACTTCCCCCCTTTCCCCCCTCCCCGCACGGCCCCCCACTATATCTCTGCCCTTTGTTTCTAGTACCAATCCTGGCCAGAGCACATTTCTCTTATCAAGTTTCCCCACCACCCCTTTTTGCTCCAGACTCTACCACCTCCAGTTCCTCAGACGACTCTCGCCCTTATTCTGCTCAGTTCAGGTGTCAGCACCTCAGGACAGGCCATCCATCTGCTCCATTGTTTCTCAAATTTTTTTTCCGTGCCCCTTTTAGAAAATATCTTATGCTCCATCAGGATATTATAGTTCACCATTCCTACAATTTCCCTCATCCCTGGTGTCTCCTCATCCAGCCAGTGTTTAGCAATGCATTTCCTGGTTTGATATAATATCTTGGCAATTGCCAGGTTTGCCATTCTGTCACTCTCCAATTCTCCCACTACTCCCAACAACATAACTTTAGGGTCTGCCGCCAATTCCCGACCATACACCTGTTTTATCAGATCCAATATTTCCCCCCATAGGGTCCTCAGAGCCTCACATGACCAAAACATATGCAGTATATCCGCTTTCTCTTCCGTGCACCTAGGACATTTAGCATCCGCTCTAATACCCATCTGTTTTAATACCCACGGGGTGCGATACACTCTATGTATCAGGAAGAGTTGTGATCTCCTCTGCGCCAGACTGAGCGATAAGTGACATGTGGATGCTAATATCTCCTCCCACTCCTCCTCAGTCAATGGACCAACATCCCGTTCCCATTTCGCTTTTACCAGCATCATTGGGTTTCCCAGGTGTTTGGACAGTAAGCTCCTGTACGCCATTGAGATCAGGCCTTTGGTCGTGTCAGCCCTTCCCACATACTCCAGGACCCCAAGAGCACAGACCGTCAGGTCCACTACCTGCGCCTGCGCCTGTAGGGCATGACGGATCTGCAAATATTGATAAAACATATTGTGCTCTAGTGGAAATAGGTCTTTCAACTGCTGAAATGATCTCAGCCCGTTATCATCATATAAGTGTTGTATTCGTCTAACCCCTGCCAACTCCCATTTTTGCATGCCCTCTAATTGGTATAATTCCCACAGGACCGGATTATGCCATAGGGGAGTATATTTGGTGCACATTCCCACTCCCAGGATCTGTTTGCATTGCCACCATACTTTATGTATCAGGAGTAACGTTGGTTTAGCACTCGCCAATCTCTTAAAGGTATGCGCTTCCAGACTCTCTAGTGGATTGTGTCCTCCCCCCATGTATGACAATAAACGCCAGCAGCCAAGCTTGATGATTTGCATTCCCAAGTGCATTCAGCGTGGCATAACATTTCTCAGACAACCATTAATAACCTCATTGATAGCATGCCAAGGCCTTTAAGTGCGTGTATTTCTGCATGTGACGCTCATACTCGATACTGAATAAATCAACATGTTTGTAATATTTTGTTTCCATTTTTTTATCATTTGCATATCATTGACATGTCTATCGATCCTGTGATTTCCACAATTCCAAAACCTTTCCTTCTTGGTGTTGCAATTTCAATGCTGAGTAATGTAAAAGTGTCTCCACACCAGTCATTTTACCTGAAATAGTGGCTTCATTGTATTTAGTGTAAAACGCTATATTTTGTTAAACCTTGCGGAGTATATGTCTATTAATAAAATAGCAATATTACTTACAGATGCGTACAGCTTTACTTTATCAAATGGTACATTCCTCTCCAAGTGAACTCACATCTTCCAAGAGAAAGGAACAGTACATTCTGCATATATCTCCACATACTTTTATCTTTTATGTGCTGAATTCCATGCCATGCATCATCCAGTCAGTACACTAGGGAAGGAAAACTCTTAACTCAAATGGGGACACATTTTCCATTAAAACCACTTACTTCTCTTTTCTATACAAAAAGTGCAAATTTCAGTCAGTAAATCAGCACTTGTTTTACTGACACCTAATGCAAAAATTTTGTGTTACCTCTAGAGGGCTCTTCTTTTGGAACTACTTTAACTGGTTGCCGACACAGGACGAGTATGCTCGTCCTGAGCGGCGAGCACTTCGCGCATTAGGACGAGCATACTCGTCCTGTGTGACAGCAGTCTGTGCGCGCGATCGAGAGCGGGGCAACGGCTGTAATACACAGACACGGCCCCGCTCTGACAGCGGAGAGGAGAGAAACATCTTCTCTCCGCCGTTAACCCTTTGAACGCCGCGATGAAAGCTGATCGCGGCGTTCAAGGAGAGGGGATTACACATTGATCGCGTCACAGAAAATAACTGTGACGCGATCAAAGCCCACAACTCGTATGGGCAGACAGCCCAGGGTCCATTGAAGGACCCCAGGGCTGTCTGAACATATTTCCTGTTGTTAGGGTATACTGAGGTACAATCAGTACACAGGCTAATGTACTGGCATACAGATCTATGCCAGTACATTACAATTACAAAATCAAAATGATAAATCCCTTTATGGGATTAAAAAAAAAAGTAAAATGAATGTACATTTTTTTTTATGATAAATAAATAAATAAAAAGTAAAAAAAATACACAGAAACACACATTTTTTATAATAAATAAACTTTTTTAAATATAAGTCCCAAAACATAAAATAATATAGACATATTTGGTATCGCTATGACCGTAACAACTAGTACAACAAATGTATAACATTTTTTTTGATGATCGGTGTATGGTGTAAAAAAAAAAATATTAAAACTGCAGCGGAACTGCTTTTTTTCTGCATTTTCGCCAAAATAAAAATGTATAGAAATTAAACGATAATGTATTTGCACCAAAAAATGGTACCTACATAAAGTACAACTCGTCCCGCAAAAAACAAAGTCTCATACAACTACGTCGTATAAAAAATAAAAGCGTTATGAGCGTCGGGATGCAAAGAGGGAAATGTAAAAAAAATTGCTCTGTCCTCAAGGCCAAAATTGGCCGTGTCCTTAAGGGGTTAATATATCAGGCAATTGCATTGTAAACATATTATCCTAATCATTTTCCTGCTCGATTCATGAAAAATTCCCCAGGCCTGTACTTCAGAAGGCACAAATTCCACTGCACCTGCATCCTACTGGAAAGGACATTTAGGGCAAAGCCCCACGTGGCGGAATTGCTCTTGAATTCCGCTGCGGACACTCCGCAGCGTTAATCCGCAGCGGAGCCGTTTCTCCATTGACTTCCACTTCTATTTAGTAGGGTTAGTTTAGACGAGGCTGAAAATTCCGCTGCGGAGCATAGGCTGCGGTGCAGAATTTGGTGTCCGCAGCATTCAATGGATGTTGCGGAGTTGTGGCGGACTGGTTGCGGACTCATGGCGGAATTTCTCCATTGACTTCAATGGAGATTCTAAATTCCGCAATGAAGTCCGCAGCTGTCATGCACATGTTATGTGTGCTGCGGATGCGTCTTGCTTTTTTGACATGACATTTCTTCATTCTGGCTGGACCTATGTATTTCTAGGTCTACAGCCAGACTGAGGAAGTCAATGGGGCTCCCGTAATTACGGGAGCGTTGCTAGGAGACGTCAGTAAATAGTCACTGTCCAGGGTGCTGAAAGAGTTAAGCGATCGGCAGTAACTGTTTCTGCACCCTGGACAGTGACTACCGATCCCAATATACAGCAACCTGTCAAAAAAATAGAAGTTCATACTTACCGAGAACTCCCTGCTTCTGTCTCCAGTCCGGCTTCCCAGGATGACTTTTCAGTCTAAGTGACGGCTGCAGCCAATCACAGGCTGCAGCGGTCACATGGACTGCCGCGTCATCCATGGAGGTCGGGCTGGATGCCGAAAGAGGGACGCGTCACCAAGACAACGGCCAGTAAGTATGAAATTCTTTTACTTTCACTAGGGAAAGTGCTGGCCCTTCTCTCTATCCTGCACTGATAGAGAGAAGGGAAGCACTTTTACCGCAGTCCGCAGCAGCTAGTCCGCATCAATTTACTGCACATTTTGGGCAGATCCGGTGCAGAATCTGCAACGCAGATTCTGTGCGGCATTGATGCGGACAGTTGCGGAGGAAATCCGCCACGTGTGGGCATGCCCTTGGGTGGAGCTTTATGAGGAGAGGCTTCTCAGTCCGCTGTTCTCAGCCTATAAGCACATGACTGTCTGGACTCTCCTTACAATGCTCTTCCTCCTTTCATGACAGTGGTACTTTAAATAAAAACTCCAAACCAGGCCCTTCCACACAATATTATTAAAATATAGACTCTAAACTACATCCATCAATGGATTATGATTTCTAGTTACCTTCCCCGACACTCGAGACTGAAAATTCTTGAAGCACAGGTGCTACCAGCACATATTTCAATGACTGTCAATGCAGGTAATTTGCAGGGGCCACAGTCCTAGTTGAGTATAGCTGAAAAAATATTGAGTCTAAAAGGGAGTTGATCCTAGACTATTTTTAGAATGCAACTTTCTAGGTTATAACTGAAAAATGTAGCAGAGCTGAATTTGTCAATCATTTCTTTTGTACATGTTAATAACTGATAGTCCTTTAGAAAATCATAGACAACACTTTGTGATATCACATCAGTTTGTCAGCTCTGCTTCATCTGTATGTATAGGAAAAATGCAATAGAGTATGCAACCCTAAGTTTGTGTGTTTGTGCTGTACAAATTAATATTGTACAAAAGAGTTGGGTGGAGCAGTAGACAGGAGGATGCTGTGGCATTTTGCCATTGGCCACACTCCATCAACCAAGTGTTTTCAGAGCGTCAATGCCAGCACTGGAAGGCCACATGTAAGAGATGCTGGCAAGATGCCACCCTGAGACATTCTGTGCCAAGCAGCAGTAAGCCTTTACAAATTCTCTTTGTATAGAGGGAATAACTATAAGATTCTTTTGCTGAGGGCCAAAGTATGGGCATTTTCTAATCCTATTTGAAAGAAATTTGAACTAAAAGGGCCGAGAGTTTTTACGTCTATCATCCCTGTTGTTATTACTGGGTTACATGGCATGCTTGGTACACAGTAATCTGCTTGTTTACAAGTGCCATTTACCAACCTATGTGACACAATAATTATTATATCACATCGAAATGAATTGCCTCTTTAGAAGATACAGTTGGTAAAATATAGAATACACACAAGCCTGCGTTTCATAATAAAGGGAATAAAAGAAAATAATATCGTGAAAAATATTCAAAATAAAATAAAACTAGGATGGTTGTTAGCCAATAATATCGATGGAAATGGACAAATCCCTTTTCAGTCTATTATCTTTATTTCACATATAACACAAATGTATGATACAAAATTGAAAGTGTGGTTCCCCTTGGTGATCCTACACTGGTCCATTAAGAAGAATTACATAAATAGGAATTCTGGAATCATTATTGGAATTATCCCATTTGTAGCAGGAACGTTGCTTCAAACTCACCACTTGATCCCTACAGATCTTCAGCAGGGTGATATAAATTACAGCCTGTATTCTGATGGCAGAATATGACATTGTTCCTAGAAATGACTTTTTATTCCATTTTCTTACATAATTATAGGTCCACCGATAATGTTGCCATAAATGTCAGCTGCTTCTGCAATATATCATTTCCGTTTGCATGCTTAAAGAGAACGTCCACTTTGTGATGCTTTATGACATTATACTGTTCACTCTTTTACAGCGTTCACTAAACTTGCGTAAGGAAATAACTGCCTACAGCTCAGTAGTTTAGCGCTGGCAACATAAAACTACTGGTGCCAGCATGTTCTCTGAACCTAGAACTTGCAGCTGATTTGCCCTTGTTACTTTCTACTGCTGTTAACCGAAATTCAATAGTTCTTGTTGGTCAATATATATATATATACAGCACATGGTAATGGTACCCACCTAGTTGTTAGCATTGTACTGCTGCCAACTCTATGGTTCACAGAAATAAAATGGGTATCATAAGACACAGACTGCTGTGTGACAGCTATTGAATATGGACCTTTTTGGTATGACTGACACTTTTCAATAACCTCATGAAATTCTATGGAATGTCTTTGGTGTTCATAGTGTCGTTTTTGCCAGAATCCAGTGACTGCTAAAACCAATTGGATGTCCCAGTGATAATTTGGCTGTGTCATGATAACATGGGTGAGAAGTTATGAATCTTGTTATTTTGTGTTCAACGGTTGTAGGTTATGTGGATTAGTATGTATTGATTGTTTTTCCTTCAGCTGCATTGTCTAATGGATGTCTGAGGAAGTCTTAGGCCCGGTTCACACTGCGTTTTTAGCGGCTTTTTTAAGCCGCGGTCATTGGGCGCCGTGGGCAAATGCTTTCTCTACCTCCCATTGATGTCAATGGGAGGTCAGAGACGTAAACGCCCGAAGATAGAGCATGTCGCTTTTTTTAAATCAATGGGAGGTGTTTTCGGACATATTTTGGTGCATTTTCCGCATAAAAAAACTAAGTGTGAACAGGGTCTTAAAGAGGTTTTCCAAGTTTTAGGGACATTTATGTTGCGACTGAAGCGTGTGATTTCAGACCATGAAGAAGAAATCTCATTGAACTGAATGGTAGTTACGGAAACAGCGTAGCTCGCATGCTACTCTGCTTCTGTAACTGCCATTCACTCCTACAGGAGTTACTGAAACAGCGAGCTACGCTGTTTTCTTCTTCATGGTCGGAAATCACACGCTTCAGCCGCAACATAGAGCGGTAGAACAGGGGTTAGGGACCCCCGTTCTAGAGATAGGTGCGGGTGCCAGAGGGACACAGGGCGATGTGCTGCCGACAACGATATCATTTTCTGCTGCATAAACGATACGATCAGCATTTGCTTGTTCATCGGCTGATCGTTGCCTTGTTTACACAGGGCAATAATCAGGAACAAGCGTTCATATGAACGCTCATTTGCCCGATCATTGCCCTGTGTAAAAGGGCCTTAAAACTTAGATAATATTAGTAAATCTGCCCCAGTACCCCCAGTGCCTGAGGCAGCACCAACTATAAATATAACCTTGCTGGATGGGCCAGTTATGTAAAACTATCACAATGAAATCCTTATTGAGTGCAACTGCTTCCTTATGCCTTATGGCATATTTTCTAAAATGTCTATACAGTTCAACATTTCATTGCATGTTTATACCAGTGGACATTTCTGTTTTGTAAGAAACAGCGCCACACATGTTAATGGACAGTATATGCTATTGCAGCTCATACACGTTCAAGTAAATGGGGCTGAGCTGCAATTCCAGACACAGCTCAAGAATTGCGCTATTTCTGGGAAGAAATCAGACTCTTTTTTTTTTTTTTCTAACGCCAGACAACTCCTTAAAGCATCTATTTCTCTCCCCCGGAACAGTATCATGTTCCAGAAAACAGGACTTTAATGGGAAAACCACCTAATTGAAGGTATGATTTCTTGTGTGCTGGATGTTCTCATTATGCCTGTAGAATTGCATCATTATTATTTCGATGCAGCGGAACCTGCTCATGCATAGAAATAGGCTGTCCAATGGGGATAGCGCGGTTATTCATTAGGAAATTAATTAATGAAATTGCTTCTCTTTTATAAGTCATCCATACATTTTGTTAAATGATATATCTTTTACAATTAGAAATAAACACAGTTTTTATTTTGTTGCACGGAAATAATGTGACAAGCCAACGTAGTATTAAAGTTTCAGAGAATTCTGCATCATATATCAACGGCAGACATTCAAGAATGACTTATTCAGGTCACAGCTAGAGCTAGATTAAAGTAATTATTACTGTAATATTTCATTTTTACTGTGTGTGTTTGACAATCATACAGTGACAAAAAAAAGGATCAAAGCATTTTGGGACACTGTTCCCTCGCCCTTCATCATTTGAGTTATCTAGGAAAGGTAATTGCAGAGCGCACATCTCCGTAATTAAAGGTCCCGAAATTACAATCTAGAAATTTATCTACAAGACATTCAACAATCTAGAAAATTAAATATATTTAAATCAGAGATTTACTAAAGCGGAGTACCAAAAGTAGGAGCATTTTAAAGCATGGTAGACGTATAGTATATAAGTCCCAAGTTGGCATCTTGTGTAAGATTGTACTCCGCCATTTCTGAGATATCTTTGCCCAACAGACGACCACTAATGTCTATACGGGTTCTCAGGTTTCCATAGGACTGTAACAGTGCATTCATCTACACTGATATACAGATTTGCACCACCTCTACTCACTCTATCCTTATTGTTCACCCCTATTATGTGTCAGTCTTCACTCTAGTTTTTGCATTCTATTCATGCACCGGGAAGATCAGGAATTGTGCTACAGTGCACAGAATTGTTAAAGAGTCTCTGTCACCACATTATAAGTGCCCTGTCTCCTACATAAGGAGATGGGCGCTGTAATGTAGGTGACAGTAATGCTAACAGTAAAGTTAGGAGCGATTTAAGTTTATGCTAATGAGCTTTCTTAATGCCCAAGTGGGCGTACTTTTACTTTCGACCAAGTGGGCGTTGTACAGAGGAGTGCATGACGCTGACCAATCAGCATCATGCACTCCTCTCCATTCATTTACACTGCACTAGCGATATAGTTATATCACAATGTGCAGCCACATACACAAGCCCTAACATTACTACAGTGTCCTGATAATGAATACACATGACCATCCAGCCTGGACGTCATGTGTACTCAGAATCCTGACACTTCTGACTCTTTTTTGTGAGATTCCAGCAACGGATACGAAATCTCGCGAGATCTCGGAGCTAAACGAGATTTGGTCTCACTTGCCAGAATCTCACAAAAAAAGATTCAGAAGTGTCAGGATTCTGAGTACACATGACGTCCAGGCTGGATTTCATGTGTATTCATTATCAGGACACTGTAGTAATGTTAGGGTTTGTGTATGTGGCTGCACATAGTGATATATCTATATCGCTAGTGCAGTGTAAATGAATGGAGAGGAGTGCATGATGCTGATTGGTCAGCGTCATGCACTCCTCTGTACAACGCCCACTTGGTCGAAAGTAAAAGTACGCCCACTTGGGCATTAAGAAAGCTCATTAGCATAAACTTAAATCGCTCCTAACTTTGTGAAAATAGATCGTTTTTTTAAATAAAAAGCATTACTGTCACCTACATTACAGCGCCGATCTCCTTATGTAGGAGACAGGGCACTTATAATGTGGTGACAGAGTCTCTTTAAAGGGAAAATAAAAAGTTTCATTTAATAAATGAAGTGATTATCGTCTAATGATGCTCACTCTGTGGCTGTGGTTTAAGGAACTTCTAAAATAGATCTTAAAGACTATGTCTGCTTCTATGCAAACCTCTGGGTACCCATGGCTATGGACTACAAACGAACCCTTTATGTAGTCAGGTCCTGCAGTCATGTGTTAAGGCCCTTTTACACGGGCCAATGATCGGGCGAACGAACGCTCGTTCACGATCATTGGCCTATGTACACAGGGAAGCAATAAGCTGACGAACGAGCAAACGCTCGTTCAACGCCTGATCGCATCTTTTATGCGGCTATAAAAATGGTCGCTTGTTGGCAGCTCATAAATAGGGGACGTGCTGCCGACAAGATGTAAAAACTGTTTGAAGACAAATGATTGTATTAAAGGGGTTGTCCAGTCCCTAAAAATTGATAACCTATCCCCAATGAATGAGGCTCTTTTTGAACATTAGTTCTCTAACCAAATGTTTTTATTGAAGCGTGTACACATGCACGTTGGCTAATATGTTCATATGACTAGCTGCTTTTTGACTTCCACTTCAGTCCTCTTAATGTTATCATGCTCCAGATTATTGTCAATGCGGTATTTTTTACAAAAATCCATGACAATATCAACCTCCCTGAAAAGCCCCCCGGATTCCGCCAGTGAAAATCCACAATGCTTTAGGATTTCCAGCAGGAGTTAACTGCACCTAGACTGAAACAGCATGAAGTCAGCGGTGTGGGCCAATTTATCAGCACTGGAGACGTGCCAACTCAAATTATTTCGGCAAGCTCCACACACTGTTGAAATTGAAAACTCAGGCAATCTCAGCCCAAGACTTGCTTTGAGGTAGAATTGTGCTAATAACCAAAAACTCTGCGCGGGATTTGGTTTCATTAACTAAGCGGTGCTCACAGCATGAAACGGAGTGTGAGAGACAGGAAACTGTAAATTATGATCTCGGGGTCCATATGTGCACATGTTCCTGCTTTAAACATCCATAAAAAAAAAAAGGGATGGAAGAAGTCAACCCCCCAGTCCAGTCTCCAATAAATCAGTGCTTGTTAATTCTCCATACCCATGTGCCAGAAGAGCATATATGTTGTCATGCCAGTCAGTTCATACTTGTAGTAATGTGCACCCATATCCACTGCTGTATTGTATACCGGAATCCACTCTAGTCGTGAAATTAAGAGATAGAAGATAGATTGAGGGTAAGTAAAGGTATATAAACCAATACAATATCATATGGCAGTGTAGAATAAAGAAAAGAAATGACTAATTATTATTTTAAAAGTATTTCAATAACCTAAGTTGTCCAAAACAGAAAACGTATATATATATATATATATATATATATATATACAGGGTGGGCCATTTATATGGATACACCTAAATAAAATGGGAATGGTTGGTGATATTAACTTCCTGCTTGTGGCACATTAGTATATGGGAGGGGGAAACTTTTCAAGCTGGGTGTTGACCATGGCGGCCATTTTGAAGTCGGCCATTTTGTATCCAACTTTAGTTTTTTCAATGGGAAGAGGGTCATGTGACACATCAAACTTATCGAGAATTTCACAAGAAAAACAATGGTGTGCTTGGTTTTAACGTTACTTTATTCTTTCATGAGTTATTTACACGTTTCTGACCACTTATAAAATGTGTTCAAAGTGCTGCCCATTGTGTTGGATTGTCAATGCAACCCTCTTCTCCCACTCTTCACACACTGATAGCAACACCGCAGAAGAAATGCTAGCACAGGCTTCCAGTATCCGTAGTTTCAGTTGCTGCACATCTCATATCTTCACAGCATAGACAATTGCCTTCAGATGACCCCAAAGATAAAAGTCTAAGGGGGTCAGATCGGGAGACCTAGGGTGCCATTCAACTGGCCCACGACAACCAATCCACTTTCCAGGAAACTGTTCATCTAGGAATGCTCGGACCGGACACCCATAATGTGGTGGTGCACCATCTTGCTAGAAAAACTCAGGGAACGTGCCAGCTTCAGTGCATAAAGAGGGAAGCACATCATCATGTAGCAATTTCAGATATCCCGTGGCCTTGAGGTTTCCACTGATGAAGAATGGCCCCACTATCTTTGTACCCAATATACCACACCATACCATCAATTTTTGTGTTCCAACAGTCTTGGAGGGATCTATCCAATGTGTGTTAGTGTCAGACCAATAGCGGTGGTTTTGTTTGTTAACTTCACCATTCACATAAAAGTTTTCCTCATCACTGAACAAAATGTTCTGTGTAAACTGAGGGTCCTGTTCCAATTTTTGTTTTGCCCATTCTGCAAATTCAGTGCGCCGATCTGGGTCATCCTCGTTGAGATGCTGCAGCAGCTGGAGTTTGTAAGGGTGCCATTTGTGAGTAGCTAATATCCACCGAAGGGATGTTCGACTGATGCCACTCTCCAGTGACATGCGGCGAATGCTATGCTGTGGGCTCTTGCTGAATGAAGCTAGGACAGCCACTGATGTTTCTTCATTAGTGACAGTTTTCATGCGTCCACATTTGGGCAAATCCAACACTGAACCAGTTTCACAAAATTTGGCAAGCAGTTTGCAAACTGTAGCATGGGAGATGGGTGGTCTCGTAGAGTGTCTTGCATTGAAATCTGCTGCAATGACACGGGTACTGCGTTCACCAGACATCAACACAATTTCTATCCGCTCCTCACGTGTTAACCTCTGCGACATGTCAATGGTTGTAAACAAAGATAAGCTTGTAAATAACTAATGAAAGAGTAAAGTAACGTTAAAACCAAGCACACCATTGTTTTTCTTGTGAAATTCACGATAAGTTTGATGTGTCACATGGCCCTCTTCCCATTGAAAAAACTAAAGTTGGATACAAAATGGCCGACTTCAAAATGGCCGCCATATTCAACACCCAGCTTGAAAACTTTCCCCCCTCCCATATACTAATGTGCCACAAGCAGGAAGTTAATGTCACCAACCATTCCCATTTTATTTAGGTATCCATATAAATGGCCCACCCTGTATATATATTTGCACCACACGACTGTATATTTAAGAAGAGGAGCGTTTGGTATTATGGATGGCAGTAAGTAACTATTGTCTGCTTTGATTGTAAGCGCTCGACCACACGTAACGGAATTGCTGCGTATTATCCGTCCGGAATTGCAGACGGAAAATACGCAGAATACAGTAGCAGCAAAGTGGGTGAGATTTAACAAATCTCATCCACATGCTGCGTAAAAATTCCGCATTTTTCGTACCGCAGCACGTCAACTCCTGCTGCGAAAAGTGGACTGAATTGTCGCGTTTTTTAGAAGAGAAGTCATCGCCCAGCATTGAAAAAAATGCAGCAAAATACGTACCATTTTCTGCAGTAAAAATCTTAGGAAATGGTGCGGTTTTTCCGCAGTGGAATGTCTGCTAGTTTTAACGGAAATGCTGCAGAAATTTTCTGCAGCAATTCCGTTAAGTGGGGACAAGCCCTATAAAATAAAGGACAAGTAATGTCCACAGCCTTGGCTTCATTCCAATGATGTATCACAACATGGCATCCTGTTAATAAAAGCAATGTGTGTGACTATTAGGGTATGTGCACACGATAACTGCAATTACATCTGAAATTACAGAGCACTTTTCAGGAGAAAACAGCTCCTGAATTTCAGACGTAATTGCATGTACTCGCGTTTTGCGGGGCGTCTTTTACGGACGTAATTTGGAGCTGTTCTTCATTGGAGTCAATGAAAAACAGCTCCAATTACGTCCCAAGACGTGTCCTGCACTTCTTTTGACGAGTCTGTAATTTTACGCGCCGTCTTTTGACAGCGACGCGTAAAATGACAGGTCGTCGGCACAGTACATTGAAAGTAATGGGCAGATGTTTGCCGACGTATTGCAGCCGTCTTTTCAGACGTAATTCGAGGCGTAAAACGCCTCCATTACGTCTGAAAATAGGTTGTGTGAACCCAGCCTAAAGTGTTGGGTTTTGGGACTGGATTGCAATGTTTTACATTAAAGCATGGCAATTCAATGCAGGTTTTCTAGAAAATGAGTTGAAAGAAGAACATGAAGTACTTACAGTGCGCGGCGGAATTGCTGTTAAATTCCGCTGCGGACAGTCCGGAGTGGAATTCTGCAGCGGCCGTTTTTTACATTTGTTTCTATACATTTTTAGGAAAGTTAGTTCAGACGTTGCAGAAAATAACTGTGCGGAGATCAGGCTGCGGTGCAGATTTTTTCCTCCGTAGCATACTCATTATTTTGCGGAGAAGAAGCGGAATTTCACTGTGGATTTCAGACTTTGCAAAAACTGAAATCTGTGGCAAGTCCGCTGTGATATCTGCAACGTCTGAATTACCTGTCAAATATGCAAATGTTTCTGCAGATTCATTGCGCAATTGCCCTGAATCTGCACCAACATTTGCAGCGGAAAACTTCTGCAACGTCTGAACGTGACCTTACTGTACAGGTGAGGATGTTATATACAGTGCCCAGACACTATCTTTATAGCTATGGTCCCATACAGCTGTGTGTACTTCATGTGTTCATTTCATATCTCATTTAGCGTAAAGCCACACGGTGCGTCGTTGACGCGGGTTCTGTTGCGGTTTTATTGCGTTTGAAAACCGCATGCGGTCAACTGCATGCGTTTTTTGTCTCTGTAATGCTGCAGTTCTGTGTTTGTTAGGTGCTTCCTGTATATAGTTCATTACATTGCATTGCAGAACTGTTAGCAAAAACGCAAGCAGTTCAGCAACAACATTGGCAGAGCGGTCATTAACTGCATGCGGTCGGACATTATGAAGATGCGTTCAACCGCACAAAAAACACATTGTAATATAACAGCAGCAGTCTGTCCATAACAAACATTTCACCATTGACTTCTATTGAAAAATGACTTGCTGCGGTTTTAAAATGCAACATAAACGCACTGTGACTGCACCCTAAAGACCTTATCCATTGTGATGAAGCTGTCATAGCTGTTTAGTTGCAGTTCTACGGACCAGAATGAAGCACACCATAGAACCCTATATGGACCTAAGTACAATGAGAGATCCAGTTACTGCAGCCAGTAAAATGCGGCCATATTACAGCTGTGTGAAAGCGGCCCTATTCTGAGTACTGCGATGCATTTGTGGTCAGAGCCTCTACAATGATAAAGTGGTTGCTTTGGGTGGCCACTGATATTGCTGTCAGCTACTTTGGTTCCACTACCATTGGAGCCAGCTATAAGTGATGAAGTATTAGAAAGAACTACTAATCTCTATCACTACAAGGCTATCAAGCAGCCACTTACCACTGGTTTGTTAGAATAGCTGGAATCTTGCCATAAACTATTTTTATTTTCCAGATGTGGTCTGAACTCTGCTGAGCTAATCCGCCGGACAATGGGACTTAACCACATTGTTTCCTGTGTCTTTCAGATCGCAGTCACACATAACAAGAACTGTTATATAGGATTTATACTGTATGTCTATATTAGCCTACAGCAGACATAAGAAGCACAGATCTACATGTTACTTTCCTTAAATTACATTCGCTGGATCTCTAAAAGTCTTAGCAATGTTATTCATAAGGTGTACAGCAACACGTGGAAATGCAGAAATATGTTTATAAAGGGTAGAATGTTAATTGACGTGGACTCCTCATCAGATGATTTCTTCGTGTGGATGCTGGATTAGACAGCCACAGGACCCTTTAGTACGTGCAGATCCATCAAAAATAACATGTTGTCTAGTTTGGGTATGTTCTTTTTTTTAGATTTGTTTGGATTCTATTAAAGCAAATATACACTTCAACTATAGAAAGCACAAAAATAGATCAATAAGGAAAAAAAAAACCCGCTCTGCGTCTTATTGAAACAATGGGGGGTGATTTGGGGCGTTTTTTGGTGCTGATTTCTACGTGGTTTCCTTGTCAGTATCAGCTCCTAAATATGCTGTGTGGACTACCCCTACCAGTAAGCAATCCTGCTAAAAATAACATATGCAGTAACAGATTAGGCTATGTTCACATCTGCGTTCTGTTTTCCGCTGTTCTGCTACATCATAGGAGCAGAGCAATGAGAAAAATGGAAGCGTCTGGAAACATCGCATGGCGGAAACTAACGTCGCCCTTCGGTACCCATTGACTTTAATGGGTTCCGTCGGGATTCCATCATGGTGCGTGCTGCATGCTGAACTATTTTGTCCAGCACAAATTATGGGATCGGCGCGGAGGCCCCTTCATTCTGAAAATTACTTTATATTAAAGGAGTTTTTTTAGGGTTAGAAAAATATGACTGCTTTCTTCTAGTAAAATTAGGTTTTAATTTTATCAAAGGTTATTAAAATTTCACAATAGATAAAGGAGAAAAAGCACCCCAACATTTGTAAAGCGAACTCATCTGAGCACGGCAATACCCCATATGTGGTCATAAACTGCTGTTGGGCACACGGCGGGGCTTAGAAGGGAAGAAGCACTATTTGGCTTTTGTAGCTCAAATTTACCTGGAATTGTTTGCAGAGGCCATGTCGCATTTGCAAAGCCCTTGAGGGGCCAAAGCAGTGGAAACCCCTAAAAAGTGACCCCATTTGGGAAACTACACCCCTCAAGGAATTTATCTAGGGGTATAGTGAACATTTTTTTTGCAGAAATTATTGGAATTAGGCCATGAAAATGAAAATGTAAAGCAATTTCTCCTGAGTACAGTAATACCCAATATGTGGTCATAAACTGCTGTTTGGACACACGGCAAGGTTCAGAAATTAAGGAGCGCCATTTGGAGCTCAAATTTAGCTAAAATGGTTTGCGAATGGTTTGCGAATGGCATGTAAAATTTGCAAAGCCAAAACAGTGGAAACCCCCCAAAAGTGACCCCATTTGGGAAACTACAACCCTCAAGGGATTTATCTAGGGGTATAGTGAGCAAAATATTGGAATTAGGCTGTGAAAATGAAAATCAACATATTTTTTTTTTCAGATAAAATATAGGATTTGATAAAAAAAAAAAAAAAATTTAGACAGGGACTAATGGAGAAAAAGCACCCCAACCTTTGTAAAGCAATTTCTTCCGAGTACAGTAAAACCCCATATGAAGTCATTTACAGCTGTTTGGACACACGGCAGGGCTCAAAAGGGAAACCCCCAAAAGCTAGGGTTGTCACGATACCAGAATTTGGATTTCGATAACGATACTTAGAGTAGTACTGCGATACTCGATACCAAAACGATACTTTGCCAACAATAAAAAAAACACAAAAATATAAAGTCCTTCCATTTTCTGATGTGAGGCACAGGGTGTTATCAATTTTGAATCTCCATGTGCCTCACATTAATAGTAATTAACCCTATCATGTACCTCACATTAACCCAATGTTGCCCATTACAACTGTGAGCAAGGTACTTGATGGGATCACTTACTATAATGATTATAGTCGGCCTCATTGGCTTAATGTGTGAGGGAAATGATGTGGTTAATTCCCATGGCTGTGTTTGGTGCGTGAAATACAGACCGTATGTCGCCCGCTTTTCCTGGATCCAACATAGTTTTGAAAGCTGGGCTTCTGGCATCATAGTTATATATATGATGCTAGGAGAACTTGCCTCCCCACGGGAATACTGTCCTGTACTGAAAACATGATTACACTATGGGACAGCATTCCCGCGGGGAGGCAGGGACTCACAGCAGCATGGATGACTATGATGCTAGAAGCCCAGCTTTCTGAACTATGTTTCTAGAAATGGGTTAATCAGCTCCCAAACTATTTTTCCACTTGTCCCTAGATAGGGAGGGCATCCTGGTGGATTTAGTTGGCTATCTTTTCCCTAATAAATGCGAAAAGCTAATGTGTCCCCTGTTGCACTCTCACACATTTTATAGAACTTTATTCCAAACCTTGCTCCTTTAGATGGAATACATTTTTCAAGTGCAGTCTCCCTTTGAATTTTACATCGATGGAAATGTTTTGCGTGGGGGTGTAACATCTTAAAAATGTGTCTGACAACACTTTGATGATGAGCCTGATTTTGTAGAGATGGTCATAATCTGGGGCACTTCTAGGGAGGCACTGGCGATTATCGTTGAAATGCCAAAATCTCGTGAGCATTTCCTAACGGGTTCTAGGAAGAATGGCAGAAAAGGCTGAGGTGGTTAGAACAGGACGGGTGGACCAGTAAGACTGAATGCTCGGTTTGTTAACAAGCCCCATTGCAAATGTAATTCCTATAAGTTTTTTCATTTCATGAATATCTGTTGGCCTCCATGAATTTTGCCTGGATCGGGGATTCTGAGAGATGAATTGGGAAGCATATAAATTTGTTTGGAAAATATGTTCCAGCAAATTTATTTGTTAGAAACAAGTTAAAAAAATGAATTGTTCCAAAACCTTTCACCTCCTCATTTGTACCTGGGATGGCATTAAAATCAGGGATGAATGGATTACCAGAATTTGAAGCCTCCAATCTAGTGAATGCTACATTTAGTGGCGTATTAAGTAGACCATAGGCCCTGGGCTGTTCCACAAAGTTGGGCTCACCTTCCCGACCGCCGCTCTGCTGTGTCTATAGTGAACACCACCTTTTTGTGCGAGCATTGACAAATGGGTGTTACGATTCCTCTTGTCAAAGGGCTGTATCCCTACATACTGGCAGTCTCCAACCATCGCTGACAGTATAACACTGTGTAGGGACACAACCTCCTGACAATGGGAATGGTAACACGCATTTGTCTTTTAGTCCTGGGTACACAAAGACTTTATGTGGAATACAAGGATTTCCTACAACAGACGTGTAAGGAGAGGGGACAGATCCTCTATAGATCCAGTGACTTATAAGTGATGTCTTCTCTGATGGGAGTCGTTCTCTTTTCTTCTACATCTGACACAGACCGGTATGGCGACATTTCCTGATGATACAACTTTGCTCCACGCTTCTGCAGCCATTTCTAGCCTCTATAGAAACACAAAAATTCAGACACGAAGGCCCAGGACCATACATAAAAGGGGTTGTCTGGGCACGGACCAGTTTTTCATACTGATGACCTATCGATGTGCCCGGACAGCCCCTTTTACTCAAACTAATAAATTAGAATGCATACAGACCCAGGACCTTCTAAACTATTGCCGTCCCCAGACTCCCCTAAGCAAATACAGACCCCAGAACAAGCACCCTAAATACAGACCCCAGACTTGACCCCCTAAACTAATAATGACCCCAGGCCTGACTCCCTAAATACAGACCCCATAAACTAATACAGACCCCATACTTGACTATCTAAACTAATACAGAAACCGACCCACTAAATACAAACCCCCATAAACTAATACAGAGCCCAGACCAGACCCCCTAAATATACAGACCCCAGACATCCTAAATACAGACCCAGACCCCTAAATACAGACCCCAGACCAGACCCGCAAAAATATACAGACTCCTGACCAGACCCCTAAATAGAGACCAGACCCCCTAAATATACAGACCCCAGACCTCCTAAATACAGACCCCAGACCAGACCCCCTCAATACAGACCCCTTAAACTAATACAGACCCCTTAAACTAGTAGACCCCAGACCAAACCCCCTAAATACAGACCCCTTAAACTAATACAGACCCCAGACCTCCTAAATACAGATCCCAGACCAGAACCCTTGAATACAGACGACAGACCAGACCCACTAAACTAATACAGACCTCCTAAATACAGACCCCTAAATACAGACCCCAGACCAGACCCCCTAAATACAGACCCCAGACCAGACCCCCTAAATACAGACCACTTAAACTAACAGACCCCCTAAATACAGACCCCTTAAACTAATACAGACCCCAGACCAGATCCCCTAAATACAAACCCCCAGACCCCTTAAATTAATACAGACCTCCTAAATACAGACCCCTTAAGCTAATACAGAACCCATTCCAGACCCCCTAAATACAGACACCAGACCCCCTAAATACAGACCCCAGACCAGACCCCCTAAATACAGACCCCCCTAAACACAGACCCCAGACCCCTTAAACAAATCCATGATCCCCTTATACTTACCTAGCAGCTCACCTCACCTCACGGTCTTCTCTCTTGCTGCTGTTGTAGGACATGCGGTCATGTGACCAGCAGGTCCCTAATCAGTAACAAGAACTGCAGACATAAGGTCATGTGATCTTTATGTCTGCAGGTCATTTACAGGACATACACAATGCCGTTTTGTTGCGTTTTTTTCCGCGATTCGTGGCAAAAACGCATTGTACTTGGAGCGGCCATGGGCCCCCCGGAAGTCTCGGGCTCCGAGCGGCCACCCAAAACGCCCAATGATGATCCGCCATTGGCTACATCTAGTGGCAAACTCCCTTTTAGGTTGCCATGCGCCTCTTCACTAAAACGAGGCATGTCGCTTGTACTGGGCATCGTGCCCTGAATTGGAGAACAGCCCTCTCTACCTCTTCTATACTGGTCCTTGTAATTTTTGAGGAAGGACCAGAATGACTGCCAGATTCTGAGCTGTCACTTTTGCCAAGAGCAAAACCCTCAAAATTGTCATAGCTATCTGGCAAAACACTTTCTTCGCTGTCAGAACATAAAAGGGCATAAGCCTCCTCTGCAGAATAAAATTGATGGGCCATTTTTTAACGTATATAAACATAAATGATTGAAATTGCTGAACTAATAATGTATATCAGATTAAGAATTGAATTTAAATTAATTGCCACTACAAATTAATTGATTAACTGGCACAGCGCTTCCGATCAAATAAATTAATTACTAATATAACCGGTTTTAAAAATGAGTTGTAAATTTCTAAATTAATCGACTTAATGAAATTAATTTGAATGAACTGGTACAGTATATTTTATATATATATATATATATATATATATATACATATATATATATATATATATATATATATACATATATATATGTGCGTATATATATATATATATATATATATATACAGTCCAAAAGCAAATGGACACAGCACTCCAACATACCATAGATCATAGATTAGGCCATGTGCTCGTTTCCAGGGGATGAATCGGTTCCCAAATTTCAATACAATATGACCGTAGAGCAAAGTAACGGCACCAGGACTTCAAGGTAGATGAAACAGGGTGGATTTATTGACCTCAAGTGAGCGACGTTTCGGCAGATGCAACTGCCATTCTCAAGCTTAACTTATACTACCCTAAACTTCACCCTAAATTAACTATACCCTATAATTATTACTAACTATACCCTAAGCCCATGTTCAGACGTGGCATAATTTTTCCGCTGCAAATGTTGGTGCAGATTCGGGGCAATTATGCAATGAATCTGCAGCAACATTTGCATGTTTGACAGGTAATTCAGACGTTGCAGATATCACAGCGGACTTGCCACAGATTTCAGTTTTTGCATTGCAAAGGCTGAAATCCGCAGTGAAATTCCGCTCCTTCTCCGCAACGTCATGAGGATGCTGGGGAGGGAAAATTCTGCACCGCAGCATAATTTACGCACAGTTATTTTCCGCAACGTCTGAACTAACTTTCCTAAAAATGTATAGAAACAAATGTAAAAAACGGCCGCTGCAGAATTCCACTGCGGACTGTCCGCAGCAGAATTCAGCAGCAATTCTGCCACGTCTGAATGTGCCCTAATGCTAAAACCTAATACTATACCCTAATCACGTAACCTAACCCTAAATCATACGTAACAAGGCAGATTAATGGGATTGGAATTGGTTTTACTGTGTCTTTTTTGTGTCTGTTCGTGTGATATTCACAGATGTGACACTGTTTCTCCTGTTTGGTCTCTGACTCTCTGACAGAACAGCAGGGTAGAGACGATGTTATATATACTAGATCACAGGGAACAAACTTTCCCTGCGATGGCCATGATTGGTTACCATGACCATCACATGATCGGGACCTGGACCAATCATGTCCAGAGGCAGGTGTAAACAGCGCGATCCGGGCATCAGCGGCACTGTGGGACACCCAATCACAAGCGCCGACGTGAATTTACAGTGAGCGGTTGGGAACTGGTTAAAGTGGTTTTACATTTATCACCTATTTACCGCCAATAACTATAACAGATATTCCGAATCCCCCGTTCCTCCCCACCTGCACAATCGCACTTGGTTTTTCCGTAACTCCCATAGAGTTTGCATGGAGCAGTATCACACTTGCTGTGTTACATGCTGATTTTACCATGGATTTCCCAATATGCACTGCAAAAGTCTATATTCGCTGCAAAAATCTTCATGATTTCTACAAAAGAATGAGTTCGCTCTGAGTTCCTAGTTTTGAAAACCATTTCCACATGTATTGCACTGTAAATCTGTCATGGATTTTCGATGCGTAATCTGCACGGAAAATTTGCTGCAATTCTGTCACATCTGAACGTGGCCTTATGTGTAGATTTTATATTGTCTGCCGCCTTAAGTTTACATTATATATTGCCTGCCTCCTTAATTTTACATTATTTTACTCATTCCTTGCATACACGCTGTCCCTCTTTGACCTTATTTCTGAAGTCTGCATATTTGTTTTATTTGAAAAATTCATGAGGATATGGTTGTTATGTACATATGATTAATGCCGTGGTATGAAAGGGATGCTATTTACATTTCTTATAGTCTTGTCATATATTAGCATACAATATTCAGCAGAACCGCTCTTAGTTTTACAAAAGCTCAAATGATCTTATTTCGTACAAGACAGCCCTTCCGCCTGTCTTCTAAAAAAAAAAAAAACGTATTTATAGCATTGCTTTGATTTCCTCTGATTATCTAAAACTGTGGAGGAAAGGAAGTGACTACCATTAATCCTAGGAGCTGCAATGAGTATGCCAGCTGTCCATATGTTGTTCTATGCCAGGCCTGAAATCTCAGAATTGGATGGTGATTCTTCTCATCTGAAAAACGGTGACGATTCTTAATACTCAAACTTGAGTAAATATTTATTTGGCTTTATAAGCAGCTATCTATAAAATAAGAGCAGGGTCTGACAGGATGCAGCTGTTTGTCTCCTATACAGAAGCCATGTGTTATGGGGCAGCTGGGAAAACTATGTAGCACACAGTATTAAACGTCCTGCGGAGGCCCTGCTGAAAGCGAGACCGTTCTTCAACAGAATAAAAGGTTACAACTATTCAGTGTGTGCCAGGGCCGGGTACAAGTAGGAGAGACAAGAGGGATTCCACTTCAGCTAGTTGGGAAATCATACATCCTAATTTCTCACTATGGAAGGACATTCATGGTTATCTACTAACTAATGCTGAAAATCTGCACTAAAACCGCAAAAAGACATTGACACGGTGGCAAAAAAAAAATATTGAAATATATGAGTGTTTGTTTCAGTTTAGCCAAATTGTATTTGTGGTATTGGAAAAAAAAATTGTCGTAGTGAAATTTTCTTAGAACACTGGAAAATCGTATTGTAGTACCACAATAAAAGTACCTCGAGTAAAGTAGTTATTGGGCTGATTACTCACGTCGCGGATTTGACACAGATTTTCAGCACAGATTTTACACTTTGCAATGCAAAAGGGTGAGATCTGCGTCAAAACCGCAGCAAAACCTGCGACAAGTCCGCAACGTGTGAACTCAGCCTAGTGGTTTCCTTTGCGGAAGCGATTTCAGCATTAAGGGCATGACCACACGTAGCGGAATTGCTCTGGAATTCCGCTGCGGACAGTCCGCAGCGAAAATCCGCAGCGTACACGTTTCTCCATTGCCTTCCACAGCTTTTTAGTTGTGTTCGTTTGCACGTTGCGGACAATTCCGCTGCGGAGCATAGGCTGCGGCACGGAATTTTGTGTCCGCAGCATATAATGGTTGTTGCGGACGTGTGGCGGACTTGTTGCGGACTCATTGCGGAATTTCTCCATTGACTTCAATGGAGATTCAAAATTCCGCAATGAAGTCCGCAGATGTTATGTAGATGTTATGTAGATGTTATGTGTGCTGTGGAGCGTATTGGTTTTACTAACATGACATTTCTTCGTTCTGGCTGGACCTATGTGTATTTCTAGGTCTACAGCCAGACTGAGGAAGTCAATGGGGCTCCCGTAATTACGGGTGACTACGTGTGTGCACCCATAATTACTGGTGACTACGTGTGTGTGCACCCATAATTACTGGTGACTACGTGTGTGCACCCATAATTACTGGTGACTACGTGTGTGCACCCATAATTACTGGTGACTACGTGTGTGCACCCATAATTACTGGTGACTACGTGTGTGTGCACCCATAATTACTGGTGACTACGTGTGTGCACCCATAATTACTGGTGACTACGTGTGTGCACCCATAATTACTGGTGACTACGTGTGTGCACCCATAATTAGGGGAGCGTTGCTAGGCGACGTCAGTAAATAGTCACTGTCCAGGGTGCTGAAAGAGTTAAGCGATCGGCAGTAACTGTTTCAGCACCCTGGACAGTGACTTCCGATCACAATATAGATCAACCTGTAAAAAAAATAGAAGTTCATACTTACCGAGAACTCCCTGCTTCTTCCTCCAGTCCGGCCTCCCAGGATGACATTTCAGTCTAAGTGACGGCTGCAGCCAATCACAGGCTGCAGCGGTCACATGGACTGCCGCGTCATCCAGGGAGGTCGGGCTGGATGGCGAAAGAGGGACGCGTCACCAAGACAACGGCCGGTAAGTATGAAATTATTTTACTTTCACTAGGGAAAGTGCTGTCCCTTCTCTCTATCCTGCACTGATAGAGAGAAGGGAAGCCCTCTTCCCCTCAATACGCAACGGCTAGTCCGCATCAATTTAATGCCCATATTAGGCAAAGCCGCCACAGAATCTGCAACGCAGATTCTGTGCGGCATTGATGCGGACAATGGCGGAAGAAATCCGCCACGTGTGGGCATGCCCTAAAGAACAGACAATGCTGCAGTTTTCAAAAACCACAGAATGCCCTAATAAACAACTAGCTTTTAACCGCACCTTGTGAATAGGATTTCATTAAATCCCATTCATTACAGTGTAACATCAGGCTGTGTGTGAATGTGCACTTACAATTGTAACATTTATAACACTTATGTCTGATGTAATGATAATTTTGTTATTATGGATTTGGTATATACCTGTCATTTTGGACAGGGAGCTAAATCACCATCCTAATAACTAGAAGACATATAAATCCAACAAAATGATTTTTGGGAGCAAAAATAATGTCAACAAGCCATTGAAGAGACTCAATCATGGAACCACAGAAGCACATTCCCCAGATATAACCGACTCCATTGCCTCACCTATCATTACCCTGGCTACAATTTAAAAATGAATCCTAGCTGTAATCTTAAAGGGGTTGTCCGAGATAAAATGACTATGTGTTAATGTTTGTAATTTATTAATGTAAATACATTTGTAATATACTTAAATTTTCCTAAGTGGTCCCATTTCCAGATCCTGCTGTGGGGTACTTGACGGGTGACGTCACTCTCTGGCCGCTGTGTTGATCTTCAATTATTTTCCGGGTATGCGACACATCACTTGTGACGTGCCGTGTATGGGCTGTTCTGATGTACAGCCCGTAACGCGTATGCGCAGTCCCTGCTGTTCTTGCGGTCCCTGCTGTTCTCGAGATAACAGCAGGGACCGCGCATGCGCGTTACGGGCTGTACAGCAGAACAGCCCATACACGGCACGGCACAAATGATGTGTCGTATACCCAGAAAATAAATGAAGATCAACACAGCGGCCAGAGAGTGACGTCACCCGTCAAGTACCCCATGGCATCTGGAAACGGGCCAATTTGGAGAATGTAAGTATATTACAAATGTATTTACATTAATAAATTACAAATATTAACACATAGTCATTTTATTTCAGACAACCCCTTTAAGGCAATTCTGTGTTCCCTGAGAACTTAGAACTAGTGGCATTAATGATACCTCATAGACAGATACAAATCAGCAGCACCGGATCAGGAAATTTTTTTATTTTATTTTTTCTTTGTAAAACGGGTGCACGCCTCCTAGGTCACAGTCCAAGGGTGACCCCTCAATCAGAGCAAAAGGCTCACACTGAGCTGAAACGTCGCACGTGGAATAAAAGGATCCTTATCCAAATATCTGATAGTGCTGCCTCATTTTCTTTTAAAATAATACCTCATAAGTGCCATAACTAGTGCCTCCATAGTGGTGCCACCTTGCAGAAAGTCAATACTGCAGTGCCATGGAGTATTCTAGGTCAAATACTATTGTCAGTGCAGTAGTTACAACCACAAAGAATTGCTCTTAACCCCTTCAGGACTGAGCCTGTTTTGGCCTTCAGGACGAAGCCGATTTTTCAAATCTGACATGTGTCACTTTATGTGGTAATAACTCCGGAATGCTTTTACCTATCCAAGCGATTCTGAGATTGTTTTCTCGTGACATATTGTACTTTATGTTAGTGAAAAAATTTGGTTGATAAATTCAATATTTATTTGTAAAAAACACCAAGATTTGGAGAAAATTTGCAAAAATTAGCATTTTTCTCAATTTAAATGTATCTGCTTGTGAAACAGATAGTAATACCACACAAAATAGTTACTAGTTAACATTTCCCATATGTCTACTTTATGTTTGCATCGTTTTTTGAACATTCTTTTATTTTTCTAGGACGTTACAAGACTTAGAACTTTAGCAGCGATTTCTCATATTTTCAAGAAAATTTCAAAAGGTGATTTTTACAAGGACCAGTTCAGTTCTGAAGTGGCTTTGAGGACCTTATATATTAGAAAGTCCCCATAAATCACCCCATTTTGAAAACTGGACCCCTCAAAGTATTCAAAACAACATTCAGAAAGTGTATTAACCCTTTAGGCGTTTCACAGGAATTAAAGCAAAGTAGAGGTGAAAGTTACAAATTTCATTTTTTTTTTACAAAATTCATTTGTAATACATTTTTTTCTATACCACAGAAGGTTTTACCCGAGAAATTTAACTTATTATTTATTGCCCAGATTCTGCAGTTTTTAGAAATACCCCACATGTGGCCCTAGTGCGGTCATGGACTGAAACACAGGCCTCACAAGCAAAGGAGCACCTAGAGGATTTTGGGGCCTCCTTTTTTTTAGCATATATTTTAGGTACCATGTCAGGTTTGAAGAGGTCTTGTGGGGCCAAAACAATAAAGACCCCCAAAAGTGACCTCATGTTGGAAACTACACCCCTCAGGGAATTTATCTAGGGGTATAATTAGCATTTTGAACCCACAGTTTTTTTTGCTAAATTTATTTGAATTAGTTTGTGAAGGTGAAAATCTACTTTTTTTCTGAAAAAACGTAGAAATTTGTAATTTTTTCAAGGAATAAAAGAGAAAAAACACCCCAACATATGTAAAGCAATTTCTCCTGATTATAGCAATACCCCATATGTGGTAATAAACTGCTGTTTGGACCCACAGCAGGACTCAGAAGAAAAGGAGCACCATTTGGATTTTGAAATTCTGATTTTGCTGGTATAGTTTTCAGTGCCATGTCGCGTTTGAATTGCATTGGAGGGAACAAAATAGTGGAATCCCCCGGAAAGTGACCCCATTTTGGAAACTACACTCATCAAGGAATTTTTCTAGGGGTAAAGTTAGCATTTTGACCACACGGTTGTTTTGCTGAATTCATTGGAATTATTCTGTAAAGGTAAAAATCGACTTTTTTTCTGAAAAAAGGTAGCCATTTTTAATTTTTACAAGGAATAAAGGCGAAAAAGCACCCAAACATTTGTAAAACCATTTCTCCCGATTACGTAAATACGCCATATGTGGTAATAAAGTGCTGTTTGGACCCACAGCGGGGCTTAGAAGGCAAGGAGCGCTATTTGGCTTTGGGAGCTCAAATTTAGCTGAAATGGTTTGCGGAGGCCATGTCGCATTTGCAAAGCCCCTAAGAGGCCAAAACAGGGGAAACCCACCAAAAGTGGAAATTACACCACTTAAAGAATCTATCTAGGGGTATAGTGGGCATTTAGACCCCACAAGTCTTTTGCAGGATTTATTAGAATTGGGCCATGAAAATGAATATCAACATTTCTTCCACTAAAATGTTGCATTTTTTTCAATTTTACAAAGGATAAAGGGGGTAAAAGCTGCCCAACATTTGTAAAGAAATTTCTCCCGAGTACGGCTATACCCCACGTGTGGTCATAAATGGTTTTTCATTAGAAAGTAATTAACCCTTTCTGGACTGATCCATTTTTTTCTTTTCCTTTTTAGTTTTTTCCTCCCCGCGTTCCAAGAGCCACAACTTTTTTATTTTTCAGTCAATAGAACGGTGTGAGGGCTTATTTATTGAGGGACGAGCGGTCGTTTTTATTGGTACAATTTTTTGGTACATACAACTGTTTGAGCACTTTTTATTACATTTTTAGCTAGAGCGAAGGTGACCAAAAAAACAGCGATTTTGCCGTTTTAAATTCTTTATTTTTCACGTGAGACGCTCGATACATCACCCCCCAAACTAAGACATGCTATGTTGTGGTGCGCGAAGGGGTTAATGCGCAGCGCATGGTGCGGAGTGAAAATTACAATTTTCCACTCATATGCCACTTTAGTGCACTATATGTTATGCCCAGTTTGTGCCACTGAAGACAAATACCTCATAAAATATTAACCGGGTTCTCCCGCGTATGGCGATGCCATATCTGTGGACGTAAACTGGTGTTTGGGCACGCTGCAGGGCTCAGAAGGGAGGGAGCGTCATTTGTCTTTTGGGGCGCAGATGTAGCTTGGTAGTTGTTCTGTTTGGGGTTTTACTGGTGTTTCAGTTTGTAATGTGGGGGCATATGTAATCTGTGAGGAGTACATCAGGGTACATGTTATCTGTGCGGAGTACATCAGGTTATATGTTATCGGTGCGGGGTACATCAGGGTATAATAAGAGGGTATAATAATGCAGTAAATAAATAATAATCCGCAGATATGTGACCGGTGTCGCACTGGTAAATGGCGCCCAATCTTATCTGCTTTTGGAACACTCCGCACATTTTGCATCGCCATATTCTGAGAGCCAGAACGGTTTTATTTTTTCTCCACCGGAGCTGTGTGAAGGTTTATTCTTTGCGGGACAATCTGTAGTTTTCATTGGTACCATTTTGGGGTACCAGAAATTTTTTTGATCACGTTTTATTCCATTTTTTGGCAAGCAAGGTGACCAAAAACCATCAATTCTGACAATGTTTTTTATTCGTTTTTTTATGGCCTTCACCCTGGGCTATAAATGACCATTATACTTTATTCTGCGGGTCGATACGATTACAGCGATACCATATGTATATAATTTTGTTATGTTTTGCAGCGTTTGTGCAATAAAATCACTTATTTATAAAATAAATACATTTTTGTGTCACCGTATTCTGAGAGCCATAACGTTTTTATTTTTCAGTCAAAAAAGCGATGTAAGGGCTTGTTTTTTGCGGGACGGGATGTAGTTTGTATTGGTACCATTTTGGCGTACGTGCGACTTTTTGATCACTTTTTATTGTATATTTTGGGAGGGTTGGTAACCAAAAAATTGTGATTCGGGCACTGTTTTTTGTTTATTTTTTTTGCGGTGTTCACCGTGCGGGAAAAATAATATTACAGTTTTATAGTTGGGGTCGTTACGAACGCGGCGATACCAAATATGTGTACTTTTTTTAACGTGTTAATTTTTTTCCTATAATAAAAGACTTATTATAGGAAAAAAAGCATTCTTTGTTTATGTCACTTATAACTTTTATTTTTACACTTTTTAAAAACATTTTTATTATCTTTTTTTTACTTTTTTTACTTGTCCCACTAGGGGACACTAAGACTTGCAGCTCTGATCGCTGCTAGAACACATTACACTACACACGTAGTGTAATGTGTTCTAACTGTCATTGTGACGTAACTGTCACACTGACAGGAAGCAGAGGAGGAACGGCCGGAGGCTGATCCTCCGAGGCTTCCGTACATGGCAACCCGGAGGTCATTGTCTGGCCTCTGGTTGCCATGATAAGGATCGCCAGCCCCCGCAAATACATGTGGGGGGCTGCCGATCCGCTGTAAACCTCTTCGATGTGGTGATCGCAATCGACCACCGCATCGAAGGGGTTAATTGCCGATTTCAGCGGCGACAGGCCGCTGATCGGCAACGGGGAGAGCAGGGCTGACACCCTGCACAGTTAACCGCCGCTGCGGTGTAGCGCCGCGCGGCGGTTAACTGTTAAAGCGCGGACGTAACTGTACGCCAAGGTGCGCAAAGTTACTGCTCACCTGGACGTACAGTTACGTCCAGGTGCGGGAAGGGGTTAACAAGGTGCCCACCACACAGTATTACTAAAAAAAAATAGGCGAGTTTTTAGGCCATGTTCACACCGAGTTTTTTTGCAGGCAGATTTTGACCTGCCTACACTTTCTGTGCTGCGTTTTTTGCAGTTTTCGGCCGCAGCCATTGAGTGTCGCGGGCAAAACACACAGTGAAAAATGCTTCTCTGCCTCCCATTTATTTCAATGGAATGTCAGAGATGAAACCGTGAGAAAAAAGAACATGGCGCTTTATTTCCCGTAAGCGATTTCAGCCGTTTTTTGGTGCAGTTTCCGACGCGGTTTCCGCATCAAAAACAGCGCCAAAAAAACTCAGTGTGAATTAGCCCTTAGACTATCACTCTTTTATGAGTCTTGAACTGTTTTTTCTGGGATAATAAAAACAAACAAGAAAAAAACTATTGAAACTTCCCAAAATACTAAAATAATAAAGTTCTCAATATTCTAACCTTTAGCATTCTTCACCGATCTTTTGCTGACAGGTGTAGGTAGACTAAAAATTGTGTTACTTCAGCAATTTGGCCAATCTTTATTTTTTATTTTTTTATTGGAAAACACTTTAACATATCAGACCTCTATCACAGTATATCCCAAGTCAATAAAACTTCAGGGATATCAATCTGTCCAGTTAGGAAGTATAAAGCCCCTATTACACCGGCCGGGGCAGCGAGCGACGATCAACAAGACATTGTAGATCGGCGCTCGTTTGCTCCTGTCACAAGGAGCTATGGATGGGGACGAGCGGTCGTTCCTCCGATTGCTACATACATTATTATCACGTCGGCAGATCATTTGCTCGTTCATCCACTGATCACTGCCCTGGCCAATTATCGGCGACAAGTGTTTTATGAACGCTTGTCTGCCCAATAATCGCCCAGTGTAAAACCCCCTTAAGAGATCGGGACTCAATTTAACTTGCTTTACTGCAAATGAAAGTGACAACTGGTGCACTGGAGAGGCATCAGCAAGACAACCAACAAAAAAGGGAGTGGTTTTGTAGGTGGTGGTCACAGACAATTCCTCTCGTCCTGACTGATTCTTCTCTAGTTTTGCGTTTTGCTAGTGTCCTTGTCACTACTGGTAGCATGAGGTGGTACTTGCAGCCCATTCAGGTTGCACAGCTCCTCCAGGATGGCACATCAATACATGCCACTGCAAGAAGGTTTGCTGTGTCTCATAGCACTGTGTCAAGAGCGTGAAACAGATACTAGAAAGCGGGCCATTACACGAGGAGAGCAATGGGAGAGCCCTACAAAATGGCCTCCAGCGGGCTACTGGTGTGCATGTTTTTGACTAAACTGTCAGAGACAGACTCCAAAAGGGTCCACATGAATGTCCGACATCCTGTACTGGGACCTGTGCTCAGCACAATGCAGTTTGATTGCCATTCACCAGAGAACACCAGAATTGGCAGGTCTCGTTCTCTTCATAGATAAGAGCAGGGTCACACTGAGCACATGTGACAGACGTGAAAGAGTCTGGAGATGCAGTGGTGAGCGTTATGCTGCCTGCAGCATCATCCAGCATAACCGGTTTGGATGTGGGTCAGTGATGGTTTGGGGAGTCTTATCCATGGAGATAGCCACGTGATAGCCAACAGTACCCTGACCGCTGTTAGGTACCGGGATGAGAGCCATTGTCAGACCTTCCACTGGTGCAGTGGGCTCTTGTTTTTTTCCTGGTGCAGTACAATGCCCGGCTTTATGTGACCCGAGTGTGTAGGCAGTTCATGCCATTGTCTAACCCTCACGTTCCCAAAACCCGAATCCAGTTGAGAACCTCTGGGACTGATGCCCTGATCCAGCCATCTCAATTGGTTGATGATTTTTGTTTCCATAGACCGTTAATATGTCATTTTATTCTCATCGAATTACACCATTTATATCAGTAAAGATATTCATTTTGAATTTTTCATTTATCAAGATCCGCTGTGTGATTTAAGTGTTCCCTTATATTTTTTTTGAAAAGTGTCTTTTGTGAATAGGATTAGGCTATTTCTTGCACACAGTTGGCTACTTGTGTCATGCCACTGAATACACAGTATGTGTACATACCCTTAACCTCAATGTTTATATGGCATTGAGTAAATATGTACATACCCTGAACCTCAATTTGAACATAAAACATTAACCTCAAATGTGTATAAATGTGCCCATGCTGTACAGTACCTTTAGTATGCAATGTGTACATGCCCTTAACCCCCACATACAGTATATATATATATATATATATATATATATATATATATATATATATATAAAAATAAAAAACACCTTGCCTATATGTGTACATACATTAAATATGTACACATTCTTAAAGAATTGTTTCTGATAATATTTCACTTTGTAAGAGGAAAAGAAGGTTGTGGTTTAAGCCCTACCAAGCATTAAAGCTGGCCATGCACTCAGCTTTCGTCCGAAGATCCGTTTGGCTGACAGCTTTTCCTCCCAACTTTTTTTTACAATGGGGGAGGCTATAAGTCTCCACTGGCAGAGGCTAATTTCCTGCAGAAACAAGGGATTCTATGTACTCCAACATTTACCATCGGGGGAGAGCTGGGAGACCTCCAATCACATTAGCTGGACAGATGATCCTGCAGAAGTTGGTGAGTTCGGCCAACATATATCTAATGTTCATGGGCACCTTTATCTATTCTCTACTTCCAGTTCAGTGTCAATACTGTCTTGAGTTGAAAGGGGTTCTCCACCTAGCAAAAGCCCATATCCTGAGTCAGCTATCCTAATGTTGATCTGATTTTGGGGTTCAGCTCCTGGAAACCTCAATATTTAACTATGAGCTGGAATTGCGTTTACATTTCCAAAGTAAATTGTAATGGTCAATGTTGCCGGTGTCCTTAAAAAGGAAAGCCACTCTTGGAAAATAGGACAGAGGGACAACTCTTTTTAAGACTTAAAGAGACTCTGTCACCACATTATAAGTGCCCTGTCTCCTATATAAGGAGATCGGCGCTGTAATGTAGGTGACAGTAATGCTTTTTATTTAAAAAAACAATCTATTTTCACAACGTTAGGAGCGATTTTGGTTTATGCTAATGAGTTTTTTAATGCCCAAGTGGGCGTATTTTTACTTTCGACCAAGTGGGCGTTGTACAGAGGAGTGTATGACGCTGACCAATCGGCATCATGCACTCCTCTCCATTTATTTAGACAGCAGAATCGCGTTCTTACTAGAACATGCAGCCACATACACAGCGATTCTGCTTGATTAACATTAATCCAGTGTCCTGATAATGAATACACATGAAATCCAGCCTGGACGTCATGTGTACTCAGAATCCTGACACTTCTGAATCTTTTCTGTGAGATTCCAGCAACGGATACGAAATCTCGCGAGATTACGGAGGTAAACGAGAAAGACAAGTTACTAGGGGTATGCTGGGTAACTGTGGTTGTTAGGCATTCCAAGTGTAGAAAACAAACTCTAAGATGTGAATTACCTGAGATTGGCACTTTGAAAAAAAACAGAGAAGGAGAAAAACATATTCGCAGCATTGAATCCATCTCATTTCACATCTCTTTAAAATGGGTACCTCTGGCATGGCCTAACAGGCATTCACTGAAGGCAGACCTGGGGGCCTTTGTTAGGCTCCCGGCTGCCAATAAAACCATCGGCTAACCCGTGATCGCATAGCGGGTGTGCCGATTAGGATGAGAGAGGGAGCCCCCTCCCTCGAAAACCACTCAAATGCAGTGGTCGCTATTGACCGCCGCATCTGAGGTGTTAAAAGATCCCGTTCGCTCGAGCAGGTCTGCTCCCAGCCCTACCTACCTACACACGGTGCAGATTTGTTGTAGCTTTTCCTGCCAGACTTTTCCAGGCAAGTGGATGAGATTTAAAAAATCTCATCCACATGCTGCTGAACATTTTCCGCATGGAAATCAGAAAATGCTGCCGATTTTTTAATCCGCAACATGTTCATCCTGTTCCGGATGTTCACCCTTTTCTACAGAAAAATCTGCATGCAATATGCTGCGGAAAAGCCTCAATAAATCCACTACCTGTGAGGGTGCACGAAATGTGAATATACAGTTAACCATACAATGTACATATTCTTGCCTACATTTGTACATGCACACTATCAGAAATATGTACTTCTTTGTAAAAGTGTGCATACCCCTCCCTCGATAACCACTCAGATGCGCGATTGACCCCTGCATCTGAGGTGTTAAAAGAGCATGATCGATGCTGATTTAGATCCCAATCACCGAAGCAGGTCTGCTCCCAGCCAGCTGGCAGCAGGGAGCTTTTACTTCATCCGGCGGCGCTGTTTTATTTTGATGCAGCATCGTAAAAAGGCTGCTGCATCAGAATAAAGCCTGTTAGTGACAGCAGTAAAAACACCTATGGGCGGTCACTAGCAGATTAAGCACTTTCCCTTTAAATGAAGTAGCCATTTGGTTTAGATCTAGAAGTTGATTCATCCCCCAAATCTTTCCAAAGTGAAATAAAGAAAGCTGTGCAAAGCAAGGAGCGCATATTAATCATCCCATCCACAGCTTGCTATTTTTAAACATTCACATTGTGCACGGAAGAAACTTTCCAGTTTACATTACGAGGTCTGTAAAGAGCTGTCCAGTCTGCATTTCTAACCATGATTAAAAATACCTGAACTGATATTAAAACGTCTGCGCTTTGTTTCTGTTGTGTGTCATTAAAATTAATTAGATTCACTTAAAGAGGCTCTGTCACCAGATTTTGCAACCCCTATCTGCTATTGCAGCAGATAGGCGCTGCAATGTAGATTACAGTAACGTTTTTATTTTTAAAAAACGAGCATTTTTGGCCAAGTTATGACCATTTTTGTAATTATGCAAATGAGGCTTGCAAAAGTCCAAGTGGGTGTGTTTAAAAGTACAAGTCCAAGTGGGTGTGTATTATGTGCGTACATCGGGGCGTTTTTAATACTTTCACTAGCTGGGCGCTCTGATGAGAAGTAACATCCTCTTCTCTTCAGAACGCCCAGCTTGTGACAGTGCAGATCTGTGACGTCACTCACAGGTCCTGCATCGTGACGGCCACATCGGCAGCAGAGGCTACAGTTGATTCTGCAGCAGCATCAGCGTTTGCAGGTAAGATCGACTTACCTGCAAACGCTGATGCTGCTGCAGAATCAACTGTAGCCTCTGGTGCCGATGTGGCCGTCACGATGCAGGACCTGTGAGTGACGTCACAGATCTGCACTGTCACAAGCTGGGCGTTCTGAAGAGAAGAGGATGTTACTTCTCATCAGAGCGCCCAGCTAGTGAAAGTATTAAAAACGCCCCGATGTACGCACATAATACACACCCACTTGGACTTGTACTTTTAAACACACCCACTTGGACTTTTGCAAGCCTCATTTGCATAATTACAAAAATGGTCATAACTTGGCCAAAAATGCTCGTTTTTTAAAAATAAAAACGTTACTGTAATCTACATTGCAGCGCCTATCTGCTGCAATAGCAGATAGGGGTTGCAAAATCTGGTGACAGAGCCTCTTTAAAGGGGAATTCTGCATTTCCTGTATGATGTAAAATATCATATTTACTACATGGGTTACCATCTAAAATAGTGGTTGTGGCTCACCTGCTGATGTGAAAGTGCAACTCCCAGCATGCCCTGCCAGCCGGAGAACCACAACTTGGAGACCCCTGTGCCAATACACTTTAGATAGCTGACAACTGAACGAGCGTTCATCCGATTCCACCATTAACATACACTCTCTGCTCGGCCGGGTATCTTAATTTAATGGGCAGAGAGGAATAAGCCACTTCCAGACCCCTCTGGAACAAAGGTTCGGGCATGTGAAAATGCAACATGGTCAACCCCCTTCTCTTTCTTTTACCATCTGCCATTGGAACCCCCAGAAACATTAGATAGTAGGTCGGTCCTGCCTAAATCGGTGGGTTCAGCCGACTTTCATCTAATGTGTAAAGGCACCTTTAGGGATAGTAAACAGGTAACATAGTTTACTTTCTAATTTATCTTTCATTAGACTTGATGCCAGATTACTACATTAGACGCTCCATGCCAGCTGGATCTCGCAAGGAAAATGAGTACCTTCCATTAACCACTACACATGCTACTTACACAGCCAGCCAGAACTCTACTCTGTGCTGCTAAGGAGCAACAACTCAGAAACAGTATAGTCTACAAGGGGCTGTCTTGGTTTGTCTTATAACACATTATGTTTGAAAGCTCTTTTAACCCTTTTAGGACCGAGTTCATTTTAGCCTTCAGGACCAGCCCCATTTTTTCAAATCTGACGTGTCATTTTATGTGTTAATAACTCTGGAATGCTTTTGCCTATCCAAGCGATTCTGAGATTGATAGTGGAAAAATTTGGTCAATAAATTCATTGCTTATTTGTGAAAAACACCGAAATGTAATGAAAATTTGCAAAAATTATGATTTTTCTCATTTTAAATGTATCTGCCTTTAAAACAAATAGTAATACCACACAAAATAGTTATTATTTCACATATTCCATATGTCTACTTTATATTTGCATCCTTTTTTGAACATTATTTTATTTTTCTAGGACGTTACAAGGCTTTAGCAGCAACTTCTCACATTTGCAAGAAAATTTCAAAAGGCTATTTTTCAAGGACCAGTTCAGTTCTGAAGTGGCTTGGAGGGCCTAAAGTAATAGATAGACCCCATAAATCACTCCATTTTAACTGGTTCCCGACCGCTGGCTGTATATTTACGGCCTGCGGTCAGGGTCCTTAAAACCGGAGCCATAGACTTTTTACAGCTCGGGTTTTAACTTGCTGCCCGCGCGATCGGGCAGCTCAATGTCGGGTCTCCGGCTGTCAGTGACTGCCGGGGACCCTGAAGAGAGGATAGAAACAGCTTTCACTGCTTCTGTCTTCTCCGATGTCTTTTTACACAGCGTTCAATGAACGCTGTGTATAGGAATAGAGACAGCAGCAGCGGCGCTGTCTCTATTCCTCCCGGTGATCATGTGACTGGTCACATGATCGCCGGGTGCCGTTACTGACAGACTGCTGCTGGGTCTTACTATACCCAGCACAGCCCAGTTAGTGACAATCGTCACTATGAGAGGGCTGATTTCCCCTGTAACTGGGGCTGCTGTGCAGCCCCAGTTACATGGGAAAAGCCTGGTGTAAAAGAAAGAAAAAAAATATATAAAGTTCCCCAAAGGTCTTTTTTGACCTTTGAGGGACAGACCATAGTAATAAAAAAATAATAAAGTAAAGTGCAAAAAAAAATAAAATAATAAATACACATAAAATACCCACCCCAAAAAGAAACGTTCCCCCCCGCCAATCATTGTTGTAACGCTAGCGCTGACCCAATTACCCTAATATATTAAAATTTACGGTAGACAATGACGATCACAAATAAAAGGCCTATTTTAGGGTAAAACTATGTTATTACCCAAAAAAAATAGCTGAAACGTAAAAAAGCTTATTTTTTTACTATTATTTTCAAACTTTATGAATAAAAATTCTAAAATAGCAAAAATGGTGTGTTTAAAAACGATAAAAAATGAAACCTGCATTGTCTACGGAAAAAACGTCGCAAAAATCACGTCGTTAGCCCAACAAATAAAAACGTTATAGCCATTTAACTAACATGTGCTAAAAATGGCTAAACGGTGTCTGGTCCTGAAGGCGCAAAATAGCCCGGTCCTGAACTGGTTAGAAATATCCCACATGTGGCCTTAGTGCGGTAATGGACTGGAACACAGGCCTCAGAAGAAAAGGAGAACCTAGGGGATTTTGGGGCCTCCTTTTTTTAGAATATATTTTAGGCCCCATGTTAGGTTTGAAGAGGTCTTGTGATGCCAAAACAGTGGAAACTCCCCAAAATTAACACGGTTTTGGAAGCTGCACCCCTCAAAGAATTTATTCAGGAGATTATCTGTGAAAATGAAAATCTTTTTTTCTGAAAAAATATACATTTTTTTTTTTTTACAAGGAATAAAGAATAAAAAGCACCCCAAAACTTGTAAAGCTATTTCTCCCGATTATGGCAATACTCTATATGTGGTAATAAACTGCTGTTTGAACCCACGGCAGAGCTCAGAAGGGAAGGAGCGCCATTTGGATTTTGGAGCACAGATTTTGCTGGAATGGTTTTCAGTGCCATGTTGCGTTTGCAATGCCCTGGAGGGACCAAAATAGTGGAAACCCCCCAAAAGTGAACCCATTTTGGAAAGTACACCCGTCAAGGAATTTTTCTAGGGGTATACTTAGCATTTTGACCCCACAGTTTTTTTGCTGAATTTAGTGGAATTAGACCGTGAAAATTAAAATCTATTTTTTTTCTGAAAAAATGTTTCATTTTTACAATGAATAAAGGAGAAAAAGAACCCCAAAATTGCTGTCTGGACCCACGGCAGGACTCAGAAGGGAAGACGCAATATTTGGAGCTCAAATTTAGCTGGAATAGTTTTTGGGTGTCATGCATTTATTTGCAAAGACCCCGAGGGACCAAAATAGTGGAAGCACCCCAAAACTGACCCCATTTAGGAAACTACACCCCTTAAGGAATCTATCTAGGGGTAAAGAGAGCATTTAGACCCCACATGTCTTTTGCAGAATTTATTAGAATTAGGCCGTGAAAATGAATATCAACATTTTTTCCACAAAAGGAGAAAAAGCACCCCAACATTTGGAATGCAATTTCGCCAAAGTACGGCAATACCCAACATGTGGTCATAAATGTTTTTCATTAGAAATTAATTAACCCTTTCAGTACTGAACCATTATTTGCTTTTTAATTTTAGTTTTTCTCTTCCCGCTTTCCAAGAGCCATAACTTTTTTTATTTTTCCGTCAGTAGAGCGGTGTGAGGGCTTATTTTTTGCGGCAGAAGTTGTAGTTTCTAGTGACACAATTTAAAGTCTCATTTAATGCACTGGGAAACTGAAAAAAAAAAAACTTTGCAGGCTGAAATTGGAAAAAGCTGTGATTCCTCCATTGTTTTTTAGGTTTCGTTTTTACGGCTTTCACCGTGCGGTAAAAACAACTTAATTTTTTTCTGAGACTTAATACGATTAAGGTGATACCAAATTTATACAGTTTTTTTTTTATATTTTACTAATTTTACAAAGTAAAATCTATTTGTTAAAAAAGAAAAACGTTATGTTTCACCACATTCCGAGAGCCATAACTTTTTTTATTTTTGGTCGATTGAGTGGTGTGAGGGCTTATTTTTTTCATCAGATAATTCTATACAAAACAAAGAAAAGAATATAATAGTACAACAACATCCATAATGTCAATAGAAAATACAGGTCAAGTATAATATGAGTTGTAGTTTATCTGTATTTTAGTTTATCTCATATTATACTTCACCTGTATTTTCTATTGACATTATGGATGTTGTTGTACTATTATATTCTTTTGCTTTGTTTTGTATAGAATTATCCGATGAAGGCCTATGTGGGCAGAAAACGTTCATAATAAATGGATTGCAAAATAAAATATTCCTATTATTTCACTGCAAACTTGAGTGCCTAGTTCCTGTGCATTTACTACCAAGGTAGTGTAATGTATTATAAACTGTCAGTGTGACGCTGAGAGTCACACTGACAGGAAGCATATGAGGATCAGCCTCCGGTTTTGCCATGACAACCGACGGCAGCACCCACAATCGGTCCCTGGGAAAGTTTGTTGTAGCAACAAACTTTCCAGTTTGTTATAGCAACAAACTTTCCAGTTTGTTGCTACAACAAACGTTGCCTGTGATCACATGATCAGGACCTGAACCAATCAGGTCCCGATCATGTCTCCGGGACCAGAGGCAGGGGTTAACAGCGCGATCCGGGTGTCAGCGCTACTTTGAGACACCCGATCGCACTTTTAACACCCACCGTAAATTCACGTCGGCGCTGCACAGAGCTCAGTAAGCGCCGACGTGAATTTAATGTGGGCGGTCGGGAAGCGGTAGAGTGAAAATTTAAGCTAGCTTGCATACATTTTCCACAAAGCCTTGCCCTAAGGACTCCCTACAATCTAGATCTCTGCACTCTGTGAGCCAAGCACACAAACTTTGTTTTAATTCAGCTTCATTGGCGGTTTTTCCCAGCATGAACTGCCCGATTAAAGAAGTACTCCACTTTATTTTTTTATTGCACCCTCAATTTGTACATTGATGTGTCAGTGGGGTGCTGTGTGTAGAAATACTTACCGATCCCCGCATCTTGTCGTTTTTCGGGTCCAGCGCCGCTCACGTGATCTTCATTCTGACCTGGTCTGGAATCGCTGCTGTTCAGAAAACCAGAAGTCAGGCTCTGAATGCATTCCTATGGAGCCTCGTTCTGCCTCCCATCGGAATGCATTGAGAGCCTGAGTTCTGGTTTATTCAAAAGCACAGTGACTCCAGACAAGTCAGAGGAAAGATCACGTGAGCAGCGTTGGACCCGAAAAACACAGGATGCGGGGATCGGTAAGTATTTTTGATCAAAGCACCCCACTGAAACACAAATGTACAAATGGAGGGTGCAACAAAAAAATAAAGTGGATATAAGGTTTTGGCACAGCATCCCAATGAGATCCAAGTCAGGACTTTGACTTGGCCACTCCAAAACCTTATCTTTTGAGTCATTTAGACGGGGATTTGCTTGTGTGCTTCTGATCATTGTCTTGCTGCATAAACCATCTTGAGCTTTAAAGAGGCTCTGTCACCAGATTCTCAAACCCCTATCTCCTATTGCATGTGATCGGCGCTGCAATGTAGATAACAGTAACGTTTTTAGTTTTTTTTAAACTTTCATTTTTGGACAAGTTATGAGCTATTTTATATATATGCAAATGAGGTTTGAAATGGACAATTGGGCGTTTTTTTTTTCGTTATGTCCAACTGGGCGTGTATTGTGTTTTTAACTGGGCGTGTTTACGTGTATGACGCTGACCAATCAGTGACCAGTCAGCATCATACACTCATCTCGCGAGATTACGGAGGTAAACGAGATTTAGTTTCACTTGCTGGAAATCTCACAGAAAAGAGTCAGAAGTGTCAGGATTCTGAATACACATGACGTCCAGGCTGGATTTCATGTGTATTCATTATCAGGACACTTGATTAACGTTAATCTCCGTTTATGTGGCTGCACATCGCTGCTATGTAAATCAATGGAGATGAGTGTATGATGCTGACTGGTCACTGATTGGTCAGCGTCATACACGTAAACACGCCCAGTTAAAAACACAATACACGCCCAGTTGGACATAACGAAAAAAAAACGCCCAATTGTCCATTTCAAACCTCATTTGCATATATATATAAAATAGCTCATAACTTGGACAAAAATGAACGTTTTTAAAAAAACAAAACGTTACTGTTATCTACATTGCAGCGCCGATCACATGCAATAGGAGATAGGGATTTGAGAATCTGGTGACAGAGCCTCTTTAAGTCACAAACTAACGGGTGGACACTCTCATACAGGATTTTCCGATAGAGAGCAAAATTCATGATTCCCTCATTTATGACAAGTCATCCAGGTCCTGCAGAAGCAAAGTAGCCCTAGACCATCACAATACCACCACCAGGTTTGACTGTTGGTATGCTGATTTTATGGTGTAATGTGGTGTTAGGCCGGATTCACACGAGCGTGTTCGGTGCATGATATACAGTCCGTATGTCGGCAGTATTTCCCGGACCGAACACACATTGCAGGGAGCTGGGCTCCTTGTGTCATAGTTATCTATAACGCTATTAGTCCCTGCCTCCCTGCAGGAAAAATGTCCCACAATATAATCATGTTTTCAGTATGGGACAGTAGTTCTGCGGGAAGGCAGAGGACTCCTAGCATCACAGATAACTATGACAATAGAAGCCCGGCTCCCTGCAGTGTGTTTGGTCCGGGAAATGCGGCCGACATATGGACCGTATATATCACGGACCGAACACGCTCGTGTGAATCCAGTCTTAGTTTTATGCCAGATATAATGGGATCCATCTCTTCCACACAGTTCCGCCTTTGACTCATCAGTCCACAGAATATTATCCCAAAAGTCCTGGAAGACATCTAGATATTTTTTTGAAAAATGTGAGACAGGCCTTTGCGTTCTTTTGGTCAGCAGTGGTGTGCGCCTTGCAATTCTCCAATGAAAGACATTTTTGCCCAGTGTCTTTCTTAATGTGGAATCGTGTACATTGACCTTCACTGAGGCAAGTGGGGCTTTCAGTACTTTAGATGAACATTTGGGTTATTTTGTGACCCATGGATAAGTCGTAGATGCAAACCTGGTGAAATTTTGATAAGCCGACCACTCCTGATAAGGTTTACCACTGTTCCAGGTTTACTTCATTTGTGGATAATGGCTCTTACTGTGGTTCGCTGGAGTCCTAGAGCCTTAGCAATGGCTTTCTAACCTTTTCCAGACTGGTAGATTTCAGTTACTTTGTTTGTCATCTGTATTTGAATCTATTTAGAACGTGGCTTCATGTGCTGCTTTTCAGACCTTCTTGTCTGCTTTACATTACCAGACAGGTTCTATTTAAGTGATGTTTAGATTCAACAGGTCTGGCAGTAATCATGTCTGGGTGTGGCTAGTGAAATTGAACCCAACTTTCAATTGAATTTGGTTAACTGGTTGATTTAGTAGCTAAGGGGGCATTTACTTTTTCACATAGGCCCAGGAAGGGATGAACAGCATTTTTCCTTCAATATATGAAATCATCATTCAAAAATACATTTTAAAAAACTGTTCAATAAAAATGTATTAAAATTAAAAATAGCATTTTGTGTTTACTTGGGTTATTTTTGCCTAATTTTAAAAGTAGTTAGCTAATCTAAAACGTTCAAGTGTAACAAATATGCAAAAATAGAGGAAATTGTAAAGGGGGCAAAAACTTTTTCACAGCACTGTATATTGAAAATGTGAGCCCCTTGTCCCATTAGGACATCAATGCAGAGATCAGCTGATCACCGGGAAGGCTTATAAAAAGGGTTGCCCTGATGGAACTTTTAGAGTCTGTCATGACCTGCTCAGGTTTCAGCTGTGGCCTAGTTGAGGACATTGGGGAATCTCCAGAATGGCCCAGTTCAGGCCAAATTTGGAGCTCCATAATTCTGACCAAAAGTGGTTAGACTTTAAACTCATTATCAATTGATTGTCATCTGGCCAAACTAGGGATTCACGATGCATCGAAATCTCGATGCTAGGAGTAACTGCCTAGGATTACGGTACAGGACAGTTTTCCCGCGGGGAGGCAGTGACTCCTAGCATCATAGATAACTGATACTAGGAGCCCGGCTTCTTAAACGGTGTTCGGTCTGGGAAATACAGGCAACATACAATCCGTATATCATGGACCAAACACAGCCATGTGAATAAGGCCTAATAGTAATTAACCCCATCACTTCCTTCACAGATTAACCCAATGTTACCCATTAAAATCATTATAGTAAGTGATCCCATCAAGTACCTCGCTCACAGTCTTAATGGGCAACATTGGGTTAATGTGTGAGGTACATGATGAGGTTAATTACTATTAATGTGAGGCACATGGAGATTCAAAATTGATAACACCCTGTGCCTCACATCAGAAAACGGAAGACCATTTTTGTGGGTTTTTTATTGTTGGGAAAGTATAGTTTTGGTATCGAGTATCGCAGTACTACTCTAAGTATCGGTATCGAAATCCAAATTCTGGAATCGTGACAAACCTAGGCTAAATATCCTTTCATGTATGGATGGCACCTGCAATAGATGTGGCAGATTATCTGAAAGGGTGGACAGATATGGCTATAAAACTTTAAAAAGAAAATGATGTACACAACAATGCTTTGTAAGCGACTTATGTGATCAACACTGAGACCTCTATGTGCATATGGCTGTAATACTTAAAACTTTGCAGAAATGCTTAAAAATGACCTCCTTATGCCTATGTTAGAATAACACTTTATTGGTAATCAGGCCAGAATATCACATCATAGGCCATCAAACTGTTTGATGGGAAAGAACATCCCTTTCATAACAAAAAAAAATCCCATAATGCTTTGTGCAAAATACCACTTCCAAACTTCCTAAAAGGTCCAACCTCACCTAAGCTCCACAAAAGGATAGTGACATCTATTCTGGATGACCCAAAATCACACCCAAAGTAGCCACTTGAACTGTTTCTCAGTGGGAGCCACAATACAGATAATATACCAGAGAGCAAACATATAGAAAGTAAAGGGGTTGTCCGGTTTTTATTTGTAGAATTGGACATAATACATTTTTATATTATATACTAGTATGTATTAGAAATTTTGCTCACATACCCTTCTTATATGAGTGCTATAGCCTCTAAAACAAATGGTATAGGCCACATATTAGTCCATAGTAATGCATCCATATGACAACTGAATGGACTAAACATGTCGTCAATCATGTGACCCACCACCCACACATCATGTGACCCCTGGCATTCAGGTGACACTGTCCAGGTATATAACAGGTGAATAGTAAGTTATTGAGGGGCAGAAGTTATAAAGTATTTCTACCTCCAGCAACATCTCATCATCATGTCTGCCAGTGTTTGTGAGGAGCAGCTCTTACATTCTTCTCCGTTTCCTCTGTACTTTTTTTTTGTTTTTTTACAGTTAACTTTATTAACAACATGACAACATTATCTTGAGACAGGCAGACATTTTATACATCACTTTCAGACCGGCTGCCATGGTATACAAATAAATACACAGGGGTCACATGACTTACGCCATGTTTTGTCCTATTCAGTTAGCCCATGGATGCATTACACTGGACTGATCTGTGGGCTATAGCATTCTACTGTGAAGAGACAGGGGCCCTACTGTACTGTTATAAGAAATGTATGTGAGCAGAATTTCCAATACATGTATATTGAAAAACTGTATGATTTCCTATTCTATAAATAAATAAATAAAAAGCAGGCAACCCCTTTAAATATTAAAGCATATTGACGTGAAAGAAAACTTTGTGGCAGGAGGAATGGAGGCCAACTATTGCAATTGTGCTGAATAGTGCTTTGTTTTCATGCAGGTATAACAAGCACTTATAAAATGATCACGAGCTGATCACGAGCTTCCCAGCCGCTGAACCTCCATGATCAGGCTTGTCTCTGGGGTGCCACAGTACAAAAAGGATTTTGAAACTGGACAACACCTTCAATTCTGGGCAGTTGACAGTTCCCCATTAATCCACAGCCCACCGGTATGTTAAATGAGTTCTCAAGCTGGAGACTAGTTCCTTCTCTGTGCTACCTTTGTCCTATGCCAGTAATTGACACGCACAACGCCAGCAGTCATAGGGAATGTATGGAAGACACATGAACTCACTGAGGATATGAATATGCATAGGCCATCAGGTAACTCACAGTTGTTCATAGCACCATAAAAGAAGCAATTGAGAGTTGGGGAAGTGTGTTAGCCTTTCTGCACCGGAGTTTATTAGCACAGGGCCTCAGTAAAAGGCAGTCGTTGCTGCTGCTGAGAAACAAGTTAACTTTTCACTCACGTGATCATGTAAAAGTAGAGAAGTGTTCTAACAATACAAGCAGATGCAGGAAAAGAATGTTCCGAGATGAACATGAATATTGATGCGTGTGCTGTCAGCTACAATTATTGTGAAGTTCCAGCGAGGCCTACAGAGAATAGGAGGGTTAACAGGAAATCCGACGTACAACTCAATGTAAAATGTTTACATTTTAGAACCTTTCTCCTGTCTCTCAGGCCTTACAAAGTCAATAGTACAATGTACTCTCAAATAATAGAACCAAGGCCTCATTATAACTAGTCCGTGAGGATCCTATACACTGCAACCACAGAATTACTATTGCTTACTTGTGATAATTGTACGTTTTATAAAAAAAATAATAAAAAAAATACTTTCATATTATTATTATTAATACTATTATTATTATTTTATTATTAACAAAAATCCAAGTTTAGTACTGTATGCCTCTGTACAGGAAAGCACAGCAGAAAAGTGTGCCGACTTCTCTGGCATGTGACGTCCGTTGTATATGCTGTCCATAGACTGAACATAGGTCAAAAACTAGATGTGAACAGAGCCCTAGAGCTCATTTAGACGAACAATTTTCACATCTGGGAGCTGTCCCAGTGTAGAACGGACTGAACACTGACCTATTATAGTTAATGGGCAAATTCAGCCGTCAGTTTTTTTATCACGGACGCTCCGTCTGTGAAGGAAATATTGCAGCATGTTCTATTTTTTTCACGCAGAATAAGTCCATAGAAGTCAATGGGTCTGCGTGAAAAACAGAGGCCATGTGAATACCATCTGTTCCGTTTTCCACAGATGAGAAGTAAAACTAGGACTCAGAGCCAGAGCAGCGTAGTCCTGAATTCAAACATGGTCAAAAGCCAAAAATACGCACGAGAAAAATCTCACAATGCTCTCAATGCTATAAGAAATAGAAAATTGTGTTTCTGCCGTCATGTGACCAACCGGGGGTTTTCACAGTGGGTTGGGACAATTGAGGACATTCTTCAGTTTTTTTTACAGACGTGAAAAACGAATGGTACACTGATACCATCCGGATGGAAGAAAACTGACAAACTGAAGGCAATCGCAGAAAAAACTGATGCAAACTGTTGCTAAATCGTCAGTTTTTCATTGACTGAACGCAGACGAGTTTAACAACGCTTGTCTGAATCAGGGCCTGTTCACACGGCTGCGTCTGTGTTTCCGTTGTTTTGCTCCATCAGAGTTTGGAAGTTTTCACATTCGAGAACACGTGGTTACTAGCTATTCTCTTTGTGTGATTAGCAAAATAATGGGTCAGCGGGGTAAAAAACAGAAAACAGATTAAATATACCACTATTTAGTCAGGACATCAAAATCATAGGTAAATGCCAATGAAAACGAACTCTTAGGGCTCATTCAGACAAGCGTAAAACTCGTCCGTGTGCTGTGCATGAAAATCACGCACTGCACACTGACCCATTCATTTCAATGGGGTCATTCACACATGCAGGAGTTTTGTGTCCGTTGCGTGATACTCACTGCATGTCCTATACTGGTGCGTTTTTCACGCACCTATCGCTCATTGAAGTGAATGGGTGCGTGAAAATCATGAACAGCACACGGATGCACATCTGTGTGCCTTGCGAGATTTGCGCATCAATTCTATTGAAAAAAAAAAATCTCTTAGAGTGCGTGAAAAACACATGGCACTTGCAAAGCACACTGATGCATAACGAAACAGACACGGACCAGAGTAATGCACGAATGTAGCCTAAGGGAATGTTCACATGAATGTCACCCTTCCATTCATGGGTTCCGTTAGACCTTTCCATAGGGGGAACCCATTAACCTAAAGGCAAGCCTAAACTAGTCGACTACGCTATTGTTTACGCTAAAAAAACCTAAAACCTTACGGAACAGAAACAAACGGAAACCATTTGCAACGCAAGAATTACCATTGAAATCAATGGTAATGCAAACGGCAGCTATGGTTTCCGTTTGCCTTTCCGGTCATGGGTTCCTCCGACGGAAAGTTGCAACGGAACCCATGAACAGAAAAGCAACACTGATGTGAACAGGTCCTTAAGCTTGAACCAAACAACCTCCCATGTCAGCTTGCAGGACCCTTGAAAATGCGAGATTAACCCCTTAGTGTCTAAGCCTGTTTTGGCCTTCAGGACCAGCCCCATTTTTGCAAATCTGACATGTGTCACTTTATGTGGTAATAACTCCAGAATGCTTTTACCTATCCAAGCGATTCTGGGATTGTTTTCTCGTGACATGTTGTACTTTATGATACTGAAAAAATTTTGTCATTAAATTCAATATTTATTTGTAAGAAACGCCAAGATTTAGAGAAAATTAGCAAAAATTAGCATTTTTCTAAATTTTAATGTATTTACTTGTAAAACAGATAGTAATACCACACAAAATACATACTAGTTTATATTTCCCATATGTCTACTTTATGTTTGCGTCGTTTTTTGAACATTCTTTTATTTTTCTAGGACGTTACAACGCTTAGAACTTTAGCAGCAATTTCTCATATTTTCAAGAAAATTTCAAAAGGCTATTTTTTCAGGGACCAGTTCAGTTCTGAAATGGCTTTGAGGGCCTTATATATTAGAAAGTCACCATAAATCACCCCATTTTGAAAACTGCACCCATCAAAGTATTCAAAACAGCATTCACAAAGTATTTTAGCCCTTTAGGCGTTTCACAGGAATTAAAGCAAAGTAGAGGTGAAATTTACAAATTTCATTTTTTTTCTTCAAAAATTCATTTGTAGGTTGTAGAAGGTTTTACCCGAGAAATGCAACTCAATATTTATTGCCCAGATTCTGCAGTTTTTAGAAATACCCCACATGTGGCCCTAGCGTGGTCATGGACTGAAACACAGGCCTCAGAAGCAAAGGAGCACCCAGTGGATTTTGGGCCTCTATTTTATTAGAATATATTTTAGGTACCATGTCAGGTGTGAGGAGGCCTTGTGCTGCCAAAACAGTGGAAACACCCCAAAAGTGACCCCATTTTGGAAACTATACCCCTCAAGGAATTTATCTATGGGTATAGTTAGCATTTTGAACCCACAGTTTTTTTGCTAAATTTATTTGAATTAGTATGTGAAGATGAAAATCTACTTTTTTTCTGAAAAAAGGTAGCCATTTTTAATTTTTACAAGGAATAAAGGAGAAAAAGCACCCCAACATTTGTAAAACAATTTCTCCTGATTACGTAAATACCCCATATGTGGTAATAAACTACTGTTTGGACCCACACCGGGGCTTAGAAGGGAAGGAGCGCTATTTGGCTTTTGGAGCTCAAATTTAGCTGGAATGTTTTTGGGTGCCATGTCGAATTTGCAAAGCCCCTGAGAGACCGAAACAGTGGAAGCCCACCAAAAGTAACCCCATTTGGGAAACTACACCACTTAAGGAATCTATCTAGGGGTATAGTGAGCATTTAGGCCCCCCACGTCTTTTGCAGAATTTATTAGAATTAGGCCGTGAAAATTAATATCAACATTATTTCCACTAAAATGTTGAATTTTTTCAATTTCACAAAGGATAAACGAGAAAATGCACCCCAACGTTTGTAAAGCAATTTCTCCGGCAATACCCCACATGTGGTCATAAATGTTTTTTCATTAGAAAGTAATTAACCCTTTACGAACTGATTCATGTTTTGCTTTTTCGTTTTTCCTCCCCGCTTTCCAAGAGCCAATACTTTTTTATTTTTCTGTCAATAGAGGGGTGTGGGGGCTTATTTTTTGCGGGACGAGCTGTCGTTTTTATTGGTACCATTTTTTGGTACGATGCCATATCGGTGGACATAAACGGCTGTTTGGGCACGCTGTAGGGCTCAGAAGGGAGGGACGCCATTTGGCTTTTGGAGCGCATATTTTGCTTGGTAGTAGCTCTGGCGTTTTGCTGGTATTTCAGTTTATAATGTTGGGGCACATGTAGGCTGGGCAGAGTACATCACGGGCATAATAAGAGGGTATAATAATGGGGTAAATAAATAATAATCCACAGATATGTGGCCGGTGTCGCACTGATAAATGGTGCCCGATCTTATCCACTTTTGGAACACTGCACATTTTGCATCGCCATAATCTGGGAGCCGGAACTTTTTTTATTTTTTCACCACCGGAGCCGTGTGAGGGCTTATTTGTTGCGGGACAATCTGTAATTTTCATTGGTACCATTTTGGGGTACATGCGATTTTGTTGATCACTTTTTATTCAATTTTTCGGCAAGCCAGGTGACCAAAAACCATCAATTCTGACAATGATTTTTATTTATTTTTGACGGCGTTTACCCTGGGCTATAAATGACTATTATACTTTATTCTGCGGGTCGGTACGATTACGGCCATACCATATGTATATAGGTTTTGTTATGTTTTGCAGCGTTTGTGCAATAAAATAACTTATTTAGAAAATAATTTATTTTCTGTCACCATATTCTGAGAGCCGTAACTTTTTTATTTTTCAGTCAAAAAAGCTGTGTAAGGGCTTGTTTTTTGCGGGACGGGTTGTAGTCTGTATCAGTACTATTTTGGCGTACATGCGACTTTTTGATCACTTTTTATTACATATTTTGTGATTGGTGGTGACCAAAAAATAGTGATTCTGGCATTGTTTTTCGTTTATTTTTTTTGCGGCGTTCACTGTGTGGGAAAAATAATATTATAGTTTTATAGTTGGGGTCGTTACGAACGCGGTGATACCAAATATGTGTACTTTTTTTTTACGTGTTCATTTTTTTTCCTATAATGAAAGACTTATTATAGGAAAAAAAGCAGTTCTTGTTTATGTCAGTTATAACTTTTATTTTTACACTTTTTTTAAAACATTTTTATTCTTTTTTTTACTTTTTTCACTTGTCCCACTAGGGGACACTTAGACTTGCAGCTCTGATCGCTGCTGGAATACATTACACTACACACGTAGTGTAATGTACTCCAACTGTCATTGTGACGTGACAGTCACACTGACAGGAAGCCTACGACGACCACCCTCGGGGTGGTCCTCATAGGCTTCTGTACATGGCAACCCGGAAGCCATTGTCTGGCGTCCGGTTGCCATGGGTACCATCGCCAGCCCCTGTGATTTCACATGGGGGCTGCCGATCGGCGCTAAAGACCTTAATTGTGGCGTTCAAAATCGAGCGCCGCAATTAAGGGGTTAACTGCCGATATCAGCGGCGACAGGCCGCTGATCGGCAACGGGGAGAGCAGGGCTGACACCCTGCACAGTTAACCGCCGCTGCGGTGTAGCGCCGCGCGGCGGTTAACTGTCAAAGCACTGACGTAACTGTACGTCAAGGTGCGCGAACTTACTGCTCACCATGACGTACAGTTACGTCATGGTGCGTTAAGGGGTTAAGCTTTAAGGTAAAAAAAAATAATAATAAATCAACAGATGAAAAATGTTGACCTCACATAAGAAAATAGTCATAGTTAAAATTGTAAAAATTGTTGTTCTTGGCAACAAGGCTACTTTTCCTTTTGATACATGAAACAATTAAACTTTTCTAACAAAACTCGAAACAACAGAAATGAATGTTTAATTTCTTATGCTGATTAAGAGTATACAAGGCCTCACGCATATGACCGTAAACTGTCCGCAAATATGGATCCGATGGCTACAGATACACATCCGTAGCCGTCTGCAATTGCGGAAGCGCCCCTACACTACTATGGGCAAGTCTGTGCTGTAATTGCGGACAAGAATAGGACATGTTCTATATTTTGCGGATCATTTCTACGGCCCGAAAATTACGTTTGTGTGCATGGGGCCTAAGAGTGCATGCATACTATAAATATTATGCATTCCACATTTTACTATTTTCAAATATGGCAGCTGTTTGGATTAAGACATAGGGACAATGAAATAAACATGTCTAGAAATGTTACAAAATAATCCATATGCCCTGACACTCTATCCTATAGATAGTGTTATAAAGATGTTTCTGTAGGAATGCTACTCATATTTCACGTTCATACATTTATGATGTCGTATTCTTAGTCAGGGTTTTTAATGGTCTACTGTATATCTCATGTCATAGTAACAGGATTAGCTAGAACCATGCTATTAAAGGAAATGTTTAAATAGAATAGGGAGTATTTATAAACTGTTCTATGCCATTTTTCTGCAGTAAAAATTGTGGCTTTTTTGCTGTTTCAGCCACTCGTGGAGTGTTTCTTAAAAGTGGGTTTAGCTTAGTGGAAGGGGTAGGGCCATCCGTGGCCAGACATATTTACTTTTTTTATATCTACACAAGCTCTTAGCATCGACAGCCAAACCTGCCCAGGTCGAAACCGGCCTTTTAGGAAATAGTAAAATAACTTACAAGTTACTAAGAGGAGTCTGGCGGTATCAGCTACATGCGCATTTCGCACATGAAGCCGAAGACAGTACACCTCGCTTTACTGCGCACTGCACCCAATGCCGTTCCCGGACTTATCTCAGGGACTTGTAAGTTATTTTACTAAACATTGCCTAAACGGTCATTATTGATGTAGGCAGGTTTAAAACACTAAATCCCCATTGCATAACAACATTCTGGTGGTTTAGTGGCCCCAAACCTAGTGACAGGTTCCCTTTAAGAGGTATTTCCCAATTAAACTAAATACACAGGTTTGATAAACAAACCCCTAATATAAGTTGCTGCCTTTGCTGCAGAAAGATGACATTGATTGTCATCAGAACACATCTCAGTGGCATCCATTTCATTTTCAGATATCAATTCTGCATAAACGACAACAAGACTTTCACACTCAATATACATAAGAAATGTCAAGTCTGATAGCGGATGCAATTCTACTGTCACACAGAAAGAAATACAAGCGACTGCTGACTTATAATATTCGTACTGTCCAAGTAAAATAGAATAACCCAAATTTTAAACTGATGAGAAATCGCACTTATGTTTTTTGTCACTGTAGTATTTTTTGGTTAGGAATAGCAGCCCAAAAAAATTAATATATATATTTTATTGTAGGGCCTGAAAAAAACATAAATACATGCCACCAAGACTTCCGGACCATATGATTAAAGAAACTGGACTGGACTGATTTCTAGGAAAGATTTTTTTAAATCATTGTTAAAGGGTAACTAAACTTTTTAAAAACTTTTGACATGTTATAGTGACATATCAGAAGTTTTGATCGGTGGGGGTACGAGCACTGAGACCCCACCGATCGCTAAAACGAAGCAGCAGAAGCGCTCAAATGACCTGATCGCTTCTGGTTTGTCCAGTTTAGAAAGCTAATTTTCATATACTTTATTAGGGAATTCTGAGATAATAGAGGGGGAGTCCCTTGTCCAGGTTCCTCATCTCTTGGTCAGACAATAGAGCTTCTATATTTCTCTTATCTGTCAATATGATGCACATTACTCCATATCCACAGAAATGTTGCATATGTAATTTTGTGAGGTTGCAGATTAGGCACAAGAACTATTTATCGTCATAGAGCTGCCATAAATTATTGCTTGCATCAATGCAAAAAATACATAATAACGTGCAAAATGATTCAATCTCCCAAAAACTATGACTAGTATGTGTAAACAGAAATACTGCCTAAGCTAATGGGTAATTACGATGGGAACCAGAGTTTCCCTTAGGGTATGTGCACACACACTAATTACGTCCGTAATTGACGGACGTATTTCGGCCACAAGTAGTGGACCGAACACAGTGCAGGGAGCCGGGCTCCTAGCATCATAGTTATGTACGATGCTAGGAGTCCCTGCCTCTCCGTGGAACTACTGTCCCGTACTGAAAACATGATTACAGTACGGGCCAGTTGTCCTGCAGAGAGGCAGGGACTCCTAGCAGCGTATATAACTATGATGCTAGGAGCCCGGCTCCCTGCACTGTGTTCGGTCCGGTACCTGTGGCCGAAATACGTCCGTCAATTACGGACGTAATTAGTGTGTGTGCACATACCCTTAAACATACAGAATATTTAAGTGCTGCATTCTCGTCTCCGTAAGCAGAGCAGGACGCTTACTAGGGACATATTATCCGTCAGCCCTCTTTTTTGTTTGAACGGAGACATACATAAAAACACAGGAACATGTGGGGACACTCAAACTCACTTTAAACCAAGAAGAATACACCAAATGGAATGTGTTCTCGTTTTGGGCATACAAAACAGTTTACGTTAAACCCATACAGCAACAGTACATTCCACAAAAAAAATAGAACCAGGGCCTGGCAAGAATTTCCAACAATTATATTAGTTTCTGAATCAGCACTTTACAAAGTGCCAATGTTATATGAATATAAGTCATACAACTACATTCATTCTTTATTCTTTGTGAGGGTACTTATTTACCAGTCCCCAAAACAACATTATGGGGCGTTTGTTTAGTGAATGCATAGGTGCCTGCCAGTATGACAGCAGTAGAACTTCTGTAGGATGTCCAAATCTAAAATGTTTCTATTTATCGGTCGGCCTTACATTCTGTTTGTTGCCATAGACCACAAGATCACCTATTCTATGTAATGGTCTTGACATGAGGCCCATCATGTTTCACGATAAATCATCATGACCTGTTCATATCAAGCCTTGCGATATCCAAGCAGAATGCAAGTACCTATGTGCAAGTAAACCACCTACAAAAAGCTCTGCATCATCTGCTCAACATTTACACATTATGTTACATGAGGTCTATTATGTTTCCTAGTTCTGCCATTGAAAATGTTTGACTTGGAAGGTTTATTTCAAGGACTTCGTATTCCACCCTGGCTAGCTTGATTCTGAGGTCATGCAGGAATACATTTGGGTAAAACTTTTAAAGTGACTGCAAACAGAAAAAAAAAAAAAAAGAAGCAGAACTTATCAGCAATACTAAAAGACGTTATAGGCGTTTCTATATGTGAGCCTTCTATACGTTTTATGGTTTTCAATCTTTTTGTATAACATCATTTGGTCAATTGTTATGTAGACAACATATACTTAGAAGCTGATGGCCACGAATGACATGAATTTTTGTACTGTATCTAATTTTTTCCTGTAATTCATGAATCCATTACCAAGTCCGTCATCTTCGAAACAATCCAGCAAAAAGAAACAAAACAATAGAACACATACTTTTCCATGTTAAGATATCACACAGGCTTTAGGAAATGCTACTCAATAAGCACTGTTGTGCGTTCTCGTCATCTATGCTTATACAAAATGGTGCACCCATCATAAGGACAGAAATGATTCTTCATTTACGCTTTAAACTTTTATTAAAAGTCCTTTTTCCACCATAGATATTGAAAATATATATCGAGAATATGGCATAAATGTCGGATAAGTGGGAATCAGACTTCTAGAAAGCAACTGTATCGCAAAGATCGCGAGGATCAAGCTTGCTGTTTAAATGAAGCGCTGCTGGACTCCCGCGTTGATATAAAAACGATATATTGCATTGGACAACACGCTTTGAAGTAGTAATAATTTCTTCCTCAGGTCTATACTCCAAAAACTTAGTGAACCATATAGTCACAACGAGGTATTTTTGTCGTAATCTATTACATCATAATGTTGGAAATTAAATGTTCAGATGTGAAATCTTTAGATCCTTCCTCAATAATAATGACAGAACTGTCGGAATTATCTACGGCCCCTGTCAAGCTTCTTCTGTTGACTGATACAATGTTCCGTTTTAAATGTGACATTTTATAGATGTTACTTTTTGAACAACTGGATAAACCGGATCCAACAAGATAATAGCTAGAATTCATGGAAGTTACAACATTGGTGTAGGTTACCATTCATCTCTATACTCAATAATACCAGAAGGAAAAGGACAGAAGTAATGACGTTTCCTATAGGTTTATACCCATCACAGAAATGAATGGCATACTAGTAGGATTTGCCATCACTTTCTGAGCTACTTTAGTGCTGCGCTCCTTCAGCTTTTTTTCCTGCACAGCAGCGCTCCTGGCCATCAGCTGTGCATGGAACCACAGCATAGCTCCATTCACTTGAACGTACACTGATATAAAAGCTACCGGCATAAATAGCATATGTTATAAGTAAGAGCATTCCAATAATACAGCCAAGAAGCCACTGCGAATTAAAACCAGCCCTTTAGCAAACATACCAATGGTGAATCTACACTTTGATACATGATAGCTGTATGCCCATTTATTGGGGTTGGATGAGGAGAAAAAAAACAAACACTGGCCTGATGAAGACGCATGTCCTGCGTCGAAACGCGTAGCCTGTAATTTATTCCATGCATTAAATATGTTCGTTTATAGCAGCGCCTAGCATATTTGGTCCTATTTTTCCACTCTATTTTATTCCATTTATTGGGGTTGACAGCCATATGGGGCCCTGTATATGAATTACTAAGTAGAAAAGAACAGAATGTCAACAAACTCCAGTAAGATATGTGTACGAATTTGGGAGACATTCAAACACCATGAAGACTGGCATGGCGTAGTTATAGGGGTGCAGAGGTAACACTTGCACCCAGGACCTGGTGCCTGAAGGTGCCCAAAGACCCCTCTGGTACATGGTAGGTGGGGGGCTCTGATACCGATTTTGCATTAGGGCCTAGGAGCTTTACGTTATGTCTCTAAAGATTGGACAAGCAGCATGATGGGGAACTGAATGGCCAGATATCAATACTGTTTCTAGAGGCTTTATACAATGCACAGCTAGGTACAGACAACATGAATATTACTGTTGAGTAGCAATCATTGCATTATTCTCCAATGAAATAACCTGCATTGTATGGGAACGTTGTAATACTCCTCATCTTTATGGGCCTGCCACTTAATGTGGGACTTAGTCTACTGCCACAATGTAAGGAAAAGGCTGCAATAACTTTCTCAACACTCTGGATTTCCCCTCCCGAGCACATTAAAGCTTACACCACATTTTTACAACGACTCCTCTGTTACACACCATGTCTGGCCAAAAAAGTCACAAATGTTAGCAATATTATATTTACATCAGCTACAATCTTGCAATATTTCCATATAAAAGGCACAGAGGAACTTGCATTATGAGCAACCAAAGTATTTTTCGGTAACCTGCCACTTTTTAAATGATCTATAAGACTGGAGCTAGACTCTCACTTTGCCTGCAGTGGATCTGTTACAAAACGACAACTGCTGGGAGTTGTAGTTGTGCAAAGGCAGGAGAGCCACAGGTTGCTAGCCAAGTCATTGACGTCACATAGTCATGAATGTTGTCGGATAAATAATTTGACATACTGAGATTTTAATAAAAAATTGCTGGTAGTAACAGTACCCTATCTTACCACATGGCTGTATAGGCGCTGCGGATCTGGGCTGGAGGAAAAAGAAGTTGTGGTCTGGAGGAAAGAAAAGGTCTATATGGATGCTGGAAAGACGCTCATTTTGCCTGACCCTCCAGTCACTCTTTAACTGTCCCCGACAGGAATAAAACCTGTCACCTTATGAATTATTAAAGAAAAAATATAAGTATAAATCTCCTAATTAAGTTCTGCCACTTGTTACAATTAGACCTTCCAGGATTTCATTCCAGAAACCATAAAGAACTCAGGTAAGGGACATATTCCTCACATTAGCCGAGATTTATTGCCTTCCAAAAGCAATATATTGCAATATAATGAAAGTGTTGAGGAGAAGTAACATAAGAACTGTTCGAAAAGTCACCGACGCTGCAAGTTATTAGAAAAAAAAATCCAGGTAATTCACATCATTTGAAATGACTTTTGTGTTTGGCGGTAATTTATGAAATGACTTTCTATGCAATTCTCTGCCTGTCAATGGCAAATCCACCGTCACTGTGATCGCTGTCTCAGCGAGAGTGGCGGATGTAGGATTCCTAGGTTCTGTTTCATTGCCTAGAACACACGGAACCAATCAATAATGTGTTACGCAATCCTGGAGCCCTCCTATTGGAAACTTACCGATACATACTTAGGCTTCGTACTCTGCGTTCTGGCATCCGTTTTAGCGGATCCTTTGAAATTAAAAAAAAACGGACAGACTGACGGTTACAGGACAAGGGAAGGTAAAATATGTTTGTTTTTGATGGATACGTTTACAGGATCCGTAAAAGAAAACAGACTCTCTTCTTTCCGTTTTTGTCAGCTTGTCATCCGTTATACTCCGTTTTTAACGGATCTTTATTTATCTCTGCCTCTTTCTTGCTTTCATTTTTAGTCTGCGCATGTGCAGAAAAAAAAAAACGGATCCGTTAAACATAATGCATAACTGATACCAACGGATGGCAGGTTAGTTTGTTTCCATCATCCATTGACTTCAATGTTAAAAATAACCCGGAAAGCTCCTTTCCGTCAGGTTTCCGTAATTTTTGACAGAAACAATAGCGCAGCAGACTACGGTATCTCTTCTGTTAAAAAAACGGAAACCTGCGGAGACGGAGCCTAACTGAGTGCCCAACTGATGCAAAAATAATACCCATTGAAATCAATGGGTTTTTTAAGGGGAAACGTTACCTTCCGTTCTTGTGGTCGTCAGACGGATACGCTAGAACGGATGCCATAACGCAGATGTGAACGCAGCCTTATTCATCCTTCTTCGCTCTGACCACTTCTTATTGCTTCTGGGTGGTATTTAGTGTCATTCTTAAAATATTGACAGCAAATGAAAGCTAAACACTCACAATATAAACCTGGCTCCCTTATCGAAACTTGCACCCAATCTTTTCTAATACTTTCAGAATATTCCAAACTTTATCGGATCCAGTCGCCATCTTCCCTCTTCATTTGCCAGCAAGCACTAAAATGTATAGGTATCTTCTGATTTTAAATTTCGTTCCTGTCTTTAGCTCTGGCGCTATTATCGGACTAATAGTGAGATTACTATATCTAATATTATCTAATAGTGAGATGATTACTGCTGTATTGTGGCGTATTTGCCTTGTATTTCCGCAGCATAAAAATATGCTGTGGAAAACGTTACAATGTAAACCTAAGGGGAAAAGATTCCCTAACGCAAGTAATTGCATCGTTGCGGAATATTTTTCCTATTGGACATTGTATAGTATTCCTGCGCTTATTTTTACGCTGCCGAAATCCAAGGCAACAACGTGACATGTGATTGCACCCTTGTAGCGGTCACCTCCCTATGAGATGTGATGTTGCTAGGCAACAGTAAAGGAGTAAAAGGCAGAAATGTTTCTTAAGGGAACAAAAAAGTAATTACTTTGAAAACGAAATAGAACTTCGAAATTATTTTAGATTTTGTCCGTTTCCCTTTAAGGGAACTAGGACCTTCTGCAGCAGCTTTCAAATGTACCTATCAGCTACTTCTAACAGTTCTGCAGGAGTTTTGACAAAGTATTTCCCCAATGGCTTTGCAAAGTACCAATAACAATTTGGCCGGGGTTTCCCTTTAAGATAACGTGGTACTTCTGGAACAGCTTGCTGCAAATTTGGAACATAGTAGTTGCAAAGTTTTCTCCAAAGTTTCCCTGTCAGGGACATATTAGTTCTAACATAGCTTGACGTTTGCCTTTAAGGGACATACATTGTTAGCAGAACATGCTGAGGACCATATAGTGGTCCCGGCTCTTACCCTGGAGATTTGCAGACATTCCTTCCTCTAGGACTGAGTTCTTGGCCACTTCCATAGTCCACACAGCAAAGCATTAAAATCACCACGAAGAAGAAGTAAGAGCCCGGAGTCCCCTTGTGTCTAACAAGCAGCAGAGTCCATTCCCTCACACATGTTCCCTCCATCCCAGTCAACTTTCCGCCTCTCCTCATCCCCATCCGACCCAGAGAAGCCGCTAGCTCAGCCTGCATCCCGGACACCACTGCAAAGTTTCAAAGTCCCCCTGAGGCAGCTGGCAGGAGGGAGCAGATGGGCATGTCAGCAGGGGGCTCTAAACGTGTTCTCCACAATCCACGAGGTGCCCAGCTGCAGCTCCCTAAATGCCCTGCGCTGGGAGTGGGGGGCTCCAGCAAGTAGCAGGGATGTGCTGAGGATGAGGAGGGACCGTCTTGTTATTGCGCCGCAGCTCACACACAGCGGAAATGGAGCTCAGTCCCTCTAACTGCCAGGCAGCTTGAAGTGATTTCTACGGCAGGAGTGGCAGAAGGAAATTCCAGATTTGCTACCCTGATCCTCTAGGAGGTGGGGCATAGTGGACGTGTCCCACCCAACCTCGAACACTATGGGCACGCCACCGCTGCTACATGTCACTGACTGAAGTTTTCTCCTCTGTCCGGAGTTGTAGTAAAGTCCCAGAGTTTCCCTTCTAGTTATAGGAAGTGTCCCAGAGAAGCCCTGTGGTGACTGGACTATGCCTCAATCTCTCTTTAGCTTCTTCCTATTGATTTTCTAGTTTAGGCAGCCATAGATAATCCTGCAGAAATCTTAAACTAATCTGAAAATTCGAATATGTTGTTTTTTTCTGGTTATTGCCATAAACGTTGGCGACAGAGGATCGCTTCAGCCGAATCTGATAATATAAGGGATAATGTACACCCCCCCCCCCCTCAATGTTAATTATAAGAATATTAGAGTTCTGTGACTATCTAAGAGCACAAGGATGCAGGGTGTACGTTACGCCTTATAATGCACACCTCAACTGCTGCAGAACCTCGTTAGTCACAACACAAAAGAGAAAACTCATCCAATCCAAAAATGTTGGTGATAACGGACGATGATCCTTTGTGTATGCGGCCTCCCCGATCCTTTGTGTATGCGGCCTCCCCGATCCTTTGTGTATGCGGCCTCCCCGATCCTTTGTGTATGCGGCCTCCCCGATCATTTGTGTATGCGGCCTCACCGATCCTTTGTGTATGCGGCCTCACCGATCCTTTGTGTATGCGGCCTCACCGATCCTTTGTGTATGCGGCCTCCCCGATCCTTTGTGTATGCGGCCTCACCGATCCTTTGTGTATGCGGCCTCACCGATCCTTTGTGTATGCGGCCTCCCCGATCCTTTGTGTATGCGGCCTCACCGATCCTTTGTGTATGCGGCCTCACCGATCCTTTGTGTATGCGGCCTCCCCGATCCTTTGTGTATGCGGCCTCACCGATCCTTTGTGTATGCGGCCTCACCGATCTTCCGCAAAGGCAGATGTCAAGGGAAGGAAGGATCGGGCATATTGGATTTCGAACCTCTGGAAATAAACATGTACTATTGGCCGAGCGTGCATGTTTATGGTGGAGTCGGGAGAAGTACTGTAGCGGTCAGCAAAATGAGCGTTTGTCCGACAGTTATTTGACGTGTATGGTCCTGCTCCACCACTGATATGAAATTCATTCATCCTTTTTTTCGAAAAGAAAGCCTGTAGCATCGGAGGTGTATTACGTAAGGTAGCGCTACACGTCAGTCAATCAGTGGTTGGCACAGGAGAAGAAATTTCCGGCAAAATCTATCTAGGATAGACTTCTTCTGTCATAAGAGATAAGCGGCACCCATTTAGAGCCACTTATCTCTGTATAATCGTCAGGTTCTGACATTAGAATGTGATGTTTATACAGATATTATTTACGGACATGGCATTGATGTATATTGGATACAAATATTAGGGAATAGGTGTATATACATTCCCTGCAATGTATACAATGGAGCTTTTTCACGAGCTTGTCGTCTAGAGCCCTATTAACCACAGGCTGCTGCAAAATTCGGTCATAAGCATGATAGGATTGTATCGCTGCATTTGCTGAACAGGAAATATGTACAGGATATATTTCAAAAGCAATTTTCAATATACTGTAGAAAGTTGTAGTTCAGTAGAGAAATACTTGAAATTGTTAGCAAATCCAATGTTTACCATTGTTTTATATACTGTGAACATAAAACAGACTACAAGGGAGGCATGGAGAATTTACCCCTGTCCATATGACCTATCAGGGTCTCTGTACGTCATATAGAGGGTTCTACTGTTCAGGGACCCCCTCTATTTAAGGGGTTTTCCCAGAATCATTAATTATGACCTATCCACAGTGAGGAGGACATTAAATGGAGCGGCGGTTGATCATGGGCGCTGCTGCTTTATTCAAAGTGTATTGGAATGACAGAAACAGCGCTCGGCTGTTTCCGTCATTCTCATAGACAATGAATGCAGTGGTGGCTCATGCTTGACTGCTGCTCCATTCAAGCTCCTCCTCATTGGGGGGTGCAGTGAGGTAGATCTGGGGGCTCAAAAACCCTCGTTCTCACGATCGGTGTGGGGCCCCAGCGATCACAGATTATCACCTATCCACAGATGATTCTGGGAAAACCCCTTTAACCAGAGTAGAGAACCCCAAAAAGCATCTCTCATTCTAGAGAACTCAGCGCAACCGTGTATTACATGGTCACCCACTGACTTCATGCTACAAGGGAAACGTGAACACACTGTCAGGAGAAAACAGCTCCGGCATTTCAAACGTAATGGCAAGTGCAGGCGCTTTTTCGCTGCGTCCATTACGGACACAATTGGAGCTTTTTTTCTATGGTGTCAATGGAAAACGGCTCCAATTACGTCTCAAGAAGTGACAGCCGCTTCTTTGACGCGGGCGTCTTTTTTATGCGCCGTCTTTTGACAGCGGCGCGTAAAAAAAATGACGCTTTGGTGCCGTATTTTCGGACGTAATTCGAGGTTAAATTTACGTCCGTAAATAGGGTGTGTGAACCCAGCCTTAGATAACCAAATGTCTTACCCATAGAATTCCTAGTAGCCCATATATGCCTAAATAGAATTTCCCAAAGCCGGACTTTGCATTCGTTTTTTTCATGCATATAGGTTACTAATGAGTTTGGTACATTACAAATGTATTTCTTTTAGGCAATGATCACATTTACATTGTGGCTTTGCCGTATCTGTTGTACAACCAATACCACCAGCACCCGACAGACATCATTAACTTACAGTGGGGTCCATCACATTCTGTCATAGTTTCCGTCATTTTGACAGTAAGAATAGCACGCTTATTCTTCCCGACACATTTGCTGGGGCCTCTGACGGGAGTGTGAACATCGTGAGTGGATAAGTGGCAGCATTGGGAATAACGGATGTGGAAACTGCGGCGCACCACATGCAATTGATGTGAGAGGTGAACGACGGCTACGAATGTACACAAGGGCCGAATGAGACGCTACAGTGGAGCAGCTCACAATGATGATCAACCAGGGGGCTACCAGACGTGTGTCTAAAACAACAGTTCAGCGAAACCTACTGCGTATGGGGCTCCAAAGCAGACAAATGGTCGCTGCTCCTATGGTAACAAAGGTGCATCAGTAAAACAGCTTCAATTTGCACGGCAGTATCGGAATTGGACCACTGATGATTGGCAAACGGTTGCCTTCTCTGATGAGTCACATTTTCTGCTTCATCGAACGGATGGACATTGGCGTGTCAGGCGAGAAACATCAGAGAACAAACACCCTGCAACCATTGCTGGAAGATGCTGGTGGCGGCAGCGTTATGGTCTGGGGAATTTTTTCATGGCATTCTCCGGGCCCACCCATCCATGTGGAAGGCTCTCTGAACCGATTTGGGTATGAATCCATCGTTGCAGTTCACGTCCACCCATACATGCGGTTTGTCTTCCCTGGGGCAGATGGAATCTTCCAGCCAGACAATGCGACATGTCACATGACCAGAGATGTCCGACAGTGGTTGGAAGAGCACGACCATGAATTCCAAGTACTTCCCTGGCCCCTAGTTAGCCAGACTTGAACCCAATTGAGCATCTGTGGGGCCACCTCAATCGTCTTGTTCACTCTGTGGATCCTCCCCCCACGCACCCTCCAACAAATGTGGGATGCACTGCAGTCAGCATGACTCCAGATACCTGAGACAACCTACCAGCACTAGCCTAGCTACTGTCCGTGCTGCACACGGCGGTTACTCTGGATATTAGCTGGTGGTCATAATAATGTGACTCGAATGTGTAATAAAGCAATTTTGTAAAGCTAAACTTTTTTTTATTAGGCTACTGTAAGGGTCCTTTCACACCGGCCAGTATGGACCGTAAAAATGAGCGCCGATCAATGAGACAGCTCTTTGTTCTGCGCTTGTTTGCTCCTTTCACAAGGAGCTATGATCGGTAAAGTATGGGGACAAGCGATCGTTACTCTGATCGCTCCTCCCCATGCATTACCGTCATGTCGGCGACAAGATGTGCTGCCGACAACGATAATATCTCCACACATGTATTAACCACCACTTATCTGTATTAACTAAGGGCCTATGATTATGTCCAACCCCTCAGGTTGATCGGTTGCATGTTGTTATAGACCTATATAATTTTTTTAGAACTATAAGATTAAAAACATGTTTCTCACATAGAGACCAGCAATTAATCACGCCTGTTAATCCAGATAAAATTGAATTAACCTTGAAGAAATGGGGTCTATATAATAGAAGCAATGCTCAGCCTCCAAACACCACATTTGTCTCCACTGTAAAAAATGACATTGAGGAAATGAAGGGGGAATGGTCTAAAAATCACGACTTTATTGGAACAAAAAATATGTCATTTGAAGAGACTTGTGCCCTTAAGGGTTTGGTCCATAACGACGACATAGTGATTAAACCCGCCGATAAAGGGGATGCGGTCGTCGTAATGGACCAATCCTTATATATTGGGGAAATCAGACGACAGCTGAGTGATGATTTGGTGTACAAATGTGTTGAAGTAGACCCTAAGACAAAGATCCTTAAACGAATGAAGATTGTTATAGACAATGCTTATGCCATTGACTTGATTGATAAGGATCTACATACATATTTAATACTGTATTATCCAGTGACTCCTTTACTTTATATTTTGCCTAAAATCCATAAAAATCTAGAGTCACCCCCTGGAAGACCTATTGTTTCAGGGAGAGATTCCTTCCTTAGCCCGATAGCCATCTTTTTGGATAAAATCCTTAGAAGGTTTGCAATGGATTCCAAATCATATATCAGTGACACCTCAGACTTTCTGACCAAAATCAAAGAGGTGATAGTTCCCCTTAATGCAATCCTTGTGTCCTTCGACGTAAAAAGCCTCTATGCATATATCAACTATGATAGAGGGTTGGCTAGTGTCAAGAAAGCCCTTGACTCAACACCCTATTCTGACAATTGTAGGGAGTTTATTTTAGCTCTTCTGGATATTGTCCTAACGAATAATAATTTCTTGTTTGACGACAAATTTTATTTACAGTTGAGAGGTACAGCCATGGGGGCCAACATGGCACCCACATACGCTAATATTGTTATGGCAGACCTTGAGGAGACTTTTATCTATGTGTCCCACCGCTTCTCTAACATATTGAGGTGGTGGCGATACATAGATGAAGTCTTTGCTATCTAGACAGGTGACCTCTTATTGTTGGAAGAGGTTTTTTTCATCTTCCTCAATGGCATTGACCAAGATATAAAATTCACAATGGTCCATTCTGCTAAAGCCATTCAATTTTTGGACACCACTGTCTATGTGTCAGGGGATAAATTAAGCACGGACCTATATGTTAAAATGACAGATTGCAACAACCTACTGTTGACTCATTACCTTTGAGTCAGCTACTTAGGGTGAAAATAATTGTGGTAGACCCAGAAAATCTTGATTTAAGGCTGAGAGACATGACTAACAAATTTATCAGGAGAGGCTATCCCAAGAAAGTAATCAAAAGAAACAAGGATAGGAATATAATAATGAATAGAGATACATTACTAGCACATAGGGACAGAGTAGACAAATGCAGCAGGATTGCTATGGTCAGTTCCTTCAGTCAATGTAGTACCAATGTGAAGAAGATTATCTTAAAACACTGGGCTGTGATAGGTAATTTCTATAAACACATACCTGAGTTTTCCTTACCTCCTTTGTTCTCATATAAGAGACCAAGTAATTTGAGAGACAGAATAGTCAAGTCAGATATACGGTCTGCCAGAACTGAGGATCATGTCATGCAATCTAGTAAGAAAGGCAGTTACCCGTGCATGTCTTGTGACAATTGTCCCCTTATGCTCAAGGGAAATAGTTTTATACACCGTGACATCAGATTCATGCTGACGTGTAAACATGGCTATGTCATATATGGGAGAAGAAGTAGGACCAAAATCCAGCGTTTGTGGTAAGTAAAAGCAACTGACGTTCCACTTTTATTAATGGTAAATCAGGTTAAAATGACAAAGTAATAAATGATGTTGCAGAGTGCATTAGGTGGGTGGAAGGTGAAGGATCAAAAATTGCCTTAATTCATTTGTTTTGCCTACGCGTTTCCGAAACGTCTTGTGCCCTTACTCATGGCATGCATGCATGAGTAAGGACACAAGACGTGTCGGAAACGCGTTGGCAAAACAAATGAATTAAGGCGATTTTTAAACTTGGTCCTACTTCTTCTCCTGTTGTTTGCCGCTGGTCGTGCGGGATTCCGGGCGCTGTCTACTCATAGACACAACAAAAGGTGAGCTGGAGGATCTCCTCCCCCCCCCCCTTTCCCCATTCTCAGTTTTTATGTCAGATATGCTCTGGTATGCCCCTGTCATTTAGTCTACATCAGCGAGACAACTACCGAATGCCGTTTACGACTCATTAACCATAAGTCAAGTATTCGTACCGGTAAAAGTGAGTTACCTGTTGCTAGACACTTTATGAAAGCTGGACACTGTTGATAGCCTTAGATTTATGATAATAAATCATCTGTGCCAAGTTTGAGAACAATATTAATCTTTTCTTTACATACTTCTCCGATAACGTGGAATATAGTTCTGTATTAAGCACGTATTGGTCATAAGAACCCGTTTGAGCCCCATGTTCTCTGGAATGTATCATTTATACATCCCAGCTTTATCTGTGGTGATCTTACTCTTGATCGTGCTCCTGTATATAGTGACATGGTCTTTTTGAGTTTGGGTCTGTTTGAGAACCAAATAAACTTTGTGCTTCGTTATGATACATATGTCAGCATTTTATGGTTGACATTTCTAGCTAACACAATAAGGGAGACTGGTATTTAAAACATACACTTACCTTTTCAAAGATGGCGACGAAGGCATTATTCTTACTAATATGCATGTGCGCGTGATGCCCTGTCAGGTGACCTTCTTCTCACGATTTTTTCCATTCTATTATATGATTGGTTACTAGTGGAACCCGGATGTGCCGAGGTGAGCATGCGCTATGGGTTTTACACAACGCTGAGATTTTGGCGCGTCATGACGATAATGGTAATATATTATTTTAATCTTTAAACTAGAACAGTTGTGTTGTTCGTGACGACTTGGGGTGAGTGCCAGCTGTAACTCATATTAATATGATTGATACTTTATTGCACATTGATGTATTTTATGTTACTATTGTGATATATGTTTATTTTTGATTTGAAATATTGATTCACATGTCTTCCACATTAAGGCTGTATTAATTACAGCATTTGTATTTTATATTACTGTATTGCACTATGCACTTTAACATTAATCATGTTTGATTATCGTACATTGCCTGTTTGTATTTTTGCATACTATATAAATGCTTTGAGCACACACATTTTGTATTTTTCTATACTATTGGAGTGCTGCCTCTTCTTTTGGATTGTGGTCCCACAAAACACATGTATCCCCTATTCACAGGATAGGAGATACATGTGTGGTCGCTGGGGGCCTGATCGCTGGGTCCCCCAACGATAAGGAAACCGGGGAACCAAAAGTCCCCCGAAGTGCTCCATGAGAAGTATGGGACTTCTGGGGTCTGTGTCCGGCTAGTGTGTCCGGAAGCCCCATAGAAATGAATGGAGCGCCGGCTACGCATGTGCACAAGCCCTCTGTAGATGATGCCACAAACCCTCCCTGTAGATTATGCCACACACAACCCCTGTAGATGATCCCACACACACCCCCTGTAGATAGAGTCACACACAGCCCCCTGTAGATAGTGCCACACACCTCCCTGTAGATAGTGCCACATACTCCCCCTGTATATAGTGCGACATACTTCCCCTGTATATAGTGCCACATACTTCCCCTGTATATAGTGCCACATACTTCCCTGTATATAGCCCCCACCCCCTCCCTGTAGATAGAGCCATTGTGTCTCCTATGAGCGGAATCCCCGGCCAGGCGTTGGCAATTCTCTGGCCGACGATACCGCTGTAGGAGGTGCACCTTATGTCACTGCCCTTAAGTGGACAGTGAAGTTATGGGCTACTCCTGGAGCACCAGAATCCACGGCCAAAGCATTGCTGACACCCTGGCCTGGAATTCCGCTCATGGAGAGAGCCCTGACTTCACTGTCCATATAAGGGCTGTGACGTAAGTGGTACCTCCTGCAGCGGAATCCCCGACCAGGGTGTCGGGAACGCTTTCGCTGGGGATTTTGCTCCAGGAGGAGTGAAGGGCAGAACAGGAAGCGGATAGTTTCCTGCTCTGCCATAGTATTCAATTGTCTCTGCATCCTGAGGACGCAGATACAATTGAAAGTAGCACAACAATGATAGAAGAGGAATACGAGTGGCACTCACCCAGATGTAGTGAAAAAAGTCCTTTATTTCTGCATCAACCAAGGGCTGTGGAGCGAGGACAGACAGACAACAAGGGTCACAGACTGTTAGGTGCTAGGAAGCGCTTCTTCTATTCCTCTTCTACCATTGTTGTGCTTGACTCTGATGACATGCTTTACTGCTGAGCACCACTCTGGATGGATGTGGAACCACTGATGTTACTGGTGTCGTGTATTTCATTGAACTTCCAGCACAGCAGTGCCCACTCCCTCTCCCTATGACTTTACCTACAATAGAAAGTAGCAGTTACCTGGACAAGTCCCGGGACAGTAATTTGCCGGGACTGTCTCTGTTAATTCAGGAAAGTCCCGGCAAATTCGGGACAGTTGGCAAGTATGCACATGTATCCCCTAACCTGTGGATAGGGGATACATGTGTTTTGTGGGACAACCCCTTTAATGGCAGAGCGGGGAGATACCTCCCTGCTCTGCCATAGTGTACAATAGTATCTGCATCCTAAGGACGCAGATACTATTGAATGTGGTGTCTCTACCACTGTACCAGCTATAGGGCATGCCGCGGGCCCCATAGCAGCCACTATAGCTGCTATATCGGTAGTTACGCCACTGTGTCTGGCTATATGTACTTGGAAAAGTTTAAGAATCATAATTCCAAGTGAAAGGACAATTTGAACTTTCCTTTATTCCATTCCCCATCTTTATAATCTGGTACATTTGTATGTGGTATATTTTGGTTTTTTACCATTGTTGTAATGACGGGGTAGGGAGACAGACAGGTGAGCCCTAATCAACCCGCCACTCAGTCCCTGCCTACTTGCAACGACCCGTCCTAGGCGACGGGGTACGACTGGGTGACGGTCCCTACGCTCAGTAAGTGCAAGACAGACAAACAGACAAGGGTACACAAAAGCTAGGGAAACGGGGCAGCTGCCCACGGGGACACCGTGAGCAACAAGAGTAGTGAACGAGCCGAGTCAAACCTGGAGTGAACGAGGTACAAAACGCTGAGCAGGAGAGTGGTCAGAAAGCCAAGGTCTATAACAAGCAGAGGATGAGTAGTACAAGCAGTAGCAGCAAGGCCAGGAAACAAGCAGAGAAGAATCACAGGCAAAGGAGGAACAGGAAAGGCAGGTATAAATAGACAGTGGGCGGGAGCTAGCTCCGTCTGGCCAGGCTGTGATAGGCTCTCCCACTCCTAAGCCTGCCATCCTGAGTGGTGGAAGATGGAGTCAGTCTCACAGACATAGGAGCAGGTGCAGACTGATTACCCACGGGCGTCGACACAGAAGCTGTGTCTGGCAAATCCTTTACAATTGTATTGTAACTTTGAACTTTTTTTCATATATTGATATACCTGTGGTTCTGCTGTTCAATTGCCTGGCCAGGTGACGCGGGTGAATTTTTAAAAAATTGTTGTAATAGGTATTATTCAGGGAAATTGTATTCTTATATACATATTTTGAATATTTTAATTATATACAGGGTGGGCCATTTATATGGATCCACCTAAATAAAATGGGAATGGTTGGTGATATTAACTTCCTGTTTGTGGCACATTAGTATATGGGAGGGGGGAAACTTTTCAAGCTGGGTGTTGATCATGGCGGCCATTTTGAAGTCGGCCATTTTGTATCCAACTTTTTTTCAATGGGAAGAGGGTCATGTGACACATCAAACTTATTGAGAATTTCACAAGAAAAACAATGGTGTGCTTGGTTTTAACGTTACTTTATTCTTTCATGAGTTATTTACAAGTTTCTGACCACTTATAAAATGTGTTCAAAGTGCTGCCCATTGTGTTGGATTGTCAATGAAACCCTCTTCTCCCACTCTTCACACACTGATAGCAACACCGCAGAAGAAATGCTAGCACAGGCTTCCAGTATCCATAGTTTCAGTTGCTGTTCTGTGTAAACTGAGGGTCCTGTTCCAATTTTTGTTTTGCCCATTCTGCAAATTCAGTGCGCCGATCTGGGTCATCCTCGTTGAGATGCTGCAGCAGCTGGAGTTTGTAAGGGTGCCATTTGTGAGTAGCTAATATCCGCCGAAGGGATGTTCAACTGATGCCACTCTCCAGTGACATGTGGCGAGTGCTACGCTGTGGGCTTTTGCTGAATGAAGCTAGGACAGCCACTGATGTTTCTTCATTAGTGACAGTTTTCATGCGTCCACATTTGGGCAAATCCAACACTGAACCAGTTTCACGAAACTTGGCAAGCAGTTTGCAAACTGTAGCATGGGAGATGGGTGGTCTCGTAGGGTGTCTTGCATTGAAATCTGCTGCAATGACCCGGGTACTGCGTTCACCAGACATCAACACAATTTCTATCCGCTCCTCACGTGTTAACCTCTGCGACCAGTCAATGGCTGTAAACAAAGAGAAGCTTGTAAATAACTCATGAAAGAATAAAGTAACGTTAAAACCAAGCACACCATTGTTTTTCTTGTGAAATTCTCGATAAGTTTGATGTGTCACATGACCCTCTTCCCATTGAAAAAACTAAAGTTGGATACAAAATGTCCGACTTCAAAATGGCCGCCATGGTCAACACCCAGCTTGAAAAGTTTCCCCCCTCCCATATACTAATGTGCCACAAACAGCTAGTTAATATCACCAACCATTCCCATTTTATTTAGGTGTATCCATATAAATGGCCCACCCTGTAGAATAAAATTTAATTATTTTTGTAGCTCAGTGTGTGCTGGTCTTGTCCGGAAACAACTATTTTTTGTTTTGTCTTATTGTATTATGTATGCCCTATGGAATATCATCAATGCCATGATTTTTTTTAATTACATGAGGTAATATGGTGTTACTTTTCAGAGTGGCATCCAATAGCTCCTATAAATTAAGAGCGGTTCGTTGAGATGTCCACTTTCCGGGTCCTGTATACTTTAATAATAGTTTCGATATATGGTGACTCATGAAAAATTCTGCTGTACACCCATCAGATCCTGGTAAATGAATTGGTGCCAGTATCTTAATATTATATTGTACTTCTTGCAATTAAATTTTTGCTGTCAGGTGTGCCTTCATTTCTTCTTACCAAATTGAAATTTAAATTTGTTCCATGTATTCGCTGGCTCATGAAATATCACTGTCTGGTACAGCAAAGATCGTAATACAATTGATGTGGAATTTGATTACTTTTTCATCTCATCATATTTATTTTCTCTTTTATGGTTCTTTAGGGCAATAATGTTTGAACTCCCCTTCTCCTCACCAAATTAGCAATCTGCCAGCCTTATTCCCTAATAAAACCAATTTAGTTTCCTTTTTCACCAACGAAATCTCCACTTTTTCCAACTTAAATAGCTCTTTTAACTGGATTTTCTATACTCTTCACTATGTTTGCAGTTTCCCATAGAAGTATACAGTATGATGTCCCTGATATTCCTTATTGTCTTTGAGAAATCTATTCCACTCCTGTACAATCATATCTTAGAATTCCCCATTTTCCACTTTAATAAATTTTTTGGAAAGAAAATGAAAAAAGATACAAAAATACACAGTATATTAATCACATTGTATAAATCCCAAGCCACAAATACATATCAAAATAAGCAATATACAAAGAGACATACAATATGCTAAGGCACTACATTTTCCCCAATACAGTATCTTATAACAAAGAAAAAGAGGGGAAACAAACCAAAACCATCAACAAATGGAAAACAAGGAAAATGTGTCACTGATATGAACTATATCTGTTGTATCAGAACAGCAATTTAGCACTTGAGCAAATTATAAGAGATATAGAGCTTTACAGTAATTCAATATTATACTTACATAAGGGAAGGCCTCTATTTTATATCAAACATGATGAAAAGCGCTGCTTATAGTCACCCTTACCCAGCGGATAAATATCCAGATATATGCTGATCGGAGCATCATCCGAGATTATTATAATTATCTTTGTAAATTGAACTTTATCAAATACAGAGGGTGAAATAAAAAAATAGTCTGTCCTAGAAATTGTACCATGTACTCCTAAGAATGACCCTTTTTCACTGGATTTTGCAATCTCCATGGATCTAAGAGTGAAGTTGTTTGGAGCAGGGGCGTAGCTAAAGGCTCATGGGCCCCGATGCAAAGGTTCTTCTTTCGCCCCCCCCCCCCAAACTTCTCATGGCCGATGACCCGCTGGGTCTCCTAAGTGACCCGATGCTTCTTTATGTGCTACTAATTATTTTTGTGTGTTTGTGTTTTTTTTACAAGTCTGGAAGTTGGACTACTTTGGATTCGAGGACTACTTCGATAAAAGCGTTTTTTTTATTCTCAATAAAATGGTTAATAAGGGTTGTGTGTGGGATTTTTATTTCAATAAAATATTTTTTCTATGTCTTTGTATTTTTCAAAATTTTGCTACTACCGCCTTATTAATAGCTGCTGGCTGAATGTCCATTACTAAAGCGAGGCTTAGTGTTAGATGGTGCAGAGCCTATCACTAACCCCCATTATTACCCCGGTACCCACCGCCAGCAGGGGTACTGGGAAGAGCTGGGTACGATCCAGTACCCGACCATCTTTAGTGATGGAGGGGCATTGGTACCCGGCTCTTCCCAGCACCCCTTATAGTGGTAGGTACCAGGGTAATAACGGGGGTTAGTGTTAGCCTTTGCACTGGCTAACACTAAGCCCTGCCTTAGTAATGGACGCTGTCAATCAGCCAGCAGCTATTAATAAGGCGGCAGTAATAAATTAAAAAAAAACATAAAAAGACATAGAAAAAACAGGTGTAATGTCAGGATAGGGAGACAGACAGGTGAGCCCTAATCTACCCGCCACTCAGTCCCTGCCTACTTGCACAGCCCGTCCTAGGCGACGGCGTACAACTGGGCGACGGTCCCTACGCTCAATATGTGCACGAAAGACAAACAAGACAAGAGTACACAAAAGCAAGGGATGTGGGGCAGTTGCCCACGGCGACACCGTGAGCAACAGAGTGTAGTGGATGAGCCGAGTCAAAACAGGAGTGTACGTGGTAACAAATGCAGAGCAGGAGAATAGTCAGTCAAGCCAGGGTCAATATGAAGCAGAGGTCAATGGTAACAGCAGGAACAGCAGAGCCAGGAAACAGGAGAATCACAGGCAAAGGACAAGCAGCAAATGAAGGTATAAGTAGACCAAGGACGGGAGCTAGAACCGTCTGGTCAGGCTGCGATAGGCTCTCCCACTCCTCAGCCTACCAGCCTGAGTGGTAGCAGATCGAGTCACTCTAGCAGACCTAGGAACAGATGCAGGCTGATTAATCACAGGCGTCGACACAGAAGCTGTGTCAGGAAAGTCCTTCACAACAGGTTTATTGAAATAAGCCCCCCACACACATCCCTCATTAGCCATTTTATTGATAATAAAAAAAAGCTGTAATTGAAGTAGTCCTCGAATCTGACGTAGTCCAACGACCGAACCTTTAACCCCTCCAGGACTGAGCCTGTTGTGGCCTTCAGGACGAAGCCGATTTTTTCAAATCTGACATGTATCACTTTATGAGGTAATAACTTATACCTATGCTTATACCTATCCAAGCGATTCTGAGATTGTTTTCTCGTGACATATTGTACTTTATGTTAGGGAAAAAATTTGGTTGATAAATTCAATATTTATTTGTAAAAAACGCCAAGATTTGGAGAAAATGTGCAAAAATTAGCATTTTTCTAAATTTAAATGTATCTGCTTGTAAAACAAATAGTAATACCACACAAAATAGTTACTAGTTAACATTTCCCATATGTCTACTTTAGTTTGGCATCATTTTTTGAACATTCTTTTATTCTTCTAGGACGTTACAAGACTTAGAACTTTAGCAGAGATTTCTCATATTTTCAAGAAAATTTCAAAAGCCTATTTTTTCAGGGACCAGTTCAGTTCTGAAGTGGCTTTGAGGGCCTTATATATTAGAAAGTCCCCATAAATAACCCGATTTTGTAAACTGCACCCCTCAAAGTATTCAAAACAGCATTCAGAAAGTGTTTTAACCCTTTAGGCGTTTCACTGGAATTAAAGCAAAGTAGAGGTGAAAGTTACAAATGTCATATTTTTTTTACAAAATTCATTTGTAATACATTTTTTTCTATACCACAGAAAGTTTTACCCAAGAAATGTAACTCAATATTTATTGCCCAGATTCTGCAGTTTTTAGAAATATCCCACGTGACCCTAGTGCGCTAATTTACTGAAATACAGGTCTCAGTATCAAAGGAGCACCTAGTGGATTTTGGGGCCTCGTTTTTTTTAGCATATATTTTAGGTACCATGTCAAGTTTGAAGAGGTCTTGTGGGGCCAAAACAATAAAGACCCCCAAAAGTGACCTCATTTTTGAAACTACACCCCTCAGGGAATTTATCTAGGGGTATAGTTAGCATTTTGAACCCACAGTTTTTTTGCTACATTTATTTAAATGAGTATGTGAAGATGAAAATCTACTTTTTTTCTGAAAAAAACGTAGAAATGTTTCATTTTTTCAAGGAATAAAAGAGAAAAAACACCCCAACATATGTAAAGCAATTTCTCCTGATTATAGCAATACCCTATATATGGTAATAAGCTGCTGTTTGGACCCACAGCAGGACTCAGAAGGGAAGGAGCACCATTTGGATTTTGAAATTCTGATCTTGCTGGAATAGTTTTCAGTGCCGTGTCGCGTTTGAAATGCACTGGAGGGAACAAAATAGTGGAAACCACTGGAAAGTGACCCCATTTTGGAAACTGCACTCATCAAGGAATTTTTCTAGGGGTAAAGTTAGCATTTTGACCCCACAGTTGTTTTGCTGAATTCATTGGAATTATTCTGTAAAGGTAAAAATATACTTTTTTTTTTTACAAGGAATAAAGGAGGAAAAAGCACCCCAACATTTGTAAAACAATTTCTCCCGATTACGGAAATATGCCATATGTGGTAATAAACTGCTGTTTGGACCCACAGCAGGGCTTAGAAGCGAAGGAGCGCTATTTGGCTTTTGGAGCTCAAATTTAGATGAAATGGTTTTTGGGTGCCATGTCGCATTTGCAAAGCCCCTGAGAGGCCAAAACAGTGGAAACCCCCCAAATGTGGAAATTACACCACTTAAAGAATCTATCTAGTGATATAGTGAGCATTTAGATCCCACAAGTCTTTTGCAGGACTTATTAGAATTAGGCCGTGAAAATGAATATCAACATTTCTTCCACTAAAATGTTGCATTTTTTCAATTTCACAATTGATAAAGGAGGAAAAAGCTGCCCAACATTTGTAAAGCAATTTCTCCCGAGTACAGCAATATCCCACATGTGGTCATAAATGGGTTTTCATTAGAAAGTAATTAACCCTTTCTGGACTGATCCATTTTTTTATTTTCCTTTTTAGATTTTTCCTCCCTGCGTTCCAAGAGCCATAACTTTTTTATTTTTCAGTCAATAGAGCGGTATGAGGGCTTATTTATTGAGGGACGAGCGGTCGTTTTTATTGGTACCATTTTTTGGTACATACAACTTTTTGAGCACTTTTTATTAAATTTTTAGGGATAGCCAAGGTGACCAAAAAAAACAGCGATTTTGCCGTTTTAAATTCTTTATTTTTCACGTGAGACGCTCCATACATCACCCCCCACACTAAGACATGCTATGTCGTGGTGCGCGAAGGGGTTAATGTGCAGCGGATGGTGCAGAGTGAAAATTTAAATTTTACACTCATATGCCATTTTAGTGCACTTTATGTTATGCCCAGTTTGTGCCACTGAAGACAAATACCTCATAAAATATTAACCGGGTTCTCCCGGGTATGGCGATGCCATATCTGTGGACGTAAACTGGTGTTTAAGCACCCTGCAGGGCTCAGAAGGGAGGGAGCGCCATTTGGCTTTTGGGGGCGCAGATGTAGCTTGGTAGTTGTTCTGTTTGGGGTTTTACTGGTGTTTCAGTTTATAATGTGGGGGCATATGTTATCTGTGTGGGGTACATCAGGGTATAATAAGAGGGTATAATAATGCAGTAAATAAATAATAATTCATAGATATGTGGCCGGTGTCTCACTGATAAATGGCGCCCAATCTTATCCACTTTTGGACACTCTGCACATTTTGCATCGCCATATTCTGAGAGCCAGAACTTGTTTATTTTTCTCCACCGGAGCTGTGTGAGGGTTTATTCTTTGCGGGACAATCTGTAGTTTTCATTGGTACCATTTTGGGGTACCACAAATTTTTTTGATCACGATTTATTCAATTTTTTGGCAAGCAAGGTGACCAAAAACCATCAATTCAGACAATATTTTTTATACTTTTTTTTTATGGCCTTCACCCTGGGCTATAAATTACCATTTTACTTTATTCTGCGGGTCGATGCGATTACGGCGATACCATATGTATATAATTTTTTATGTTTTGCAGCGTTTGTGCAATAAAATCACTTATTTATAAAATAAATTATTTTTTGTGTCACCATATTCTGAGAGCGATAACTTTTTTATTTTTCAGTCAAAAAAGCGTGTAAGGGCTAGATTTTTGCGGGACGGGTTGTAGTTTGTATAGGTACCATTTTGGCGTACATGCGACTTTTTGATCACTTGTTATTGCATATTTTGGGAGGGTTGGTAACCAAAAAATTGTGATTCGGGCACTGTTTTTCGTTTATTTTTTACGCAGTGTTCAAAAATAATATTATAGTTTTATAGTTGGGGTCGTTACGAACGCGGTGATACCAAATATGTGTACTTTTTTTTACGTGTTAATTTTTTTTCTATAATAAAAGAATTCTAAAGCTAGGCATTCTTTGTTTATGTCACTTCTAACTTTTATTTTTACACTTTTTAAAAAAAAATGTATCATCTTTTTTTTACTTTTTTTACGTGTCCCACTAGGGGACACTTAGACTTGCAGCTCTGATCGCTGCTAGAACACATTACACTACCTACGTAGTGTAATGTGTTCTAACTGTCATTGTGACGTAACAGTCACACTGACAGGAAGCCTCGGAGGACCGGCCGGAGGCTGCTCCTCCGAGGCTTCCGTACATGGCAGCCCGGAGGCCATTTTCTGGCCTCTGGTTGCCGTGATAAGGATCGCCAGCCCCCGCAAATGCATGTGGGGGGCTGCCGATCCGCTGTAAACCTCTTCAATGTGGTGATCGCAATCGACCACCGCATCGAAGGGGTTAATTGCCGATTTCAGCGGCGACAGGCCGCTGATCGGCAACGGGGAGAGCAGGGCAGACACCCTGCACAGTTAACCGCCGCTGCGGTGTAGCGCCGCGCAGCGGTTAACTGTTAAAGCGCGGACGTAACTGCACGCCCAGGTGCGCGAAGTTACTGCTCACCTGGGCGTTCATTTACGCCAAGGTGCGGGAAGGAGTTAAAGGGTCTGTATTACCCATATTTTTTTCCTATTTAAAACCAGATAGGGAAACTTTGTATTTTTTTTCTAATCTGTTTTCATCTTTGGATTGTAGATTTTTTTAATTCTATTTTCTGTACATGAATATGGGGCAGCCATTTTGCTGAGCTGCTGTTAACAGCATTTAGAGATATGTCTTACAGCAGCCACATGGACCATAGAAAACATTAGTCTGGAGATGACCAATTGACTTCAATGGGAACATTTTCTATGCATGCTCTGTGACCTGTGCAGGAAGGAATGAGAGGGGAGCTGTGTCTATCACCTATTGTGAATGGTGTGATCCTGTGCTATCTATATAGAGGTGTTACATTTTATTGTAATCCGGCCTGTGATAATACTGAGATGTCTGCTGAGAAGTGTTCTCTACAGATCAGGAAGTGTCAGTCTATTCTGAGAATTCAGGATTATTTTTTAATATTGTTAATGTCGTAGAAAATTAAAGAAAACACCAAAAATTCTTTAAAAATATATTTAACATGAAAACAAGAGGTCATTTTCTTATGACACATTCCCTTTAAATTTTCCAGTTTAGGCTCAAATCTTCAGGGTTTTCTTTCGTCATCACATTTTTCTAATGCAGAAACAGACTACAGTAAATCTAGTATTCTATTATTATTATTATTATTATTATTATTATTATTATTATTAATAGTATATAATAATAATATTATTATTATTATTATTATTATTATTATTATTATTATAATAAGGTAGTCAATAGCAGACGTATAGAACTATATAGGCATGCAGTTGAATAGGTTCGGGGCCCCACCAAACAATATGCCTGAAAACAGTGTGAACCTAGCATTAGAAACATGTTCAGTCCTCAAATACCTTGAATAGGTCATGTACTGAGGACTGAACAGGTTATTTCATTTCTGTCATTGCATCAGTATTTACCATAGTCATTCTCTCGCTAGAAAATCTTCAAACTATCAAAGGACTAAGAGTGATCTGAATATCCAGGCGTTAAAGATGATCGGTCTCTTACCAACCACCAAAGCTGTAATACACTTGTTTTGTATCAATAAATTGCCCTTGAGGAGCACTTTTCGCGGCAATGTTTTGTTGCAGGCCATGTTGTAACTGACAAACGGGCCATAAGCTCTCAGGAACTACTCTAATGCCCAAAAGCTCACGCTGCCCCTGTCTTAAACAATGGCCTGTTGAGGGTACTTGAAGATGAAAGATGAGAAACAGTTCAGTAGTGCTGGAAATATAATAATCCAGCAGTGTGACAGATTATCAGAGTTGTGCTGTGTATCTTGTTAACCCTGCGTGACTATATAAACTTGTATAATCATGTTAAAGAAGGTAGAAAGACTGTATTACAATGTGCCAATGTTAGTCTGTACAATGAGTGAAAAGAAATACACTTTGGCAGCCAAAAAAAGAATACTTTTTATGTAACAGAAGAGTCTTGGATGAAAATTAAAGTAATGATTTTTTAGTGTTTAATGCAATGTTATCGAGTTATTACCCTGCCAAATTTCTTGTTTTGAAGTGGCGATGCCTAATTCAATTAACTTTACTCTGATAAAAAATAAAAAAACAGCGAGATCTTTATCAATGTTCCAATTTTTCTACAAAGGCTAATACGACCTCATTTTTATTCTCAGAAACCCTGTGATGTTCTCAAAACGACTGTAATAAATGTACAGAAAATCTAAAATTATATAGATGTCCTTTTCATGCAATACCCTTATCTACAATCCATTGTACAATGTAGTACAATGACTTTAGGATATTATAGTGTATTATAGTGTAGTAATGGATTACAGATAAAAATGCTGTTCTAGACAAAAATGCATACAAAATTAATTTCATGGAATGTTTTTGAAAGTAAGAGAGAGAGAGAGAGAGAGAGAGAAAGAGAGAGAGAGAGGAAAGAAGGCAGGAAGGAAGAAAGAGAGGGAAAGAAACGAAAGAAAGAAAGAAAGAAAGAAAGAAAGAAAGAAAGAAAGAGAGGGAAAGAAAGAAAGAAAGAAAGAAAGAGAGGGAAAGAAAGAGAGAAAGAAAGAAAGAAAGAAAGAAAGAAAGAAAGAAAGAGAGGGAAAGAAAGAAAGAAAGAAAGAAAGAGAGGGAAAGAAAGAGAGAAAGAAAGAAAGAAAGAAAGAAAGAAAGAAAGAAAGAAAGAAAGAAAGAAAGAAAGAAAGAAAGAAAGAAAGAAAGAAAGAAAGAAAGAAAGAAAGAAAGAAAGAGAGGGAAAGAAAGAAAGAAAGAAAGAAAGAAAGAAAGAAAGAAAGAGAGGGAAAGAAAGAGAGAAAGAAAGAAAGAAAGAAAGAAAGAAAGAAAGAAAGAAAGAAAGAAAGAAAGAAAGAAAGAAAGAAAGAAAGAAAGAAAGAAAGAAAGAAAGAAAGAGAGGAGGGAAGGAAAGAAGGAAGGAAGTCAGTCTTTGGGTTTATCCTGAGGTGATTTAAAAGTCTCAATACATAGAGAAATGGGCACTTTTTCACTGACACTTTATTCACAAAACATATACTGTATATGGTTGGAATACAAATTCGGATGTGTCACTCCCTCTACTGTTGAACTAACTTCTGTTGTTATGCATGTAATTACTATATTATTTGTATGTATTTTAGATGCGCTTCTATTGGTAATTCATGTTTTGCATCTTTTCTTGGTACACCATGTCCATCAAGTAAAAATTTAGTGGGCTTAGGTCTGGGGACTCAATGGGACCAAAGCAGGAAACCCAAAAACTATATGGCCCACTATTGTCTATATATGGGGACTTTTAAATCTCTCAATATATCAGAGAACCCCCAATCTTTTTTTAAGGTATCTTGCAACTAGGCCCGGAAATTTTCATTATCTTTTGAAATAACTCAGACTCTACCAAATGGAACAGTAGAGGCTTCATCATCAGGAGTGAGTTGACACAATGAAGGCATATCACTGTTTGCTTATTGAGGTCCTAATCATTTCTCTCTTTGACTACTACAAATCATTCCGAAGTCATTGATATTATCCCGTGATATGGAAATAACACTCCAGGGGAGAGATCTGGCTGTTGCTGGCACAGCCTGAGTAAGTAGTCCAAAGGCAAAAGTTTGAGAGACACAGGCAGTGCAAGTGGGAATTTCTGTTCAGATGAATATTATAGGTGATATAACATATTTGATAAATTATGTTTATGTTAAAATTGATTGAGTTGGAAAAAATATAAGATTATGGTACTTCACAGCAACATCATGGCTAAGCAGAGAAGAAGTAAGATGTTATTACCCCACAAATGTCAACCCTAGAATTTCTGGGAAAATATGCATCAGCAAACACAGTAAATATTTAAGAAATTGTAAATCTCTGTTCACACTAGTTTGATGGTTCTATCCATCAGGTTTCTGTAATAGCGTAATCTGCCTCATCTGTCATTCGATAATTTAAAACTGGAATCCATGATGTTAGTGTTAGAAGAGCCTTACCTACAACTTTGGGGACAGTAGGTTGGAACTGAGTGCATACAAATATAGCTGTGATTTTTATAAAACATATATTTTGTGTTAACTAAAACAAACAACAGTACTCAACATTAATGCCCCCACCAACAAGACCAAGACGAACAGATTAAGTGATGCACGCAAAGCACATGGAATTGTGGTGAGAGTTAAAAACAATTAATGTGGCAAATAGAGTAGGGGTGAGACCCCATTGCATCACCACAAACACTCTGGTATGGAACTGAAGTGGCCACTGTAGTAGAAATGTGTGGCTGGCTGTGGCTTCCTGCTCTTTCTGCCGCTTGCATTCACTCTGTACACAATACTGGTAATACTGAAAGTTCCTAAGAGCTTCATTTTAACAAATTTCTTCTGTATTTGCACCAGAAATCAGAGAGAATTGCCTGAAAGGGAGTGGAGACTTCTCAGCATTACCAGTACTGTGTGCACAGTGCATGCAGGGGGCGGGCAGAGCAGGAAGTCTGTGAGGTGCAGCATCAACCAATAGCTGTAGAGAAGGAAGTCTGTATTGTGAAACGTCAGCCAATAGCTTCATGTCGGAGAGGGAGGCATCATTGTGGTAACTTTTCCTGTCAGCCCAGTAACATCTGAGTATTAGCCATTTTTATTCTTGTGGAGTAAAAGCAGATCTATCACCTGAATATGTACCTATGTAAGGGCAGCATATTTAAGGGAGAGGCCCATTTTCCTAATAGAAAAATCACGACCATATATTGAAGAAAATACAAAAGATTCTTTATTGATGAACCATAAAATACACAAACATAAGTTAAAAACAGGACAAAAGCAGAGCCTACACAGAAATGAATGGGGTAAGAAAAATTGAGCAGTGAATGGCCAGGGTAAATACACATGCGGCTATACTCATAAACAGGCGTAAGTTTATAGTAAGAAAAGCACATTGCAGTTAATATTATTGTAGTAACAAAATATGGCCGACATGAAGTATATACATACACAGATAGTTGATGGAAACAGAAGAGGGACCAGGACCAGATCACCACTGCTGACCCGACACGCGTTTCACTGAGACTTAGTCAGGGGGTGGCCTCTTGCATACAAACATCTCCCTATATACACCAAATCCTAACTATCCCCATGTGTAGCATAAGCAGCTTAATTGCTGCATCCCAGACGTAGGCATGTTATAGTCAGAGTGTCACCTGACGAAAAGCAATAGGTATACACCCAGGCAGCAAAGGTCCTATCAGGGTCTCAGATTAAAGTCCCACCCGTCTAAGCATAGCAAAAGCATAGCGCCCGTGCACTCCGGGACCCACACACGGGGGGCGTGGTCAGAGGAAGCGCGGTCATGTGACATCATCCGACACATATCATGAAAGTCGTCACGGTCTATATCGTCAAGTGACCTCTGACTAATGGAAGCTAACAGGCCATGCTGAAACTTGTAGTACTCCAACTACTGCGAGACCTGACTAATGGAAGCTGACAGGCCATTTTGGGACTTGTAATACTACAACAGCTTTCAGCTCTGAAAGGTCATGCTGGAGCTTGTAGTGCTACAAATGTTGCTTGACCAATGGGAACTAAAGGCCAAAAAAGTGATGTGGCACAACAAATGTGAAGTGCAAAATAAGTGCCCAAAAAGTCGAAAGTGCTGGGGAAAAAAAGGAATAGAAGTTACCACTTAGTGAGGATAGAGAGGTCATAGATGTGAGAGTTCTCGTATGCCTTTGGACTTCAAATGCCACCTATAGATGCGTTTATTCTGAAAATACTCAACATTGTGTTGATACTTTTTCATTTTAGTGGCACAAATTTCTTCCTCCCACTGAATAAAGGACTCATCCAATTAATTGTTGAGAAGATCAATCTCATCATTTGAAAATTCTGTTTGAACCCTCCACCCAACCTCCTCAATTTCTTTGTTTAGTTGTTCAAGAAATTTAATGTTCCACCATCGGGGTTATCTACTTTGCAATATGTCCTTGTGATAAGATATATATTGGACTGCCATCCAGACAGCTCTGCGGGAGGGTGCGAGAACATGTCTTAGGTATAGAAGCTGCTCGTGACATTGAAGATGTGTCCTGGTTAAAAACCATCCCTCGCCACTTCAAGTTGGAACACAATTGTGATGCCTCACTCTCCAGAGTAAGAGGAATCGATAGAGTACTGATCTAGCCTAGGGGTGGAAATTGGAAAAGAACCCTTGGCCAAAAAGAAACCATGTGGATCATATCCTTATGGCTTGAACGAACATAATAGTTTTGTTCCTTTCCTATAACCAATAGTACTTTTTTTGCCGCTTTCTTATTGGCATCTGACAGTTTTTTATATTGTTTTTATTAAAAAAAAATATTATTTTTTTTAATTTGTCCGCCATTTGTTCTCATGAATTTGTCGCCTTCTTCTTGTCACTTTTACCTCTGTCCCCAGTCCGATGATGTAGGCCTTAAAACTGACATGATATGTATATACTTTGTCTTTACAGTGTATGTTTGTCTAAATTTAGGATTGTGATTCTTTCTTTCGACGTGTTATCCTTGATGCCATCTTCGAATGCCTGGTGTTTTGGCTTCCAGAGTGTCCTTTTCTTCATCAGAACGCACTTTTTGTTCTCACGTTTTACTCAGTTTTACTTTCACTTTGGCTAGATGTCTTGTTCAGTGTCAAGGTCCCTTAATATCGTGATTTCTTAATATCGTGATTACCTCTCGTGACCAAGTAGGATGTCTTGTTCAGTGTCAAGGTCCCTGTATTTAAGTATTTCTTTAATATCGTGATTACCTCTGGTGAGTAGGATGTATATATACATATATATTCTTTTATGTGCTACATGTGGAACATACACTTTCACTTTTTTGCAGACTGTGTATTTTAATTACATTTTATTAGGCATAGGCATGTATGGTTATGTATGTGTATTTTGCACTTATGATATACATATACATCTATTTACACTCTCTTTGCATTATTTGAATGTGGTTACGCAATATCCATTCACTCCCACTTAATTATTACTTTTTACATCCTTTTGCATCCATACTCACATTTTTGTTTATATTCACATTCATTTTCTTGCTTTCTTACTACTTATTATCAAAACGACATTGATATCTCCTTTTTTCACACGCACACACATATTCATTGTCCACCACACTGTTTATCAACCGTTTGGTACACTATTTTTCCTGCTTATGCATCGCATGGCATATATACATACAGGGCCGGCCCTAGGATAGATGGCGCCCTGTGCGAAATGATCTTTCGGCGCCCCACCCCATCATAAAAAAAAATGCCCCATAAAAAAATTATAATGCCCCTTTAGTGCCCCCATACAGTATAATAATAATATTTAATAATATAATATATTACAACCCCTTCAAGGACACAGTATTTTGTCCTCTAATTGTGCCCACAGTATTATGCCATCGGTAGTACCCCTACACAGTATAATGTCCGCTTAGTGGCCCCCACACAGTATAATGCCCCCTGTAGATTTTGCCATACAGCCTCCCTGTAGACAGTGCCATAATTCCCCACCTCCTTTTTGTAGATCATGCCATAGAGCCCCCCACCTCCCCCTTGTAGACATTGCCATACAGTCCCCCACCTCCCCCTTGTAGACAGTGCCATACAGTCCCCCACCTCCCCCTTGTAGATCGTGCCATACAGTCCCCGCACCTCCCCCTTGTAGACAGTGCCCCCAAACAAAAACAAAAATTGTACTCACCTAGGCCCCGTTCCCATGACGAACTGAGCTGCTCCATGATGGGACCCTGTAGCCTAGTACAGAGTTTCCCAACCTTTTCGGACTCGAGGCAGCACTGGAAAAACGACATTTCCTCAGGGCCCACCTACCAAAAATTGTTTTGAGAAAGACAGAAAACGGCTAAGAACAAGCACTCCACTCGTAGGGCATGTTCATACACATTTTTTGTAAGGCAAAAAAAATCTGCCTCAAAATTCCTTCAGCAACTGACAGCGTTGTGTGACCTTTTTTTTGTGTTTGTTCTTAAGCTGTTGAAGCAAATGCAAAAGACGCAGGAAAAAAAGCTCCAAATGGGCGCCGCAGGTATTTTCTGCCTCCTATTAATTGGAGGTCAGAGGTGGAAACCACTTTTAGACCATCAGCCCCCCACTCACAGTAAAATGACCATCAGCCCCCACTCACAGTAAAATGACCATCAGCCCACCACTCACAGTAACATGACCATCAGCCCCCACTCACAGATTCCCCCTGTAGGTAGCGCCACACAGCCCCTTGTAGGTAGCGCCACACAGCCCCTTGTAGGTAGCGCCAGACAGCCCTCTTGTAGGTAGCGCCACACAGCCCCTTGTGGGTAGCGCCACACAGCCCCCTTGTGGGTAGCACCACATAGCCCCTTGTAGGTAGCACCACACAGCCCCTTGTAGGTAGCACCACACAGCCCCCTTGTGGGTAGCGCCAGACAGCCCCCTTGTAGGTAGCACCAGACAGCCCCCTTGTAGGTAGCACCACACAGCCCCCTTGTAGATAGCGCCACACAGCCCCCTTGTAGATAGCGCCACACAGCCCCCTTGTAGATAGCGCCACACAGCCCCCTGTAGAGTGCGCCACAAAGCCCCCTGTAGAGAGTGCCGCACAGCCCCCTGTAGGGAGTGCCGCACCGCCCCCTGTAGGGAGTGCCGCACAGCCCCCTGGTAGGAAATGTCACAAAGACCCCTGGTAGGGAGTGCCACACAGCCCACAACCCCCTGGTAGGGAGTGCCACACAGCCCACAACCCCCTGGTTGGTAGTGCCCCACAGCCCCCTGGTTGGTAGTGCCCCAAAGCCCCCTCGTTGGTAGTGGCACACAGCCCATAGCCCCCTGGTTGGTAGTGCCACACAGCCCACTGCCCCCTGGTTGGTAGTGCCACACAGCCCACAGCCCCCTGGTTGGTAGAGCCACACAGCCCCCTGGTAGGTAGTGCCACACAGCCCCCTGGTTGGTAGTGCCACACAGCCCCCTGGTTGGTAGTGCCACACAGCCCCCTGGTTGGTAGTGCCACACAGCCCACAGCCCCCTGGTTGGTAGTGCCACACAGCCCCCTGTAGGGAGTGCCGCACAGCCCCCTGTAGGGAGTGCCGCACAGCCCGCTGTAGGGAGTGCCGCACAGCCCCCTGGTAGGAAGTGTCGCAAAGACCCCTGGTAGGGAGTGCCACACAGCCTACAGCCTCCTGGTAGGGAGTGCCACACAGCCCCCTGGTTGGTAGTGCCCCACAGCCCCCTGGTTGGTAGTGCCCCACAGCCCCCTGGTTGGTAGTGCCACACAGCCCACTGGTTGATAGTGCCCCACAGCCCCCTGGTTGGTAGTGCCTCAAAGCCCCCTGGTTGGTAGTGCCACACAGCCCACTGCCCCCTGGTTGGTAGTGCCACACAGCCCACTGCCCCCTGGTTGGTAGTGCCACACAGCCCACAGCCCCCTGGTTGGTAGAGCCCCACAGCCCCCTGGTAGGTAGTGCCACACAGCCCCCTGGTTGGTAGTGCCACACAGCCCACAGCCCCCTGGTTGGTAGTGCCACACAGCCCACAGCTAACTGGTTGGTAGTGCCACACAGCCCACAGACCCCTGGTTGGTAGTGCCACACAGCCCACTGCCCCCTGGTTGGTAGTGCCACACAGCCCACAGCCCCCTGGTTGGTAGAGCCCCACAGCCCCCTGGTAGGTAGTGCCACACAGCCCCCTGGTTGGTAGTGCCACACAGCCCACAGCCCCCTGGTTGGTAGTGCCACACAGCCCGCAGCTAACTGGTTGGTAGTGCCACACAGCCCACAGCCCCCTGGAAGGTAGTGCCACACTACCCACAGCCCCCTTGTAGGTAGTGCAAGTTCTACGAAATGACCCTGATAGTTGGCGGGCAATAGACATTCAAAAAAGGACAACTGTGCAGGAGCACACAAAATACCCAGTTCTCCCAGCTATCAAATAAATGTGTAGAAATAAACTAAGATATAACTTTTATTTAGTCTGAGTAAAGGATTCATTCTTTTAGCTAGATTAAATAAAACTTATATCTTAGTTTATTTCCACACTTTTTTTTGATACCCGGGAAAGCTGGGTATTTTGTGTGCTCCTGCACAGTTGTCCTTTGTAGTTAGTGGCACACAGCTCCCCTGTAGATAGCACCCCCACTTCCAGTAAAGATAGCGCGACTGTAGCTCCCTGAAGGAGCGTAATCCCCGTGTGGCCGGGGATTCTGCTCCTGGAGCGCTGCTTGATGCCTCTGTCCATATATGGACAGTGACATCAGGGAAAACTCCTGAGGCGGAATCCCCGTCCACAGCGTTGCAGACACTATGACCGTCGATTTCACTCTAGGAGAAACTCCTGTCGTCTGTGTCTATGACGTCAATGGCTTCTCCTGGAGTGGAATCCCCGGTCATAGAGTCTGCAATGCTGTGACCGGGGATTCCACTTCAGGAGTTTCCCCTGATGTCACTGTCCATATATGGACAGAAACATCAAGCAGCGCTCCAGGAGCGGAATCCCCGGCCACACAGGGATTGCGCTCCTTCAGAGAGCTACAGTGGCGCTAGTAGACAGCAGAGCAGGGAGATACCTCCCTGCTCTTCTATAGTGCCGTTGCTACCGCTATAGCAGCCACAGCAGCTGCTAGCGGCGCCACCGCCCTCATGCCCGGTGTCACCGCTAGCAGCCGCTATGGATGCTACAGCGGTAGCGATGGCCACTAAGTGAAGAAGCGCCTGGGTAGAAAGGCGACTACAGCTAGTGTGTGTATCCCCGCTGGTAGTTGCAACGGTGCGGGGATACACACACCCGCTGGCGCCCCTCTTGCAGTGTGGCGGCTGGCGCCCTGTGCGACCACACTGGTCGAACATATCTAAGGCCGGCCATGTATACATATATCTATCGTATTTAGTTTATTCTGTCACTAATATTTGTTTATTTACCTTTCAGACTTTCAGTTTTCGCATCTAACTTCTATTCCGTATTTTTCCCCAGCACTTTTCACTTTTTGGGCACTTATTTTGCACTTCACGTTTGCTTGGTTACATCACCTTTTCTCTTTTATTATTTCTTTGTGCACTATGGAGTCACCCTACACTTTTTTGACCTTTAGTTCCGATTAGTCAGGCCTGGCAGCATTTGTAGTACTACAAGTTACAGCATGACCTTTCAGCTCTGAAAGCTGTTGTAGTACTACAAGTTCCAGAATAGCCTGTCAACTTCCATTAGTCAGAGGTCACTTGACGATATAGACCGTGATGACTCTCATCATATGTCACATGACCGCGCCTCCTCTGACCACGCCCCCCCGTGTGTGGGTCCCGGAGTGCACGAGCGCAATGCTTTTGCGTCTCCCCCGTATCCTCCCGGACCTAGACATGGAAGGTCTGCTTAGACGGGTGGGGCTTTAATCTGAGACCCTGATAGGACCTTTGCTGCCTGGGTGTATACCTATTGCTTTTCGTCAGGTGACACTCTGACTATAACATGCCTACATCTGGGATGCAGCAATTAAGCTGCTTATGCTACACATGGGGATAGTTAGGATTTGGTGTATATAGGGAGATGTTTGTATGCAAGAGGCCACCCCATGACTAAGTCTCATGCGTGTCGGGTCAGCAGTGGTGATCTGGTCCTGGTCCCTCTTCTGTTACCAGCAACTATCTGTGTATGTATATACTTCATGTCGGCCATATTTTGCTACTACAATAATATTAACTGCAATGTGCTTTTCTTACTATCAACTTACACCCGTTTATGAGTATAGCCGCATGTGTGCTGACTAGCCTGATTATACCTGTAGCATACCTCCCAACTTTTGAATTCGGAAAAGAGGGACATTTTTAATCCACGACCCCTAACCACGCCCAATAATGCGCATAAACCCATCAAATCACGGCCAGATCCTTCTGCAAATAACGCGCCCACATTCTCACTACGGATCTCTAGACTGTCTGAATATCACAGATATTATGGATCCGGTCATATCGTCTTTGTGTTACTTTTCCTATCTTGGGTATAACATTTGCTCATCATGGCGGCAGCTGCAGGACAAACCAAAAGGCTGAGAACAATGAAAGTCAAGAGGGAGACCCTGTGGTGGATGACTTTTCAATTGACAGGTAGCAGAGTTACAGAAGATTTTTTTTTCCAGTTGTGTAACTCTGCTACCGGTCAATGGAAAAATCATCCACCAGAGCCCCCCTGTAGATTGTTCCACACACAGCCCCCCTGTACATAGCGCCAGAAACAAGCCCCCCTGTAGATAGCTCCACACACAGCCCCCCTGTACATAGTGCCAGACACAGCCCCCTGTAGATAGCTCCAGAGACAGCCCCCCTGTAAATATCTCCACACATAGCCCCCCTGTAGATATCTCCACACACAGCCCCCCTGTAGATAGCTCCACACATAGCCCCCCTGTAGATATCTCCACACACGGCCCCCTGTAGATAGCTCCACACACGGCCCCCTGTAGATAGCTCCACACACGGCCCCCCTGTAGATAGCTCCACACACAGCCCCCCTGTAGATAGCTCCACACACAGCCCCCCTGTAGATAGCTCCACACACTGCCCCCCTGTAGATAGCTCCACACAAAGCCCCCCTGTAGATAGCTCCACAAACAGCCCCCCTGTAGATAGCTCAACACACAGCCCCCCTGTAGATAGCTCCACACACAGCCCCCCTGTAGATAGCTCCACACACAGCCCCCCTGTAGATTGCTCCACACACAGCCCCCCTGTACATAGCGCCAGACACAGCCCCCCTGTAGATAGCTCCACACACAGCCCCCCTGTACATAGCTCCACACACAGCCCCCCTGTAGATAGCTCCACACACAGCCCCCCTGTAGATTGCTCCACACACAGCCCCCCTGTACATAGCGCCAGACACAGCCCCCCTGTAGATAGCTCCACACTTATACTTTGTGCCACAATGCCGCCAGAGTGGAGAGTGGTAGAGGTAGCCTACTGCTGCCACTCTCTGCTCTGCTTTCACGTCACCGGTGAGGTCGTGACAGGTCAGGTGACAGGTCAGGTGACTGGACTGGTCCACTCCCGGGCCGGCATCGATCCCAGTGAGAACACCGCTGAAAGACTCCTGCCTTTTTCTGACGGTGAGTGAGTCTGTCCCGCCGGATCCGGGATGGTTGGGAGGTATGCCTGTAGTTCTCCTGAAGGACCTTGACACTGTATTACCCTGACCATTCACTGCTCAGTTTTTCTTACTCCATTAATTTCTGTGAAGGCTCTGGTTTTTTGGGTTCTGTTTTTAACTTATGTTTGTGTATTTTGTGGTTCATCAATAAAGAATGTTTTGTATTTTCTTCAATATATGGTCATGATTTTTCTATTTTGGTTGGCTTCACAAAAAGTCAAGAAGCACATTATAAACAAGTGCACACCCAATATGATAAAGATAAATATATTTATTATTCAGTACAAAAAATACATAAAAACATCTAAAACTAGACAAGGAAACGTTTCATGTGCAATATCTCACAGGACCAACTGCAGAATTCACACATAATGTAAAATACAAACCGGTCTACTATTTATATTATTTCTAATATCTTACTAATACAGATGACACACATAGGGATAATAAGACAAATACATTAATGTAATTATATGACACTATAGTGACTATACCAAGCTAGGGATAGAGCAATAAGCGCAATAGTTACTGACAAATAAGCAGCAATTTTCAAAGTGTATGTACTTAGCTGTACCTTCCCTAAAAAACAATGAGATGAAGAAATGTGGAAATGTATAAAGCGCGATCTAAGGTGCAAATATAAATAATAAACCCTTATAATAATGTTATGGAGAAAAGATATGTGTATATATACACACATTATATATATATATATATATATATATATATATATAATGTGACATCAGAGTGCCATATGCGTCCCCAGAAATAAGAAAGGGAGACACAATGGGTGAAAAAAATCTTTATATGTAATGTGAATGCTTTTAGATGATTTTATGGATTTTTTGTATCGCACGACCCACATATGAGGGCAGACAGACTAGAATAGCAGTGCTTTGTGCACTACCTTTTGATACATCCTGTTTTGGGATATATTCAGTCAGTGTGTGACATCAGTGTTTTCAATAAAAAGGCATTAAGAGAAGAAATAAATGTAACTTACAGAAGGGGTTGGAGCCAAAAAATGTACATTACATTATAAATGCACAGCCACAATTTTTACTGCCTTCTTTGTGGATTGGCACACATTCAGCAAATCTTCAGAGAAACAAAGTTTTGGCAGACTTCTGCCATACAACAGCATTAATTTTAACTTTAAGTTTAACCACTGTATATTCAAAATTGTGCATCTTTTTTACCACATGTATTTCTTATTGATATATTGTTGTGAACTGTACCTGTGACTTAACCCTATGGTAAGCGAAGTTCGATTCTGTAGAAATTAATAAGGTCCATAATTCACACTGTTATACATCGTTGCAATATGCTTGTCTGAAACTAGCCTAAATCAAATATATTAGGGCCAGTTGTTGGAATCGAATCGAGACAGTGTCGGAATCAGTGCCAAAAACGTCTGAAACCGCCTCCCATTGACTTCAATGGGAGATGGAGGCGTTTATTTTTTTTCAAAAAAACAGTGGCATGTTCTTTCTTGCCGCGGTTTCGCCTCTGACCTCCCATTGAAATGCATGGGAGACGAAGAAAGCGTGTGAAAAACGCGTCAAGAAGGTGCAGGCAGGTCAAAAGGCTCCCCCCAAGAATATAGTGCCAACCTGCCCACCCCTTGTATTTAGTGCCATCCTGCCTACCACTTGTATATAGTGCTACCCTGCCCCCCCTTTTCTATAGTGCCACACAGCCCCCCTCCCCCAAAAAAATATATTGTACTTACCTTGCCCCGTTCTTGCGATGGACGGAGCGCTGCACAGGCTCCGGTCGGGACACATGCGCAGACCAGCGGGATGCAGTGAGGTCATCATGCCGACCTGCTGCAGGCCTAAAGTGGCCTTCAGCCTCAGGGCCAATTCTAGCTTTTCTGCTGCTTGAGGCGAAAATTGAATTGACTTGTACTCCCCTGGTATGTGCGCTGCAGCGATGAAGCCGGGCAGAGTACACCTCACTGCACGGTGAATGCCCAAGTAGTGCAAGGCAATGGCGCATCTGAGAAAGTTGTATCAGCCAGGGGAATGTCAATCAAACATGAAATGGTGGGTTTGGAGGCAGGACTATGTGACTCGTCAGGATAGCGGCACCGCCCCATGACACTTTAATGAGTAATTAGTATATAGTGTGCACCGTTTTAAAAGTTGATTTTATAGATTTTGCTGCATCTGAAAAAAATATACATTTGGAAATATTGTCAGGTCTTGTATTACCGCATGGTGGCGGTTCAAGGGCTAAAACTACCAGACAGTTTCCCATTAAATAAACAATGAATTGAAAACCGTTCCAAATGCCCTGCAATTTTGTTATTATAAATATATCCTATATAAGTACAGCATCAGAACCAAGCTCATACATATATACAGTACCACAACCAAGCTCAGTACATAAATACAGCACTAGAACCAAGCTCTGACGTATATACGGCACGAGAGCCAAGCTCAATACATATATACAGCACCAGAACCAACCTCAGTACATAAATACAGCTCTAGAAGCAAGCTCAGTACATAAATACAATACCAGAACCAAGGTCAATACATATATACAGCCCCAGAACCAAGCTCAATAAATAAATACAGCCCCAGAACCAAGCTCAGTGCATAAATACAGCCCCTGAACCATGCTCAGTACATAAATACAGCCCCAGAACCAAGCTCAGTACATAAATACAGCCCCAGAACCAAGTTCAGTACATAAATACAGCCCCAGAACCAAGCTCAGTACATAAATACAGCCCCAGAACCAAGTTCAGTACATAAATACAGCCCCAGAACAAAGCTCAGCACATAAATACAGCCCCAGAACCAAGTTCAGTACACAAATACAGCCCCAGAACAAAGCTCAGTACATAAATATAGCCCCAGAACCAAGCTCAGTACATAAATACAACACCAGACACAAGCTTTGTACATATATACAGCACGAGAACCAAGCTCAGTACATATATACAGCACCAGAACAAATACAGCTCAATTTAGTGCAACCCCTGCCATATAGGTTTGTACGGTATAAAACTACATCTCCCAGCATGGCCCGAACAATGGTAAGGATATGCTGGGAGATACTATTTCACAAAAAAAACAACTTATCAGAATCAAACCACCTTTCATCTCGCTGCAGATCATACAGTGACTACATTACTGATTAGAGCGTCTGGAAGACGCTGAATTTAGCCATACACGACAACATTTTCCAACATTTTCCAAGCGATTGTGATAAAGGCTTGGGATAGGCCGAAACGTCAAATACATCACCTGCTATAACTACTACTGTACCAAGATAATACATATCTTAAAAACAGAATTGGAAAATAACAAAAAATAAAAAATTAAAATCTTTGGAAACTTTGATAGTGAGAGATTATTTTTTTTTAAATATTTGCATATTTGAGTGCTTGAGTTATTTTCTTCTGCATTACTGATTGGAGGCAGAATAAACAATTACATAAAGTGACTCAACGATGATGTCTCAGATTCCAGTTGTTTTTCTCTTTTCTTCTCCATCCGGTCCAGACCTCTATGATGCATTCTCCCGGCCACAACCCATTTCTGCAGTTTTCCGCTCAGATGTCTTCAGCTTCTCACTTTTACAACATTTCTGTACCTATAAACGAAGATAAAATTCTCAACACCCCTAAATAGAATATCACCATACACTGCACCTCTAATAATAGCACCAGACTGTGTCCCTGCTTATAATAGTACAATACACTGTGTCCCACACACCGTGCCCCCTGTAGATAGTGCCCCACATACAGCCCCCTGTAGATAGTACCCACATGTGGACTCCAGAACTGCAAGGCAATAGTGCTAACCACTGAGCCACCGTGCTGCCCTATATATAGCTCCCATTATAGATTGTGTTCCACATATAGCCCACCTCTGTAGATAGTTCCCTTACATATAGCTTCCCCTGTATATAATGTCCCACATATAGCCCACCCCTGTAGACAGCGCCCTACATATAGCCCCTCCCTGTAGATAGAGCCCAACAGGTAAACCACCCCTGTAAATAGTGCCGCACATATAGCCCACCCCTGTAGATAGTGCCCTACAAATAGCTCCCCCTATATATAGTGCTCCACATATAGCCCACCCCTGTATATAGTGTCATACATATAGCTCACCCCTGTAGATGGTGCCCTACATATAGCTCCTCCTGTATATAGTGCTCCAAATACCCACATGTAGATAGAACCCCCCTGTAGATAATGCTGCTCACAGCTTTATTAGAAAAATAACTAAACTTTACGTACTCACATGACCCCGTTCCCACGCCATCCTGTGGCAATGCAGGCCTGCTCTCTTATGAGCAGGTCTGCTGGGTCTGAACGACGCAAGCGGCGCGATGACGTCATCGCGCCGCTAGCGTCGTTGAAAGGTGCTGATTGGCAGGGCAGAATGATTTTCCCCGTAAATCAGCGCCTTTCAACAACGGAAGTGGCGCCGCTAGCGTCGTTCAAAGGCGCTGATTGGCGGGGCAAGTAATTTTGCCCTGCCAATCAGCCTCATAGTAAAGAACGTGCCCGGCCATTCATAGCTAATGCATGTATTTGTATCTGCCTGCTATAGACGCAGGTACAATTAGTGCAAGAGGGGGTAGCGGCGCAGATACAGTGAATGTGGCTGTCGCTAGCACCGGGGCCCCCTCCAGTTCTAGTGACAAAACGGGGCATGAGGGGGCCCGTGTCGCCCGGCCCATAAATGTTAGAGGCCAGGCGGTGCGGACCTCGTAGTGGCGTCGTTACTGCTGTAGCAGCCATAAAGGCTTCTACAGCGGTAGTTACGCCACTGCCCAGGAGCTCATGCACATAGCAAAGTATGTCCAGAGATATTTAATGCTTCTACTAGACTAGAACTTCTAGTGGAGCATGCCACAATTTGTTTTTCTGTTTGTTTGGAATCCGACGGCCATCATCAGCACCCAACAAGGTTGAGCAGATTGCGGGGTCCGCTGCTTTCCTCATATAAAGGGAACCTTTCACCTGCCCATACATGTTGAGCATGTAATGGGCAGGGCTGCACAAAAGTTGGGTCACTTTACATTTTCTTTCTACCCTCCTCTGTTATTTAGATATCAGTGCCGTTATATTGAGTGCCCAATATTTAAATAACCCCCTGAACTGTCAATGGGATGTGTAATGGCAAGGGGGCGTCTAACATGGCTGTGACTCTGTCCAATCAGCTACGGACTGTATCACAGCAAGAGCTGGAGAGAAGAGAGCGTGTGTGCGCCTGCACACTCTCACTCTTCAGCACCCGGCAGACAAGGACAAGACAGATCTCTTGCGAGAGATCACAGTCTTGTACTTGTGTGCCGAACTGGCACGCTCTCACTCTTCAGCTGTTGGCAGTCAAGGACAAGACTTATCTCTTGTCTGCCGAATTGGCAAGGGGGCGTGTCACTGCTACGGACAGTGTAAGAGCTCTCCTCCCTCCAGCTCTTGCTGTGATACTGTCTGTAGATGATTGGACAGTGTCACAGCCATGTTACACATCCCCTTGCCATTACACGCCCTATTGACAGTTCAGGGGGTTCTTTAAATATCGGGCGCCAAAATAACGGCACCAATATCTAAATAACGGAGGAGGGTAGAAAAAAAATATGTAAAGTGCCCCAGGGTTTGTGCAGGCCTCCCCATTACATGCTGCACTCAGCTGCACATGTATGGGCAGGTGAAAGGTTCTCTTTAAGTCCTGTCTTTCAGACACAGAAACTACACAGGATGCTGCACATATCTCTGATATTGGGTTAGGGGCTCTAGTCTGGGCTCTGTAAATTCTTTATTTAATTTTCAAGCTCTACTTTTACCTCTTCTGCGCTGGGTCTCAAACTCAGGGCCTGCTGTATGGGAGGCAGAAACACTAGCAGTGGCCACAAGCTTCACTGCCTCTAATGTGTGTGATCTCTCTGCCTAAATGCCTCAATATTATTATTTATAGGAATAATGTACTGATATTCAGAGATTTACCAAGATATTATAGGGAAAAGAAAGATGAAAAGTAAAAATACACTTTGTTAAATAAATGTCACAAAAAAGTAAATTAACATAGACATATTTGGTATTTACTTAACCGTAACAACCCATACAATACATTGAATGCGTTAGTTATGGTAATAGGTACATAGCAGAAAAAAATTGTGGAATTGTTTTTTTTTCTGCATTTCTCTTATAAAAAAAAAAAGTTAATATAGATGAAATGCATATTTATGTGAATTACAAAATAGTGCCTAAAAAAAACTACCACTCATCTTGCAAAAAATAAGACCTCATACAGCTGCATCTTCGAAAAATAAAAAAGTTTTGGATCTTTCAAAATGGGAAGGCAAAAACATCCTCTTTCCATCTGAACAAATACAGCACTCATATTTCAGTGAAAAGGTTATACTACAAACTTAGCGGCATGTAGCTGCCTCCCCCTTCTTAGGCCTCATGCCCACGGCCGTGCCCATAATCACGGCCGGCCGCCGACACCCACAGGCCGCATTTTCGTGCCGTGCTTCCATACAAAGTATGGGAGCATGGGCTGCAAAAACCAAAAAGTATGACATGCTCCATATTTCCCGGCACGGTTCTACGGCACGGACACACTTCTGTAGCGTTACGGAAAGGTGTCTGCGGCTAATAGAACTGAGCGGGTCCGCAATTACAGAGTTTTTTTTACTGTCGTGTGCATGGGGCCTAAGAGTGCTGTCACATGTGACGTATATGCCTCGTATTTCCACAGTAGATTTTTGTACACTTGGACAATAGGAATATCCAGTAGAAAAATTATTTCGCAACTAACACAGATTTCTTAATTTCTTGCGTTGGGTAATATGTTTTTCATAAACTTACATGATAACGTTTTCAGCAGAAATGCAAGGAAAAATGCCACGTGACTGCACCCTTAGCCCTTATTCACACGACAGTGAAAAACGGCCGTGTGATGGCCGTCCTTTTAACGGCCTTCACATGGCCGCTTTCAGAGCAATGATATTCTATGGGTGCATTCACACGGCCGTTTTTTTAACGGCCCGTGAATAATGGGCGTCAAAAAATAGGACATGTCCTATTTTTGGGCCGTTTTAACGGCATGACGGCCCCCATAGAAGTCAATGACAGCCGTTAAAAACGGATCCAATACATGTAACAACCGTTAAAAATGGATTTGTTACATGGGGATTGGCAAGGGAACTACTAGTTCCCTTGCTGGCTATCGTTGGCATACTCACTGTTGCAGCGCTTCTTCAGGTGTGGTCACTAGTCTTCACAGGTTTGAAGGCGCCTCGATGATGTCATCGCCCCGTCGAGCTGCCTTGCCAGATCCCGTGCAGATGAGTGACCACTCCTGAAGAAGACAAGAGACGGCGCTGCACCCGTATGTGGCATCATGTACAGGGAGGCTGGTGTGGCATCATGTACAGGGAGGCTGGTGTGGCATCTACAGGGAGGCTGGTGTGGCATCATCTACAGGGAGGCGTGTGGCATCATATACAGGAGGTGTGTGGCATCATATACAGGGAGGCTGTAAATAGTGTCTAGGTGAACATGTGACCTTCCTTTGAGTGTTTTCAGGGGACTGGGACAAAATAAAGCCTGACCAATGAAATTCATGAGTTTTTTTAACGGCCATGAAAAACTGATGCAAAATGGATGTCAAACGGCCATTGAAAACGGACAGATGGACTGGAAATGGATGAAAATTTAGAGACACACTGATGCAAAATGGCCATGAAAAACTGACAGTTGATCCGTTTTTAATGGACATTTTTTTTCACTGTCGTGTGAATAAGGCCTTAGGCTATATTCACACGACAGTGGGAAAAAAAGGTCCATTAAAAACTGATCAACTGTCAGTTTTTCATGGGAGTTTTGCATTAGTGTGTCTCTAAATTTTCATCCATTTCCAGTCCGTCTGTCCGTTTTTAATGGCCGTTTGACTTCCATTTTGCATCAGCTTTTCATGGCTGTTAAAAAAAAACTGATGAATTTAATTGGTCAGGCTTTTTTTGTTCCAACCCCCTGAAAACACCCAAAAGAAGGTCACATGTTCACCTAGACACTATTTAGAGCCTCCCTGTATATTATGCCACGCAGACTCCCTGTATATGATGCCACACAGACTCCCTGTATATGATGCCACACAGCCTCCCTGTATATGATGCCACACAGCCTCCCTGTATATGATGCCACACCACCTCCCTGTATATGATGCCACAAACCTCCCTGTAGATGATGCCACACATCTCCCTGTAGATGATGCCAAACAGCCTCCCTGTATATGATGCCACACTCCTCCCTGTATATGAGGCCACACAACTCCCTGTATATGAGGCCACACAACTCCCTGTATATGATGCCACACACCTCCCTGTATATGATGCCACACACCTCCCTGTATATGATGCCACACACCTCCTTGTATATGATGCCACACACCTCTCTGTATATGATGCCACACACCTCCCTGTATATCATGCCACAAACCTCCCTGTAGATGATGCCACACATCTCCCTGTAGATGATGCCACACATCTCCCTGTAGATGATGCCGCACAGCCTCCCTGTAGATGATGCCACACAGCCTCCCTGTATATGATGCCACACAGCCTCCCTGTATATGATGCCACACAGCCTCCCTGTATATGCCACACATCCTCCCTGTATATTATGCCACACAGTCTCCCTGTATATGATGCCACACCGACTCCCTGTATATGATGTCACACAGCCCCCCTGTAGATGCCACACAATCCCGATGTATATGATGCCACACAGGCCGACATGAATGCCCTACATACTCACCGATGCAGCGCAGTCTTCTTCAGGTAAGGCCTCTCGTCTTCACGGAATCTGCGGCAACGCGAGGACACATACTCACCGATACATCGCTGTCTTCTTCTGGTGTGGTCGCTAGTCTCACGGGATCTGCGAAGGCGGCGCGATGGTGTCATCGCGCCACCTTCGCAGAACCTGTGAGACAAGCGACCAGACCGGAAGAAGTCGGTGCTGCATCAGTGAATCGGTGAGTATGTGTTGTCGTTCCGCCGATAGCCAGCAAGCGAACTAGTAGTTCCCCTTCCAATCCCCATGTCACAGATCTATTTTTAACAGTTGTTACATGTATTGACAGCCATTAAAAACGGATCCACTGACGTCTATGGGGGCCGTCAGGCCATTAAAACGGACAAAAATTGGACGTCCTATTTTTTGACGGCCATTATTTACGGGCCGTTAAAAAACGGCCGTGTGAATACACCCATAAAACATCAATGTTCTGAAAACGGCCGTGTGATGGCCGTTAAAAGAACGACCGTCACATGGCCATTTATCACTGTCGTGTGAATAAGGCCTTAGGGTATGTTAACATTTCATTTTCGGTGCCTTTTTTGGGCATTCCTTGGTAAAAATGACCAGAAAATATATTCATATAATTTAAAGAAAAAAAGCAACAAAAAAAAACCTGCCAAGAAACATTGTGAAAATGCCACATGTGAAGATTAACCTGGTGGCATTAATATTAGATAAAAGAAAAGAATATAAGGTTACGTTCACACTCTGAAGATTTCTTACAGAAATTTCTGTGTCTCATTCAGCTGGATGAGGCTTGCAGAAATCTGTGCACATGCTGCAGAAACAACCCGTTCAGATGTATGGAATGGATTGTTCAGTTGCGGATAAATCTTTAACAAATCTGCTGCTTGTGAATATACCCTAATGGGACCCGCGGCAACACTATTGGCGAAGGGCACACACAAACTTGGAGCCAGCCCTGGAAAAAACACTCTGTAATAAAACAGAGCCGTAATACAGGCATGTGCATGAGCCCTAAACCTGCACTGCCTAAGACCTTTAAAAAAATAACATTTTTAATACCCTAGATCACTGGGGCACTAATGAGTGGGAAATATATGGCAGTATTTTTTGTACACTGAATGACAATATTGTGTGGGCATTGTGTAGAAGTATTATTCAATATTATATGGCAGATATTTATATTTTATCTAAATATTTATCTATATATATATATATATATATATATATATATATATATATATATATATATAGCAGGAGGCCTAATTTGCTTCTCGCCCAGAGCTCCCTTAGCCTGTTTTCCTCTTGTTAGTTCCATTGGTGTGTCTATCCGTTGCCTTCATTGTGTAAATACATTCTTAAAAGAAGAAAAGTAAAGTTAGCATAATTGATCAAAATCCATCTACTCTCACCTCCCGACGGTGGCAGCCATGGATCTGTGAGCGCTGGTCCCCATCTCTTTCCTAGGAGACGTCACTTCCGCTCCGTGTCCCGTAGGGTGCGCGCGCTTGACCGTGCCCACTCTTAAAGGACCAGCGCGCGTGCATGAAAACAATCATCATCATCAATCCACATAATTTTCTGGCCTATAAGAAGGCCCAAGTCCTTCTGATCATTGCCTGAGCGTTGTTAGTTTATCCCAAGTCTGTTTTGCAAATGATCCCTTAGTGTTTCCTGTTCCAGTTGTTACCTTTTCCTGTATCCTGTGCTTGTTCTTGTTCCTGTGCCTACTAGTGTTGGAGTCGTGTCCTACTGCACCTCATTTGCCACATCCAGTGTCGTTTGCCACATCCTGTACTTCCCGCCACATCTTGCGCTACCTGCTGCACTGACCTCCATCCGTGCTGAAGCCACAGCCACTGTCTGGACTAGTTCAGGTACCCAAGTGTTACGAACTGCCAATAGACTTTTGTATAGACTGTGACCTGGTAAGCTGCCTCTCCGCCACGACGGAGCGGCCTAGTGGGTCCACATACCCTGTGACCGTGACACTTTCCTCATGAACGCTGCCAGCCCCGCCCCTGCGCTCTGAGGGACGACTCTAACAGGCTCCTAATTGGCAGCTAGAGCCATCACTCAGAGCAGAGAGTAGCACTTGCGACCGCGGCTTGGGAGATTTAAAGTTGTTTCTTGGTTATGCAACTTGCATGACTGAGACAAGAGATAACATTACAGTCCCCTCACCCTTCCCTATATCACAGCAGTTTTGAGGTCTGAAAACTGCTGACAGATTCCCATAAAAAAAAAAAATCACAGACTGAAAAATTAAATAAATTCTAAATATCATTTGATATGATGCTGTATGTACATTACACCGTGTTCCTAATTATTATGCACAGTGGATTTAAGTGTCATAAACATTTAATTATTAGTTTTTCAATTAAACTCATGGATGGTATTGTGTCTTAGGGCTCTTTGGATCATTGTAATCAATCTCAGACACCTGTGATAATTAGTTTGCCAGGTGTGCCCAATCAAAGGAAAACTACTTAAGAAGGACGTTCCACATTATTAAGCAGGCCACAGGTTTCAAGCAATATGGGAAAAAAAAAGGATCTCTCTGCTGCCGAAAAGCGTGAAATAGTGCAATACCTTGGACAAGGTATGAAAACATTGAATAGATTTGTGGCTGATTAAGAGCACAGACGGGTTCCTTCAGATAAAGCCATAATGAGGATGGTTTCTGCCAGACAAATTAATAGGATTAGGAGAGCAGCTGCTAAAATGCCATTGCAAAGCAGCAAACAGGTATTTGAAGCCGCTGGTGCCTCTGGAGTCGCGCGAACCTCAAGGTGTAGGATCCTCCAGAGGTTTGCAAGTGTGCATAAAGCTATTCTTCGGCCACCCCTAAACAATTCTCACAAGCAGAAACGGTTGCAGTGGGCTCAGAAATACATGAAGACTAATTTTCAAACCGTGTTGTTTACTGATGAGTGCCGTGCAAACCTGGATGGTCCAGATGGATGGAGTAGTGGATGGTTGGTGAATGGCCACCTTGTCCCAACCACGCTGCGACGTCAGCAAGGAGGTGGCGGAGTCATGTTTTGGGCTGGAATCATGGGGAGAGAGCTGGTAGGCCCCTTTAGGGTCCCTGACGGTGTGAAAATGACCTCTGCAAAGTACGTAGAGTTTATGACTGACCACTTTCTTCCGTGGTACAAAAAGAACTGTGCCTTCCGTAGCAAAATTATCTTCATGCATGACATTGCACCATCTCATGCTGCAAAGAATACCTGTGTGTCATTGGCTGCTATGGGCATAAAAGGAGAGAAACTCATGGTGTGGCCCCCATGTTCCCCTGACCTCAACCCTATTGAGAACCTTTGGAGCATCCTCAAGCAAAATATCTATGAGGGTGGGAGGCAGTTCACATCAAAACAGACGCTCTGGGAGGCTATTCTGACATCCTGCAAAGATATTCAAGCAGAAACTGTCCAAATACTCACAAATTCAATGGATGCAAGAATTGTGAAGGTGATATCAAAGAAGGGGTCCTATGTTAACATGTAACTTGGCCTGTTACGTTTTTTTTGATTGAAAGAGCTTTTGATTTCTGTAAATATGACCTCCTGATGCTGCAAATTCAACAAATTACCATTTCAGTTCTCTTTACAACCTTTAAAATGTTTTGATCTCTGTTGTGCATAATAATTTGAAACAGTGCATTTTGAGTTTTTTACTTCTAAAAAACAATCTGTTATCATTAGGAGATTTGTTCAATAAAATTTGCAATATACTCCAACGGTTGATGGCTTGAAGATTATACTGACTGTCATTTGCATTGACTATTTAGGAAAATCAGCGAAAAATAACATTTGCATAATAATTTGGAATGCGGTGTATATGTATATCAGTCCACAAAATGGCTTCAGCGTATTTTACTCACATTCTAGCTATACTACATACTGTAAATATAAACAATATTCCAAAAAAATATGAGGCAGCACTTCCTATTCAGTGAAAATTAGACCAATTTATTCACCAGCACAGGCACATGTGCAAAAGTTTTAGACAGTTGTGGAAAACTGCTAAAAAGTAAGAATTCTTTAAAAAAATAGAAGTGTTAATAGTTGTTTTTTTTTAATTGACAAAATGCAATGTGAATGAGCAGAAGAGAAATCTAAATCAAATTGATATTTGGTGTGACCACCCTTTGCTTTCAAAACAGTATCATATATTCTAGTTACACTTGCACACAGGTTTTGAAGGAACTCGGCAGGGAGGTTGTTCCAAACATCTTGAAGAACTAACCACAGATTTTCTGTGGATGTAGGCTTTCTCAAATCCTTCTGTTTCTTCATGTTTTCCCAGACAGACTCGATGTTGTTGAGATCAGGGCTCTGTGGGGGCCATATCATCACTTCCAGGACTACTTGTTCTTCTTTATGCTGAAGATTGTTCTTAAAGGGGTTTTTCCAGGCAATGAAAATTGATGGCCTATCCTCAGGATAAGCCATCAATAACTGGTGGCTCGGGTCCGACTCCAGAGACCCCCACCGATCAGCTGTTTTGAAGGGGCCTCAGCGCTCGTACGATCGGTGTGTGTGTGTGTGTGTGTGTGTGTGTGTGTGTGTGTGTGTGTGTGTGTGTGTGTGTGTGTGTGTGTGTGTGTGTGTGTGTGTCTCTAGCAAATTCTTAGTGAGTTTAACAGACTTCATGTTACATAAACTACCCAAGTTCTGGAATAGTAATAAGAGCATGGCCTGCCCAGGCAGAATTCACATGACTAGTGTAATGTTCCAGTGGAAAGAACAGCTGACAAGTTATACATTAATGAAATACTGTTAACAGAAGCTGGGAATGCTATACTGTGCTTAAATTAATAACTGCTTTTCGTTTTGGGCTTTATATCCCTTGAGCACGAGGTCTAGACCTTAAGGCTCACTAGTAAGCATGAAAGGCATTTATGTATCCTCATGAAGTTGTCTGAGATTCATGAGTGCCACATTGTAAGGTTATGATGTTAAAGTCAAGAATGCTTAACTTGCTCTGATTCTACACTGACTTTGTGCTTGCAGCATGACCTCAACAAATGGGGGACCCCCGCTGCTATCTTTCATGACATAGGAGCCAGTCCATTATCATATGGTGACGATCCACACAGACAGTCAGCATTTAGGTGCCCCAAGGGTTAAGACCCTGGAATACCCTGTAAAATAGTAGGAATGTATTCCAGATCACATGAAGGGATGAGTCAAGGGACCAGGAAGCCAAAATCACAAGATCTCTAACCGCAAAGTCCATTCCTTTAAACCATGGAAAGGTCTTTTTGCAAAGCAGCAGTGTTCTGAACATATGTAGGGCAATGTCCCAGAAGAGTAATAATTATATCCGTGCTTTGTTTATAGAAATTGTTTGCCTTAACTCTTTTTACATCTTAAGGTGTCTGGGTCTGATTAATATTCCGCTCACTAAGGGTCACTCCAAAGGGAAAAAGTTTCTATTTCATGCTTAGGCATTTTAACTACATTATATAATGAAGAATAATGTTGTGCTATCTTTCTAAATAATCATTTTAAGACCTTGCAAATAACCACCAAAATAAGAGAAAAGGAATATAATGGCTTGGAGTCACTGAGGTTCCATGCTGCAGATAAATGCTGTAAATACTGTACCCTCAATAGCCCAGAGCTGGCAAAGATGGACAGATCCTTTGGCTGATGTGATGGACACTAAGCAGTTATAAATCTATGATAAAAAAAAACTTTTAGCATTTTCAACAAACGAAAATCTGTTCCATTAGTTGAAAAATATAGCAACCGTGTCGGTTTATTTATTGGGGCAGATGGTCCCCACTGTTACACTTGTTGACTATAAGGATATTTAGCTAAGAGTCTTATATGGAATAGAGCGCAAGTGCTGTACTGCTATGCCGATTTGCGCTAACAATACAATCTTTCATTAAATTATTGTTCTGATTATGGCCAAAAAATGTGCATATATGCGGTGTAATGATTATATAAAAAGTGTAATAAAGAATAGGTATGTTCATCAGTACAGTTAAAGGGGCTTTCTGAGTTCATCAAACATGTGTCCAAGGTGGAGGGGAGGGGGGAAGAGCCATTACTCACTTGAACTGGAGTGGCTTTTCTGGAATGCTGGGGGATCTGTCGGGTAAGTAATGCCTCTTTTTTATTTTATTGCATCCCCCCATGCCACATTTTTTATGAACTCGTAAAACCCCTTTAAACTCTTTACATATCTATCGCGTTATCCATCCAGAGTTAAAGTGAATGTATTTTCAGAAACCTATAATTTAATCAGGTTTTTATTATAAACAAATTTTTATAAGATGTTTTTTTTAATTTTCTTATGTGACTATCCACGCTGGCCACTATAGGCTGACGTTTCCTGTTGTCTAGCTCATTTGGCAACTTGTATAGACTGGGAGAGAATAGGCAGATTAATCTCATTATCATTAGAGGGTAAGTAAGGCTTCGTCCACATCTGCGTTGGGACTCCGTTCATGGGTTCCGTCTGACCTTTTCCGTCAGGAGAACCCATGAATGGAATCCACACTGACAGGTTTCCATTTGCATCACGATTGATTTCAGTTGAATTAGTTTATCCCCAGATATATATGTAGGTTTAGTCCCAGTTCTGGGTGTATGTGCAGCATAGGGAACCACCTTCTAGAGGGCGCCTTGTCGTGGCAGCTGGGCTCACACAATTTGATCAAAATGTGCGCTAAGAACCTCACTATTGTAAGTACATTTAGCAGTAATGCATATTTATTAATATTTAGTGGCGTAGGTGGCATTAGTGTTCGCAGTGCGCTGTCGCTATTTTCTTGTGTGCTGCATTGATTTCAGTGGTGACAGATCCGGTGCAAATGGTTTCCGTTTGTCACTGTTATGTAAGGGTTCTGTTCTTTTGACGGAATCAATACCGTACTCGACTGTGCTATTGATTCTGTCAAAAGAACAGACCACTTACACAATGATGACAAACGGAAACCATTTGCAACAGATCTGTCACCACTGAAATCATTGGTGATACCTATGGTTTCCGTTCATTTCAGTTTGGTTTTCCGTTCATGGGTTCCCCTGACGGAAAAGTCAGACGGAACCCATGAACGGAGTCCCGACACTGATGTGAATGAAGCCTAAATTATTGAGGGCTCTATAGTACTGCTGAAGGTCTAGATAAGGCAGGATATTAACCCCTTCCCGCACTTTAATGTAACTGCACGTCAAGATGAGCAGTAACTTTGCGCACCTCGACGTGCAGTTACTTCTGTACTTTGACAGCGGCGGTTAACTGTGCAGGGTGTCTGCCCTGCATTCCCTGTTGACGATCAGCAGCCCATTGCCGCTGATTTCGGCAGTTAACCCCTTCGATGCGGCGGTTGATTACAATCACCACATTTAAGGAGTTTAGCGGAGATCAGCAGCCCCCACGTGAAGTCACTGGCGATGGTACCCATGGCAACCGGACGCCAGACATAGGCTTCCAGGCTGCCATGTACAGAAGCCTACGAGGACCAGCCGGAGGCTTCCTGCCAGAGTGACTGTCACGTCACAATGACAGTTTGAATGCATTACACTACGTAGGTAGTGTAATGTATTCTAGCAGCGATCAGAGCTGCAAGTCTAAGTGTCCCCTAGTGGGACAAGTAAAAGAAGTTAAAAAAAAAGATTATTAAAATGTTTTATAAAAGTTTAAATATAAAAGTTATAAGTTACATCAACAAATTTTTTTTTCCTATAATAAGTCTTTTACTATAGGAAAAAAATTAACCCCTTCGTGCACCACGACTTAATAACATGTCGTGGTGTGCGGGGGGATGTATGAAGTGGGCTCACGCGCTGAGCCTGTGCCATACGTTGCGGGTGTCAGCTGTGTATTACAGATGACACCCAGGACTAAGGCCTCATTTACACGAGCGTATTATACGCGCGTGCGACGCGCGTGCTTTTCACGCGTGTCGTACGCACCTATAATAGTCTATGGGGCTGTTTAGACGATGCATGAATTTTGCGCAGCGTGAGTGCGTTGCGTAAAACTCACGACATGTTCTATATTCTTGCGTTTTTCACGCAACACGCACCCATTGACTTCAATGGGTGCGTGAAAACAACGCATGCCACACTGACGGTCCTGCGTTGCATGCGCGAAAATCACGCAAGAGCTGTCAAAAGGATGAATGTAAACAGAAAAGCACCACGTGCTTTTCTGGTTACAAACATCCAAACGGAGTGTCAAATTAGAGATGAGCGCACCGAACTTCACCGGGTTCGGCCGAACTCGTTTTAACCGAACCCGGCAAAAAATGTTCGGGTACGCGACGTCAGGAGACAGTCACTGCCCACGGTGCTGAAAGACTTAAACTGTTTCAGCACCATGGACAGTGACTTTCGATCACAATATACATATACGTGTAAAAAAAAAAAGAAGTTCTGACTTACCGATAACTCCCGGCTTCTTCCTCCAGTCCGACCTCCCGGGATGACAATTCAGGCCAAGTGACAGCTGCAGCCAAGCACAGGCTGCAGCCAATCACAGGCTGCAGCGGTCTCAATGCCTGCCGCGTCATCCTGGGAGGTGGAGCCGGATGACAAGAGAGGGACGCGTCACCAAGGCAACGGCCGGGAGACCGGACTGGAGGAAGCAGGCAGTTCATGGTAAGTGTGAACGTCTTTTTTTATTCACAGGTTGGTGTAGATTGTGATCGGCATTCACTGTCGAGGGTGCTGAAAGAGTTACTGCCGATCAGTTAGCTCTTTCAGCACCTTGGACAGTGACGGGCGTCGACTACCTCATCTCTATGATGGCGGCTGCGCGAAAATCACGCAGCCGCGCATCATACACGGATGACACACGGAGCTGTCAATTGCCTTTTGCGCACGCAAAACGCAGCGTTTTTTTGCGTGCGCAAAACGCACACGCTCGTGTAAATGAGGCCTAACAGACAGAAACAGCGATCACGCTGTTACAGGAGCTTGTAAAAATGTCAATACACTGCAATACATTAGTATTGCAGTGCATTGTACCAGTGATCTAATGATCGCTGGTTCAAGTCCCCTAGGGGGACTAATAAAATGTATATATAAAAAAAAAAAAGTAAATAAAGTTATTCGTGGAAAAAATTAAATTAATATTTAAAGTCCAAAAGAAAACCCGTTTTCCAATTCTTTCACTAAAGCAATGTAAAAAAAAAAAAAATCCCTGCTTCCGTAAAAGTCTGAACTATTACAATATACCATTATTTAACTCACACCGTGAACGCTGTAAATAATAAAGAATTTAAAACGCCAAAATTGCTGTTTTTTGGTCACCTCAGCTCTAAAAAAAATGTTAATAAAAAGTGCTCAAAAAGTTGTACGTAACAAAAAATTGTACCAATAAAAACTATGGTAGGTCCCGCAAGAAATGAGTCCTCACACCACTTTATTGACGGAAAAATAAAAACGTTATGGCTCTTGGAATGCGGGGAGTGAAACGAAAAAAAAAAAAAATGCTAACTATACCCCTAGATAAATTCATTGAGGGGTGTAGTTTCCAAAATGGGGTCACTTTTTTTTTTTTTACTGTTTTGGCACCACAAGACCTCTAAAATATATTAAAAAAAAAAAAGGAGGCCCCAAAATCCTCTAGGCGCTCCTTTGCTTCCGAGGCCAGTGCTTCAGGCCATAAGCACACAAGGGCCACATGTGGGATATTTCTAAAAACTGCACAATCTGGGCAATATATATTGAGTTGCATTTCTCGTGTAAAACTGTATTACTAATGAATTTTGGCAAAAAAAAATATGAAATTTGTAAATTTCACCTCTACTTTGCTTTAATTCCTGAGAAACGCCAATGGGGTTAAAACACTTTCTGAATGCTGTTTTGGATACTTTGAGGGGTGCAGTTTTTAAAATAGAGTGAGTTATGAGGTCTTTCGAACATATAAGGCCCTCAAAACCACTTCAGAACTGAACTGGTCCCTGAAAAAATGGGCTTTTGAAATTTTCTTGAAAATATGAGAAATTGCTGCTAAAGTTCTAAGCCTTGTAAAGACCTAGAAAAATAAAATGTTCAAAAAACGATGCAAGTATAAAGCATACATTTGGAATATATGAAATATTAACTATTTTGTGTGGTATTACTGTCTGTCTTACAAGCAGATACATTTAATTTTAGAGAAATGCAAATTTTTGCAACATTTTGGTGTTTTTCCCACATAAATATTACTTTTATCGAGCAAATTTTTTTACTAGCATTAATTACAATATGTCACGAGAAAACCTTGGATAGGTAAAAGCATTCCCAAGTTATTACTACATAAGGTAACATGTCAGATATGAGAAAATCGGCTTCGTCCTCAATGCCAAAACAGGCTCAGTCCTGAAGGGGTTAACATTATACACACAGATAAGAGTCTGTATGCATCCCCCCTGGCTTACCCATATTAGATTGCAGTAATAGTCCGATATGTGCTCCATAGTCCGATATGGGGCTTTTGTGCTGGAGCACATATCGGACTATTACTGCAATCTAATATGGGTAAGCCTTGTCCAATGCACTCTCTCTCCTAGTCACTACTTTAGCTAGACATTGGTAACTTGGATGCTATATTTAGTATCTAGATCTATATAAATCATGTCTTTCTATACTGGGACTTTGTGAGTCTGACCACGTCTTAGAAACGGGATTTACCCAAATATATTTGAGAGATTTTGCCTCTTTGACAATATAGCTAACCCAATCTGCATATTGAGATTACCGATACCTGCTCCATGAAACTTTTTTCTAGAGTCTCGTCCTTCTAATATATTGTATCATATACATATATTTTTTATAAATTGTATTTCTGTATATGTTACTAATAAATTTTGTATGTTTAATATATTCCCCTGGCTATAAGCTCTCTTCTTTCTGTGTTCTCCATGTGTGATACTGTCTGATGGGCCCTGTATCTAAGCCTACCATATGGTAGGCTTAGACACAAGGCTCCAGCAGACCGTAATCTTAGGGCTTGTCCACAGGTATGTTCTCGATATACCTAAATAGAGTTGCCTATCTTGATTACACATGGGAGGTCGGTCTTTGACTTAGACCTAGCCCATAGTACTAATGCGTTTTGGGGTGCATATATTGATTAGTATCACACATGGGACACATATCTAAGCTTACCATGTGGTCATCGTAAGTTGCTTAGACACAGGGCCCCAGCAGATAGTAATCTTAAACAGTATAATACTACTGTCTGCTGGGGCCATGTATCTAAACCTACCATGTGGTAGGCTTCGATACAGGGCCCATCAGACAGGATCACACGTGGGCCATGTATCTAAGCCTACCATAGCCTACCATGGCCTACCCTCAGGATAGGCCATCAATAGCTGATTTGAATTTGCATAGGGCTAAACCTGGGAGTGGAACTTGTATCCCTAGGTCGCTACACCCAGAGTAGTCTCCCTTAGCAATGGCCAATGTGGACAGACCAGGTACAATAACATCAGACAGAATACAGAGTCCAGTATAGAGTAGGTCAGTAAGTGGCATACGTTCAGTCACGATAAGCAGAGCTAGAGCTCAGGGCAGGCGGCAGACGGTCATCACGGTTAACAGACAAGTGGTCAGGGCAGGCGGCAGTCAGGAATGGTCAAAGTTCAGGCAAGAGGCCAGTAATGGTTAATTCAAATATACAACAATGTAGGGTACAACTAGCAACCTTGTGTAGAACCTTTTATACCCACAAAATCTGGGTGGAATTTGGGCATTAGGAGTCACACAAGACAGGCCAGGAGGTGAGTGTAGGCGGTGTAAGAGGCCGCCAGCAGCAGAGTCCGGAGGAACGGAGCAGCACTGGCCAGGAGCCAGAGGACGTCAGGAGCCTATAGGTATGCAGCAGCAGCGGGTCGTGGTGTTGCCATTATAGTGGCCAGCTAGGGTAGCAGCTTTAGGACACACAACTGTTGAAGTAAGTGTGAGATCTGTTACTTTTATGAATCATTTAAAGTAAATATACATGGGTGCCCACATATTGGCAGTGTTTCATATTTGCCTTTTTTTCACTACATCTAAACGCCAGAGTGCTTCTTGATACAGCAGAATTGCTGCAATAATTGAGTCTTTTAGAGTGAACACAAAGCTAACTCTTTTAATGGAGTAGATGATATACAATTGTATTATAGCTAACATTATTAAAGCAAGCTTCTTAATCATCATTAGAGCTGCTAATAAAACACGTACGTTCATAGTTTCTAGCAATACAATGTGCATTCTTTATGAATTTCTTCGCGTTTTTGCTGTGCTTCAATGCTGTAACTGAGACAGATGGCTCAATATAAATACGTCCCTGCAGCTGAATTGATGTCCATCTTTGATGTTTCCTTGCAATGTCTAATACTGTACTATATGCACCAACAGCTTCATTCTATAGATATATGGGATGATGCTTTCGTCTACTGTGAAATATAAATGCAATATAAAGATATTGAAGGACACATGAGAGCTGCAGGGCAATGAAAATGTCTGATGTTATATATCCCATGGAAGCAAGCAGCATTTAGACTTGGAGTGATCGTAATACTTTTCTGAACTCAAGTTGTTGTATAGCAAACAATGTAATCGTTGCCTGTGCACATTAAAACAATGTTGTAGCAGGTATCGTACTGAATGAATAACTATAAACTACATAATCTTCGTCATTTCATTTCTCTGCCATTCCAGATTCGTTTTGGGAAGGGAAAACAGCTCAGTTTACAGCCCGAAAAGCGGCGGAAAATAGCCTGTGTGAACATACCCTTAGGCTATACTTCAGGTATTGTTAAATAGATTGCTTTCCTCATGGGTTTGTGCAATAAGTTATTCCACGCGTTAGCTGTGGGACACTTCTAAGTTCTATTCCTCTAAGGTTGTAGAGTCAACAGTTTTCCATAGATACAGGAGAATTGTTTTTACGGCTTGACAAAGGTGGCGTGTGAGGGATTTTCTGTTTGTAAATCGGCCATGTTAAACATAAAAATAGGGCAGCATCCCAGAAACCCCTGAAGGAAGGACAACTCTGCCAAATATGTGACATCATCACATTGCAGGCATCCAGTACCAAGGGATAACACCTGTGATAGGTAGCACTGTACCATCATGACTGGATTTTAAAACTCGTTTCTTGAGCTTTGGTGGCAATGGCTGCCTTATGCAATAAATAAAAACACTTGGCCAGTTGGGGGTTAGTGAATTGTTTGTCCAGTCAAATCTACCAGGTTTTACAGCATAGAGGATGCTGTTGAGTACGGTGGGAGATCAAGAATTTGTACACGGATGAAAAAGTACACATGCTGTGGAAATTTTCTGCACAGAGATGGACATGTGGTGTGGATTTTTAAATACACAGCATATCAATTTCTGCTGCGGAAAATGCACAGATTTGTTACAGATTTTCCTCATTGAATTTAATGGGGAAGAAAAATTAAACAAGCAAAATCTATTGATGTGGATTTTACAACACATTACCTTTTGGATCCGCAGCAAAATCTGCAAGTCCAGATCTTTTAAAATAAGTATAAAATAAGAATAACATTTAAAAAAGCACTATACTCGCCTCCCATGGCAACGCTTCCCTGGTCCCCACCGGTTTCTTTACACCCAGCCTCCAGCGAAGACGTGTCTTGTCAACACGTGACCGCTGCATCCAATGTGATGACACATAATCGCGGAAGGCCAGGTGTTTCAGAGACTTGCAGGGACTGAGGAATTGTTGCCATGAGAGCGCCAGTGGAGGTGAGTATAGTGTGTTTTGTTTTAACATGTTCACTGCAGGGATATCCGCAGAATTTGGTATGGATTTGAGGCTGCAGATTTCCCTGCGGAAATTTTCCACAGCAAATCCACTATGTGTGGATGTAGCCTTAGTGAGGAATGGTAGCAGTAGCTTACAGAAGACTGGTGCATGGTCAGATCAGAGGATATTTCCTATGAGAAAAAAAAGGTCAGGGGAGGTCGTTATGTTGTAAAACAATATGGTCTAGGAGGCTGTACATACTGTGTGGAGGGAAAGTAATAGCTATTATCCTATCAGAGAGGTGTTGGAGCCTCGAAGTGTCACATAATTGCAACTTTAGGAATTCTCTTTTGACGCGTATGGTAGTCTGGATCAGCCTGTGTCAGCGTAGAGGTGGTAATGGAAGCCAAATCGGCTGGTGGTTTGTCCAATAGGGGCTGTGTAGAGAAAACAGAGGAAAAGACCTAGGACTGATCCCTGAGGAACCCCAACAGAAAGAGGAAAAGATGTAGAAACAGCGAGTGACACACTGAATGAGCAGTCAGAGAGGTAGGAAAAAAAAAACAAGAGAGAGCCGTGTCTTTCAGGCAAATAGATTGGAGCATGTTCAGTAGGAGTTGGTGGTCTACAGTGTCAAAGGCTGCAGAGAGATCTAGAAGAATCAGTAGAGTATTTGCCGTTAGATTTAGCCACCAACAGAGTGTTTGAGACTTTAGTAAGGGCAGTTTCTGAGGAGTGTAGAGAGCAGAAACCAGATTGTAAGGGGTCAAGAAGAGAGTTAGCAGAGAGATAGCGGATAAGGCGAGAGTAGGCCAAGCGTTCCAGGAGTTTGGAGATGAAGGGCAGATTAGAGACTGGTCGGTAGTTAGCAGCGCTGGATGGGTAGAGTTGTTTTTTTTCAGTAATGGGTTTATAACAGCATGTTTAAAAGAGGAGGGAAAGATTCCAGAAGAAAGAGAGAGGTTAAATGTTTTAGTCAGGTGACTAGTGACAGGTGGGAGAGGGACTGGACAAGGTTTGAGGGGATAGGATCACTAGGGCAGGTAGTAGGACGAGAAGAAGAAAGGAGCCTAGAGACGACTTCTTCTGTTTATTGGGTCAAATGCTATGCAATGTTAAATACTTGTGGCAAAAAAGACAAAAAGTATTGTAGGTATGATACCTTTATTCGCTAACCATAAAAATTATATATGCAAGCTTTCAGTGCACACAGGCTCCTTCTTCAGGCAAGTTTAACGGTACTGCACTATTTTATACTGTACCGGGTCAAATGCTGAAAGTGGAGAAGAGGGAGTGCGGGAGGGAAGAGGATCGATGTTACTAGGGGAATGGGAGATATCATCCCGGATGTTGTCAATTCTAACTTTGAAATAAGTGGCCAGGTCTTCAGCACTGAGATCTGTGATTGGCGTCTGATACTTTTCATTCCCTCCTTAGTCCTATAGTGCAAAAAGGCATTTTGGATTATTGGATAGTGTGGAGATGAGAGAGGTGAAATAGACTTCTTAGGCTCGGTGAAGGGCAGAGTTGTAAGTTCTCAGCATAAATTTGTAATGGAGGAAGTCTTCTGACAAATGCGATTTTCTCCACAGACGTTCGGCACATCTCAAGCATTGAGATTGAGGCATGTGCTAGGGTTGTGGACGTTTATGCCTGGTGGCTCGGAGTGTAGAGAGGGCTGCTTCTTTCAAAGCATTTTTGAGAGTGTTTATTGTAATGTTTGGTGGCCAGATTGGACAAGGAGAGGGAAGAGATAGGGTACAATGTGGACTGTAGACTGTCTATGAGTTGCTTAGTGTTAATGGCATGTAGAATTCTGTACGTCTGATGGGTGTCAGAGAATTTGCGATAGTAAAGGTTGTGATGAGAGAGCGGGAGAGGAGAGTTATTAAAGTCAGAAACTGAGCAGAGACGGAAAAAAGTCCAGGTCAAGTGAATGCCCGTCTTCATGTGTAGCAGAGTTAGTAAGTTGTAACAGACCTAGGAAGGAGGTTAAAGATAGAAACTGGGAGGCAGATGAGATTCAATGAGGATGTTAAAGTCACCCATGATGAGAGTTGGTGTTTCAGATGATAGGAATTGCGAAGCCAGGCAGCAAAATGATCCAGAAATTGATGCGATGAGCCCGGGGGGTGGTAGACAACTGCCACTCAGAGGAAGAATGGGTGAAAGAGTTTGAGGGTGTGGACTTCAAAAGAGGGAAATGTGAGTGAGGGTACCGGGGGAATGCTCTGGAGTGTGCAGTGTGGGGAAAGAAGTATGCCTAAACCTCCACCCTGCCTGTTCTCAGTTCTGGGGGAATGAGAGAAGAGGAGACCTCCATAAGATAGAGCAGCAGGGGAAGCAGTGCCAGACAGGTGTAGCCATGTTTCTGTAATAGCCAGGAGGTTGAGAGTGTTAGAAAGGAATAAGTTGTTTGTTGCACACGGACCGAGAATTCCAGAGCGCACAGTTAGGGTATGTGCACACACACTAATTACGTCCGTAATTGACGGACGTATTTCGGCCGCAAGTCCCGGACCGAACACAGTGCAGGGAGCCGGGCTCCTAGCATCATACTTATGTACGATGCTAGGAGTCCCTGCCTCGCTGCAGGACAACTGTCCCGTACTGTAATCATGTTTTCAGTACGGGACAGTAGTTCCACGGAGAGGCAGGGACTCCTAGCATCGTACATAAGTATGATGCTAGGAGCCCGGCTCCCTGCACTGTGTTCGGTCCAGGACTTGCGGCCGAAATACGTCCGTCAATTACGGACGTAAATAGTGTGTGTGCACATACCCTTAAAAGAGACAGGAGAAGACATATAAGGAATGTTAAGAAGATTTGCAGGGTTTATGTGTGGCAGGTAAGGGGTTGAGCTTAGCAGAAGAAAAGGGAGGACCAGGGTTGGGAGAGATGTCCCCTGCAGATAGTAACCGGAGAATGAAGTGAGTCTGCAAATGTTTCAGTGATTTATAAGAGTGACTTTTGTGTTGAACAGATGAGATGGTTTAAAGGTGATTAAGGAAAGTGAATAGTGCATGGGAGCTGTACATGGTCGAAGGAAGGAGAGAGAGACTGATGTGGATAGAGTTAAGCAAAGGCATAAATGGGCGGTAGGATTGTAAACAAACAACAGCTGCAATGATGAGTGAGTCAGTAAACATGCTGTGGTGTTTTTTTGGGGAACAGATAAAATGGTAAATGTAATAATTATAATGTATCGGAGGTTATGGAATTGCAATTTCAGTGATTCTCCAAAGGCTGCTGGAGAGTGCCGGGAGAGAGCGTGCACATAAAACCGCAACCTCGAATCCGTCACAACTCTGATCGACAGTGTCTAAGGCGATCCTAAGCTGTTTGCCAGAGCTGACCGCAGGGTGAGATGGTCTTTGCTGCTTAGGACCCAGGTTGTCTTAGCAGAGTTCAGCATTGGATAGGAGGTGCAATGCAGACTAACCTGAGCAGGAAACCAGATAGCTAGAGGTTAACAGAAAGTCCAAATCAGAAAGCAAACGGATATCAGAAAAAGCAAAAGGTCAAAACCGGACGGGAACGAATAATCCAAATCAGCAAACAAGGGGTTAACAAGAGACAAGCCGAGGTCAGTTTCCAAAAGGTCCAGGTGTCAGAAGCTTGATCAAGATACCAGAAAACAGGAACATTCACAAGCACAGACAGGTGGATGAAGCCAGCTATAAATATTACCCCACAGCTGATTGGCAGAAGGACAGAGAAGAGAGATAGTCTCAAGGTAAAAGAGGAACCGTCCAGAAGCTAGACAAGTTGTCGTAGCGACCTTAAGGGAACAGGTGTTTTCCTAACAGTAGTTGGATGCTAGAATCAAAGAGTTGGTGGTCAAAAAGATTTGTGGATGGCTATTGCTACTCCATGGGATCTGGAGTGAGGGTTGTTGGCAAAGTGCCATTATGTATATTTGGCACTTATGCGGTGGCATAACAATCATGGTCCGCGGGGGTGCGACCGGGACTAGAGGGAAGGGGGGCCCCAGTAGGCTCACCCGGGATTGCCACAGGCTGTCTACCACATCAGGCCCCGACACTGTGCCAGGGTACATAGAGGGTGCTGATGCTGGGCAGCATCAGGATCTTGTATGCACCGCAACACATTAAGTCCAGCATCAGAATGTTGTGTGCTATGTCACATATACTATATCTTGATGCTACCCGGCATCAGGACATTATATGCGCCACGGCACAGTGCCGTGGTCTGATGTGGTAGCCTGTGGGGTTCATGGTCAGGCACTGAAAAAAAGCCTGGGGCATGCTAAGCATTGAACGGTAAGTAAATGGCCTTTTTTTATGTCTGCTACGGTGTCTAAACTGGGGGAATCAATGATGGGGGAACCATGATAAGGTTTCCAAGATGGGGAAGGCCCCATTCAAAAGTGTGGCATTGAGTATCGAAAATAGTGGAGAATCTGGCATCACTTTTCTAGAGTATTTCATTTCTTTGCATTGAAGGAAGCTACATTTAGCTTAAAAAAGATGCAGCAACTGATACACCTGGGTGAAAGAGAGAAAAGGGTGCCAATAAGAGGGGGGTCAAGTAGACAGGCATGAGATAATTTATACTCCGTATACAGCACATAATACAATAATAAACTGGCAATGTGATAGAGCTTCAACCAGTGGAGCAAGGAGTAGTAGTTATGGGGAAGGAACAGCATACACATAATGCATTAGGAGGACAAAAAAATTAAGAGAAAACCATAAAGAATCCCATCACCAAAGAGAGAATACCCCATATGGGGTTATGTAGACCTGCCGGGTTAGGCAGTGAAGGTAGTCTCTATGATGAAGCTAGCATAGGATCCTGATGCCTAGGGGCACCACAGTGGAAGGGCAATTTGAGAGTCCGAACTGGGCTGTGCAGGTCAGGGTCACTGAGCACCTCCAGAGGCAAGGGGCCCAATGTTAGGCCAAGGGGAAGCCCCAATGGTATAGGATGTAACATTCTCTGAGTGCATCCAGGAGTGTTCGGAGGGCGGATTGTTGAGCCATGGTATAACATGATAGATCTGGTAGGATGCCTATTGAAGAAGCAACAACTAATATGTGTGTTTTTAAGATCATAAAATATCAAATTTATTATTTTACATTGCCTTAGCTTTAACTATATGATATTATCAAAGTGACTGAAACAATTCAATAGTACATAGTCTCTATTTTTTTTATTAGTATCATCAGGGCTTTCACAGTGCTCCACAAGTGTCGAACTGATGTGATACAAATCACCAAATGGAATAATATTTACATCCTACCAGACTTGAATAGTAGCAGTTATGTGTATATATGTAGGGGCATCCGTGTATTTGGTGATTTGGACAGCAATCATTTCACAGTATAGAATATTTGGTTTACACATTTTAATGTACATCTAAAGGAAATTTGTGACCTCTGAAACCCCCACCTAATCTACAGTAATCCTTAAATAGTTTAACCCCTTAGTGACCAGCCCATTTTAGGCCCTAATGACCAAGCTATTTTATTCGTTTTTCTATAGTCGCATTCAAAGAGCTATAGCTTTTTTATTTTTTCGTCTACATAGCTGTATGAGGACTTGTTTTTTGCGGGATTAGTTGTGCTTTTTAATGGCACCATTTTTGGGTACATATAATTTTTATATTAACTTTTATTAACCTTTTTGGGGGGGATTATAAAAAAAACCTGAAACTCCGCCATTGTTCTATGCGTTTTTAAATTGACGCCGTTCACTATGCGACGTAAATAACATGTTACCTTTATTCTATGGGTCGGTACGATTACGGCGATACCACATATGTAGAGTTTTTTTTTATGTTTTACGACTTTTGCAAAATAAAAACACTTTTGAACTAAAATTATTGGTTTTTGCATCGTCGCTTTCCAAGAGCTGTAATTTTTTTATTTTTCCATCAATGTAGTGATTTTTTGGGCTTGTTTTCTGCGGGACAAGACGTAGTTTTGAATGGTACTGTTTTGGGGTGCATGGGACTTATTGATTCATTTTTATTATGACTTTTTTGGGGGGCAATGGAAAAAAATTGCAATTTCGCCATGGTTTTTTGCGTTTTTTTTTACGGTGTTCACTTTGCGGTTTAAATTACATATTAACTTTATTAATGGAGTCATTACGGTCGCGGCGATACCACATATGTGTACTTTTTTTTTTTACACTGGTTTTATTTATTTTTTTACTGTAGTTTTTATTAATAATCTTTATTTCACTTTGATGACTGATTTTATTAGTCCCACTAGGGGACTTTACTGTGCGATCTTCCGATCGCTGCTATAATGCTCTGGTATACTTCGTATACCAGAGCATTATTGCCTGTCAGTGTAAATCTGACAGGCAATCTGTTAGGACGTGCCTCCGGCGCGTCCTAACAGGCATATGTCCAGGGCAGATCTGGGGGCTTTTATCAGGCCCCCGGCTGCCATGACACCCCATCGGAGACCCGCGATTGCATTCGCGGGCCGCCGATGGGTGACAGAGGGAGCGCACTCCCTCTGTAAACAAAGTTAAATGCCGCGGTCGCTATTGACAGCGGCATTTAACGGGTTAAACGGCCGCGATCGAAGTAAACTTCAATCGCGGGCGTTGGAGCAGGAGCTCAGCTGTCATCAGACAGCAGAGCCCCGGCTCCTGCCTGCACGGGAGACCCGTGCAGGACTTAGACTAGGCTGACGTGAAAAGGCGTCAGCCTAGCCTAAAGCCCATTAGTGACCGACGTGAAAAGGCGTATTGGTGGTCACTAAGGGATTAAAAGACGCAGATTCAGAATCTACAATTCTTATCTTTCTACTCCCTTGCATCATCCCGCTGTAAGCTCGCAAATGGGCAGTGGGCTGTATGCTGATGCATAGAGCGTACTACTGAAGTCAGCGATCTAATGGAGAGGTCTACTTAGACTCGTCATCAACACGCAGCGCACGACCCTTTTTGGGGGCGGACAGTGGGAGAATGCAAGTGAGTAGAAAGATAAAAATTGCAGATTCGGAATCAGTGTCTTTTAAGCAATTTACAGATTACTGTAGTCTAGGAGTTTTGGGGGTGACAGATTCCCTTTCAAGAGCTTTTTTGAATTTTCTTCTAGTAAGTCTGCTTTAGGGTTTATGCGCACCACCTTATCGGGGTATGTTCACACGGCCTATTTTCAGACGTAATTCGGGCGTTTTACGCCTCGAATTATGCCTGAAAAAACGCCCCTAATACGCCTACAAACATCTGCCCATTGCTTTCAATGGGTTTTACGGTGTTCTGTTCCCACGAGCCTTAATTTTACGCGTCGCTGTAAAAACACGGCGCGTAAAATGAGGTGCAGGACACTTCTTGGGACATTTTTGGAGCCATTTTTCATAGACTCTATTGAAAACAGCTCCAAAAACAGCCGTAAAAAAACGCAGCGAAAAACGCCAGTTGCTCAAGAACTGTTTTCCCTTTTTGTTAAGCATGTGAACATACCCTTAGACCCCATACAAACTCTGAGTTTATGGAGTGGTAATAAGAAACCCATAGAAATCTATAGGGGCCTACTATACCGCTGTATGACTCCGAATTCATACAGAGACATAAAGAGCCGTTGAAAAGTCTAAACAGAAGAAAAAAAACGTGAGATATAAACATTGATGCTAGGTGGGCATACCTCCATATCACAGTATCCTATGGAGTCACCATGCGGCGGGACACACAGGAGTATCTATGTCTTTAACCCCTTAATGACCAGGCTATTTTAGACCTTAATGACCAGGCTATTTTTTACGTTTTTCCATCGTCGCATTCCAAGAGCTATAACTTTTTTATTTTTGCATCGACATAGCTGTATAAGGTCTTGTTTTTTGCGGGACAAGTTGTATTTTTTAATAGCACCATTTTTAGGTACATATTATTTATTGATTAACTTTTATAAACTTTTTTTGTGGGGGGAATAGAAAAAAATCGGATATTTCGCCACTCTTTTTTGCATCCTAAATCTACGCCGTTTACCGTGTGGTATAAGTAACACAATAAGTTTATTCAGCGGGTTGTTACGATTGCAACGATACCAAATTTGTATAGTTTTTACATGTTTTACTACTTTTACACAGTAAAAACGCTTTTTTTTCAAAATTATTTGTTTTTGTGTCTCCATATTTGAAGACCTGTAACGTTTTTATTTTTTCGCCGATGCAGTTGTATGAGGGCTTTTTTTTTGCGGGAAGACATATTTTTAAAGTCAGGATTCACTAAAACAGCAATTTTTCCGTGGTCTTTTATATAATTTTTTACAGCGTTCACCGTGCAGGTTAAGTAATGTAATAGCTTTATAGTCGGGGTTGTTACGGACGCGGCGATACCAAATATGTGTAACTTTTTAACTTTATTTTGGTTTTTTAATACTAAAGCAGTTTGTAAGGGGAAAAAGTGTGTTTTTTAATTTTGTTTTCACATTTTTTTTTTATTAACTTTATTAAACTTTTTTTTTAAACTTTTTTACTAGTCCCACTAGGGGACTTCACTATGCGATCGTCCGATCGCTATTATAATACACTGCAATACTTTTGTATTGCAGGGTATTACTTGCCTGTCCGTTTAACACGACAGGCATCTGCTAGGTCATGCCTGCGGCATGATCTAGCAGGCATTCATTACAGGCAGAGCTGGGGGCCTTTATTAGGCCCCCGGCTGCCATTGGAGACACAGACACTCGGCGATCTCATCGCCGGGTGTCGGTGGGATGAGAGGGAGCTCCCTCCCTCTCTCCAAAACCACTCAGATGCGGTGCTCGCTATTGAGCACCGCATCTGAGGGGTTAAACGGGTGAGATCGATACTTCAGCCAATACACACTATAACCACAGTTAATAGCTATATCAAGCATATTGTGGGCACGACTGGTAAATCGGATTATATTAACAGGTTGCGCATAGGCTAGACACCAATTACAAATTTAACCCTGAATCATTTATCAGTGTGATGCAATTATGTTGCAAATGAGCTTAGTTTTAATAAGAAGTTATAAAAGTCGTTGTTATATATTAGTCTGTGTGTGAGTTACGGATTAGCAGACATTATCCAGATTATTAATTCATGCACACACAGTAAAACTTTTTCTTTGCATTTCATTACGGTTATAATAAAAAATACTAAAGTAGAGGTCTTTTTGTCCATTTGTTTCCAGCTAATTTGCTATATTATTGACGACATCAAGCTCTCCATATTATTAATCTGCCGGCTGAGAAGGCCACGCAATAATTCATGATATGATCCCTAATGATTGTGTACATGCCGTGTAATTAGTGCAATCTGTTCCATCGCTCTCAGTGTTTGAAGAGATATCACCTGGTTATCGATCTCCGGCCAAGGCTTTTACGAGGACAATCAATATAAATATTCAGGGCGGCCTATCGCTGGTGCCGTGTTTAAAACTTGTCCTGTGTGCTTGTCAGAGCATGACGGATGTGTCTGTAGATGCTAAATGTGGCTGTAAAGGATTTGGGAGATTGGGATAAAAGGTCAGCCTTGTGAATTGAACCAAACTGCAAAAACATTGCATGAATGACACAGCTGATGTATTTGTGTTGTCATAAGCTGAACTTTTCTATCTTCGTTCAGTTAAAAGCTGTAAAAAGAAGCTCTACATTTAATATCAAAGATATCCATATGCTCTTTCATGGGCTGTCAGTTTTGATTTAAAGATCTGCCCAAGATGCTTGTGTGCTGTCATAAATAGCATTAAGAAATGAAATCAAATGTTTTATGGCACATCTGAGGACATTGACATTCAGGGGTAAGAATCGTTATTTAGTTGTACTAGCTGCATTTAGTTTACTTAAAGGGGATTTCCAGTCCCTAACAACTGATGGCTTAACCTCAGGACACACTTGCGGCAGCGATTCACAGTATTACAACCTTCTCGCATTGAAGTGAGTGGGAGAAGGCTGTAATAATGTGAACCACCGCTACTGCTGTGTAGACGATTCACAATACAAGCAGTGACCGGAATGAAGGGGAAGCAGCGCTCGTACGGGCGCTGCGGCCCTTCAAAACAGCTGATCGGCGTGGGTCCCCGGAAGTCGGACTCCAAGCAAACAGCTATCGACGGCCTAGCCTGAAGATAGGCCTTCAATTTTTAGGGACTGGAAAACCCTTTTTATGCTATGCAACAACACAGTGAATGACCACAGACACCTGATCTAGATCTTAATATACTGTACTTTTAATTTTAGCAATAGGAGATGACAAACAATCATTTGTTGTACACATCTTATTAGCTATACCATAGAATATTATGGAATGGCATGAACAACAGGTCCCTATTATATTGCTACTTTTACATGCGCTGCCACTGGAGAAAAATAGCACTGAGGTTTCTGTGTCAGTCCATTACTTTCCTATACCCCATTGCTCATGTTTGTAGTCTGCTATACACAGTGCTCAATAGCTTGCTGACAGCTTCTTCGGGAACCTGCTGATATATTACAGAGTTATTGATAACAGTTTAGTTTCCCCTTATGCCAGGGAATTCAAAGTTTATGCAATTGCATGAGACACATTCAAACTATTTCTAACACTTTGTTAAAGGACAGCAGAATAAATTTAGTTTTACATAGCAGCCTTTCAAATAGGTGCAGAGCCTTAACTTGAAGCTCCTGGGCCTCCGTGCAAAACCTTGGGCCCCCCATAATGTGCCATTTATATAACTGGTGTTCTCTTATGTGGCAGAGGAGCCTTCAGGCCGTCTCAGGCACCAAGTCTTGGGTGCAGCTGGTACCTCTCTCACTATATATAAAGTTTTGGGACTCCTACACATTACATCTACAGGAGCTTTAATGGCATCCCATTCTAAAGCGATAGGCATTAATATGGAGTTGGTCCCACCTTTGCAACTAAAACAGTTTCCACTCTACCGGGAGGGCTTTCTACTAGATTTTGGAGTGTGTCTATGGGAATTTTTGACTATTCATCCAGAAGAGCATTTGTGAGGTCAGACACTAATGTTGGATGAGAGGGCCTGGTTTACAATCTCCCAAAGGTGTTCGATGAGGTTAAGGTCAGGACTCTGTGCGGACCAGTCAAGTTCTTTTACAACAAAATCACCCAACCATGTCGGTATGGACCTTGCTTTATGAACTCGGGCACTGTCATACTGGAACAGAAAATGGCCTTCCCCAAACTGTTCCTACAAAGTTGGAAGCATATAATTGTCCAAAATATCTTGGTTTGCTGAAAAATTAAGTTAAGTTTTCCTTTCACTGGGACCCAAGTTAACCCCTGAAAAACAACCCATAGCATTATTCCTCCTCCACCAAACTTTACAGCTGGCACAATCAGTGGCGGATCATCATTAGGGCCCGAACCGCATGGCCCCCTCATGCCTGGTGGCATCGCTTGCACTGGAGTGGGCCCTGGTGCTAGCAATAGCAACATTCACTCAGGACGCAGATACAAATGAATACTATAGGCTGCAGGCCACGACAAGCCTGAAGCCTATAAGGCGCTGGGAAGTTTCCCTGCATAGGCCTGCGTGATGACGTCACGCTCATCTGAGCAGGCGTCCCGGCCAGAGGAACGGGTAAGGTAAGCACAATCTTTTTTTGGAAGCCCGGTGGCACTATATACAGGGGGAGATGTCTGTGTAGCATTATATACAAGGGGGAGCGCTGTGTAGCACTATATACAAGGGGGATGTCTGTGTAGCACTATAGACAAGGGGGAGTGCTGTGTAGCACTATATACAAGGGGGAGTGCTCTGTAGAACTATATCCAAGGGGGGAGCGCTGTGTAGCACTATATACAAGCAGGAGTACTGTGTATCACCATATACAAGGGGAGGGGGAGAGCTGTATAGCACTATATACAAAGGGGAAGCGCGGTGTAGCACTATATACAAAGGGGGAGCGCTGTGAAGCACTATATACAAGGGGGAGCGCTGTGTAACACTATATAAAAAGGGGGAAGCACTGTGTAGCACTATATACAAGGGGGGAGCGCTGTGTAGCACTACATACAAGGGGGATGTCTGCGTAGCATTATATACAAGGGGGAAGCGCTGTGTAGCACTGTGTACAAGGGGGGATGTCTGTGTAGCACTATATACAAGGGGCATGTCTGTCTGTGTAGCACTATATACAAGGGGGAGTGCTGTGTAGCACTATATACAAGGGGGAGCGCTGTGTAGCACTATATACAAAGGGTGAGCGCTGTGTAACACTATATACAAGGGGTGAGCGCTGTGTAGCACTACATACAAGGGGCAGTGACGTAGCTATAGGGGTCACAGCTGCGACCGGGCCCTTAAGCGTGGGGAGCCCACGGGGCCCCCGTTGCCATACAGCATGCTGGTTAAATAAATTTTCTGTGCCGTGAAGCCGGCACTTCCTGTATACGGTCACATGGTACACTTAGTGTACCATGTGACCGTGACGTCACGTGCCACGTCTTCCAGCCAGTGCAGTGGAAGAGCCGGTGCGGAGGATTCCAGGTGAGCTGCAGTCTGTATTGTAATGTAATGTAATGTGTTGTCTTGTAATGTAATGTATTGTGTTGTTGTAATGTAATGTATTGTGATATATTGTGTTGTATTGCGCTGTCTGTGTTTGCGGTGGAGACCCCCGCTCCTCTCTCCACCGCAAACTGCACAATACATTACAAACGGTGGGTCACGTCCCCCTGGGGGGTCGTGTGAAGACCTCCAGGGGGTCGCGAGTCACTCACCGAGGTCCCGGTTCCATTCAATGCTGGAGCAAGGAGCTAACGTCTCCTTTGCTCCAGCATTCACTGTGCCCTGAGCGGCTCGACGCAGGCAGGCACGATGTAGCGACATCATCACGCCTGTCTGCGCCGAGTCACTCAAAGCACACACCGGAGGAGTTGAAGGATCCTCCACCCGGCGTGGGAATGGGGATAGGTAAGTAATTATGTTATTTTTCTATTATGCACATAGGGGGGCATTATATTGTATCGGGGCGAATACGGCTGGGGTCTATGCAGCGGAGCGGACACCACCTGTTTATACCTACTTAATTCTACCTATGGGTAAGCCTGTGTCTTAGTAATCTTATCTGATTCAATCACTATCTATTATGATAGGTATTGCACCCTTTCCTACTCAAACTATTTACTTATGGAGACATTGTTCTCCCTTTCTTCTTACCTCTGAGTAATGGTGTATTACTGGTATGTTAACTTTGAATCAGACACCTATTTAAATATTTATGTAGCTACCCTTGGATGATAGGTAGTCACAATACTTGGTGCGGTCTCCGCTTGTTATACTAGAGTTGTCTCTTTATGCTATTTTATTATGTACAGTGTTTGTGTAATAAAGATTTAAACTTTTATATATACATTGGCGATAAAGGCTCTTATTTGTCTCTTTGTGGTATATGGATTATCATGGAGCTGCCTAGATGATATGGGGGGACAGTTGTGGTTTAAACAGTTCCCAGCCCTTGTTACAAATTCGTTTTGAGTCTATATATTGATTCTAATACGGCTGGGGGACTGTTATGGCGGGGGGCATTATATTGCATGGGGGGGTGATACGATGGGGGGACATTATACTACATTGGGCTGATATGGGAGAATTATACTGTATGGGGGCTGATATGGAGGGGCATTATACTGTATGGGGTGCTGATATGGGGGGCATTATACTGTATAGGGGGCTGATATGGGGGCATTATACTGTATGGGGAGCTGATATTGAGGGGCATTATACTGTATGGGGAGCATTATACTGTATGGGGAGCTCATATGGGGCATTATACTGTATGGGGAGCTCATATGGGGGGCATTATACTGTATGGGGAGCTGATATGGGGGCATTATACTGTATGGGGTCTGATATGGGGGGCATTATACTGTGGGGGCTGATATTGGGAGCAATATACGGTATGGGTCAGTTATGGGGGGCATTATACTGTATGGGGCAGTTATGGGGCATTATACTGTTTGGGGGAAGCTATGGGAGCATTATACTGTGTGGGGGCATTATACTATGGGGGCTGTTGGGCATAGGCGCGCACATGGGTCTGGTGATGGTGGTGCTGGGGAGGGGTAGGGGGGCCCAAGCTGAATTCTTGCACCCGGGCCCATGAGCCTTTAGCTACGCCCCTGCAAGGGGTATGTCTGTGTAGCACTATATACAAGAGGGAAATGTTGCGTAGCACTATATACAAGGAGGGAAGTTCTGTGTAGCACTGTATACAAGGGTGAGTGGTGTGTAGCACTATATACAAGGGGGGAGAGCGGTGTAGCACTATATAAAATGGATGCATGTCCGTGTAGCACTATCTACAAGGGGGAGGACTGTGTAGCACTATATACAAGGGAGGGGGTAGCGCTGTGTAGCACTATATACAAGGGAGGGGTAGCGCTGTGTAGCACTATATTCAAGGGAGGGGGTAGCACTATATACAGGGGAGGGGGTAGTGCTGTGTAGCACGATATACAAGGGAGGGAGGGTTGTGTAGCACTATATACAAGGGAGGGGGAGTGCTGTGTAGCACTATATACAAGAGAGGGAGGGAGGGGTGTGTAGCACTATATACAAGGGAGGGTGTGCGCTGTGTATCACTATATACAAGGGGGTAGTGCTGTGTGGCACTATATAGAAGGGGGAGCGCTGTGTGGCACTATATACAAGGGGGGATGTCTGTGTAGCACTATATATAAGGGGGATGTCTGTGTAGCACGATATACAAAGGGAGGGCGGTCGCTGTGTAGTACTATATACAAGGGAGGGAGGGCTGTGTAGCACTATATACAAGGGGGAGCGCTGTGTAGCACTATATACAAGGGGGAGCAGTGTGTGGCACTATATACAAGGGGGGATTTCTGTGTAGCACTATATACAATGGGGGAGCGCTGTGTAGTACTATAAAAAAGGGAGGGACGGAGTGATGTGTAGCACTATAAACAAGGGGGCTGTGTGGCACTATATACAAGGGAGGACTGTGTGGTGCTATATACAAGGAGGGCTGTGTGGCACCATTTACAAAGGAGGCTGAGTGGCACTTTATACAAGGGGGCTGTGTGGCACTATATACAAGGGGGGCTGTGTGGCCCTATATACACTATATATATGTTGTAAAAGTGAGCAGCCGAACACATCTGAGGGTCAAATTCTGCAGAAATGGGTAATGGCCGGGAGAAGTCGCAATGAACGCCTAGAATCTGAGAAGTCGTTAACTGTGAGTCACTGGATTTATAGAGAATCTGTCACCTCTCCTGACATGTTTATTCTAAGAAATCCTTGTATTTCACAAAAAGTATTTGTGTAGTCCAGGACTGATAGACAAATGGGTGTTACCATTCCACTTGTCAGGAGGATGTGTCCCTACACAGTGTGATACTGTCAGTGATGGTTGGAGATGCTCAGTATGTAGGGACACAGTGCTTTGACAAGGGGAATCGTAACACCCATTTGTTAATGTTTGCCCACAAAGGCAGTGTTAAAAATAGTTACGGCGTGGCAGGGTGGCGGTGGAGAAGGGGGACCTAGGGCCTATGGTCTTCTTAATCCACCACTGGGCACAATGCAGTCAGGCTGGTAATGTTCTCCTGGCATTTGCAAAAAAAACCTCCCCTCTTTGATTACTGTAAGCCCAAACAGGGCATATAGACAGGGATTAGCCTGGACAAGAAGCAAATTCAATCAGATCTGTGACATTTTTTTAAGGGATTGGAGGAATCTTTATAAGCCTCCAGCAGCAATACTATTCAGTAACCTGAATGGTTTCAATGTATTATCTGCCCAGCAAATCTTTTAACCAGCATATTGTGTGAAACGTTGATTTAAATTGCATACAAGCGGTTCACTTCAGAAACCTACATAATACAGTTATAAAAGAGCACGTCTATATCATGACAGGAATGCTGTTTCTTCCTTTCTCCTTTCCTTGTAGAAGGCAAGGTGTCCTCAATCTTAGCATGGCTACTCCCTTTGATACATCTCATAGTGATGGGTGTGAAATGGAGTGCCCTATCTGTTTTTACCTATGTGAAAGAGGGATTGAGCCAAGCTGACTAGCTAAACCTTTTTCATAGGCTGCATAACAACTGCAGGGGCTGTCTGTACGCTATGTATGCCTTTGGTGTGTATATATACACTCGGAAGCACATTCAAAAAGAATTTAGGAAAGTAAACTTTGCAAATACCATGATTTCCTAATGGAAGTTTTAGTGATGATGAAAATGATGGTGTTTTTAACTTGATCATAGATGAAATGCTGTACAACAATAATATTAGAGACATTATAGACATTACAAATATTATTTTGAATTGGATACAAAGCTAGGGTAATGGACTAATACAATGAAAGCAGGATGTTCAGCCATGGTGCTCACATTTTCTTATAACTGTACTTTAGTGTCTTTCTCCCTCATGTGGCAAAAGCAATGGTCTACAATGTACACTGTAAACGTCGGATAACGTCTTTAAGACTCCTACAGATATAAATTGATTATTCCTGCTATTAAGTAATAAATATAACAAAATCTGTAGCAAGTCCCCTAGTCCCCCCTATAATTATACTCGTTCACATACGCATGCTGCCTGATGCGCTATTTTTCTTTGTTGTCAAGAGTCAAGGCACTTTCTAGATTACTCCAGCTTGAAAATGCTATAAATTAGACTTGTACCCACTTGTTCTTGACATCCGGTTGTAACCCAGATTCTAGTCTTCCAAAATGTAATTATGATGCCAAAGGCGTAGCTAGGTTCTCCTGCACCCGGGGCAACGATTCAGTTTTGTGCCCTCCCAACTTCTTTCTCGATATCTCCTTCCCCTCGCCATGTTTTTTTAAAAATGTAACTCGAGTATAAAACCATTTGTACATTTTACAAGCAATATAGTTATATAAAGTAGTTAACATAACAATAAATTAAAAGAAAATAAATTTAAGAGGTCAGTGTGCCTGACTAAAACAGATTGTATAACTGGGGCTAATAAGACAATATTGTGACAGCCTCCTCTTGTAGATAGTGCCACAGAGCCCCCCCCCCCTTGTAGATAGTGACAGCCCCAAAACAAATAAAAAAAACTTGTAGTCACCTAGCCCCGTTCCGGTGACGAACGGAGCAGCTCCACAGACTCCTCAGCAGCCTATGAGACAGAATCATTGCATAGGCCAGCGTGATCCATTAACGTCACTGCGCCGGCCTGCGTGGGAATCCTGTCCCAGCGCTTTATGAATGGCAGAGCGGGACGCTAGCTCCTTGCTTCACCATAGTATTCAACTGTATCTGTATTCTAAGGACGTAGATACAACTGAATGTGGCAGTCGCCCAGGGCTCCGGATGCCCAATGTAGGCGATGCCAGCGGGAAGGAGACAGCCCATTATGGGCTGGGCGGCATGGGCTCTCTCATGCCCCATAGCAGCTGCTATGGCTGCTATAGTGGTAGTTTCACCACTGGTGGCAGCGGCACCTGGTCAGTAGCGGTGCTGCGGCACCCCCCTTCCTTCCCTCCTAGTCGCGCCCGGGGAACATGCCCCGCCCACCCCCCCATATCTATGCCCCGATCACCCCCCATAGCTATGCCCCAATCATGCCTTGAAAGGTCTATGTCAAGAATGAGCAGGTCCAAGTCCAGTTTTCAGCATGTACTGTTGTGTCATAGTCAATATAGGGATCATTGACACACTTGTGTATGAAAATACAAATCAATTACAAAATGCGCAATACTAATCGTTTTCATCAGCATTCGTTCCGTGTTTTGTTAAAGGAACACAGAAAGGCAGAATGGCAGCTCAGTGGTTAGCACTGTTGCCTTGCAGCGCTGGGGTCCTGCGTTCAAATCCAACCAAGGCACTGTATGTTCGGAGGTCTCAAGCTTCAATTGCAAGTTGGAGGACATTGAATGGAGTGGTGGTTGAGCATGCACGCTCCAAAAACATTTAAAGTCTATGGGAATGATAGAAACAACCGAGAACAGTGGTCAACTATTTCCGTCATTCTCATAGACATAGAATGGAGCGGCGACCGCTGCTCCATTAAAACTCATCCTCAATGCCAGGGGTGCAGTGGAACAGGGGTTTTAAGACGTTCTCGCGATTGGTGGGGTCCGAGCAATCAGACAATTATCACTTATGCTGTTTTTATAATGTTGGAGAGATACAGATGACAAAATTTTTTTAAAAAATATGCACGTGTGAACTATGAAAACACGGAACATGCATTTTTAAATTCAACCCATTGACTTCTATGGGCTAAAAATGATACCCATATGGATGCGATGGAACATGCTGCGTAATGAAAAAAACGCCATGCGCACAAAAAAAAAAAGTGCACAAAAATAGGAAATGTGAATAACACCATTTAAATGTATTGGAATAGTTTTTCTTAATAGAAAAAAAAACTGTATTCATACGTATCTATAATAGGCAAATGTAAATGAGCCCTAACTGTGGGAGACTAGTAGGTGGGACCCAAGCCCATGTAGAAAATAGGTCCAAGTTCCATTTTCAGCTGGTAGTGAAAAAATATTGCATCTTGCAGCATGACCCTGATAATATAATCATACATTAAGAGTTGCCCCGCGACTAAATATTACAATTCTCTGTTAGATCATGCAAAACAATTTGTAATAGGAATTAAGAAAAAAAGCTCCTGTGTCTAAATATTGCAGTTACATACTTGTTTTAGCGCCCCCTAGTGTTCTTTTGATTGCCTCTCAGAACGTCCACCTTGTGTGTCCAGTTCCGGACCTTATTGGCTGGCCTGCACAAGAGTAGGAATCACTGCCAACCTTGTACAAGAGAATCCGGGCAGCGAGAATGAGTTACTGGGCATGTGTAACCACCATCATTGGACACATCAGGTGGACGTTCTGAAAGGGAATCACAAGAATAGAAGGGGGGCACCATAAAATTATTCCAATTAAAGATTTGTTCTGTTTTGTGAGATCTAACAGAGAAACATCATTTTTAATATTGGGACAACCCCATTAAGGTTCATATGTTAAAATCAAACCCCCGCACCATAACCATAAATTATGAATCGATACAAAAATAACAGGTTCTTCACCAAGAACATGATTGGTCAAATGTTAATAGTCTGTGCGTTCGGCTTTGAAATGGTATTTAACCCCTTCACGACTGCCATAAAGCTCTATACATTCTAGGTGTATAAACATTAACAGCCTGGAACGGGTTCAATGAGTGCAGTGCTGTTTCAGTGTGAGCAGCACCCATGTCGGCTGGAGCTTTGAGAGCCCCGGAATACAGCCCCCACTGTAGATAGCACAAAACCCTCTGTAGATAGCGCCACCTAAGCTCCCTCCAGCATCGGAATCCCCGGCCAGTGCTCTGGCCGAGGATTCACCTCCTAGAGGGAGCCCTCGCCGTCTCTCCATCCCTGCTGTAGATAGTGCCACCACCCCCTGCAGATAGCAACCCCCCCACTGTAGATCGTGCCACATAAACTGACTCTAGGAGCAGAATGCCTGGTGTCAGATCGCACTGGCCGGGTATTCCGCTTCTAGAGAGCCCATGATGTCACTGTCCATTTGGAATCCAGGGCCGACACTCTGGGATTCCACTACTAGAAAAGTCCCTGGTGTCACTATCCATATATGGACAATGATGTCAGCGGCTCTCTCTAGGAGCGGAATCTTCGGTGTCAGATCGCTCTGTGCTTGGGGTTCCGCTACTGGAGAAGACCCTGGTGTCACTATCCATATATGGACAGTGATGTCAGGGGTTACTCCGGGAGTGGAATCCCCGCTCTGGCAGGGGATTCCGCTTTTAGAGTTAACCCCTGACGTCACTGTCCATATATGGACAGAGACATCAGGGGCTTCCTATAGGAGCGGAATCTTCGGCCAGAGGGATTCCGCTCCTACAGGGAGCTACAGTGGTGCTATTAACAGGAAGGGGTGCCATTTACGGGGGCAGTGTGGCGATACCTGCAGCGGGGAGATTGCTAAATAGAGGGCAGATGTTGCTATTTACAGGGGGTGTGGTGCTATCTACAGAGTGGTGCTATATACAGGGGGTATGGCATTACCTACTTGGGTACTGTGGCATTATATTGGCACTATCTACAGGGGACAGTGTTGCGCTATCTACATGGGCACTGTGTGTGGCACTATGTGGGAATTATCTACAGGGAGAACTGTGGCACTATGTGGGCACCGTGGCGCTAGTTACAATGGGCACTATGTGGGCACTATCTACATGGGTACTGCTGTGTTTTCAGGGGTTTGGGACAAAAAACCCTAACGAATAAAATGCAACCATTTTTTTTAATGTCCATGAAAAACGGATGGCAAATGCCAGTTAAAAACGGTCAGAAATGGATTCAAATTTTAAGACACTGATGCAAAACTGACAGTTGATACATTGTTGACTGCCATTTTGTTCACGGTCGTGTATATAGCCCTCTTCATTCGAGAGAGAGAGAGAGAGAGCCTCATAAGTCTTGTAAAAAGCAAAGTAAACATAGTTGTGATATTCAAAGTGGTTCCAAAGCTATTATCATTTAAAGAAGAACATATCAAAAATGGAAAATTTGACCTAGACACAGGGGCATCAATGACTCTCAGTCATGAAAGAGTTAATGAAAAGTAGTATTTGATTTGTAAGATGTAATATATGTGACAGAATTCCCAACACTGATCCATCAATATGTTGCATAAGGATAACGTTACACTTCAACTTCCTGAAGGAACTTCTGCTGACTCAAAGCAATATTTTCTCAAACTTGACTTTTTAACAACACTTGTCATTGCAGCATTAGATGTGAAGAATTTGTCACAATGGGCTTCCTGATGAATAATGCAAAGGAAGCAGAAGGAATTCTACTAGTGTATTCCCTTAGAAGATTTACCCCTGTATGTGAACCTGGAAATCGGGTAATGCTAGGCTAATGGGAATGGTTACTCTGCAGTCAACTGATGACTACTGATCTTCAAACATAAGATGCCGACATATTTGAAGAAGTTTATCTAACATATCACTATAACACATTTTAGTAGACACTATTATTATAAAATATATACTCCATGCATACACGCATTATATATATATATATATATATATATATATATAGAGACTAGTCCTTCTCAATTATTTAGAATATCATCAAAAAGTTAATTTCAGTAATTCAATTCAAAAAGTGAAACTCATATATTCTATAGATTCATTACACAGAGTGATCTATTTCCAGCATTTTTTTCTTTTAATGTTGATGATTATGGCTATCAGTTAATGAACACCCAAAATTTAGTCTCTCCAAAAAATTTAATATTTGGTAAAAGTTGAAGATTGTAGACTCATGGTGTCACTCTGATCAGCGAATCAACACAAAACACCTGCAAAGGTTTCCTAAGCTTTTAAATGGTCCAACTGTCTGGTTCAGTAGGATACACAATCATGGGGAAGACTGCTGACTTGACAGTTGTCCAGAAGACAGTCATTGACACCCTCCACAAGGAGGGCAAGCCACAAAACGACATTTCTAAAGAAGCTGGCTGTTCACAGAGTGCTGTATCACTGTATCCAAGCATATTAATGGAGAGTTGAGAGGAAGGAAAAAGTGTGGTAGAAAAAGGTGCACAAGCAACATGGATAACCGCAGACTTGAAAGGATTGGCAAGAAAAGGCCATTCAAGAATCTGGGGGAAATTCACAAGGAGTGGACTGCAACTGGAGTCAGTGCTTCAAGAGCCACCACACACAGACGTATCCAGGACATGGGCTACAACTATCGCATTCCTTGAGACAATGTCAGAAGCGTCTTACCTGGGCTAAGGAGGAAAAGGACTTGTCTGTTGCTCAGTGGTCCAAAGTCCCGTTTTCAGATGAAAATAAATTTTGCATTTCATTTGGAAATCAAGGTCCCAGAGTCTGGAGGAAGAGTGGGGAGATATCAATCCAAGTTGATTGCGGTCCAGTGTAAAGTTTCCAAAGTCAGTGATGGTTTGAAGAGCCATGTCATCTGCTGGTGTTGGTCCACTGTGTTCTATCAAGTCCAGAGTCAACGCAGCCATCTACCAAGAAATTTTAGAGCACTTCATGCTTCCCTCTGCTGACAAGCTAGTTAGGTCCAGAATTATTTGGACAGTGACACAATCTTCATGATTTGGGCTCTGCATGCCACCACATTGGATTTGAAATGAAACAAAAACACCGAAAAAGGCCATACTTACAAATGGACACAGCCAGGTCAGAAACGCTGATGAAAGGGCGAGCAGGTGCTTTAAATAAAAATAGCCACTCCCACTAGTCTTGAGGGGAGTGGTGTGTGGTGCATGGGATGTGTAGTAAGAAATAATAAATGAATAGTGTGTGTGCAAGTGTAATACTATAAGTGAAATATAGGGGGCAGTAATGAGTGAAGTGCCTCAATTGAAATAAATGGATAATGGGGTGCAAGTGAGTGAAACATGGAGGGATAGTGTGTACGTCATGAGGCACAACGTGTACAGCCAGGTAGAAGCCTATTTGTGACGCCTTGATAATTCATAGAGCGGGCTACCCTGCTTGCTATGCCAAACAACAACACACCATGCTCTCCCAGCATCAAAGACTCGGCTGTGTCCAAGAGAAGCGAATATATAGTTAGGTCCAGAATTATTTGGACAGTGACACAATCTTCATGATTTGGGCTCTGCATGCCACCACATTGGATTTGAAATGAAACAACTGAGATGCAGTTGATGTGTAGACTTTCAGGTTTAATTCAAGGGGTTGAACAAAAATATCCTGTGAAACGTTTAGGAATTGCAACCATTTTTCTACACACCTCCTCATTTCAGGGGCTCAAAAGTAATTGGACAAATTAACATTACCATGAATAAAATGTTTTCTTTTTCATACTTTGTAGAGAATCCTCTGCAGGCAATGACTGCCTGAAGTCTGGAACCCATGGACATCACAAAACGCTGGGTTTCCTCCTTTGTGATGCTTTGCCAGGCCTTTACTGCGGCTGTCTTCAGTTGTTGCTGGTTTGCGGGTCTTTCTGCCATAAGTTTTGTCTTAAGCAAGTGAAATGCATGCTCGATCGGGTTGAGATCTGGTGATTGACTTGGCCATTGCAGAATATTCCACTTCTTTGCCTTATAAAACTCCTGGGTTGCCTTCACAGTATGTTTTGGGTCACTGTCTATCTGTACTGTAAAGCGACGTCCAATCAACCTTGCTGCATATGGTTGAATCAGAGCAGAAAGTATATCCCTAAACACTTCAGAATTTATCCGACTGCTTCTGTCAAAAGTCTCATCATCAATAAACACTAGTGACCCAGTGCCTTTGGCAGCCATGCATGCCCATGTCATCACATTGCCTCCACCATGTTTTACAGAGGATGTGGTGTGCTTTGCATCATGAGCTGTCCTAAGCCTTCTCCATACTTTCTTCCTCCCATCATTCTGGTACAGGTTGATCTTCGTTTCATCTGTCCAAAGAATGCTGTTCCAGAACTGGGCTGGCTACTTTAGATATTGTTTGGCAAAGTATAATCTGGCCTTTCTATTTTTGAGGCTGATTAATGGTTTTCAACTTGTGGTGAACCATCTGTATTTGCGCTCATGAAGTCTTCTCTTTATGGTAGACTTAGATACTGATACACCTACTTCCAGAAGAGTGTACTTCACTTGGGTAGATGTTGTGAAGGGGTTTTTCTTCACCATAGAAAGTATTCTGCGATCATCCAGCACTGTTGTCTTCCGTGGACGTCCAGGCCTTTTGGAGTTCACGAGATCACCAGAGCGCTCTTTTTTTTTTTACAAGAATGTACCAAACATGATTTGGCCACTCCTCACATGTGTGCTATCTCTCTGATGGATTTCTTCGTTTTTTTGCAGCCTAACGATGGTCTGTTTCACTTGCCTTGAGAGCTCATTTGACCTCAGGTTGTGGGTTCACAGCAACAGCTTCCAAATGCAAATGTCAAACCTGGAATTAACTCTAGACCTGTTACCTGCTAAATTGATGATGGATTAAGGAAGGAATAGCCCATGCAGCCCATTAAATAGCTTTTGAAATAAATGTCAAATTACCTTTGGTCACTTGAAAAAGAAGCAGCTACATATTAAAGAGCTGTAATTCCTAAGGCCTTCCTCAAATTAGGATGTGAATACCCTCAAATTAAAGCTGGGAGTCTGCACTTTAAGCCCATATTGATAATATAACTGTAAAAACTAAAATGCCAAAACTTGTGCCACTGTCCAAATAATTCTGGACCTAACTGTATATGGAGATGCTGATTTCATTTTTCAGCAGGACTTGGCACCTGCGCACACTGCCAAAAGCACCAACACCTGGTTTAATAACCACAGTATAACTGTGCTTAATTGGCCACCAAACTCGCCTGACCTAAACCCCATAGAGAATCTATGGAGTATTGTCAAGAGGAAGTGAGACACCAGACCCAACAATGCAGATGAGCTGAAGGCCGCTATCAAAGCAAACTGGGCTTCCAAAACACCTCAGCATTGCCACAGGCTGATCGCCTCCATGCCATGCCGCATTAATAACACCTCAGCAGTGCAACAGGCTGATCGCCTCCATGCCACTCCGCATTGATGCAGTAATTCATGCAAAAGGAGCCCCGACCAACTATTGAGTGCATATACTGTACATACTTTTCAGTAGGCCAACATTTCAGTATAATATTCATATAATATTCTAATTTTCGGAGACACTAAATTTTGGGTTTTCATTAACGGTTAGCCATAATTATCAACATTAAAAGGAAAAAAAAATGCTGTAAATGGATCACTGTGTGTGTAATGAATCTATATAATATATGCGTATCACTCTTTGAATTGAATTACTGAAATCAATAACTTTTTGATGATATTCTAATTTATTGAGGACTGTTTTAGAAATCTAAATATATATAAACACACACACACACACACACACACAGTAGTGTTAAAAAGAAACAAAAAAACAAGATGTTCGCTTACTGGTGTATTTCGTGTCATTGTCGTGTTGAAAACACTCATTTGGAGGCCATTTCTTCTTCAGCATAGGTCAACATGATCTCCTCAAGTATTTTGATATATTCAAACTGATCCATGATCCCTTGTATGTGATAAATAGGCCCAACACCGTGGTATGAGAAACATCCCCATATTATGATTTTTGCAGCACCATGCTTTACGGTCTTCAGTGTATTGTAACTTGAATTCACTGCTCGGAGGTCGTCTGACATACGGTCTGCGGCCACTAGACCCAAAAAGAACAATTGTGTTTTCATCTGTCCACAAAATGTTGCGCCATTACTCTTTGGGCCAGTCAATGTGTTCCTTGGCAAATTTGAACCTATTCAGGACATGTCTATTTTCAACAACAGGACATCGCAGGGAGTTCTTGCTGGTAACTTGGCTTCACTTAACGGTCTTCTGATTGTAGCAGTACTCACTGTTAACTTCACATCTTCTTTGATCTTTCTGGAGGTGATCATTGGCTGAGCCTTTGCCATTTTGGTTATTCTTCGATCCATTTGAACAGTAGTTTCCCAGCTTCCTTCCGCGTCTTTTGGGTTTTGGTTGCCACTTCCAGGCATTTGAGATCATTTTTGCTGAGCAGCCTATAATTTGCTGCACCTCTGTATGTTTTTCCCTCTCCAATTAACTTTTTAATGAAAGTCTGTTTTTCATCTGAACAATGTCTGGAACGACCCATTTTCCCCAGTATTTCAGAAGGAAATGCACTATAACCAACATGGGCAACATTTGCCACCCTTCTACCTTAAATAAGGGCCAAAATTGACAGCGGTTATGCCACAGAATGAAGGACTTCACCAATTTAACCCCTCACTGCTATTATTGTGAACAAGCCCCTTTTAATGAATGATTCAATTACTCAGAATGATCGGCATGCATGTCCTAATGTTGGCTCTGTTTTTTTTCTACTACACTTACAAGTAAATGATCTGCGAAGCAGAAATATCACTTCTACCAAAAACATTGAATTATCAGGTTAATGATGTTGGACCGCTATTTTTTTTTTGAACACTACTGATCAAAACTCAGTTGTAAGAATAAGCAAACCATTTCAATAACCTGGATGTCTTTATGATCACTTATAAGATGTTGTTTGATTATTATCCAAGTCACAATTATAGACAAACACAATGTAACTAAACTAATATCACACCCAGTTGTACTCTTCATGTCTTTTATTGAGTAAACATCAACAGTGTAGGTAGAAAAAGTAAGTGAACCCTTGAATTTAATAACCTGTAGATCCTCCTTTTAACAGTTATCAGCTCTACCAAATGTTTCCTGTAGCTGTAAAGAAGATTTGCACAACGTTGAGGAGGAATTTTGGATCATTCCTCCCTGTAAATGTCTTTCACTTCATCAATATATCTAGGATACCTTGTGTGCACAGTGCCCTTCAGGTCATGCCACAGCATCCCGATAGGGTTAGTTTAATTTACTTGTGTGGGGTTCAGGTCATTCTCTTGTTGCACCACCCAACGTCTGTTCAGCTTAAGGTCATGGAATGCTGCCTTTACATTCTCCTGTAAAATGTTTCGATACACCTTATAATTCAGTGTTCCTTCAATGCTCACAAGGCGACCAGTTGTAATGAGGTGTGCAGTGTTCTTTAATTTTTTTTAATCTAAACATAACGTGTGCATTTGTGCTAAAAAGTTCTACTTTTGCTTCATCTGTCCATAGAACATTTTCCCAGAAGTGTGTTGAACCTTTCAGAATAAGCTGCCATGTAGGAATAACACTATTTCTGGCCCTTATATGTCTTGTATATGGCATTATTTAGCAGTTTTCCCCTCTGCAGGTTCTATCTGTAAGGGCTCATTCAGACGAGTGTAGAACTTGTTTGTGTGCTGTGCATGGGAATCACGCACATCACACGGATCCATTTCAATGTGGCCGTTCACACATGCAGGAGTTTTCGTGCAGCGATAGTCCGTTGCGTGAAACTCACTGCATATCCTATATTGGTGCGCTTTCACACACCTACACGCCCATTGAAGTCAATGGGTGCATGATTTGCGCATCAATTCCATTAAAAACAATAAAAAATGATTTGCTTTGCAAGTGCGTGAAAAATGTATGCCACAGATGCAATAACGCAATGCACACGGACCAGATTTACGTGCGTAAAAGAAGCGCGTAAATCTGTCACGCTCGTGTGAATGCAGCCTAATTCTCAGCTGTCTCTGAGATAGTGGGTGTAGCTTAATTGATATGTCTGCCATGCACAGTGGAGAATCCTGCTCTCCTATCTCTAATTACCACATACATAGAAGCTTCAGCAACATGGAGAAGATTATACAACATTAATGAGCAGTGTAGCGAAGAATCCAGCACTACGGCGATGTAGAAACCTTAGCAGCTGCCACACCTCACTGGGTCTCTCTCATTCTGCTCCTGCTTCATCCTTCTGCATGTCTGGCTCTCTCTGTTCCCAAGACACCCCCCCCCCCCCCTATAATTCCTGAAACAATACTTCCAGGTATTGCCTATACAGTTCAAAAGTTACTATAACATTTAGAATGATTGAACTCACACCAAGAACTGCAGGTCTGGAAATAATTCTGATGCTGCAGAAAAGATCAGCAGGGAGTCTGCAGAAAAATCAGCATGTGTTACTGTACATGACAAAGTTGCTGCAGATTTCACCATTTGCATTGGAAATCCGCTGCATGCTCTGAAATCCACATCAGAAATATCTGCTACATGTGAATAGGGTTTGGAAAGGCCCATACACCTGTTTTGTATTGCAAATATGACACATTAAAAAAAAAAAAAGTAGTATGGTGGTAGAGATGGTCAGAAGAAAAGTCACATCATTATAGGTTATTTCAATTTCATTTTGTTCATTGGAAATCTGCATCCTTGTAATAATATCAGTGTTTCCTGCTCCGCAAGAAACAGTGGATTTTGCTATGAGAGTCATTTCTAGTTCATATCCCACAATAATATATATATGGTTCTATAAAAAGGCCCTGGAAGCATGACCTTGGTGAAATATTGTCCGCAGTTAATGCTACCGTAACCCCTGGTAAATGTAATCTCGGGCCTCTGAACTATTAAGGCAATAAAGACTGAGCCTTACTGAAGATAAAGGAGAATGGTTCTCTCACTCTTACCGGTTTAATATGAGTTTACATGACACAAGAAATCTATTTGCACTTGACCTCTACCTACAGCTTATATCATGGTATTGTTTGTATTTATTTCTCCGTGTTGTACAGTTGTTTTGTCTTTGCTATCATTTTTAATCATCCATCGGCTATATACTACACATTTACTCTAGAGCTCCAGCCTTTTCATTGAAACTCTAAATAACTATAGTAAAACATGAAGGACTGCATAAAGTAAAGGGGTCATTTGTAGCATCAAGCATAGCTCTCAGCACTGGAGAACTTACGTAGTAGAGAAATCGATGATTATATTTAGCCATCATTAAATCAGCGATATCCAAAAGGACGTATATATATATCAAACAGGACCACTACATATTAAAATAGACAATATTGATGGTGGCAGTATATATCCCAACGTTCCAAAATATGTTAAAATGTCCATCAGGTTCACCTTGGTGAAAGCTGATGAACCCCATTGTAAGTCAATGGGATCCATCGGAATGCTTTGGTATCGGTCATGCAATGGAGCCGCACTGCGTCGTGGCTTCAGTTTTAAACAGAAGCCACGACGCAGATGTAAACCGAGCCCAAAAGGCACAAGAAGCCAAAAAGGAAAAGATCTAGAACCAGGGCTTTATAATAAAAAGAAGTATGGTAGGATTTGGTGGAGTTATGCAACGGTCTGTAGGCCACACTGGATTACAGAAAATGTAACAGGACATAGTGTAACTTGTACGGAGAGTCTGTTTTCTGGGTTAATGGATATGCATTATTTGTTTTTACCAGATATCCGGAAAATCTGACATATATCTGTTTTCATATGCAATTATTCAGCACTGAATATTTTTGTATGTTCCAAAATCCACGGAAGTGTTGTGGCTTGTACTTTCTGTTTTTCAACGTAGCTTACAAGATCTGGACAATCAATAGGTCCTAATTCATTATTGTTTTCATCTTAGTTTTTAACAAGTTTGTCTAGCTGTGCACTTATATCCTCTAGAATGACCAATTAATATAGATGTGGGTTTATAATCCCCTACATATATATGTGGATCTTTCCTGCCAGCGAGGTGGTTGATAGCAGAATGTTATTTTCATAATCCTGTATGTGCTGTAAGCAGGGCTACGTGGGTGTTTCCCAGGGCTCTCTATAGTTCTAAAAAGAAATGAGGATTCTCCCACCTGCATCTTCATTAACTCCAGCCGCCTACAGTTTAGTGAGGATCAGTGGGAGTATCCCTTTGAGGATAGTTACTGGATATAATTGCATGGGGTTTTCGTGTAGCATATAACTGGCCATGAGTAAGGACGTGGAATACACCTGAAAACGCATAGGCTAATGGTTTTGCAACCAACCCCACTTGCAGCTGGAATTTTTTTTTAAAGAAATGAAATAAAGTTGGAAGACTTTAGATTTTTATTATAAAGCGCTGGTTCCAGATCTTTTCCTTTTTGCTTCTACTATTATGTGTGCCGCCACAAGAATCCGTGCGCATACATTGATTCCACTGGACCGGTGAGCTGGAGGATCCCTCCTCCCCCATTTTTCCCTACCTCTACCCTAAAGGCACAAGCCAGGGAGGGGGGGGGGGGGAGGCTGATACTTTGGGGAAGATTTACTACTGGTGATGGGCACCTTTTTTTAGCGCAAACCATTTTAGACACATTGAATCAATATAATGCGCCAAATAGAGAAGAGGAGATGTTTGCAACTAGTCTGGCAAGGGGCAGGGGAAAGTTGAAAAGGGGGCATGGTTTAAGATGCACCAACCAAAATAAGGCAATCAAGAGGCTATATAAAGTTAGAGAGAAGTCTGCCAAAGTTATTATTCAGCATGTCACTGATAAATTTGGCTCATTTAGCCTAATTTACTGTCTAAATTTAGGACAGTATTAGTAAATCTGCCCCGAATACAGTGCGTGGGGCAGTGCGTGATACAGGAATTCCAACACCACCTAAGAGAGTCCTTGTGTAGTGCCTCATCCCCTCTGGCCTTGCTCTAGGCAGAAGAATCTGTTTGTGTCAGATGCATGGAGAACTATACTTCCTTTCTTAACCACAGACGCCACAATGGAATCCAGATGGACCCAATTTTAGGGTCTATTGGCCTAGGTTGGTATTGGTTGTACGACAGATTTCCGTTACAGACAGAAGCCATAACGCAGATTTGAACAGAGCCATACACAGTGTAATCATTTTGCCCAGAGTGTTCTTGTAATAAAAATAAATACCCTTTAAGGATACGGTGTATGACCACTCTGAAGACACTATACAGTAGTGTTAAAAAACAAAAAAAAAACAAAAAAAAACAGTCCAACATCATTAACCTGATAAATCAATGTTTTTGGTAGAAATGATTTCTACATGGCAAATAATTTGGTTGTAAGTGTAATAGGAAAAAAAAAAAAAAGCAGACCCAACTATTTAACGATCAACTTTTTAACTATCAAAGCCATTTCTCTATAGTTATAAGTATCTTTTGGGGAACTAACCCCACACAATATAAGAACCTACATCAATTTTCATAGAGGAATGTGTCCTTCCTCTCAAGCTTTAAAACAAATGTATTCTACAATTCCCCCAAGTATAATAATGATTTATGTGAATAGCTGTTAACAATTAATAACGGACTGTCACAGGTTTATTGAATGTATTCCCTTGAGTGCATTATATCAACTGTTGTAAAGCTTAATAAAACAGCAGTGAAAAAGATGAAACAATTTAAAAAGGGCAGGGAAAAAAAATAATGAAATAAACCACATGTCAAGTAATATGCAAGGTAACTTAATGTTCTATAAGAGTAACACAGTGGTCCCTCAAGTTACAATGGCCTCAGTTTACAATATTTTCCAACATACAACGGCCCAGGAAAGACCATTGTAACTTGAAACCACATTCAACATACAATGCCACATAAGGTCTGGATCTCGGGCGCGTGTGATTGGCTGGAAGATCCAGCCAATCAGCATGCATATTTTACTGGTTAAACACCTGATGTAAAGCACTGCATGCCCTGATTGGCTGTCTAGTAGCGCCTCTCTACAGTACATTACTTCATGTCCTGTACTGCTCTTTACCTGCACCAGAATGAGTTGCTCCTTTGGACAGCAGGTGAGGGCGACTTCATGTTACATTTCTCGTACACAGTGTACTGTACAGGCTCCTGAAGAAGCTCCTGTCCTCATTGTAGAGTGATTTACAGCCTCCAGCAGCTAAAGTATTTCTGACTTTTATTTGTGAGAACTTTATCTGTATTAGTTACCTGCCAAGTCATCTTCTTTTCTTATCTGTTGTTGACATTTTGGAGGGGTTGGAACCAATTCCTAGTTTTCTATAGAATTATGGTCTCAAGTTACAATATTTTCAACTTACAATTGTTGCTCCGTAACCAAATAAATTGTAACTTGAGGGACCACTGTATATTACTACTGTGGTATTCCAAGTGATCCTTCATAGATTACTACTTTCTACCAGGGCTGGACTCAATTATAGGCACAATGGGCTTGTGCCTATATGTACCCCGATGTTAAATATGCACTCTCAGTGCTGTGGGAATAAGGGTAGGACACTCAGAGAGAGACTAGGGGAAGATGGCAGAGGGTGCTACATGTTGAGACATGCAGCACACTGTTCTGCTTTATTTTAGAAGCACAGACAAGCATTTTCAAGCCAAACGTGACTTAAGGTGTGGCCTACTTAATAGTTGGAGTCTAAAGTGGCAGACGATCAGTGCCTATGAGCTCCCGATATGTAAATCCTGTACAACAATATAGCATTCATGATAAAATGTTTATTTTATATAATGTATTTTATCTTTAATAAAGTATTTTCCATTACATCATTGCAGTATTTATTAATTTATCATTGTATCAATATGTTACACAGCAAAATTATTGGTTCTATTCAATAAGTGCAGACTACTGGATAATATGGCATGCTTTAGAAGTCAGATACAGAACAAGCCCCTCATAAGAGATATACAGTGTTTTTAACAAATAATTAAATACTGGCTTCATAAGCCCTATTATGTACTGGACTGAGGTCTACTTCCACATTATGCACAGTAAATACTCTTGTATACTGCAACAAACCATGCATTTTCTGTATTATTTGGAGGGGTTCTCCACTGTTGTGGTTTTAGAATGCTTTGTTGGAGGAAACAATTTGGTCTATCCCTACGTTATGTCCGGAGAGGGAAGGTTTATGTCCGGAGAGGGAAGGTTTGTGCCCGATTAGGGAATATAGCAGCATTTCAACATCACTACTCTATTACCCATGCATGCTGGACTTTACCTGCACAGACATTTCCTAGGGAAACCAAATTAATTTACTCCATAAAGACCTGTAACTTTTTGTTTTGCACACATTGCACGAATTAAAAAAAAACCAAAACCTTTATTCGTAGTATTTTAAAATTACATAGGATAATCCTTTGGAGTCTGTATTTTGGCATAGAAAAGTGGATTTTCAGACTCCAGAGACCTGGACAGCAGCCCTTCTCCCCTCAAACACAAGGCTATCCTGTCTAATTTCCCTGTTTGTGCTTACTAGGAGTGCCAGGAGCCACAATAGTGAAGCCACATTATTAGACTTGGGGGGACACTTCTCTTCTTTATACCACCTTTAGGTTGGTTTAAGTTGCACCAGTTTGTGTGTGCTGGACAAGGCGCAAAAAGTTTCTAAAACCGATAATAAATGTGGCGCATGGCATGTCAATAGCAAGTCTGCTCCATTGTCCTGTCTGAACCATTGAACAGGCACAGTCCATGTACAGGGACGTGAAGTTCTGTAAATATATAAGCTTCTCTGATCATAGAGAAGACCAGTATGACTACTTGAACTTGCAGGGTAATTTGTGTCTCCAATTAATTTACCGGTTACTTATACAGCACCAACATACTATGCAGTGCTGTACAGGAGGTTGTCATCACTCACACCAGTCCCTGTCCTTAACAGGGCTCACAATCTTATTTTCCCATCATCAAAATTCATAAGTCAGAGGAGCGGCTTGTTCTGGTGACATTCAGCTAGGTATTTATGGAAGTGACAAGTCTAAACCTTACCCCATGACCCAAATGGGTTGCTATGCCTTTCTGAGCATGAACAATGAGGCCTGCTCCCTGAGCCGCAATCATAGAAGGCATTTCTTCCTTTAAGACAACTGGAGTGCATGCACCATTCTAAAAGGCACAAAAAATAATAATAGATATAAGAAGCGTTAATATCAACACACCATAACTTTCTTATGGGGTCTAGACTAAATACTCAGTAGTAACACACATTTTCTAAGGTGCTTTATATTATATAAGTAATCTAACTTACATAAACCTTTCAAAACCCCCACTGCAAGAGACATTTCTATACAAGGTAGTTTAAGACGATTACCGATGCTGACAGATACCTCACTTAAAAGTCAATACAAAAATCGAGACTTGTCCGTATTCTAAATTGAACTTTCTAGAATTGTGTTTTAAGGTACATGTAGAAGTAACATTGCAGTACAGTAGATCTTTTTACAACATTGCATATTATATAATGAAAGTATTGCTAGCAATATTGCTGTATTGAGAACAGGCAGCAGTCCTAACTATAAGCCAGTGTTTTGTTTTTTTCTAATAAAGTCTATGGTGCATACAAATAAATAATACAATGATGTTAGATTCCATCACCTGCAGTTTAACACAAAATACATACTTAAAATTCACAATTTCAGACTCACATTTGACCTAAAACTGAATACACTTGTCATGTAAGCTACCAGTTTTCACATCATGAATACTCGCATACAAATTTAGAAACGTTAATGTTAAACTTTTTTTTCACCAAGCTCCGCTAATATAGAGGTGGCTGCACATCATTCACTGTAAAGTCAAATGGAGGTACAATAAAAGCTGAGCACATTTACCCAATTTCTTATCTCCACTATAATGGACAGTGACTAAGTACTCAAAGCCACTTTTCTTTTGGGCACCTCCGTCCGTTGCGACTCCCACAAACTTGAACCAATCAGACCTTTATACATATGAAGGGCTGATTTCTTGGATCCAGTTGTCCCAAGCAGCTATGGATAAAGAGGATGGTTTTAAACCAGAACGGTCCTCTGAGCATCAATAACCTCTTACCTGCCTGTTGTCTTTTTCAACTTGTGACATTTATTAACTTACTTTCCTGACCTTAGGTTTTTAGAGCCAAATGACAATTACATTACTAGACACTGAACGCCAGAAATCATAATGTAATTTACTTGTAAATTTTCAGTTTCGGCAATATTTAAATCTACTTCAGATTTTTCTTCCAAAAAGATTTCCAGGCTGGCTGCCGATCGAGCCCACGTGACCGAAATCAATGCCTAGAGAGACCCTTTGAACTAAAATGTTCCTGCTGCGAACGGATTAGAGCAAATTGAAATTAATGTATATCACGTTTTATAATTGAAAATAACTGGAAAAAAAATCTAGCATATGTTTAAAAACGTTGCTAACTGTATGGAAAGTATTTAATGCACATATGTTACCAGTTATATCTCAAAATATTAAGTTTAAGGAGGAAATGCTATAAAATACCCCTTCCATAATGTACTGCAAGGGAGCTTATGTACACCAATATGTTCTAACCCTAAGCGACTGTCAGCCAGAATCTGCTTGGCTCTTATGAGATACTTGTCTGCATTGTCTTTATTGCTTACATTCCATAGTTACATTATTAATATAAAAGTTTGCTTTCTAACATTAACCTTTAAAGACTGGTAAGCTGGATTGCCTTGTAACCTTAGAACACCATCCTATGCAAAACAATGAAGGTGTCAACATAACAGGATTCTCAGCTCAGACAAAATAATAATAAGCTATAGATCCAACTATCATTAAAAATAAATCTAAAAACCAAAAGTGCTAGCAGTTTGGTTACCCGACACCCATTACCTATGATGCACTATGGTGCGATATATAATATGTTCCCCAAATTTAAAATCTATCCTCTTGAATAAATTAATTTATTTTTAACCATCGGTAACGGTTCCCCTTGGTAAATAGTGGCCTGTACATTAGAGAATACATAGAAATGTCCATAAATAACCCTGCATATCCCTGAATTACTCATTTTATGTTTTGAGTAAAAGTAAAGTGCCCAACACACAAGCAAAGGTTCCTTAAAGGTAAACGCTGAAGTGCTATATCGCCTTTGAAGCTCTACAGCATCATATAATGTGCTTCTATCGAGTAAATAGATAACTGATTTGTCTTGCCGATTGCTATGGTTATACAGGATTTATGTCACATATCAGTTCCATCTAAGGTCAAGAGGTCCCTCTAGAACTGGGGAGTGTATAAAAGGTTGCCAGTTAGCAGACGTCTTTTGAACTCCCTCCAGAGAAGCTCCCGCTCTCTAGCAGCTCCTTTCATGATGCCTCGGTTCTCCTGTGCTCTTCTGGACAGGTAGGGTAGAACTTCGTTGATAGGTCCGTAGGGAACATATTTATAAACCGGATACCCTGCTTGACCTGTCATAGGAATAACAAAAGTATATACCACCAAAGTTAAAATGACACGTTGATATTAGATCTATAGAATTATGCAGTAGGATATTTCCAGCAAGTTAAATTGAGATTATAGGTTGTTTCTAAGACCTTTAGATAACGTATAGATAATAAACAGAGTTGGAAATATAAAACACATAAAAAAAAAACAAATAAAAAGATGTATAGTATAATAGAAGACAGGGTTTTATATGGATACCTTTACCACCAAAATCTGTGAGCATGAAGGATGTCTCAACTAGGCTACTGGAAAGTTTGGGGTAGGATATATAAAAAAAGATTGTTGGTACCATGTAATAGCTTGAAACAACATACAAAAAAACGTATACATGTAATGTAGGTCAATGTGTTGGGGGAAAGGGGGGTTACTTCTACAAAGGAGAAAGCAGTAAATTAACTGAGTGACCTCAATCCATTTAGTTAATCAGTAAGCCCTTGCGGACAGTTAAACAAATCTTGAACCAAATGTAATATCAAACCCAATATTTTCTAGGAGATTTAATGAAATCTATTGGGGACAGAAAAACATCAGAATAGATCACGACTGAATGTGGTTTACTTCAGTGAGATTACCATCTAGAAAATGCCTGCTTTTTCATTTTTCTTTCTTCCAAAATTTGGAGTTTTGAGAAACTAAAGAAAATCTTTATATAAGTGTGGATAATGTAAACCAGACCTTTTAGAGGTATTAATAATATGATTATGCAACTTTTATACTTTATGCTTAGTGGCTCTTAAATGAAGGAAATCAATGTCAACACTCACCAAGAGGAAAACTTATCTGGTCGCACATGCCCAGCAACTGTCCAAAATAGACTTTTCTCTCTTCAGGATAAATACCCAGTTCATTCATTCTGGACAAAGACATGAAAAGGAGTTCAGCTCTTGGGAAACGCTTGCATAATACAATCCTTCACATTCCTAACAATGCTCAAAGGTTCGCTTACTCACATACATGATGTTTTATCGGAATGGTCACCTACAGTCATAATTATATTTATTTTGCCATTTGGATAAATCAATAAGATGTCTATGGCATACTATAAGTCAGCTAACACGATGATTTTGAAGTGGAATGGAGGAATCCCATTGCATAGCTAGCAATGATTCATTATTCAAATTCTGGAGATGTGTAGACTTTTGATTCTCCAATGTTTGGGCTACTTTGTAAAACATTTTACAGAAAAAGTTGAAGTCCCCTATCTCAGAGCATTACAGCAAGAAAGCGATCATAGCTTTTGCTGTATAGAACATCTGACACTTTCTGTAAGGGACCAGGTGGACATACTACATTTCTTCTGCATGGCATAATCAGATTAGTTCATTGACATTTACTGTGAGAAATACATAGACAGTAAAAATAATACATTGATCTATTGTTAGGCACTATTCCCACTAGAAAAGCATTGGTGCACTTGATTCTCCATTACTCGCCTGCTGAAAAGTTGAATAAATACTTTTACATAAAAAGCGAGTCTGCTGTAAAGAAGCTATTTTCAGAGTGTAATAACTACCATAGTTTCTCTTTAACCAGATGGTGCGGCTGCGATCAACCAAAACTTAATATCTATTCTAACTGGAACAGCACGGCTATACCTTTTATCTAGAACAGCCCTAAACAAGGCCTTGTTGAGAAATTATTTCACAAGATCAGCTCGGGAATTTCAATACCTACAAAACCACTCTCCCTTTAATAAAAGGCAGGACTTAAATCAGCAAAAAGAAAAATTGATAGACAAAAAGCGGCATAAATAGACTATCATAACACTGCGCTAGCCTACTTAAATCAACTACATTAGGCATTCACTGAAGGATAATTAATTCCACAGAGAACAGGATTAGGAGTGAGGGTAAGCAAAGAGTAATAATTCTACAGCCTTTGTGCAGTACCTGATGGATCAGAAGCGACACATTAAGAAGAATTGTGGTTACTACACTTGTCCTACATGGTATGAGTAATGGGATTGTAAGTACTTTGTCAGATCATGAAGATAATATTAGCATAAGTCAGATGCAGTGCCTTTTACCAGTTCATGTGAATAGATTAAAAGGATAAAATACCATGAATGTTAGCTTCTCTTGAAAAAATAAAAAAGACAAACTTACAATAAAAAACGAAGACAAACAAATTCTCTTGCCTAGAAATTCTACAGTCTGGTACATAACTTCTGAATTATTTTTTTTGCCTTCGATCTCCAGGATTAACAAAACCCTACTGTGATGACGTAATGAGATCCACTTTACAAGGTGTGGTCTATAATTAATAATCAGCGTAAAAGCTTTAGTGGCTACCATAAGGCTTTGCTTACAAGTAGCGATTTTTCGATAGGCTGCAAACTATTCTATTATAAGGCTCTGTTCACACCTGCGCCAGAGGCTCCATCCAGAGCTTCCTTCTCAGATCCCATCAGATTTGACAGCAAGAACAGCGTTGTATCCAGCACTATACTTCTGTAAAAACAGGACATCATGGCGGTACTTAACAGACCCCATTATAGGTCAATGGGGGTCTGTCAGGCAACGGTGGTACTTGTTTCAGGCAGATCCGGTCATTGCGACCTTGTTTCAGAGACTAGCGTAGATAAAAGTATGGCAGTGGGAGGCCATTCTTTTCATCGCTGATGACCTAAAACAAATTTGTTCATATAGAACGTTCGGTCCGGTCTCACAGGATACATTTTCCACAGCAGATTCATTTCAGTTAAATTTTTTTCCCTGGGATTCCCTACTAGCTGGATCTCTGGATCAAGGAGAATTTATACCTTTGCAAAACAGAACACATGACATCTTAGGGTATGTGCACACGATAACTGCATTTAAGTCTGAAATTACAGAGCTTTTTTCAGGAGAAAACAGCTCCTGGATTTCAGACGTAATTGCATGTACTGGCGTTTTGCGAGGCGTCTTTTACGGACGTAATTTGGAGCTGTTCTTCATTGGAGTCAATGAAAAACGGCTCCAATTACGTCCCAAGAAGTGTCCTGCACTTTTGACGAGGCTGTTATTTTACACGCCGTCTTTTGACAGCGACGCGTAAAATGACAGGTCGTCGGCAGAGTACATCGTAAAGCCCATTGAAATGAATGGGCAGATGTTTGTCGACGTATTGGAGCCGTGTAAAACGCCTCCATTACGCCTGAAAATAGGTCGTGTGAACCCAGCCTTACACTCAACCAGAAACCTACTATGTACGGACAAGGAGCAAGAACTATGGAACGCTGCTGTTCAGAGGTTGGCGTCTATGGCTGACAACCTGAATCATGTTTCAATGTTCTTTTAACCCGTTAACGCTCAGCGACATACTATTCCGTCGTGCTGATCTCCCCATTCGGGCTCAGCGACGGAATAGTTAGTCGCAGGGAAAGTGCATCGCCATTTTCCACCGGCGCGTGCACGAGCTGTGACAGCTGCTGTTTCCGACAGCAGGCTATCACAGCGGAATACGCCGGGACCTGTCGCGATGGTCCCGCCTCCACCATCGCCACTATTAGTCAGTGAGTAACTGTCCAATAGTGGCGATCGGTCTCTTCACTTCCTCTCCCTGACATCACACCCTGCCGCACCCGCCCTGAACTCCTCTGTTGGAGACAGCGAGGCGTTCAGAGCGGTTGTGAGAAAGCGAGAGAAGAGCAAGTAAAAAAAAAAAAAAGTCTAAAAAACAACTTTTATCGGCATCCCACCTCTCCCATCTACTACCCAGTCCTGTACCCTTCTCCTCCTTGTGTTCCCCCCATGTTTTTGGTCAGTGATCTCCTATCACTGACCACTTCTTAGTCTTCAGGACCAATTTCTTGGTCCCCGGGGATTATTATTATTTTTTTCTTTATAAAAACATAAAACAAAAAAATATATAAAAATGAAAAAACAAAACACAAACCAGTTAATTTAGACAATTTAACTGGTTAGTTTAGTATTAGGGTTAGTGTCTGGGAACCGTCAAAAAGCATATTGCGGTATAGCGTCAGGAATCCACCACCGTAGTTAGATCAAGCGTTAGGGGTCCATCACGGTAGTTAGGTTTAGCGTCAGGGAAGCTCAAAATAATCTAGATAGGTTTAGTGTCAGGCACCCGCGTCACCGTAGTTACGTTTAGTGTTAGGGAAGCTCGGAATAATCTAGTGAGGTTTTGTTTCCGGGAATAGTCGCCGTACTTAGATTTAGTCTCAGGGAAGTTCAAATAAAATCTAGTTAGGTTTAGTGTTAGGAACCCTCACCCTAGTTGGGTTTAAGCTCAGAAAGCCCAATCTTCTATAAAAACACCACATTTTTGGGCTGGTTTAGGTATCAGCCTATTGCTCCTAGTTAGGGAAGCAATCAAACATGTCCCAACGGACATTTAGTGCCGAAGCGGCATATTCATTTCTTGCCTCCGACACAGAGTCGTCGGATGGGGAGACTCGGTTTTATTTATCCACCTCCTCATCCAGTGATGAAGGGGAACCCCCTAGGAGATGCCCCAGGACCACCTCTACAGTTGAAGCCCCCGAGCGAGATGACCCCGCTGCAGTTCAAGCCCCCGAGCGAAGTGACCCCATTTGGACACCCACACCAGACATTTATGAGCCCCAAATCCCAGAGTACACGGGCAGCTCAGGGATAAAATTTAATACGGCAGGGATCAGTGAAATGGACTTTTTCAAGTTCTTCTTCACTGATGACTTTATAGATCTTATTGTCTCCCAGATGAATTTATATGCCCAACAGTATATTACTAAGAACCCCACATCATTTTATGCCCAATCCCACAGGTGGACCCCTGTAGATGCAGCAGAGTTGGGCAAGTTCTGGGGACTTCACTTGAACATGGGGCTTCTAAAAAAGCCGTCCATTAGGACCTACTGGAGCACGGACATCTTATACCACACCCCGATGTACCGTACGGCCATGTCCAGGATGCGTTATGAGGCAATACTTTGCTTCTTACATTACACGGATAATGAGCAGTGCCCACCCCGAGATGACCCCAGTTTTGAACGTTTGTACAAACAGAGACCCCTAATAGACCATTTCAGTGCCCAGTTTGCCCAAGCATACACCCCCGAGAAGTGTATTTCTGTTGATGAGTCCCTGGTACATTTTAAAGGGAGGCTTCAATTCCGCCAGTACCTGCCGAGTAAGAGGGCAAGGCACGGTGTGAAACTGTATAAGCTGTGCGAGAGTGCATCAGGGCATACCTACAAATTTAGGATATATGAAGGGAAGGACAACAGTATTCAGCCCCCAGAATGCCCCCCCCCCCTTTACTGGGAATTAATGCAAAAATTATGTGGGATTTGGTGCAACCACTGCTGGACCAGGGTTACCACCTCTAACTGGATAATTTTTATACTAGCGTCCCACTCTTCAAGTGCCTCGCTTCCAGAAGTACTGTGGCATGCGGCACTGCTAGAAAAAAATCTGAGAGGCCTCCCTAAGACTCTGCTTGGACAAACACTCAGAAGGGGTGAGAGCAGGGCACAATCTAGCAGCAACATATTGTGTGTCAAGTACAAGACAAGAGAGATGTCCTTGTATTGACAACAATACATGCCCATACCAGTACCCATGTACCTGTACGAGGTACCACTACAGAGACCCCCAAACCAGACTGCATCCTGGACTACAATAGGTACATGGGAGGGGTTGACTTGTCAGATCAAGTCCTGAAGCCCTACAATGCCATGTGGAAATCGAGGGTGTGGCCGTGCACATCATACAGATGGTATTGTACAATGCGTACGTGCTACGTCGATGTGCAGGCCAGAGGGGAACTTTCCGGGAATTTCAAGAGGTGGTTATCAAGAACCTAATCTTTAGGGACCAAGAAGAGGGAGCACCCAGTACTTCTGGAAGAGAGGCCACATGCATCGTACCAGGGCAACACTTTCCAGGAGAAGTTCCCCAAACTGGCAAGAAGGGAAAAAGTCAAAAGAGGTGCAGAGTCTGCTCAAAGAGGGGGATAAGGAAGAACACAACATACCAATGCGACACGTGTCCCGAAAAACCAGGGCTCTGTATGAAAGATTGTTTTCGAATTTATCATACATCCCTTAAATTTTAAATTTACCCTGATGCACTCCGCACAGCTTATCCCCCTCATCTTTCCCTTCTGAGCCCTGCCGTGTGCCCAGGCAGCTGATAACAGCCACATGTAGGGTATTGCCGTACCCGGGAGAACCCACATTACAGCTTATAGGGTGTACATCTCCGGTGGCACATGCTGGGCACAATATATCGGACACTGACATGGCGCATATATTATATATATATATATATATATATATATATATATATATATATATACACACACACACACACACACACACACACACACATATATACATACATTATATATATAAAATTGCAAATCTCACTCTGCACCATCTGCTGCGCCTTATCTTTTACACAGTACCTGTGGGGTCAAAATGCTCACTACACCTCTAGATGAATGTCTTAAGGGGTGTAGTTTTTAAAATGGGCTCACTTCTCGGGGGTTTCAACTGTACTGGTACCTCAGGGGCTTCTGCATACATGACTTAGCACCAGAAAAGCTTCAGTAGGCCAAATGGTGGTCCTTTCCTTCTGAATCCTGCCATGGGCCCAAACTGCAGTTTATCACCACAAATGGGGTATTGCCGCACTAAGGACAAATTAGGCAACAAAATGGGCTATTTTGTTCCCTATAGAAAATAAGAAATTTTGATCAAAAATGACTTTTTTAATTTCACAGCCCAATTCAAATAGGTGTTGTGAAAAAACTGTACGGGCAAAATGATTACAACCATAAATGAATTCCTTGAGGGGTGTAGTTTCCAAAATGGGGTCACTTCTGGTGGGTTTCCATTGCTTTGATACCTCTGGGGCTCTGCAAATGCGACATGGCACCCGAAAACCAATCTAGCAAAATCTGGACTCCAACAAACACATAGCCCTCCTTTCCTTCTGAGCCCTCCCATGGGCCCCAACGGCAGTTTATCACCACAAATGGGGTATTGCCGCACGAAGGACAAATTGGCCAACAAAACAGGGTATTTTGTTCCCTGTGAAAATAGGAAATTTTGATCACAAATTACATCTTATTGGAAAAAATGATTTTTTTTTTAAATTCCACAGCCCAATTCAAATAGGTGCTGTGAAAAAACTGTGTGGCAAACCTGGCATGCTGCCTAAAATATATTCTAATAAAAAAAAGAGGCCTCAAAATGCACTAGGTGCTGCTTTGGCTTGTGTTTTAGTCCACGAACACTAGAGCCACATGTGGGACATTTCTAAAAACTGCAGAATCTGGACAATATATATTTAGTAGTATTTCTCTGGTAAAACCTTCTGTGTTACAGAAAAAATTTGAATAAAATTGAAATTCAGCAAGAAAAATTAAATTTGCAAATTTCACCTCCACTTTGCTTTAATTCCTGTGAAATGCCTGAAGGGTTAAAAAAACAAACTTTCAGGGGTCTAGTTTTTAAAATGGGGTGTTTTATGGGGGTTTCTAATACATAGGCCCCTCAAAGCCACTTCAGAACTGAACAAGTACCTTAAAAAAAGGTTTTTGACATTCTTAAAAATATGAGAAATTGCTGTTTATGTTCTAAGCCTTGTAACGTCCACGAAAAATAAAAGAATGTTCGAAAAACGATGCCAATCTAAAGTAGACATATGAGAAATGTGAACTAGTAACTATTTTGGGTGGTATAACCGTCTGTTTTAAAAGCAGATGCATTTAAATTCTGAAAAATGCTATTTTTTCAAAATTTTCTCAAAATTTTGCAATCTTTCACCAATAAACACTGAATATAATCAACCAAATTTTACCACGAACATGAAGCCCAATGTGTCACGTGAAAACAATCTCAGAATCGCTTGGATAGGTATAAGCATTCCGACGTTATTACCACATAAAGTGAAATATGTCAGATTTGAAAAATGGGCTCTGAGCCTTAAGGCCAAAACAAGGCTGCGTCCTTAAGGGGTTAAGGGTCAAACATTAAGTTACAGGGTAGTCACCTATAGGTGGCACTAGAGAGTTTTCTCCTGCTCTTTTGCATACATTATATAAAGTCCTTATTGAGGGCTTTGAATGGGCATGCAGGAAACTTAAAAAAAAAATCTCTATAAAAGTGAAAGTACATCTATAGCGATGGTATCCACTAAACACAGCAGATTACACTTAATTATTGCAAGCTTGGCATTTTAAGCCTGTGATGGGGACGACACATTTGTGCAATTCTTGTTGGCATGAATCAACTTATGACCTACTGTAAAATCAAGTCCTTTAATGGACTAAATCGAACAGTCATACAAGAGTTCTTTCAATAAATGCAATCAGTTAAAAAATAAAGAGCTACCTACCTTTTCAGAGTGAATTTCACCGTGTCTTCATTGTGAGAGGCTACCATTACATTTGCTTTACGATTGTGTCGGATCTCCTCCAAGACATAATCAAGGCATCTACCACACAAAAAGGTATAATCAGAACTCACAATAGCTTCCATGATTTCCTACAGAATTATACACCCACCAAAATGACAGCTTCCATTCAGATACTAACTGATTTTTTTCCCCTGCAGTTTAATATATTAAGATAAGAAAACGCAGATTATTTTCGTGAGAAATAACATCCTTCAAATGATGGATTGGAGCCGGTTACATTTACGACATTAATATCATTTAATGCACTTTTATGTCAGTAACTGCTTTTTTTCTAAATAGACTGAATTATAATTTATCAAAGAAAAGCTAGCATATTCTACAGTATATCATATGTCAATTTACATTGGCATTTCCGCTAACAATTTAACATATAATAATCAAACGAAACATATTTAAAGGCTATAGTAAACTCTGGTGGCTTTTTTTAAAAAAAATTTCATAAAATGTTAGTGTTTTGGTATAAAAAAAAACGCAACAACTTTTGTAATATACTTTTCTTAAAATTTTTGCTCCAGTTCAATTCTGCAGCTTCTATGTATCACTGCACGTAGAAGCAGCAAAATGCGGTGGTCAACCAAATTTTAGTGAGCTGGTCCGATGGCTCGGCTGACAGCGGCTCCTGTGTGCTCCAGAGACATTACCTCACTCTAATACTAGCCTCAAAAAAAAATTCAAATCGCCTTTAATTACACCTCTTGCATTAATGTAATTGTATACGTCTTCTAGATATATTCTAGTAGATTTATAGTCTTGACTATATTCAAAAATACTTAGTTAAATTAGAGGCTAACGTCCGTCAAAACCTGAAAACAAAAACACAACCTTTAGTTGCCACGGAGACTCGTTACAAAGTTGCAGAATGCCCTGATCTATTCTTTTAACCCCTTCCCGACATTTGACGTACATGTACGTCATGGAAAGCATTGACTTCCCGCAAAATGCCGTACATGTACGTCAAACGTTTGACACACCGGCTCAGAAGCTGAGTCGGTGCCATCATCGTCGGATCTCAGCTGTATCTTACAGCTGACATCCGACTGTAACGGCGGGGACCGAAATTAGCTTCGATCCCCGCCATTAACCCCTTAAGTGCAGCGCTCAAACGCGATCGCTGCACTTAAGGTGTTTGCAGCTCATCGGAGCCCCAGCAATGAAATTGCCGGAGTTCCGGTGGCTGCAATGGCAACCGGAGGCCTAATACTGGCCTCCCGGTCTGCCTAGCACCGAAGCCGGTCAAGATCCGCCTGGCGGCGGAGCCTGATCGGCTTCCGTAGCTGCCGGCAAGATGGCGCCGGGTCAGGAGCTGATCCGGCGTCATCAGCGGTGGAGGTCAGCTGTACTGTACAGCTGACATCCACCTGTAACGGCAGGAACCGGAGCTAGCTCCGATCCCTGCCATTAACCCCTTCGATGCAGCAATCGAAAGCGATTGCTGCATCGTAGCGGTTACTAGCAGATCGCCAGCCCTGACAGGCAATCGGGACTGGCGACTACTGTTATGGCAATAGGAGACACAATGGTCTCCTGCTCTGCCATTACGGAAGCCGATTTAGGCCCCGCCGGGAGGCGAAGCCTAAACGGCTTGCTGTCAGTGAATGACTGACAGATCTAATACATTGCACTACATAGGTAGTGCAATGTATTAGAAAAAAAAAAATCTGACCGTTGGACCTTCAAGTCCCCTAGTGGGACTTGAGAAAAAGTGTAAAAAAAGTATAAAAAAAAAGTGCAAAAAATAAAAGTTTGAAAACAATAAAAGTTTCAAGTAATCAAATAAAACACAATCCCCCTTTTACTCTTATCAAGTCCTTTATTATTGAAAAATAATAATAAACCATATGTATTTGGTATCGCCGCGACCGTAACGACCTGAGGTATCAAAATATTATATTATTTATTGCACGCGGTGAACAGCGTAAAAAAACCCCGAAAAAACGTTACCAGAGTTTGTTTTTTGGTCACTTTGCCCTACAAATATTACAATAAAAAGTGATCAAAAAGTCGCACGTATCCAAAAATGGTACCTATAAAAACTATAGCTCGTCCCGCAAAAAACAAGCCCTCATACACGTCCGTCGACAAAAAAATTAAAAAGTTATGGTTCTCACAACTTGGCGACAGAAAAAATACATTCTTTTTACAAAAGTAATTTTATTGTGAAAAAAGTTGTAAAACATAAAAAAGTGCTATAAATTAGGTATCGCCGGAATCGTACTGACCCGCAGAATAAAGTTAACATGTAATTTATAACGCATGGTGAACGCTGTATAAAAAAAAACAAAAAAAGCTGTGCCAGAATTGCGTTTTTTTGTTTACCTGGCATCCCAAAAAAATAGGATAAAAGGTGATCAAAAAGTCACATGTACCCCAAAATGGTACCAATAATAACTACAGCTCGTCCCGCAACAAACCAGCCCTCATACCGCTACGTCTATGAAAAATAAAATTAGTTATGGCTCCAATAAGTCAGGAAATAAAAAAATATGCAGTTGTGCAGCCCGAGGGGAACATTTCGTCTGTTTCAAGAGGCGAATAATCAAGGCCCTAAAATTAGGGAACCAGGAAGGGGGGGGCCCAAACATATCCGCTGGAAGCGACGATGCCCGTATTATACCAGGATAATACTTTCCCAGCAAAATTCCCCAAACTACAAAGGCGCGGAGTGTGGACCAAAAGGGGGATAAGAAATGACACCATTTATCAGTGCTTCACAGCGTAACACACATCTATGGATTATTTTTATTTTTTTATACCACCTGACTATGCCCCTTATATACTCCGCCCCGCTTACATGTACCCCCACATTATAAAACACCAGCAATACTCAAACAAATATAGTACCAAGCAAAATCCGCTCTCCAAAAGCCAAATGGTGCTCCCTCGGCCCTGAACCCTGCAGCGTCCCCAAACAGCAGTTTCCTTCAACATATATGGCATCGTCATACCCGGGAGAACCCTTTTAACAATTTTTGGGGTGTGTCTCCAGCGTCATAAGCTGGGCATGACATATTTGCCACTGAATGGCATATCTAGGGAAAAATATACATTTTTAATTTGCACCATCCACAGCGCATTCATTTATGGAAAAGACCTGTGGGTTGAAAATGCTCACTACACCCCTTAATAAATACCTTGAGGGGTGCAGTTCCATAGTGGGGGTCACTTATCAGGGGTTTCTTTTTATTATTTCACATCTGAGCCTCTGCAGTTGTGAACCAATACTTTGTAAATCGCCAAATTAGGCCTCCACTCCGCATGGTACTCTTCACTCCTGAGCCCTGTCATATGTCCAGACAAAAGATTAGTGCCCCATGTAGGGTGTTTCTAAAACCGGGAAACACTGCATAATAATTAGAGAGCTGTCTTGTTATGGTGGCACAAGCCAGGCACCACATATTGGCATATCTATGGAAAAAAATCCCATTTTCACTCTGCAACATTGAGCGCACACTAATTTCTACAAAACACCTGCAGGGTTAAAATGCTTACTACACCCCTTGGTAAATGCATTGAGGGGTGTAGTTTCCAAAATGGGGTCACTTCTGGGGGGTTTCCACTGTTTTGGGCCCACAGGTGCCCAGAAACCAATCCAGCAACATCTGCACTCCAAATGGCGGTCCTTCCCATCTGAGCCCTGCGGTTTGCCCAAACAGCAGTTTATGACCACATATGGGGTATTGCCGTACTCGGGAGAAATAGCTTTACAAATGTTGGGTTCTTTTTTTCCTTTATTTGTTGAGAAAATGAAAAAATTTGCGCTAAAGCTACGTCTTATTGAAGAAAAAGGACTGTTTTTATTTTCACTGCCTAATTCTAATAAATTCTATGAAACATCTGTGGGGTCAAAATGCTCACTACACCCCTAGATGCATTCCTCAAGAGGTGTAGTTTCCTAAATGGAGTCCCTTTTTGGGCGTTTTCATTGTTTTGTCCCCTCAGGGGCTTTGCAAATGTGACATGGCCGCCGCAAACCATTCCTGCTAAATGTGATCTCAAAAAGCCAAATAGTGCTCTTTCCCTTCTAAGCCCTGCCGTGTGTCTAAACAGCCGTTTATTACCACATGTGGGGTATTGTTTTACTCGGGAGAAATTGCTTTACAAATTTTGTGGTGCTTTTTCTCCTTCAGTCCTTCTGGAAATGAGAAAAAATTAGCTAAACCTACATTTTCTTTGAAAAAATGTAGATTTGAATTTTCACAGCCTACTTGCAAAAATTTCTGCAAAAAACCTGTGGGGTCAAAATGCTCACTATACCCCTAGATAATTTCCTCAAGGGGTATAGTTTCCAAAATGGAGTCACTTGTTTGGGGTTTCCACTGTTTTGTCACCTCAGGGGCTTTGTAAATGTGACATGGCCTCCGCAAACCATTCCTGCTAAATGTGAACTCCAAAAGCCAAATAGCGCTTTTTCCCTTCTCAGCCACGCCGTGTCTCCAAAAAACAGTTTATTACCGCATGTGAGGTATTGTTTTAAATCGGGAAAAATTGCTTTACAAATTTTGCGGTGCTTTTTCTCCTTTAGTCCTTGTGGAAATGAGAAAAAAAAATCGCTAAACCTACATTTTCTTTGAAGAAATGTTGATTTTAATTTTCACGGCCTACTTCCAATAATTTCTGTAAAAAACCTGTGCGGTCAAAATGCTCACTACACCCCTAGATAATTTCCTTGAGGTGTCTAGTTTCCCAGATGGGGTCACTTTTCGTTGATTTTGACTGTTTTGGCACCGCAAGAGCCCTTCAAACCTGACATGGTGCCTAAAATATATTCTAACAAAAATAAGGCCCCAAAATCCACTAGGTGCTCCTTTGCTTCTGAGGCCGGTGCTTCAGTCCAGTAGCACGCTACGGCCACATGTGGGATATTTCCTAAAACTGCAGAAACTGGGCAACAAATATTGAGTTGCATTTCTCTGGTAAAACCTTCTGTTTTATAAAAAAAATTGTATTAAAAATGTATTTCTGCAGAAAAATATGAAATTTGTAAATTTCACCTCTACTTTGCTTTAATTCCTGTGAAATGTGTAAAGGGTTAAGACATTTTCTAAATGCTGTTTTGAATACTTTGAGGGGTGAAGTTTTTAAAATGGGGTGACTTTTTTGGGGTTTCTAATATATAAGGCCCTCAAAACCACTTCACAACTGAACTGGCCCCTGTAAAAATAGCCTTTTGACATTTTCTTGAAAATGTGAGAAATTGCTGCTAAAGTTCTAAGCCTTGTGAGGTCATAGAAAAATAAAAGGATGTTCAAAAAACGATGCCAATCTAAAGTAGACATATGGGTGATGTTAATTAGCAACAATTTGGTGTGGTATAACTGCCTGTCTTACAAGCAGATACATTTAAATTGAGAAAAATGCTAATTTTTGCAATTTTTCGCTAATTTTTGGTGTTTTTCACAATTAAATACTGAACATATCGAGCAAATTTTGCCAGTAACATAAAGTCCAATGTGTCACGAGAAAACAATCTCAGAATCGCTTGGATAGGTGAAAGCATTCCGGAGTTATTACCACATAAAGTGACACGTCAGATTTGAAAAATGAGGCTCTGTCAGGAAGGTCAAAAGTGGCTAAAGAGGGAAGGGGTTAATCCTTGAGTTGAAAGGTTGCTTTAGCTTTCAAGGGGTGGTCCAGAATTGTTTTGTTTTTTTAAAGAAACAGTGCAATATCGGTCCATGGTCTGTATCGGATATTGCAGTTCAGCTTCATTCACTTGAGGCTGGGTTCACACGACCATGTTACGTCCGTAATGTACGGAACGTATTTCGGCCGGAAGACCCGGACCGAACACACTGCAGGGGGCCGGGCTCCTAGCATCATAGTGATGTACGACGCTAGGAGTCCCTGCCTCTGCGTGGAACTACTGTCCCGTACTGAAAACATGATTACAGTACGGGACAGTTGTCCTGCAGCGAGGCAGGGACTCCTAGCATCGTACATCACTATGATGCTAGGAGCACGGCTCCCTGCACTGTGTTCGGTCCGGGTCTTCCGGCCGAAATACGTTCCGTACTTTACGGACGTAACATGGTCGTGTGAACCCAGCCTGAATAGAAATGAGCTGCAATGCCAGACAACCCATGAACAGAGGAGATGCTGGTTCTGGAAATAAAGAAGATCCTTTTTTCTAATCCTGGATAACCCCTTTCACTGTGCCTACCTGCTCATACACTTGTGACATGGCAGGAACACTATGGTCTCTGGTGGATTTCTTACACTGGTTAGATTTGTTAACCAGGGCTCCATGTAAAAAATAGACCCAATGTTTTAGGAGTCATAACAATTAATTCTCTTGTGACCATAAGGTTCCCTCCATGTCACAGGAATGAGCAGTGGAAGGACACTGCAAAAAACAGAAACATACCCCAATGAGACTTTGGGGGTAAAGTGAGAGGTAGTAAATTGTTCAGAATTGAATTGTCCGGTTGTGAATGGAGTTCGGCAATACAATTTGAAAGGCAAAATATAGTGACTTGCTCCGTAACAAAAACAAAAAAAAGAGTAACAGTCAGCAAACAGAAGTTCGAATGTGATATAGTCTTAAAGAGTTTGTCTCAGTGACTACCAATACCTATAGTGGGCCCACCACATAGCCTGTGGAAAAAGCAGAGCAGACGTGACATGAGACAAAGTGGCACAGTGCTTTTCTAGCTTTGGGGTAGCGATTTGTAGGTCACACCACACCCCACTAATCAGAACATTGCAGTTATACTTTACACCATCAATGACCCATCTGACTGATTTGGTTGCCATACTGCATTAAAAAAAACAAACAAAAAACACGCATTCCATAGTTTAAATGCATTTAAGAAATCAAAACAAGAACGGTTTGTCACTTTTAGTTACGAAGTATTATAATGTGTTCTGTTTCTCTGAAATTCCTCTAAGAATATAAAAGAACCATGCCAAATATTCTTGCATTTTTAAATTTTCCAGGAAAATGGTTATGTAGTCAATGTTCTCTCTGTGTTAGTATTCACAATTCCCACTTTTAGGTAGCGCCTGAGAAATGTAGCGCTGCCAGTTTGCAGAGTTTTTCTTTGGCTGGGAAACAAATAGCTAGCAGTACTGAAACTAATCCAGAAGATGTTATTGCTAAACTGTAATAAGCCATTCTCTTCCGGCTGTATGTGCTGTGAAGCACATGTCTGACACTTTAAAACAGAATGTAAAGCATGCCCTTGCTCCTGATAAGTGGGATACAAACACTTGCCGAGTATATAATAATTAGGGCAAATGGAAAATACAGCAGATTAAAGCTTTATAATTTGCTTAGTAGTGTTATATGGCTGCGTAGTGTTAAACTGTAACTTGAATTTAAACCAAAGAGCACTGTAATTCTATGCAACGTTAGACTTCACCCAACACTACAAAATGTAATAGGAAGATTGCTGTAAAGGGAATCGGTCATCAGAAAATGACCTATTGTTTAACATAAAAACTTGATTTAAACATGTTTTTAAAGAATTTTTATTTTATTTTTTAGGTCATTATCTTTATTAAAAAATAATCCTAAAACCCTGCTGTTTTTACTCTGGCCACTGAGCCTTACGATAGACTGACACTTCCTGTACTGTAGAGATCACTTCTCACCTGAATATTATAAGGAAGGATTAACTATGAAAGCGCGCACACGCGCGCACACGCGCACACACACACACACACACACACGCACGCACGCACGCGCACGACAATAAGTGATGACAGAGCTCCCCTCCCTGCACAGGTCACTGCCTAGAAGACTCTCCTATAGAGGTCAATGAACATCTCCAGTCTGAAGACTCCTATGGTCCATGTGGCTGTTGTAGAGCATATCTCTAAATGCTGTTAACAGCAACTCAGGCAAGATGGCTGCCTTTATAATCATGTACAGAAAATAGAATAAAAAGAAAAAAAAAAATCTATAAAATAAAAAAATATAACCAGATTAGAAAAAAAGATAGTTCATTTTTCTGGTGATACCTTCCCTCTAGAAATTAACATGTTTAGTTAATAGAGTCAGCTTTGGACTACTCGGTCAGCTCCATAAGCATCGGTATCCTCTATGGACGCTAACCAGATTATTAAATCTAAAACTGGAACGGTCCACTCCCTCTTGGGTCTGTACTGCATTACAACATTCTCTTTCCTGAATGGATTCCACGTTTGTAAGTAAGTCCATAGTCTTATGTGAAGCCCCAAAAAATGTGGACATAACGAGAACATATATTATGCAAACTGCACCCTCTAAGTTATAAGAGAAAAAAAAGGCGATCTACCATACAAGATGTATTGGCCAAAGTAGCCGGTCTGGAGGCTGCAGCTAAAAACTGAAAACAAAAACACACAATAGCGACATTAAACAACCACTGGAAACAGAGTACTGGATTTTAACAGGTTCCCGACCGCTGGCCGTAAATATACGGCCAGCAGTCAGGGTCTCTAAAGTCCGGCGTATAGTATATATACGGCCGCACTTCAGAGACTGTGCACGCGCGATCGCGTGCACACAGCTCTGTGCCCTGGCTGTTACTAACAGCCATGGGCACTGGGCAGAATGTCAGGGGTCAATCTTTTGGCCCCTGAACATGTGATCGCTGTGACAACCAATCACAGCGATCACATGCATTTCTGCATAGAAAACAGTGTGCACGCGATCGCGTGCACACAGCCCTGTGCCCTCGCTGTTACCAACAGCTCTGGGCACTGGGCAGAGTATCAGGGACCAATCTGATGGTCCCTGATCATGTGGTCGCTGTGAAAACCTATCACAGCGACCACATTTGTTTTATTTTGACTTTTCTGGCAGTAAATCTCCTGCCTCTTTTCTTCTCCTCAAACATTGTTTCAGTTTGAGGAGAAGAAGAGACTCGAGAGAATTGCTGCCAGAAGATTACAGTGAAAAAAAATACAGTTACACTAAAACATTCTCTGTATAGATAGATTTCTATCTATCTATATAATCTATCTATCCATCTATCTTTTTTTCTATCTATCTACCTTTCTTTCTTTTATTCTATTAGAATAGGCAGGTAGGGAGTATATAATTATATATATATCCACATATATATAATATATATAGCAATAGCGGTTTATTTTTTTGTTAGCGGTAGTGTAGATATATATAGCAGTTAGTTTGTGTGTTTTATAAAAAAAAAAAAAAAAAAAAAAAAAAAATTTGTTTAGTTAGTGTTAGTGTTAGTTACGTTATGGCGAGGAAGTTGTTTAGCGCCGAGGAGGCATACGCCATGCTGTGGTCTGAGTCGGAGACCGCATCAGAGATGGCGTCCGAGATGGAACCTGTTTTAGGTAGTGACGATGACAGCGTCACTTCAGGTTCATCTTCAGGGGACGTTGTCCCTGATGCAGTCGAAACTGCAGAACATGAAATCGCAGGGCCAAGTAGCGCTGTAGCACGGGACAGCCTGGTCCCTCCAGTCCAGGCTCTTGTATGGGCACCTGCCCCATCTTTTGGGCCTAGAATCCACGGATTTACGGCCACTCCTGGCATAACCGTGGACAATACAAATTTTGTCCAAATGGATTACTTCCATTTATTTATAACGGACGACATCCTAAATCAGATTGTCCACGAAACAAATTTATATGCCACGCAATATATAAGGCAGAAACCTTCATCCACCCATGCCAGAGATTGGACGCCCACCAATTTGCAGGAATTAAAAAAATTTTTGGGGCTCACCCTAAATATGGGTATTGTCAAAAAGCCCTCCATTAGGTCTTACTGGTCAACAAGACCCGCCCAAGCCACCCCAGTATATTCTGCAGTAATGCCCAGGTCTCGTTATGAGACAATAATGAGGTTCCTCCACTTCAATGACAACGCACAGGCCCCCCCAAGTACCGATGCAAACCGGGATCGGTTGTTCAAAATAAGACCGCTAATAAATTCCCTGAATAATTTATTTCTGCAACTCTACACCCCTGAGCAGAATGTAAGTGTGGACGAATCCCTCCTCAACTTTCATGGCAGACTTAGCTTTCGCCAATATCTACCTTCCAAAAGGGCAAGATATGGCGTTAAGCTCTACAAATTGTGTGAAAGCGGGTCAGGATATACCACCGCCTTCAGGATTTATGAAGGGCGGGACCGCACAATAAATGTTCCTGGATGCCCCCCTGATCTTTCCACCAGCAGTAAGATCGTGTGGGAGATAATGCAGCCTCTGCTTCACAAAGGGTACCACCTGTACTGTGATAATTTTTATTCTAGTGTGCCCCTGTTTAGGCATTTGCATGCTGCAAGGACTGGGGCATGTGGTACCATGCGCAAAAACAGAATTGGTTTTCCACAGCAATTAGTGGGGAAGCGCATGGTAAAGGGGGACTCCTGTGCTTATGCATCTGAAGAATTGCTGGCGGTCAAGTTCAGGGATCGCAAAGATGTGTATGTGCTAAGCACGATTCATACCGCAGGAACAGTGGCAGTGAGGGAAAGGGGGGCAACATCGGACAAGCACAAACCAGTGAGCGTGTCCGAATATAACAAGTACATGGGGGGGGGGTGGATTTAAGCGACCAGGTTTTACAGCCCTATTTAGTAAAACGCAAAACTAAAACCTGGTACAAAAAGGTGGCCATTTATTTGTTACAGGTGGCCATCCACAACTCATTTGTGCTCTATAAAAAAAACAGAGGCAGAGACACATACCTGGATTTCCAGGAAAAAATTATTGAAGGCCTCATTTTTGATGTTCAGGACACCCGAGAATGCCCCCAGTCTGAGGATGTCACGCGACTGACTGAAAGACACTTCATCAGTCGGATTCCCCCAACAGCAACCAGAAGCAACCCCCAGAAAAAGTGCCGCGTCTGCAGAAAAGACGGGCACCGCAAAGATTCCCGATATTTCTGTCCCTCATGTCCCTCGCAACCAGGCCTGTGCATTGAGCCATGTTTTAAAAAATACCACACTGTTCTGAATTATTAGATTTTAGTTAATTTGTTGAAAATATATTTGCCCTACATTACGTTTTTATTTTTCCCCTGATTTTACTCCAAGGGTGAGGGAGGGAATGGGTGGGGGGTGGATGTCATGTTTGATGTTTTCTAAAGTTCATCTGCTGGAGAGCTCCATTTGCATTAACCTGAAATTTCTTATTTTAGAAAACCCCAAAAAATAAATTCCCATTATACCCCTAGATGAATATTTTGGGATTTCTGCTTCAAGAGCAGATATTTTGGAAGTGTTATAGAAACTCTGTTGAGTTTTGTAAAACCAGCTTTGAAAAAAAGCGATTTGTGAAATAATCTTCTTCTATCCTCCGCCCTCCTACATCTCTATGTGATAAATAAGGCCACATATTTGGTATCCCCGTGCACGGGAGAAGTGGCAGAATGTGAACGGAGATTAATTTTGACCGTGGTCTAAGCCGTGTGTGAAAAATGCTGGTATAAACTGACGCATTTGCTAAAAAATTGCTAATTTTATTTTGATCCATCTTATTCAAGAAACTTTCAGAAGAAAACTGGACTGTCTAAAAATATGATAAACCCCTTGAAGGAAACCTTGTGGGGTCTACTTGTGTGAATGAAGTAATTTATGGGGTGATTCTAATCTTTCAGCAGCATTAGGCTCCCCAGAAAACAGTATGCGGCTATAAAATCAAGTGCAGAATTCCTGGACCGAAAAGGCCAAAAAGCCTCCCTTTATGCCAAGCCCTGGCACATGCCCGTGAATAAGGCACACATATTTGGTATCCCCATGCACGGGAGAAGTGGAAGAATGTGAAATGCGATGAATTTTGTCCGTGGTCCATTTTGTGTGTGAAAAAGCTAGCATAAACTGACGCATTTGTTAAAAAAAAAAGGTAATTTTATTTTGTTCCATCTTATTCAAGAAACTTTCAGAAGAAAACTGGACTGTCTAAAAATATGATAAACCCCTTGAAGGAAACCTTGTGGGGTCTACTTGTGTGAATTAAGTCATTTATGGGGTGATTCTAATGTTTCAGCAGCATTAGGCCCCCCAGAAAACAGTATGCGGCTCTAAAATCAAATGCAGAATTCCTGGACCAAAAAGCCTCCTTTTATGCCAAGCCCTGGCACATGCCCGCACTGCGAATAAGGCACACATATTTGGTATCCCCATGCACGGGAGAAGTGGAAGAACGTGAAAGGAGATGAATTTTGGCCGTGGTCTATACCGTGTGTGAAAAATACTAGCCTAAACTGACGCATTTGCTAAAAAAGTGCTGATTTTATTTTGTTCCATCTTATTCAAGAAACTTTCAGAAGAAAACTGGACTTGCTAAAAATATGATAAACCCCTTGAAGGAAACCTTGTGGGGTCTACTTGTGTGAATGAAGTCATTTATGGGGTGTTTCTAATGTTTCAGCAGCATTAGGCCCCCCAGAAAACAGTATGCGGCTCTAAAATCAAATGCAAAATTCCTGGACCGAAAAGGCCAAAAAGCCTCCTTTTATGCCAAGCCCTGGCACATGCCCGCACAGTGAATAAGGCTCACATATTTGGTATCCCCATGCACGGGAGAAGTGGAAGAATGTGAAAGGAGATTAATTTTGGCCGTGGTTCATACCGTGTGTGAAAAATGCTAGCATAAACCGACGCAATTGTTAAATTCTTGCATTTTTTTCCAATTTTGCCCACTTTAGTGAAAAAAAAAAAAATGATATATACTGACAAATGCCACTAAAACAAAGCCCTATCTGTCCTTTAAAAAGAGTGTAAAATTCAAAGATGAACTTTATTCACCTGCTGAGTTATAGTCATCTAAAGAAGCGCATAGCAAAATTGTGAAATTTGCTCTGGTCATTTAGCTGTAAAACAGCCTAGTCCTTAACCGGTTAAAGCCACAGATGACACGGACACTTGGGCAATAAACCATTGCACAATTTTTTGTCCAACCTGCCTAAACCTGGCTGTACTATTTCTTTCCCGTGGCTTATATAGAACCAACGTATTCTGCAGTGCTGTACAGTGGTGGCAATCTCTCACATCTGTCTCTTTTCCCAATGGGCTTACAAAAGAATTACTGTCACAAGCAGACTTTTTTTTTTTTTATAGAAAGCCAATTAACCCATTAGTATATATTTTTTGAATGAGGAAGGATACCAAACTACTCAGAGGAAACCCGCACAATTACACGAAGAATATACAATCTCCAGGCAGTTGTTTTGCGTGTTCAGATTTATAGTAAAATATAGGACCTCAGTTCTGCAAGGCTATTAAGTCACCGTGCTGGCCACCCTACGCATGTACCCAAGTTAACCACATGGTAAATGTAACCATTTTGTATTTATCTATTACAACACCTTAGACCTACATTTGAGTCTTGGATATAATAAGCATTTTCCATTTTCCAAAGCTCTTCTCTTTAGTTCAGAAAATTCAATGCACTTCAAGGGATCAAGAAGGCCAGTGAGAAGGAATAATATATGCAACATAAAAAGGGAATCAGAAATTGGATGTTGTATTATGCTAATAAGTAATTTACTCATCATACTCCTTCAAATTAGTTTTCATACAGCTGGCTGATTAACTGAGCACAGCGCAACTGGACGTATTCTTGGCAGTTTAATATAGATGTTTTTTATTTATCTGGCAAATATTTTGGCTGCATCTGTATAAAACACAGTATATACTTGACATTTAGAGTCTGCTGTCGCCTTGAGCTACTCTAGCAAAGAAAAATAACGTAAAAAGAATTTAAAAAAAAATGGTGTTTAAATAGAATTTCAGGACTATTTTCGAAAACATAGGTACTTGTATTCACACTTATAATGTGGTGACACAGCCTCTTTAAGTGCCCTATGTAATGGCAGGGGGTAGGGAGACGGACAAGTGAGCCCTAATCTACCCGCCACTCTGTCCCTGCCTACTTGCAACGACCCGCCCTAGGCGACGGGGTACAACTGGGCGGCGGTCCCTGCGCTCAGTAAGTGCACGACAAACATACAAACATACAAACATACAAACATACAAAGGAACACAAGCAAGGAAAAGGGGCCGTTGCCCACGGCAACACCGTGAGCAACCAGAGTGGTGAACGAGCCGAGTCAAGCCAGGAGTGTGCGAGGTACAAAACGAAAAGCAGAAGAGTAGTCGGTAAGCCAGGGTCTGTATGGAGCAGGATCAAAAATAGCAGGAGCTGTAGCTGGGCCAGGAAACCACAAGGAAAGAATCACAAGCACCGAGGGACAGGAAGTGCAGGCTTAAATAGACCGAGGGCGGGAGCTAGCTGAGTCTGGCCAGGTTACGATAGGCTCTCCCACTCCTAAGCCTGCCAGCCTGAATGGTGGAAGCAGGAGTCAGTCTCAGGGATGTATTCTCAGGTGCTGACTGATTAGTTCTGGGAGTTAACCCCGAAGCTGTGCCTGGCAGATCCTTTACACCCTATCTCTACATAATGTGATCTGCGCTGTAATGTAGGTAACAGCAGTGGCTTTTTTTTTTTAAAAAACTATCTATTTTCACCAAGTTATGAGCGATTTTAGATTTATGCTTATGACTTTAATGTCCAACTGGGCGCGTTTTTACTTTTGACCAAGTGAGCGTTGTGGAGAGAAGTATATGACGCTGACCAATCAGCGTCATACACTTCTCTCCAATCATGTAATCAGCACATAGTGAGCAACGCAGGATCACTATGTGCGGTCACATACTCTCACATTAACGTTACTGAAGTGTCTTGACAGTGAATAGACATCACCTCCAGTCAGGACGGGATGTCAATTCACACTCCTGACACTTAGGTAAAGTTTGTGTGGGACTTACAGCACAGAGAGATCACGTTGTGCTGTCATTTAAAGCGTGATCTTGCGAGATTACGCTTGGTGCTGTGCGTCACACACAAACGTTACCGAAGTGTCAGGATTGTGAATAGACATCCCGTCCTGGCTGGAAGCGATGTCTATTCACTGCCAATACACTTCAGTAACGTTAATGTGTGAGTATGCGACCGCACATAGTGAACAACTCAGGATCACTATGTGCTGAATAAATGAATGGAGAGAAGTGTATGACGCTGATTGGTCAGCATCATACACTTCCCTCCACAACGCCGACTATGTCAAAAGTAAAAACACGCCTAGTTGGGCATTAAGAAAGTCATTAGCATAAAGCAAAAATCGCTCATGACTTGGTGAAAATAGATCATTTTTCTAAATAAAAAACACTGCTGTTACCTACATTACAGCGCCAAACTCATTATGTAAGAGATAGGGCACTTATAATGTGGTGACAGAGCCTCTTTAACCCCTTCCCGCCCAATCACGTACAGTTACATGATAGAAACTGATGTCTTAATGCATTTCCACGTAACTGTACCTGAAGGAGATGGAGCTAGCTCAGGAGCCGAGCCCGCTCCATCACCCTGAGGTATCAGCCAGGACCGGAGCTAGCATCCGATCCGGCCGATTAAGCCCTCAGATGCTGCGTTCAATAGAGATCGCAGCATGTGAAGAGTTTTTAGCCACCGGCACCACAGCAACGTGATAACTGGGTTGCCGGTGGCTGCAAAGGCGATCGGGGGCCCAATACTTACCTCCCGGTCTGCCAGCAACAGAAGCCTCCTATGCCCTGCTTGGCGGCGGTGCCTAAAAGGCTTCCGGTACCATCGGAAAGATGGCGCCAGCTCAGAAGTCATTATGGAAAAAAAAATAATAAAACCATACATACATATTTGGTATCGCTGCGACCGTAACGACCTGAACTTTAAAATTATTATGTTATTTAGCCTGCACAGGGAACGCCGTAAAATAAAACCCTAAAAAAATACTGCCACAATTGCTGTTTTTTTGGTCATGTTCTTACAAAAATGTAAATAAAAAGTGATCAAAAAGTCGCATGAATCCAAAAATTGTACCTGTAATGGTCTCGCAAAAAACAAGCCCTCTTACAGCTCCATTGACGAAAAAAATGTAAAAAAAAGTTATGGCTCTCACAACATGGCGACAGAAAAAATACATTCTCTTTACAAAAGTAATTTTATTGTGCAAAAAGTTGTAAAACATAAAAAAGTGCTATAAATTAGGTATCACCGGAATCGTACTGACCCGCAGAGTAAAGGTAACGTAGTTTATAACGCATGGTGAACGTGCAGCCCGAGGGGAACATTTCTTCTGTTTCAAGAGGTGAATTATCAAGGCCCTAAAATTAGGGAACCAGGAGGGCCCAAACATATCTGCTGGAAGCGAGGGCGCCATTATTATACCAGGACAACACTTCCCAGCAAAATTCCTCAAACCGCAAAGGTGCGGAGTCTGGACCAAAATGGGGAGAAGGAAGGACATTTATCAGTGCGACACCGGCCTGTGCAGAAAGGATTGTGGCACAGCGTAACACACATCTATGGATTATTTTATTATTATACCACCTGACTATGCCCCTGATGTACTCTGCCCAGCGCACATATGCCCCACATTATAAACGGAAACACCAGTAAGACTCCAAACAAAACGGTTACCAAGCAAAATCCACGGTCCAAAAGCCAAATGGCGCTCCCTCCCTTCTGAGCCCTACAGTGTGCCAAAACAGCTGTTGACTTCCCCATATATGGCATCGCCATACCTGGGAGAACCCTTTTAATAATTTTTGGTGTGTGTCTCCCCAGTGGCACAAGCTGGGCACGACATATTTGCCACTGAATTGGCATATCTAGGGAAAAATTTTAATTTGCACCTTCCGAAGCGCAATCATTTATGGAAAAGACCTCTGGGGTGAAAATGCTCACTACACCCCTTAATAAATGCCTTAAGGGGTACAGTTTCCAAAATGGGGTCACTTGTCAGGGGTTTCTTTTCTTGAGGGGTGTGGTTTCTAAAATGGGGTCACTTCTGGGGGGATCCACTGTTTTGGTCCCACAGGGACTTTGCAAATGCGACGCAGCGCCCAAAAACCAAATGCAGAAAAATCTGTACTCCAAAAGCAAAATGGCGCTCCTTCCCTTCTGAGCCCTATTGTGTGCCCAAACAGCAGTTTATGACCACGTGTGGGGTATTGCCGTACTCGGGAGAAATTGCTTTACAAGTGATGGGGGTTCTTTTTGTCCTTTGTTGAGAAAATGAAAAAATTTTAAGCTAAATCTATGTCTTATTGAAGAAAAAGGATTTTTTTTATTTTCACTGCCCAATTCTAATAAAATCTATGAAACACCTGTGGGGTCAAAATGTTCACTACACCCCTATATGGATTCTTCAAGGGGTGTAGTTTCCTAAATTGAGTCTTTTTTGGCGTATTCACAGTTTTGGTCCCTTAGGGGCTTTGCAAATGTGACAAGGCCTCCGCAAACCATTCCTGCTAAATTTGAGCTCCAAAAGCCAAAATGGCGCTCTTTCCCTTCTAAGCCCTGCTGTGTGTCCAAACAGCCGTTTATGACCACATGTGGGGTATTGTTTTACTCGGGAGAAATTGCTTTACAAATGTTGCAGTGCTTTTTCTCCTTTAGTCCTTGTGGAAATTAGAAAAAATTAGCTAAACTTACATTTTCTTTGAAAGAATGTAGATTTTCATTTTCATGGCCCACTTTCAATAATTTCTGCAAAAAACCTGCGGGGTCAAAAAGCTCACTATACCCCTAGATCATTTCCTCAAGGGGTGTAGTTTCCCAAATGGGGTCACTTTTGGGGGATTTCCACTGTTTTGGTACTGCAAGAGCCCTTCAAACCTGACATGGTGCCCAAAATATTTTCGAATAAAAGGGAGGCCCCAAGATCCTCTAGGTGCTCCTTTGCTTTTGAGGCCGGTGCTTCAGTCCATTAGCGCACTAGGACCACATGTGGAATATTTCTAAAAACGGAAGAATGTGGACAATAAATGTTGAGTTGCATTTCTCTGGTAAAACTTTGTGTTACAAAAAAAAAAAAAAAAAAAAAAAGATTCTAAATGAATATCTGCGACAAAAAAAATATGAAATTTGAAAATGTCACCTCTACATTGCTTTAATTCCTGTGAAACATCTAAAGGGTTAAGAAACTTTCGAAATGCTACTTTGAATACTTTGAGGGGTGGAGTTTTTAAAATGGGGTGACTTATTGGTGGAAACTAATATATAAGGTCCTAAAAGCCGCTTCACAACTGAACTACAAGCTGAAGGGAAGGACCTCCAAGGTTGTATTCTCAGGAATACTGCCTGTGCCATGCACATCACAGGAAAGACGGCGGGAGCTCAGGGAGTTAAATGCATGGCTTAAGTCTTGGTGTAGAGGAGAAGGCTTTGGGTTCCTAGAGCACTGGGCTGACTTTTCATTGGGGTACAAACCGTATTCTGCAGATTTGCACCTAAATGGAAGGGGGTCCGCTGTGCTGGGGGAGAGAATTCTAGCTGGGGTGGCGGAGTGTTTAAACTAGGGCTGAGGAGGGAGGCCAATGTAGAAAATAAAGGGGTAGTTAGGTTAGAGAGGGGTCAGACTATATTGGTGGGGGGGAGAAACAGACGGTGGGGAGAAGACTAGGCAACAAGATAAGGAGATCCTTTCGTTACAAAAACAGCAGTGAAAATAAAAATGTCAAATAATCACATTTCTGATACAGAAAGTGAAACATTTAAAAGGCAAGTTATAGTGTATGTTCACAAATGCCAGAAGTCTAGCAAGCAAAATGGGGGAGCTGGAGGCCTTGATACTGGAAGAAGATATAGATATACCGGTAGTTGGTGTTGCTGAGACATGGCTGGACACTTCACATGATTGGGCTGTAAATCTACAGGGTTTTACACGGTTTCGGAAAGACAGGGCAAATCGGAAAGGTGGTGGTGCATGTCTGTATGTGAGAAGCGATATGAAGGTGAGAGTGAATGAGACATTAGAGGGTGAAGATTTTGAGGAGGTTGAAACCTTGTGGGTGGAATTACAAAGGGAGGTAAACACTGAAAAAAAATACTTTTGGTGTAATCTATAGACCCCCCCAATATAACTGAAGAGATAGGTCAAATATATAAACAGATGGAGCGGGCTGCACAGGCGGGTACGGTTGTGATAATGGGAGATTTTAATTACCGGGATATTAATTGGTGTCATGGTTCGGCTTCATCTGCAAAGGGGAGACATTTCCTCAACCTGTTGCAGGAAAATTTTATGGGCCAGTTTGTGGAAGACCCGACTAGAGGTGAAGCTCTGTTGGTTCTGGTCATTTCTAATAATGCAGATCTTGTTGGGAACGTCAATGTTTATGAAAACCTCGGTAACAGTGATCACAATATAGTTACATTTTACCTATACTGTAAAAAACAAACACAGGCTGGGAGGGCAAAAAAACACTTAATTTTAAGAAGGCCAATTTCCCCAGGATGAGGGCTGCAATTCAGGATATAGACTGGGAAGAACTAATGTTAAATAATGGGACAAATGATAAATGGGAGATTTTCAAATCTACTTTGGGTAATTATAGTGCAAAATTTATTCCTACAGGTAACAAGTATAAACGACTAAAATTAAACCCCACATGGCTTACACCTTCTGTAAAGGGCAATACATGACAAAAAAAGGGCATTTAAAAAATACAAATCTGAGGGTACAGCTGTAGCCTTTGTAAAATATAAAGAGCTTAATAAAATCTGTAAAAAAATAAAATCAGCAAAAATACAAAATGAAAGGCAGGTGGCCAAGGATAGTAAAACAAATCCTAAAAAATCCTTCAAGCATATAAATGCAAAAAAGCCAAGGTCTGAACATGTAAGACCCTTAGATAGTGGTAATGGGGAGTTGGTCACAGGGGATCAAGAGAAGGCAGTTTTACTAAATGGGTTCTTCCGCTCTGTATATACAACAGAAGAAGGAGCAGCTGATGTAGCCACTGCCAGTGCTGTTAATAGATCAGTTGATATACTGAATTGGATGAATGTAGATATGGTGCAAGCTAAATTAAATAAAATAAATGTACACAAGGCCCTGGGACCAGATGGGTTACACCCTAGAGTTCTTAAGGAGCTTAGTTCAGTTATTTCTGTCCCCCTCTTCATAATATTTAGAGAGTCTCTCATGACTGGTATAGTGCCAAGGGACTGGCGCAGGGCAAATGTGGTGCCTATTTTCAAAAAGGGCTCTAGGTCTTCGCTGGGTAATTATAGACCAGTAAGCTTAACATCAATTGTGGGGAAAATGTTTGAGGGGCTATATACAGAATTATGTGACAATAAATAGTATTATAAGTGACAGCCAGCACGGTTTTACAAAGGACAGAAGCTGTCAAACCAACCTGATTTGTTTTTATGAAGAGGTAAGCAGAAGCCTAGACAGAGGGGCCGCTGTGGATATAGTGTTTTTGGACTTTGCAAAGGCATTGGACACTGTCCCCCATAGACGTCTAATGGGTAAATTAAGGACTATAGGTTTAGAAAGTATAGTTTGTAATTGGATTGAGAATTGGCTCAAGGACCGTATCCAGAGAGTTGTGGTCAATGATTCCTACTCTGAATGGTCCCCAGTTATAAGTGGTGTACCCCAGGGTTCAGTGCTGGGACCACTATTATTCAACTTATTTATTAATGATATAGAGGATGGGATTAATAGCACTATTTCTATTTTTGCAGATGACACCAAGCTATGCAATATAGTTCAGACTATGGAAGATGTTTGTGAATTGCAGGCAGATTTAAACAAACTAAGTGTTTGGGCGTCCACTTGGCAAATGAAGTTTAATGTAGATAAATGTAAAGTTATGCACCTGGGTACGAACAACCTGCATGCATCATATGTCCTAGGGGGAGCTACACTGGGGGAGTCACTTGTTGAGAAGGATCTGGGTGTACTTGTAAATCATAAACTAAATAACAGCATGAAGTCAATCAGCTGCTTCAAAGGCCAGCAAAATATTGTAGTGTATCAAAAGAGGCATGGACTCGCGGGACAGGGATGTAATATTACCACTTTACAAAGCATTAGTGAGGCCTCATCTAGAATATGCAGTCCAGTTCTGGGCTCCAGTTCATAGAAAGGATGCCCTGGAGTTGGAAAAAATACAAAGAAGAGCAACGAAGCTAATAAGGGGCATGGAGAATCTAAGTTATGAGGAAAGATTAAAAGAACTAAACCTATTTAGCCTTGAGAAAAGACGACTAAGGGGGGACATGATTAACTTATATAAATATATGAATGGCACATACAAAAAATATGGTGAAATCCTGTTCCATGTAAAAAACAAGGGGGCACTCCCTCCGTCTGGAAAAAGAAAGGTTCAACCTGCAGAGGCGACAAGCCTTCTTTACTGTGAGAACGGTGAATTTATGGAATAGCCTACCACAGGAGCTGGTCACAACAGGGACAGTAGATGGCTTTAAAAAAGGCTTAGATAATTTCCTAGAACAAAAAAATATTAGCTCCTATGTGTAGACATTTTTTACTTCCCCTTTCCCATCCCTTGGTTGAACTTGATGGCATGTGTCTTTTTTCGACCGTACAAACTATGTAACTATGTAACTGGCCCCTGTAAAAATGGCCTTTTGAAATTTTCTTGAAAATGTGAGAAATTGCTGCTAAAGTCCTAAGCCTTGTAACATCCCAGAAAAATAAAAAGGATGTTCAAAAAACGATGCCAATCTAAAGTAGACCTATGGGGATGTTAATTTGCAACAATTTTGTGTGGTATTACGGTCTTATTAAGCAGATAATTTAAATTTAGAAAAATGCTAATTTTTGCAATTTAATCACAAAATGTTGGTGTTTTTCACTAATATTGAATTTATCTATCAAATTTTTCCACTATCATAAAGTACAATAAGTCACAAGAAAATCTCAGAATCGCTTTGATAGGTAAAAGCATTCCCAAGGTATTACCACATAAAGTGACATGTCAGATTTGAAAAAAATGGGTCTGGTCCTGAAGGCCAAAATGAGCTTGGTCCTCAAGGGGTTAATGAACTGTAATGAATACCATTCAGATTCATTACAAATATCTATAGTACTGTGCAAAAGCTTTAGGCAGTTGTGGAAAAATGCTGCAAAGTAAGGCTATGTTCACACAGAGTTTTTTTGCAGGCTGAATTTCTGCCTTAAAATTCCGTTTGGAAGTTTGAGGCAGATTTTCCTCTCCCTGCACACCGATTTTCGCCCGCAGCCATTGAGCGCCGCAGGCATAAAACCCCGCGACATACGCTTTCTCTGCCTCCCATTAAAGTCAATGGGAGGTCAGAGGAGTAAATGCCCGAAGATAGGGCATGTCGGTTCTTTCTCCCGCGAGGCGGTTTTACCGCTCGCGGGAGAAAACCGCCCTCGCCTCACATTGAAATCAACGGGAGGCATTTCCGGGCCGTTTTTGACGAGTTTTGCGGTGCGGTTTCTGCGTAAAAAAAACTCTGTGTTAACATAGCCTAAGAATGCTTTAAAAAATGGAAGCGTTAATATTTTTTTTTTTATCAATTAACAAAACGCAAGAGAAATCAAAATCTAAATTTGGTGTGACCACCCTTTGCCTTCAAAACAGAATCAATTGTTCTAGGTACACTTGCACAAAGTCATGGATTTTGTAGGATTATAGTCAGGCGTATGAATAACCAATTATACCAAACAGGTGATAATGATCATAATTTTCATATGTAGGTTGAAATGGAGTCATTAACTGTAAAAGAAAAAACTGTAGGAGGCTTAAATGTGGGTGAGGAACAGCAGAACTCTACTACAAAAGTGAGGTTGTGGAGTACCGTTTCATGTCATAGGTCCACCATGGCAAGGTCTCTCCCATGCAAAAATTTCAAAGCAGACTGGGGTTTCAAGATGTACTGTTCAAGATCTTTTGAAGAAGCACAAAGAAACAAGCAACGTTGAAGACCAAAGACGCAGTGGTCGACCAAGGAAATTTAGTGCAGCAGATCAAAGACACATCATGCTTACTTCCCTTCGAAATCGGAAGATATCCTGCAGTGCCATCAGCTCAGAACTGGTAGAAACCAGTGGGACCCAGATACAATCATCTACTGTTCAGAGTAGTCTGGCGAGAAGTGGTCTTCATGGAAGAATTGCGTCCAAGAAGCCATACCTTTGACGTGGAAATAAAGGCAAATGACTCCACTATGCACGAAAACATAGAAACTGGGGTGCAGAAAAATGGCTGCAGGTGCTCTGCACTGATGAGTCAAAATGTGAAATATTTGGCTGTAACAGAAAGCAGTTTGTTGGCCAAAGGGCTAAAGAGCGGTACAATAATGAGCATCCGCAGGTAAAAGTGAATGATGGTGGAGGTTCCCTGCAAGTTTGGGGCGGCACTTCAGCAAATGGAGTTCGGGATGTGGTCAGGATTAATGGTGACCTCAATGCTGAGAAATACAGGCAGAGACTTATCCATCATGCAATACCATCAGGGAGGCATCTTATTGGCTCCAAATTTGTTCTGCAGCAGGACAATGACCCCAAACATACAGCCAATGTCATCAAGAACTATCTTCAGCGCAAAGAACAAGGAGCCCTGGAAGTGATATGGCCCCTACAGAGCCCTGATATCATCAGGGTCTGTCTGGGATTACATGGAGATAGAAAGATTTGAGGAAGCCTACATCCACAGAAGCTCTCCAAGATGTTTAGAACAACCTCTCTGCCAAGTTTTTTTTTTAAATAAAACTGTGTACAAGTGTATCTAGAAGAATTAATGTTGTTTTGAAGACAAAGGGTGGTCACACCAAATATGGATTTGATTTAATTTCTCTTCTGTTCATTCACTTTTGTTTTTTTTAGCAATTAAAATGAAATTACCACTTTTTTTTTTTTAAATGCATTCTTACTTTGCAGCATCCTTTCCACAACTGCCTAAAACTTTTGCACAGTACTGTATGTCTATTTTATTTTTCCCCACAAGCTGCCAGTTTAATTTAATTAATCCATTCGTGCTCAAACGGACAAAAATCATACAAAATAAATAAATAAATATTCAAAGAAGCTGAATCTAACCTGGCAAAAGTGACCTGATCAACTAACACTGGAAGACAGACATGGTAGTACTAGACGATCTAAACAATTATGTAAGTCACATAGAACAAACTCTGTAGCTACAAAAAAAAATACTAAAGTAGCTAAGAGCAGCATTTAGCTTAGGAGAGTAGAAATATTCTACTATTAGCACATCAATCCCAAAATAAAAATTAGTTGTCTGAATATTTTATGCAGTTGTAAACATATTTGGCGATATTAGGGCATAATGGGCATAGTACCAGGACCCAGTTTCTCCAGAAAAGGATGCATTTTGTCACCAGGAACTGGACACCAACTCAATACCAAGGGTAATCCACTATTCCACTGGGGTAGAAGAAATATCAGGCTTAGTTTTCAATTCAGTTCCGACACATTTAGTGAAAAATTAACTGCTTTAGAAATCAGAATAATATATACTCACCTATGGTACATCGCATTAGTCGACTCATACGTGGGATTGATCGGGTCCTCGTAGCCCACTTCTGCAGCACGACTCCTCTCTTGCTGCATGTAAGCCCCTCTTACAAGTTTAGCACCAAAATGCCAGCCCTCTCGTCTGGACAGCTCTACATCCGCAGTTACATTGTCATAAGCTTCCTGTAAAAGAGGAAAAAAACACTTATAGCTATCCCTACCGGTCAACAGAAGATTTTTTTTTAATGTGAATTTGACCGGTAAAAAAAAAAAAAGATATAATACAAATAAGTCTACTACTAGGTTTATTCTGAATGGTCCATACAATTGTACTTTAACAAAAGAAAAACCTGCTACAATGGTTAAGATGGAAGTAATTTTTTCCATGTCCAAAACGTGTCACTCAGGCAGTGAGAAAATAAACTGTCACCTATTTCACTTGATATTACAGTGGCAGGTTTATAAAAACACATCTAGCACTACACCATTCTGTTATTGCGGATATTACTTTGGATCACTCAGTATCTCTGGTATGAGGGAATAAAAAAAAAATAAATAGAATTAGGTTGTTCTTACAGAGATGATCAATTCTTCCATGGCTCGCTTCATTTATTAGATATTGCAGCCAGACCTCTCAGGGTCTGTGCTGCAGGCTGTGTGATAGCCGTGGTGTCTCTACGGCTCTAGTATTTAGAATGGGGGACTTAAGAGCGGGCTGAAATAGCTAATAAAGAAGGCAAAATCCAGTGAATGAATAAATTGAAGAATCGATCTGTTAATAATGCCTAATTGAACTTTTCTCTACAAAACGGGAGGCAGACTTAATTTGTTAGTAATATACAGTAAGGATATACTTGTATAGAGCGTAATATACGTTCCAGGAAAACCTTACTGTGGTACAGAGCAGTAATAGTCATTGATATGCATCCTCGCACCTTTAAGTAGCACTGGTATGTGTTGAAGATAATGGGATTGTCCTTATTAAATTTACGTTGCATTTCCAATGTCAGGCGGCTGATTGCGGGTTGGAAATAGGTCTGCTCTGCATCGACCATCAGTCGAACGCCTGTTTCTAAGGCTTTCTAAAGTGGAAAAAAAAATTGCAATGTTTAGTGAAGGAAAACTTATGACAAACAATAGGAAAAGACCCACTGCGATAAAAGTTTGCAAAACAAATATAGCATCGTATTAAATAATATCCCTAATCTCGGATCTCCATCACAAATCTTCTACAGTGGAATTATTTCATTATTTTTTTTTTAATTAACCGATTAACCTAAATAGAGTCAGTTGCCAATACAGTCCTGTTAAAAAAAGAGATCTGAACCGGGGGCCTGTTGATGAAAGCCCATGGACACGTGTAAGCAATGCAGTCACAAATACCATAGTGATGTTGCTTCTCTCAATCACGTGATTTTAGTAACGAATACAGGGCTAGAGCCATTGAGTGTGATGTGGGCAGTTGACAGACAGACATGGTGCTGCATCATTTACACGTGCAGAATATTTAATAGAAGAACGTTGAAGTATTGAGGTTAAACAAAAAAAACAGTCCAGGTAATGCTCTTGATTCTAAACACGAAGCATAGAAAACCAATCTAATAAAAAATTATTGCTTAAGAACACACACACACACATATATTATATATATATATATATATATATATATATATATATATGTTAGATCTAACCTGGATATCTAACATTGTACTGTACTTTGGTGTACATTTTTGATGCGCATGCTCGACCAGCGCTACATTCATTACTATGGAGCTGCCAGAAGTCCCCTAGAAATGAATAGAGCGCTGGTCGAGCATGCGCTCTAATGCTCCATTCCCATGAAGCACTTCGGGGGACGCTCAGTCCCCTGCTCACCTCATCGCTGAGGTCCCAGTGGTCAGAATACCAGCGATCACACATGTATAGGGAATACATGCGTTTTGTGGGAAAAACACTAACATTTTTACTAGCAATAAAGATATAGCAGAGCTGTTATTTAGCAACATCTTTTGTGAAACAACATGTTCTCTGTGGGTTTTCCATAGGACTGCACAAAACCTACTACATTATATTAGTTATTATAATGCACAAACAAAGCTGCCCCAAATGGTTAAACCACAAACATCTGCCCCACAATGCCCACAGGATGCGGTTAATGCAACCAAACATTTACAATAAGAAGCGGCACAGCCCTATGGTCAATCTCCATCACCAAACTTCTCCAATGCTAGCTCGATCGTATTGTAGGCAAGGACTAAGGTCCCATTTTATGCAGCAATTATGCCGTAATTAGACAATTAATCTCTTTATTCTTTGTGAAGGACAAAATATAAAAGTACATACACTTAATCAGTCCATGTTTTAGACGCTATAAACGACTCTAAATCTGCTGATAACTTATGGCACTGACAAGTAGCTGATATTGTTTTTCATAAAACTTCAAAAGAATGTGTTTGTTTGCATTTCATTATGAAAGATTACATTCCAGCATCAATGCATTTATTTAAATTACAGCTTATTAAAGGATTTCAAAGACTTCCTGGTAGAGCTGACATTTCTAAGGGCTGTTTCTACCCTTTTAGATGTGTAAAATATAGTGGCATTGATTTACTGCACCATCTGAGCCACGTTTACAGCTCTTCTTGGCAAGACTGGATCTAAATATTAATGAGCCTATGAGAGTCATTCTGTGCCAGCTCTTGACCAGCAAGGTGGCTTTAGATGTCAGGGTTTACAACTGTATAAAAGTGTATCTTAATATAGTAAACTTTTACATAAATTGAATGCAGCTAAATACATGCATTTCTACGTATTATAATCACTTTGTGAACTTTTAATTAATTAAACATGGTAAAAATGTGTTATAGTTGGACTATAAATTATACACATGGCCTTTAGGACTCTTATCTTAAATGAGGAAAGTGTCTAAATACATAATTGAAGATTAATCATGTAGTAATAACAATTACATTGCTTACGGTTCATAACTTCTACTTGCAATAACATGCCTTACCACAAGGTTCGCTGTTTAAGGGAAACTAGAAGTTCATTCTGAGCCAAGTAACTATTCACATACATTGAAGCAGTGACACCTAGTGGTAGAAGTATGTGCTACAGTAATTTACATGTTAAAGGGGACAGTCGTTTCAACTAATGCTGGAAATATTAGACATGGCAAAATTTGTGATCGCTGAGAGGTCTGAGTTTTAAGAACAAAGGGGTGATGGTAACGTGCACCTTCACGGTCCATTATTTCTCTTCAGAAAGCTGAGAAAAGCCGAAAGAGACAGGGCTCAGCAGAGTGCCGCAGATGAAGCTTTGAAACGATCAATACACTGATCACATGGCTCTAGGATATGTCAGAAATCAGTTGAAATGACAGTGAACCTTTAGGCCTCATTTAGATGGGACGTATATGCTGCGGAATGGATGTCCAGAATTTTCATAAGGAAATTCTGCAATATAAATGGACATGCTGCAGATTAAGAATTCGCAAGCGCAGGTCAATTTTCGCACGTATTTTGTGTTTTTTTTTCCCTCAGCATGTGGATGAGATATGTCAAATCTCATCCACTTTGCCGCTACTGTAATATGTTGCACAATTGCCACAGGGAGATCCTGGAAGGCAATTCTGCAGGATTTCTATCCCTAACGGAACAAATCTTCTTCATTTATGGTTAATATCACCATTTGCTGCTGCGAAACACAAATATGCTATTGTTTCTGTGAAAAAAATGGAAACCTTACGGAATAGAAACAAACGGAAACCAACTGCATCGGAAGATTTACCATTGAAATCAATTGTAATGCAAACGTAAGCAATGGTTTCCATTTGGCTTTCCGTTAATCGGTTCCTCTGACGGAAAGGTCGAAAGGGAACCCATGAATGGAAGCCCGACGTGGATGTGAACATGCCCTTAGTTCACACCTGCGTCTGTGTGTTCGGTTGTTCTGCTCCGTCAGAGGAGCAGAACAAGGGAATAACTTAAGCAACGGTACCGTTGCACGGCTGACACTGCCTGCAGTCGATGGAACCCATTGACTTTAATAAGATCTGTCGGTGTGTCCGTGTTTTTACCAGAGACAATAGCGCAACATGCTGCGTTATAGTTTCCGGTAAACTTGGCCGGATCTGCGACGGAGGTCCCTAACTGAGCCTACAACGCATATGTAAACGAGGCCTTAAAGGGTAACTAAACATTTGACACAGTGACATGTCAGAAGCTTTGAGTAGTGGGGATGCAAGCACGGAGACCCCCACCAAATCGCTAAAATGAAGCGGCGGAAGTGCTCGTGTGAGCGCTCAGCCGCTTAGTATCTGTTCGGCTTTTTCCGGAAAGCCGATGTATCGGAGTACGGGTTCATAGACATTCTATTGAGCCTGTACTCGGATACATTGATATCCAGAAAATGGCGAACAGAAACGAAGCGGCTGAGCGCTCACACCACACGAGCTCTTCTGCCGCTTCATTTTAGCGATTGGTGGGGATCTCAGTGCTCAGACCCCCACCAATCAAAACTTCTGACATGTCAGAAGTTTGTCAAACATTTAGTTACCCTTTAATGTGTGAAATACCCCATGCATTGATCCCATGAGATTTGTCATCCATTCTAATGTGCTGACCGTTATTCTTGATGGAAAGATCATGTACATGTTTGTTTTTTTATCAGGGCTGCCCACACTTCTAAGGTGGTGACTGCTTATATGCGAAACAAAATACAGTATCTTTCGTGGATTCGCATTAGGCTTAAAACAATTTCTCTTTCAGTGGTCATATTACTACCACTTACTATTTCTTTTTTTTTCCTCATTGGCAACGAAGTACAGTGAAAAATCCATGCATCTCGTCTTTACTGGCACAACTGGCCCGGTCTAAAAGTGAAGACACCTGCTATTAACTAAAACCACATGGACCAATACATTTCTGTTGGGACTAATGCAACATATTTGGCTACATACATCGATACCTGGTGTACCAAACCACACAGTGAAATACAAGTACTGCTCATCTGTCTAGAGTCTTAATATTGGCAGATCGAAGTTCATCACATTGCAATACCCTTCATTGATTTTTCTTCTTGTAGGGCTTAGTGGAGTATTTTGTACCTACCTACAGTGAAGGATTGGTCATAGAAAAGCCTTTTTCATCTTCTTCATTTAATAAAGGAGAACAGAGGGTACATAGCTTGCTGCAGTCGTGCCAAGTATTAATAGTATTAAAAATGCGACTAAATGAGTGGACCACAACACAGCCCCATTTTCAGCAGCCATTAACCACAAACTATCCTAGCGCAGTAGAAACCGGTTATTTTGTTGAATAAAGCAATTAAATTATAGTCCTTTGTATTGCATGACTTTGCATTCTTAAAGGGTTGTTCCCATCTAAGACATTCATCACATATCCACACGATATACCATAAATGTCTGAAAGGGGCATTTCCCAGCTTTGGAACTCGCACATATCTCCCGAACGGGGTCACACAATCCCCTTTCTGCCCGGCAGGACGGCCGCTGCATCAAGGCGGAGTATCGATGAGAGGAGGCCGTGCACTCCCCATTGGATACTATGGGCGTTATGAAAAACAGCCGAGCAAGCGAGCAGTGGTTAAAAAACCTTAGGCAAAACTACAGTCGATTTTTGTATTGCTAAATCAAGGCTATTCCATGTGTCAGATTGCCAAGTAAGAAGATTCCATTCAAAGTAGTCCACTAGAATTTGGATAAAAGGGGGTAACCGGAATCTAACCAGGATAAAAAAAAAAAAAAAAAGAAGCACCACTGCACAAGAGGATAGGTATCCGACCCGGCAGACATACACAGGTTGTACACTGTACATGGTTTTGCTGTGGATTTTTCCTGGAGGACTTTGCACTGAAATTCTGCAGTGAACTACAGTGGAATGCAAGTTATTGTTTAATCAATATACTATTCACATGTTATGGAAAAATCTGTGAAGATTTTACAGGATATTGGGGATTTTTAAATCCAAGCATGCCCTATTCTGCTTCCAAAACATGGCAGATCTCACACATGGCATCATAAGGCCTACAAAGGGTGACAATCCACAGTCAAAACTCAACAGGATGTTCTTATGGACTTTATTGCAGATTGTGAGAAGGAGGAAGGAAATTACTCATCTCTTTGGACACATTTAGAATTCAATATTGCTCAGATTATTTAATTGCAATACTAGATCAGGTACCCCTAAAACAAACGGATATGTAAAATATTACATCATGCTCGGACAATTCATTCAGCAGTGCTTGTGAATGACATGCATACTGTATTTTCCCAGATTACAAATACCATATACATCGACTTTTGTGCTCTATCACATGGTTAAAAAAGGATTCACCAGCTTTAAAAGGGAATCACTATATTTCAGTTTCCTAATAGAAACCAGATAGTAAAAAGATTTCTTTTCTGATCCGTTTTTATTTTTTGACTGTAGATCTTTTTAATTCTATTTTCTGTACATCATTATGGAGTGGCCATCTTGCCTGAGCTGCTGTTAACAGCATTTAGAGATAAGATTTACAGCAGCTACACGGACAAATCGGAACCTGTGAACAGGAACCATTGTCTTCTATGGGAGAGTTTTCTAGGCATGCTCGGTGACCTCTGCCACAAGGAATGAGAGGGGAGCGGTGTCCATCACTTATCAATGGTGGATCCTGTGTTATCTATATAGAGGTGTTACATTTCATTGTAACCCTGCCTGCGATGATAAGAGGACTGCTGAGAAGTGATCTCTACAGAACAGGAAGTGTCAGTCTATTGTGAGGCTCGGTGGCCAGAGTGAAAACTGCAAGATGTCAGGATTATTATTATTATTATTATTATTATTTTTATTAACATAATGACAAACATATTTAAGAATTTGTGATTTCTTTTTAACTATCTAACATAACAAACTTGATTTAAACAATAGGTTATAAGCAGATGATACATTTCCTTTAAAATGCATATCCAGAAAGTCTACCTATACTTATACAGGTCAGGGTTCTAACACATGCTCAGATTCCGCTCACCTAAAATACCTCAATAATACAAAGCGATTCCCCAGACTTCATTAGTGTAGTACCAAGGCATTTCCAAGTCCTCAGAATAGAGACCTGTTTCTTGCGTCATTTTATTCTTCCACACTGTTTTAATCATTGCCATTTCCCTCTTTTGTGATGTGTTATAAATTTTAACCTGACAACTACTGAGAGAAATATACAGCGTGTCAAGCAAACGGAATAAAAATACATTCCTGACCTTTGCTAGAACATCCATTCTCTGTAACATTCTCTTCATCTGCAGGTCCTCTTCTTCTGTGAACCTGAACAAAAGGGGCTCTACCTGACCGCTCTGAGGAGAAGGAGAAAAAAAAAAAAAGGTCTCATTACAAGTTAAACGTAAAACCTAAAAATACGGACACTGGTCATTTACAACGCTGATCATTCTTTTTACTTTAAACTAACATATTATTGTATTCTCTACAGAGCCCTGTAAACATAAATATGTCATTGTGGAAATGGTTTGTCAGTTCAATTTATTTAGCCGCTGTAAATGTATTCAGGTGTGAATAAAAATCTGCCTAATTTATGCAAATCCATCCCTAAGGACCTGCTACAAATCAACACAAAAATGAGTTTATTCTCCCTTACAACTTGGCCTTTATTGCATATAAAGAAAAAGTACAGACAAATACCTTTATTTATAGTTCATTGCTTGTTGATCGGGGAAAAAGCAGCTCGGCAAAAATTACAATTTTTTTCCAGAAATGCAATAAGCAACATTTTTTCAGAATAAAAAGTACAAGGCACACATTAAAATAGAAAATTAACATGTTATCAATTTATACTTCTATTACCAGAAAACTAATAGAAGTGTGCTATTAAATGCTACAGACATGTTATAAAAAAAGAAGAGGAAATCCTGCTCTGGAGGGAACAGATTCAAAATCACCCGGCTCTGACAGATGTAAAACCCATAAAATAATCCTGATGTCAGGTCAACTGCACTATTCATGATCGAATCAGCGTCATCATCAAGGTCCAGATATCATGACGATAAATTACAAGCGTGAGGGTAACAGGCGAAGAACAAACGCTCTTTTGCCTTCAAGCAGGCTGCTCTGAGGAAAAATTCGTAGGTCTGTAAAGGGCCAGATGGTGGCACAGTTTCATTACATATTGCAGAACGGCGCAGTAAACTTGTTCACTTCTTTAGCATGCTGATAATAAGCCAAAGCCTAGAATTTCACACATTGTGCAGGTGGCAAATCCTGTAGGATTTTCCCCCCTCATATCATGCTCTAATACATTTTGTTAGAAATATGCCCAAAAAAAGGATCGAAGCTCTGAAGCTGCAGAACAAAACATAAGACAGGCTGGCGTGGTAGAGAATAGCCGTGTCTACACGGCGGCGAGCTCCAGTAATCGAGCAGAGGAATTTATAATGAAGGTACCCCAAATCCAAGACAGTATACAGGATGAAATAGTCTTCTGGCTTCACATAGGGAAGTGAGCTGCACTGTATAGAAAGAGTTAACACCGACATATGCGGATTATGCGTGTGGACAACGGTCCACATTAACTGTATTCAGCATTACATTTCTCACACCACAGCTGTAGGATATAACACAAAACTTCCCACCCACAGTTTCCTATTATCTGTATTCACTACGGTTGCAGAAGAAACAGCAGGAAGGGACGGGGTGACACTTGTTAATCTTTCCATCATACTTGTTCTTTATTATGTCGGTCAATAGGAAATGGAAAATAAATGGAGCTGTCACAGTAAATCAATGATGACATGCACAACTTCAGGGCTGTTGTAATACATTACACGTAAGGAATATATTCAACAGGGAGGCATCGACCCACGTTTTTTTTAATGCCAAAGGCCTCATGCAAGCGACCGTATATTTTAGTTACGGACTCATTCATTTCTATGGCCGACGGAAAAGTTTTATTGTGCAATAGTAAAACCTATAAAAAAAAAACTGCATAAATTTGGTATTTCCAGAATTGTACTGACCCACAGAACAAAGTAAATTAAAAAACAAAACGTGGAATAGACGTTTTTACCTCAGTCCCCCTCCTAAACAGTTTTTTATTACATGTACCCCGAAATGGTGCCATTAAAGAAATACAACTCGTCCCACAAAAAAGGACTCCAACATTGAGCTCCCAGAATTCCGCCACGGGAGTTCGTGGGAAAATATTGTTTGGGATTTGGTGCACCCACTGCTGGACCAGGGTTACCACCTCAATGGCTATCCCGATGTGCAAGACAGACAGGAACATTAGTTCAGTTTTAAGAGGTGGTTATAAAAGGCCTCAAATTTGCCCTATAACGTAGTCATCTCCATGGAATGCGAGGGCGCCCATATTGTCCTAGGGCAACACTTTCCCAGCGAAGTTCCTTAAACTGGAAAAAACAGGCAGGACCCCAAAAAAGTACAGAGTACGTTCCAAAAAGAGAAATAACAATAGAAACCATTTATCAGTACGTTGCCCGTCCTGAAAAACTTGACCTGTGTATAAAGGATTGCTTCACAGCATACCACACAGCCAAGGATTATTCATTTTATTATTTACTTATCCTATTATGCCCAGATGGACCCTGCACAGCTTACATATGGGCCCACATTATAAAATTGGAAAACCAGCAAAACCCCAAACAAAAACTACTACTTCCTATTATACCCCTAAATAATTATCCTAAAGGGTTGTAGTTTTCAAAATTGAGTCACTTCTCTGGGGTTTCCACTGTACTGGTACCTCAGGGGCTCTGCAAAAGTGGCATAGTGCCCGAAAACCAATCCAGCAAAATCCATGCTCCAAATGATGCTTCTTCCCCTCTAAACTGTCATGTGCCCAAACTGCAGTAAATACACACACACACACACACACACACACACACACACACACACACACACACACACACACACACACACACACACACACACACACACACACACACACACACACACACACACACACACACGGTCACTTAGAAATTTCCTTAATTTTGAAAGAAAAGCAGTTTTTTTTCAATAAAGAGAACATTAAATTAATCAGAAATACACTCGACACATTGTTAATGTGCTAAATGACTATTCTAGCTGCAAACGTCTGGTTTTTAATGCAATATCTACATAGGTGTATAGAGGCCCATTTCCAGCAACCATCACTCCAGTGTTCTAATGGTACATTGTGTTTGCTAACTGTGTTAGAAGGCTAATGGATGATTAGAAAACACTTGAAAACCCTTGTGCAATAATGTTAGCACCGCTGTAAACAGTTTTGCTGTTTAGAGGAGCTATAAAACGGACCTTCCTTTGAGCTAGTTGAGAATCTGGAGCATTACATTTGTGGGTTCAATTAAACTCTCAAAATGGCAAGAAAGAGAGCTTTCATGTGAAACTCGACAGTCTATTCTTGTTCTTAGAAATTAAGGCTATTCCATGCGAGAAATTGCCAAGAAACTGAAGATTTCCTACAACGGTGTGTACTACTCCCTTCAGAGGACAGCACAAACAGGCTCTAACCAGAGTAGAAAGAGAAGTGGGAGGCCCCGCTGCACAACTGAGCAACAAGACAAGTACATTAGAGTCTCTAGTTTGAGAAAGACGCCTCACAGGTCCTCAACTGGCAGCTTCATTAAATAGTACTCGCAAAACGCCAGTGTCAACGTCTACAGTGAAGAGGCGACTCCGGGATGCTGGCCTTCAGAGCAGAGTGGCAAAGAAAAAGCCATAACTGAGACTGGCTAATAAAAGGACAAGATTAATATGGGCAAAAGCACACAGACATTGGACAGAGGAAGATTGGGAAAAAGTGTTATGGACAGACAAATCGAAGTTTGAGGTGTTTGGATCACACAGAAGAACATTTGTGAGACGCAGAACAACTGAAAAGATGCTGGAAGAGTGCCTGACGCCATCTGTCAAGCATGGTGGAGGTAATGTGATGGTCTGGGGTTGCTTTGGTGCTGGTCAAGTGGGAGATTTGTACAAGGTAAAAGGGATTTTGAATAAGGAAGGCCATCACTCCATTTTGCAACGCCATGCCATACCCTGTGGACAGCGCTTGATTGGAGCCAATTTCTTCCTACAACAGGACAATGACCCAAAGCACACCTCCAAATTATGCAAGAACTATTTAGGGAAGAAGCAGGCAGCTGGTATTCTATCTGTAATGGAGTGGCCAGCGCAGTCACCAGATCTCAACCCCATAGAGCCGTTGTGGGAGCAGCTTGACCGTATGGTACGCAAGAAGTGCCCATCAAGCCAATCCAACTTGTGGGAGGGCCTTCTGGAAGCATGGGGTGAAATTTCTCTGGATTACCTCAGCAAATTAACAGCTAGAATACCAAAGGTCTGCAATGCTGTAATTGCTGCAAATGGAGCAGTCTTTGACAAAAGCAAAGTTTGAAGGAGAAAATTATTTGAAATAAAAATCATTATCTTGACTATATTTTCTAGTCATTTTGCAACTCATTTGATAAATTTAAGTGTGAGTTTTCATGGAAAAACACAAAATTGTCTGGGTGACCCCAAACTTTTGAAAAACAAAAACATGTATCCCCGCTCAAGCGATACATAGGTGATCGCTGGGGGTCTGACCCCTGGGACTCCTAGCTATGAGGAGAACGGGGGACCAAAAGTCCCCTGAAGTGCTCCATGAGAATAGAGCCCATGCTCGACCAGCGCTCCATTCATTTCTATGGAGTTGCCGGAGACAGCGGTCTCGAAAGACTCATACAAATGAATGGAGTGCTGGGAAAACTCCTTTAAGTCCTGAGCCCTGTCGTACAAGGCAAAATATTAGGGCCGTATGTAGGGTGTTTCTTAAATCAAAACACACGGCGTTGTAACTAGAGAGCTGGGCACAACATATTGGGCACTGAAATGGCATATCTATGGAAAAAGTGCAATTTTTAATCTGACATCCATTGCACACTAATTTCTGGAAACACTTGTGTGGTCAAAACACTCACTACACCTCTAGATTCATTACTTGAGGGATGTATTTTTCAAAATGGGGTAACTTTTAGGGGTGGGGGGGTCCACTGTACTGGAACCTCAGGGGCTCTACAAATGCAACATGGTGTCCCAAAAACCATTCCAGCAAAATCTGCGCTCCAAAATCCAAATGGCACTCATTTCCTTCTGAGCCCTGCATAACAAATTGTGGAGTGCTTTTTCTGATCCTACCCCTTGTGAAAATGAAATATTTTGAGCTAAAACGACATATTACAGAAAAAAAATATATTTTCAAGACCCAAGTCTTATAAATCATAAGAAACGCCTGTGGGGTCAAACTGCTCACTATACCCCTAGGTAAATTCCTTGAGGGATGTAGCTTCCAAAATGGTGTCTTTTGGGCGGTGTTTCCTATGTTCTGGCTGTGGGAGAGAGACTAAGCATGCGTGTCCACCAGCACTCTCGTTCAGTAGGTGGCCGGGCACAATGCTATACACTTTGAACCACAGGTGGTGTCAAATGACACAACTTCACTGGCTCATTTTGTTAGTTTAAATACAAAAAAATGTTTATAATTGGTTGCTTTGTTGAAATAAATAGAATATTCTTCGTGGGATAACTGCTTCAACAAACGTACTAAATGCGGTTTTTAAAATGGGGCGTTTGTATTTATTTATTTTTTTTAAACTAAAAAATTGCTGCTAAAAAACGTATAAGCATTCTACGTAGAAATATTGTAAATATTAATCAACTATTTTGTGTGATAATTGGTGTTTTTCACAAATTCACACAGAACAAAATCAGCCAAAATTTACCACTAACAAAAACTACAACGAATTACAAAAAAACATAATTCTCAGAATCACTTGGAAGTTATTCTTACATAAAGTGACACGTCAGATTAAAAAAATAAAATATAAAACCTAAAAATAAGATATGCATAAAAAAACTAAAATCACAAACATGTAGTTTTTTTTTACTGTATAGGCAGTCATTCTGTTTGCAGTACTATGTGAATTGTGGTAGTGCTTAGGCCCTGTGCGTTATGTTCCATTGACAATGAGCATTAGAATTGAGATGTCTGGCATCGAAGTATATGATATTTAACATATAGTTTAAATATATGCTAATTCATATGCACTTTTCTTCAATAGTACTTCTGCTCACCATTACACATAAATCTCCTGTATAGTAACCAACGTATTCAGAATTACTGAATATAATAATAATTCTAATAAGTAGTAAATGGATACCTGTAAGTTTGGCACCAAGAGAAGTTTGGAGAGCTTGGTTCTGCTGTCAATTAAACTGTTCCAATCCAGCAGATCCATGGTCCTAAAAAAGAAAATATTAGTAAGGTAATTTGTTTCAAAGGGGATACACCGCAAAAATGTAATATAAAGTTCTATGTTGTAGGCTCTGTTCACACTGGTGTCATGGATTCCACTTTTAAAGCCATGATTTATATGAAGGATCTGTTACCCGTTTTGTAACATCCTAATGCAGTGCCATTAGCAGGATCGGGCTGTTGACCCTGTACTGTGACAGGAAACTGAAATACTCTGTTTCCGGTCATATTAAGCACTGTGTCCGTAAATGCAGAAGCTGCTGCATCTGCACTTGGACAGTTGATGGGGATGTCATTAATGACGTCACAGGCATTCCCTGTGCAGAGGGGCCTTGGAGGAATACAGAGAAGATGTGATCTGCGTATTCTCTTCAGGTCGGGTTACAGATCACTGGCAAATGTGATCTAATGGGCTGTTACCATTAGATCACCGATAGGGATATGGTCTGTGTATTCTCTGCTGTCCTCAAATACAGGTGTTCCCTGCTAACCTGTGCTCCCAAAGTAAAATATATATAAAGTAAATTGTAAAGTTAATAAAATTGAGAAGATAATAAAAGAATGAAAAAAGTAAAAAAAAAAAAAAAAAAAAAAAAGTTCCTAACCCCAAAGAAGTGCATACCTCCCTGAAATCATACACATCAATATTAGACATTCTGCATGACCAGAACACATTTTGCATAGGCATTAATAGATTCCTGTCAAGCAGAATGTACGTTACCCTAAACATACAGTAATTCTCCCCGGACACCAAATTTTAGCTGTTCTTCCCCACTCCTATCTGCTTGGACACCTTCACGGAAAGGGAGATGCATTTAAAACTAAAATAGGGTCTTTGCTCTTGGTGCTATAGTGATGTCATACGTTACACAATGCACACACATTTGGCATCTCTATGCACCGGAGACTTAGATGATTAATTTTTGTCTCAGAGGCTCAGACTGCTGCTCTCATCCTCCCTCAGAATTTTCACTGCTTGTTCAGACTGGTTGAGGTGTATAAAAACGAGTCAAATAAAAGCTCGGAGTACTGACTTACAATACAGTCAGATAGAACTACAAGCAGCTTAACCTATCAGTGAGAAAATAAAGATTATAAAATAATTGCCACACATATACTAAGAGAAATGTGCCGCAGTAGATAGGGATCGGTGAGATCCACCTTAAAGCACATGTCCACCTTTGTACACCATTTTAAAGTTTATATACACACTGCTAAAAAAATAAAAAATTAAAGGGAACACTTGGGGTCCTCTTAAACGGCCCGACATGGGCCGTGTAAACGAGCGCCGATCAATGAGACACCTCGTTGATAGACACTAGTTTGCTCCTTTCATAAGGAGATAGGTTTGGGGACGAATGATCGTTACTACCTCATACATTTCTGTCATGTCGGCTGCCAACAACAATATTTCTTGCAGCATAAACGATACAATCAGCCGATGAACGAGCCCTGTATTGTAATATATGAAGAATACTAGATAATACAAGTGACTCAACTTTTCTATGTAGATAAACTCTACATCGTAACTTTTCTACTGGGGTTGAATGGTGCACATCTGCTTTAAAAGGGGTTGTCTGGGATGAAAAAAATTGCTAGGAGCAGTAAAGTGGATTATTATCAATCCCCCGCCACTCCAGCTCTGCCGCTCATGTGGTCCCTGCCTGTTTGTTGACTTGTCCTGCAGTGATGATGTGGCAAACATACATGTGACTGCTGCAGCCAATAGCTGGCATGAACGGCGCAACATCGCTGCAGGTAAGTCAACAAACTCCGGCGGGTTACAACTCGAGTGGTTGGAGATTAAACAGACGAGTATGGTTTTTATTTTGTTAACTTTCGAGCTCTTCGCAACATAAAATAAAATTATTATAAGGAAAAAATATCATTTGTATGAAATATCATGGTATCAGTTTGTCTCCGTTATGCAAGAGTTCCGTCGTTACTACGCTATTGATTCCGCAAAAAACGACGGAAACCTTGCATAACAGAAACAAACTGAAACCATTGGCACCGGACCGGTCACCATTGAAATCAATGGCGATGGAAACGGAAACCTATGGTTTCAGTTTGTGTCTGCGGGATCCGTTCCGACGGAAAGCTCAGACGGAACGGAGCCTTAGAGCAGATGTGCACGAAGCCTAAACAATTTTCTAAAGGAACGGTTTCTCAAACTCTTAAAAAGGTGCCATAACGTGATAACAATAGAGCCCAGGGAAAAACATTGTTGCTATACAGAGACTTGGGAACAAAAGGTGGTTCCAAGAAGAAGTACAGCTTCGACAAGCTCGGGCTAGTTTTTGCCGCTTGGCAGTTTTGCCATGATTATTTAGCATGGCTATTAGTTTCCATAGCTTGCTCAAAAGTCTATTCCAACAACTTTTCTTTTTTATTTATTTAGGAAAAGCATGAATGGATCCAGGAAGAGAGAAGGAAAAGACTATGTTCAGATCTGCATTATTCATTTAGGGGCACTTTATGCTATTTATTTTTTAAATAATAGATGTAAACCGGTAGTACACAGTTTTTCAATCTGCATGTATAAATAATATATTCAGATTGCATAATTCTATGGAAGTCAACACTCCACTTATTGACAATTCCCACATAAAAGGCGTGTGGGAGTATATACAGTGCCTTGCAAAAGTATTCTATCGACATACCATTCATTACTATGGTAAGAAAACCCTTTTATAAAGGAACAGTAAACATAGAAAATGCCCCCTCCAATCTCCTTTCCTTTGAACTAATTTGGTCTCATTACAATTCAAACTCAGAAATACAGGACCAGTCAAATGTTTGGAAGGACCTTTTCTACATACTAGATTCACATTGAAGAGCTCTCTCGCTCTGTGCAGAGACCTCCAACAATTGGTGGAACAAAGAGGCAGAAGGGTTGGCTTTTTCGGTCTCTCCTTGGTGAGCCGGAGTTTAGTCATGTGCAGTATGGACTATAGACTTTCTATGGCTCTAGCGATTGGTGACGGTCGAAGAAACCAGACCCTCCCCTAGTAACTAAAACCTCCAAAGTGCCACTATGGCACATCAGAAATTGTTTTTTAATTTTTTTTAAGGGTTATTCCAATCTCAGACATTAATGGTATATCCACAGAATATGCCGTATGTGTCTGATAGATGTGGGTCTCAGCACTGGGACCTGCACCTACAATCGAGAACGGGAGTCACCCGACCCCCGCTTCGAATGGTGAGGAGAGCTGCTGATTCTAGGCACACGCGCGGCTTTCTCCCTTTCGTTCAAGGAGCGTAACGTACACTGCCAAGCTGTGCCTGCTCGGCTATTTACGTAACTCTGAGAACATAATAGAGTTGCGTGCAGGTGTGGCCTCTTCACATAGCTCCCACCTGGAATCGGCAGTCAGCGGCCGCTTCATCAGGCAGAACAGGGGGTTGTGTGCCCCCCCGAACGCTATATAGGTGCAGGACCTATCAGGCATTTATGGATATGCTATAAATGTCTGAGATGGAAATAACAAATTAAACAATCATTACCCTTTAAATATTACATTATATGGTATAAAGACAACAGTTAACATATTTCACCATTAACTGGAATATAGTCTTACTATAAGGAGAATCCATAGGAAAGTAGAGACTTTAAAGCAATAATGTTTGGGTAAAATAAGAAGAGAACACTTCCATATACATATCAAAGTCATGACTTCAGTGAGGCGGACATACAGGTTTGTTATCAGACCTGTTTCTGTGTTTTGGACCTTATCAAAACAGTCTCAGTGATGCACTTTAAATCCACTTGGAGGTCAGGTATATTACATTCCATATGTGCCAGTGTCACTTTAACCATTTAATGGCAAACTTTTTTTTTCTAGTAATGATTCTTTTTTTTTTTTTTTTTAGTTCTAAAAAGTAAAGAAAAATTGTCACTTGCAAGGCCCCTATCACACTGCGTTTATGACTTCCGTTTGATGTATGTGTCAGAAAAAGCTCCCAACATATATGTTACATGACTGAGGCCAAAAAGAGCACTCTTGGCCTCTGTGGGTCAAATGGGAGCCTATGGGTACGTTTAACGTATGCGTTGGGGAGCCTTCACACAGCATACGTCAAACAGAGAGGAAACAGTGTCAGAGGGGCCTTACAGAAATCATTTCATGTTTTCATTCGGTTTACAATGGCTACGGCCAGCGTCTTTAGATTAACTCTGTTTCTTTTCCGCTTACTTAACTTTATAAATGTAACCTTGTCTGTATATTGGTACATCTAGCATACCCTAGCAGAGAAATCGTACATCCATCTATATGGTTAAGACAATAATATTTTTTTCATTTTCAAAACGCCTATGTTTACTACAGAAATCAGAATAAAAGGCGAGACACAGATTCTATGTAGCATGCCAATATTTCTGCCAGCTGGTACTACGCTGTTATCTTAGCATTTCTCCCAAAATACTTTCTTTGAAATGCACCTGTTTGGCTGTAGATGCTTTGAAAATTCAGGCTTGTATCACTGACTTTGCAGCTAAATCTCTCACCAAAACGGCAAAGATGTTTCAGGACCTAGAAATTTTAACCCCACTAAAACACTCCTTAACGTTAAAAGAAATTCAGGTTTTCCCAAAGGCAAATTTGCACAAGAGACATTATACTTCCACCTATTTATGCTACTGAACTATTAAGAGTGTCAAAACTATATGCAAATCCAAAAAACTGTCGATTTTATAATAACTTTTTCCCTGTAAAAGAAAAGAAACAAATTCTAAGGAACTTCTTTAATAGAATTAAATGCACATCCTGTAACCCCATAGGACTTTTGTTCTCATCCTTTACCATGCAAAAGAAAAATTATAGTAAGAATCTACAATTTAGGGCATGGATGACTCACTATGTAAAAGCTAAATTTAATACATAATACATATTACAATTGCAAGTAACTGGAGCACAGAATGCAACGGAGACACATTTTTAAGGCTGTAAATGTACAGAATAGAAAAAAAACAGGCGAATTGAGCGGCTACTGTGCCATAATCCTGGTAATTTATGTGCCCTGTTTGATGGCACTGCACCCTTCTACACATGGTGTTATTAGCATGACCGGGATGTCAAACTAACTACTGTACTTTGACAGGAAAACGGAAATAATCCGTTTCCTTTTGATAAAATCCCCTAAACATGGCACGCTTATTGAATTCTATGTCCCCGACTGCAGAAGTGGTTGATGAAACACTCGGACGGATGGCAGGGAAATCCTTGATGTCAATGATTACCTGTAGCAGAGGGTAAAGGACCTCCTGACAAAACACCAGTAATCCGTATACAAGAACATGCACAGAAGACACAAATTGAAGAAGACCCTAATGGACTGTAACCATTTTACCATGGTTATCATTGATCTGTCCATGGAAACATGCAGGGGTCACAAATTATTTGTTCCCTGCTATCCTAAGTACCAGTATAAAATAAAGAACACAAACATTTTCCATGGGCGTCCGGTTCTCAAGCAATAAGGGTATATTAACATGTCAGGTACCTTGCAGAAATTATTGCAACTTAAAAAAATCAATTGCATTCACTTGAACAAGCTGGTTTCTGCAATACATGCATGGATTTCTGGAAATTTGCAGAAATGTCTGAAGAAAGTCTGCTACATGTGAATATACCCATATACATCACCCAATGTACACTATATGGGCAAAAATATTGGGACACAGATCTTAATAATTGAATTCAGGTGTTTTATTCAGTCCCATTGCCACTAGTGTATAATATCAAGTATCTAGCCACGCAGTCTGACTTTACAAACATTTGTGAAAGAATCAGTCCTTCTAAAGAGATCACTGAATTAGAGTCTGGTCAGTAAGTTCGTGGAATTTGACCATCTAGATATTCCACGATCAACTGTGAGTGGTATTATTGCAAAGTGGAAGACTTTAAGAACCACAACAACTCAGACCACATAAAGTTACAGAGCCGGGTCGCTGAGGCGCCTTGTGCATAAAAGTCGCCAACGCCCTGCTGACTCAACTGCAGAGTTACAAACCTCCTCTGGCATTAATATCTGAACAAAAACTGTGCGCCAGGAGCTTTATGGCATGGGTTTAAATGGCTGAGTAGGTGCATGCAAGCTTTACATCACCAAGAACAATGCCAAGCGTCAGATGGAGTGGTGTAAAGCACGCTGCCACTGGACTCTGGAGCAGTGGAAACGTGTTCTGTGGAGCGACGAATCACTCTTCTCTATCTGGCAGTCTGATGGACGAGTCTGGAGAATGCCAATGCCATGAGAACGTTACCGGCCTGACTGCATTGTGCCAACTGTAAAGATGGGTGGAGGAAACTAATGCTATGGGGTTGTTTTTCAGGGTTTGGCCTAGGCCCCTTAGCTCCAGTGAAGGGAAATCTTAATGCTTCAGCATGCCCAGACATTTTGGACCATTGTATGCTTCTAACTTTGTGGGAACAGTTTGGGGGAAAACCCGTTTCTGTTCCAGCATGACTGTGCCCCAGTGCACAAAGCAAAATCCATAACGGCATGGTTGGGTAAGTTTGATGCAGAAGTTGTTCACTGGCATGCACCGACCCCAACCCCATTGAAGACCTTTGGGATGAACTAGAATGGAGATTGTGAACCAGGGCCTCTCATCCAATATCAGTGTCTGACCTCACAAATCCTCTTCTGGATGAACGGGCAACAATTCCCACAGACAAAAACAAGAGAGACCCTGGTAGTTGGCAGGCACATCAATGCATAGCAACTGGATGCCAACCGGCAAAAGAACCCAAAAACTTATTTCCCAACTACCATGAACAAGTTAAATTATAAATCTTTATTAGGCTATAAGAAACAATTAAACGAACGTGCATGGTTCATTTTAATTTATCTGCGTGGTCCGTTTAATTGTCTCTTTGCCGGTTGGTATCCAGTTACTAAAAATTCCCACAGACATGCCAAAATCTTGTAGAAAGCCTTTCTAGAAGAGTGGAAGCTGTTTGAGCTGCAAAGGGGGGGGCGGACGACGACGACTTAATGCTTATGAATTTATAATGAGCGGTCAAAAGAGCTCCCGTAGTTGTAATGTGTAGGTGTCTCAATACTTTTGTCCATATAATGTACGTTATCCTAAACCTACAAATATGATTCCTGGCCAAAACAATTTTTTGCCTGTTCTGTCCCAGGCTTATTTGCGCTTGTACCTTCACTGAAAAACACAAAAATTCATCCAAGTGAAGTGGCTACTTAAAAAGCGAAGGGAGAGATACATGTAAAACTAACATGGAGTATTTGTTCTCAGAGCTAGTCTTACCTCAAATAGTGTACTCATTCGGCATTACTACACACAAGAGAATTAGAAAAACATTTTATGTATTACTGATTGAATCAACCTAAGGATATATTTTCTTTTGTAAAGGTATGCCCATTTTTCCTTATAGAAGACCTACAAAATCAGTTCTAATTTGGAATAATAATATTCTTATTTTGAGCAGAAATAATAATTTAAAAAAAAAACTACTAATAAAAAAAATAAAAAAAATCTATAGAATGCAGCATTCTAAAACATTGAAGACCATTTTAGGTTCTGGGCATCATGGACCAAACGAATTTTAGTCATGAAAGGGTTATCAGGAGACTGTGGTGCAGAATGATAGAAACTAGGACAGTCTAGAAATCCTCGAAAAGGGAGTCAATCTATATATAGATTGTCATAAATGGATTATTTAAGTGAATATCAAGCATGTCACTATTTTTCAGTACAAAAACTACTTTGGGTCCTTGAGTTTGTGTCGGGCGCACTTCTAAACCCAGACGGAGAGCATTTTTTTTGTATGATAAGTGACTCATTCAACTTCAACTAGTGGGAGGAAATAAATAGAGACAGACCATGCAATGCTTGCTTATAATACACAAGTTTAAAGGGTGGCATATTGTACTTTAAAGATGGCTTGCTAAAGGCATGACAAATTAGGAGAAACATCCGTAGAGTGTAGAAGTCAAGAAATTTTACACTGAACATTAACACGTTATAAAACAAAGGAACTTAATGGTGTGAATTAACGGCGTACATTTCCCACTTTACAACTAAAGAATAAAATGAAACTAGGATATATGGCGCATTGTACAATTGGAGGATATAAAAAGTACAATTTAATCAGTGAAGCATACCCTGATAGTCCGAGATTCTCACCCGTGAACCAGTTATGAATTTCATCTTTTGTAGCGATTCCAAGTTTCGCCAGGCTCTCCTATAAAAGGAACACAAGTCGGATTTATTGGTCTGTACAGCTTCCGACATTGGATCAAAGTAACGAAGGACAGAAACACAGCAAAGATATATGAGGGACTGGAGAGAGAAGTGTGAGACTTAACTCATTCCTGCCAACCACCCTATGTTCTGCTCCAGTTGGAAGTTATGCAGCCCTGAAGAAAATATACTTCCAAAGGAGACTTAACATTTTCAGAACATTTGGAAAAAAAGAGGTTTTAATTGTTCTTTAAAGATTTTTAAAACACAACATAATTATTGGAGGCGACATCTCTACTTCTTCCAGCAGAATGAAAGCCATCTCCACCCAAATAATAAGACCTCTTTTCAGGTATGTTGTTCCTCAGTTATTCAGCAAAGTATTTTGCTTGTATGAGCAGTGGTTTGTGCTCCAGAGCTGCTCTTCCTACTGTCAACGGAGACAGAGTTGCAACCATAGTCAGTCTTTTTTTAGGCTATGGAGAATCTGTGTATAAATTATACACAGACTTTGGAAGAAAAAAATAACCTCTTAAAAATGCAAATTATCATCACGTGTCCCAGCTAACCTTTAAGAAACATGTCTAGCAAGAAAAACTGGCAGACGCCAACGGGACCGATTACTTTTGTACAATGCAAGAAAAAAATTATCTGGTTACAGTAGCAGCTAAAATGGTTATCCAGGGTTAGAAAAAATTGGCTGCGTTCTTTCTGAAACAGCGCCGCACCTGTATGGGTTATGTCTGGTATTGCAGCTCTGCTCCATTTTAGGGAATAGGGCTGAGCTGCATTAGTACACAGCCTATGGACAGGTGTAGAAGGGTTTCGAGAAGAAAGCAGCCATGTTTTTCTAACCAGGGACAACCCCTTTGATACAAAAAGGAGTGTTTTTGCTTGTCCCGAATGGTTGGCAATTCCATAGTGTAAATGAGCTATAGCACTTGGATAAAAGGTCATGATCTTACTTGTAACTTTTCCACTTCGAGTTCAATTTCGACAGCAGCCAGCCCCGCTTTGCCCTGATCCGCTGCTAGCTGGTGGAAAAATCTCCGCCATTTTACGAGCACTTCAGAAAACTGCAACTGGAGAACAGATAGTATAGGTAAGAAATACATCACAACACAGGCAGATATGTACCATGCCATTCATTTTCTTTACCTCCTACCTTCTTTTTATACAGCTCCACGAAAATGCTGCACAGTGTATATTGATGGCTTTAATATCGAGAGAGAACAAGAATGAAGAACAATGGGAACATTATGGGAAGGCAATAGAGAGGATTCCAAATGAAAGAGCTAATTGAGGACAAATTATATCTTAATGGAAATGGTAAATTACGTTGATTGCTACAGGGTATGCCTGGTTCATTAACTCACACAATAGTCAGCACTACAGCTGGTCTATGGAAATATACAACTGGCAAGTTTGTACTACACAGTGGTTTTCCCATTAATAAGTGTCAAAAGTATAAAGGATGATTCTTCAGGGAATTCCCAGACATGACAGCGATAACAGGCTCAGCTGCTTTATAAAAAGGATAAAGAAAATATTATACCCATCCACACTCGGTAGTGAATAAATCAAGATATTTGGAATATGGTTTCCATTTTTTTGAATCATTTGCATATCATTAAGGGCTCGTTCACATCAGCGTTCTTTCCATTGATGGGTTCCGTCTGAGCTTTTCGTCGGAAGAACCCATCAACGGAAACCATAGCTTCCGTTTGCATTACCATGGATTTCAATGGTAATGCTTCCGTTGCTAATGATGAACTATTGATTGACTGCGCTGTTGATTCTGTCAAAACAACGAAACCGTTACAACACAGACTAACAAACCATCAGCAACACACTAATATATATATATATACACACATATACACATACACACACCTCAACATTGAAAGTTGCAACACCAAAAACGAAGGAGTATTGGAATTGTGGAAATCACCGTGGATCGATAGACTTGTTAATGATATGCAAGTGACAAATAAAATGGAAGTAAAATATTCCAAACATCTTCATTTATTCAGTATGGAGTAGGAGTGCCATTCGCAGAAATACACGCACTTACATGCCTTGGCATCCAATCAATAAGGTTATTAATGGTTGTCTGAGGAACGTTATGTCACGCTGAATGGGCACAAAAATCATCAAGGCTGATGGCAGCTCCCTTTGCAATTTGCCAACTAACGAAGTCCCAGATGTGCTCGATTGCAGACAAGTGCGGAGATGCTGCAGGCCACGGTAGCACATTTAGGCCACGCAGTTTACTCACAGTAGCACGAGCAACATGTGGCCTGGCGTTGTCCCGTTGATAAACGGCTTCCGGGACACTTTGGAGAAATGGCCGTACCACTGGTTGCACAAGCAAATCAATGTAATGCCAAGCTGTTCGTATACCTGAAATGAAGACTAGAGTGATCCAACTACTGTACATTATGCCACCCCACACCATAATCCCGGGATTAGGACCGGTGTGACGTTCCCTTGTGAAGGCCACTTCATGGCGTTGCCCACGTGGCCTCCAGACCAATCTCCGGCTATCATTGCATCCAAGACAATAGTGGGACTCATCGCTGATGAGGATAGACCTCCATTCCAGCCTCGATTGCCATCTTGCTGTGCACCATGATCGCCTTTGAGATTGGTGGCGTGTGGTCAATGGGGCACCTTGTAGCTGGACTTTTGGCTTGTAGCCCAATGTCGTGCAAACACCTTCGAAGCTTTGTGTCGACACTGGTTTCTGCCCTAGGCTTGGGATGTGACCTCCAATTTCATTCACAGTACCTAATTGATCACTACGCACCATTCTTCCAATCAGATGATCCGTCCATGCAGAGATTCGCTTCCGGGTACCTCTTGTGGTCACTCCCGTTCATTGTTGTTCTCCCAACCTAGAGGACACGAAACATTGAACAGTGCAGACATCTCGGCTTAGTGGAGGGGAAATCTGCCGAAGTGATAAATCAAGGTCTCTCAGTTTAAGGATTCTGTCCCTCTCAGTTTGCGACAAGTGGTGATAACTGGCACATCAACGATCAGGAGGCATCGCACAATCATCCCACACCACTTGATCCGATTTTTGAGGTTTCATGTGGCTAAAAAAACAACAACTTTACTTTTTATCTGGCTTTTATGCCTCCCACATGCCACAGATTGGAGCTGTTACACCTGCTACTTCCTCGATTTGGATAACCTTACGGCTTGCCCTTCTTGCTGTTGCACTTTCAACACTGAGGAATATCTATCTGGAACACTGCAGCCAAAAAAACTTGCGGTTGGTGCATGGCTTCAAGGGAGCGACCTTTTCCCCAGCTGACACCCAGGACGAACACCCAGGAACATCGATCGCGTTGTTCTTGGCTGTTTAACCCCTCAAAAGCATCTGAGGTGTTATAAATAGGGGGCGGCCCTCTCCTAATCGGCTTGCTGTCAGTGAATAACTTGGGACTTGAGAAAAAGTGTAAAAAAAAAAAAAAGTTTGAAAACAATAAAAGTTTCAAGTAAAAAAATAAAACAATCGCCATTTTTCTCTTATCAAGTCCTTTATTATTGAAAAATAATAAACCATATGTATTTGGTATCGCCGTGACCTGATTTATCAAAATATTATATTATTTATTTTACGCGTAAAAAAAAAAAAAACGTAAAAAACTTTATCAGTGTGTGTTTTTTGGTCACTTTGCCCTGCAAATATTGGAATAAAATGTGATCAAAAAGTCGCACGTATCCAAAAATGGTACCTATAAAAACTATAGCTCGTCTCGCAAAAAACAAGCCCTCATACAGCTCCGTCGACAAAAAAGTTATGATTCTGACAACTTGGCGACAGAAAAAATACATTCTTTTTACAAAAGTAAATTTTATGGTGCAATAAGTTGTAAAACATAAAAAAGTGCTATAAATTAGGTATCGTCGGAATCGTACTGACCCGCAGAATAAAGTTATCTAATTTATAACGCGTGGTGAACGCTGTATAAAAAAAACTATGCCAGAATTGCGTTTTTTTGTTTACCTGGCCTCCCAAATAATAGGATAAAAGGCGATCAAAAAGTCGCATGTACCCCAAAATGGTACCAATAACTACAGTTCGCCCCGCAAAAAAAAGCCCTCATACCACCAAGTCTATGAAAAAAATAAAATTAGTTAAAGCTCTAATAATTCAGGAAATAAAAAAAAATATGCAGTGGTGCTGGCCCGAGGGGAAAATTTCTTCTGTTTCAAGAGGCGATTTATCAAGGACCTAAAATTAGGGAACCAGGAAGGGGAGGGCCCAAACATATCTGCTGGAAGCGAGGGTGCTCGTATTATACCAGGACAACACTTCGCACCTTTGCAGTTTGGGGAATTTTGCTGGGGAGTATGGACCAAAAGGGGGATAAGAAAGGACGCCATATATCAGTGCGACACTGGCCTGTGCAGAAAGGATTGCTTCACAGCGTAACACACATCTATGGATCATTTTATTGTTTTTTTTTACCCCATTATTATGCCACCTGACTATGCCCCTGATGTACTCTGCCCAGCTTAAATGTACCCCCACGTTATAAATGGAAACACCAGCAATAATCAAACAAATCTACTACCAAGCAAAATCCGCTCTCCAAAAGCCAAGTGGCGCTCCCTCCGCTCTGAACCACCCATTGTGCCCAAACAGCAGTATCCTTCCACATATATGGCATCGTCATACCCGGGAGAACCCTTTTAACAATTTTTGGGGTGTGTGTCTCCAGTGGCATAAACTGGGCATGACATTTCCCACTGAATTGGCATATCTATGGAAAAATATAAAATTTTTAATTTGCACCATCTGCAGTGCAATAATTTATGGAAAAGACCTGTGGGGTGAAAATGCTCACTACACCCCTTAATAAATGCCTTGAGGGGTGTAGTTTCCATAATGGGGTCACTTCTCAGGGGTTTCTTTTTAGTTCACATCTGAGCTTCTGTAGTTGTGAACCAATACTTTGTAAATCGCCAAGTTACGCCTCAATTTTACATGGAATGCTTTCACTCCTGAGCCTGGTCGAATGTCCAGGCAAAAGATTAGTGCCCCATGTAGGGTGTTTCTAAAACCGGGAAACACTGCATAATAGAGAGCTGTCTTGTTGTGGTGGCACAAGCTGGGCACCACATGTTGGCATATCTATGGAAAAAAAATCCCATTTTCACTCTGCAACATCGAGTGCACACTAATTTCTACAAAACACCTGCAGGGTTAAAATGCTTACTACACCCCTAGGTAAATGCACTGAGGGGTGTAGTTTCCAAAATTGGGTCACTTCTGGGGGGTTTCCACTGTTTTGGGCTGAGGCGCCCAGAAACCAATCCAGCAACATCTGCACTCCAAATGGCACTCCTTCCCTTCTGAGCCCTGCCTTGTGCCCAAACAGCAGTTTATGACCACATATGGGTAATTGCCGTACTCGGGAGAAGTTGCTTTACAAATGTTGGGTTCTTTTTTTCATTTGTTGAGAAAATCAAAAATTTGGCGCTAAAGCCAAGTCTTATTGAAGAAAAAGGATTGGTTTTTATTTTCACTGCCCAATTCTAAGAAATTCTAGGAAACATCTGTGGGGTCAAAATGCTTACTACACCCCTAGATGAATTCCTCAAGAGGTGTAGTTTCCTAAATGGAGTAACTTTTTGGGTGTTTTCATTGTTTTGTCCCCTCAGGGGATCTGCAAATGTGACATGGCCTCCGCAAACCATTCCTGCTAAATGTGATCTCCAAAAGCCAAATAGCGCTCTTTCCCTTCTAAGCCCTGCCGTGTGTCCAAACAGCGGGTTATTACCACATGTGGGTATTGTTTTACTCGTGAGAAATTGCTTTACAAATTTGACGTTGCTTTTTCTCCTTCAGTCCTTGTGGAAATGAGAAAAAAAAGAAAAAGCTAAACCTACATTTTCTATGAACAATATGTAGATTTTAATTTTCACGGCCTACATCCAATAATTTCTGTAAAAAAACCTTTGCGGTCTTAGATAATTTCCTTGGTGTGTGGTTTCCCAAATGGGGTCACTTTTGGGGGATTTTCACTGTTTTGGCACTGCAAGAGCCCTTCAAACCTGACATGGTGCCTAAAATATATTCTAATAAAAATAAGGCCCCAAAATCCTCTAGGTGCTCCTTTGCTTCTGAGGCCGGTGCTTCATTCCAGTAGCACGCTACGGCCACATGTGGGATATTTACAAAAAATGCAGAACCTGGGAAATGAATATTGAGTTGCATTTCTCTGGTAAAACCTTCTGTGTTATAAAAAAAAAAAATTGTATTAAAAATTTATTTCTGCAAAAAAATATTAAATTTGTACATTTCACCTCTACTTTGTTTTAATTCCTGTGAAATGTATAAAAGGTTAAGACATTTTCTAAATTCTGTTTTGAATACTTTGAGGGATGAAGTTGAGACTTTGTGGGTTTTTAATATATAAGGCCCTCAAAGCAACTTCACATCTGAACTGGCCCCTGTAAAAATAGCCTTTTGAAATTTTCTTGAAAATGTGAGAAATTGCTGCTAAAATTCAAAGCCTTGTAACGTTCTAGAAAAATAAGATGTTCAAAAAAACGATGCCAATCTAAAGTAGACATATGGGGGGATGTTAATTAGCAACAATTTTGTGTGGTATTACTGCCTGTCTTACAAGCAGATACATTTAAAATTGAGAAAAATGCGAATTTTTCGCTAAATTTTGGTGTTTTTCACAATTAAATACTGAACATACCGAGCAAATTTTGTCAGTAACTTAAAGTCCAATGTGTCACGAGAAAATCTCAGAATCGCTTTGATAGGTAAAAGCATTCCGGAGTTATTACCACAAAGTGAAACCTGTCAGATTTGAAAAATGAGACTCTGTCAGGAAGGTCAAAAGTGGCCAAAGAGGGAAGGGGTTAAGGGGCTAATAATGAACAAATTGTATTTATTTTTAACTTTTTTACAGGGGGGAGGAGGGCATCGACAAGTAGTATCCGCTACCCACATAGTACTATTAAGGCATGGTGCTCGAAGGGGTTACACAGTATGTTCAGTTATGTCAGACTCATTTGCAGCAGGTACGTACAATTCAGCAGTGTAATCTCCAGACACAAAAATTATCAGCAAAATATGTCATACAGATGGGTTCAGTGACTTCTACATAACCGTTATGTTAGCACGCTAGCTTTCTAATGCAGCTATCAAATGTCTATATTGCTAGTATGTTCCCCTGTCAACTGTAAGTTCATTTACTGTTAAGTTGAAACGTATAGGATGAACAACGAAGATTCTGATCACATCTGCATCGTGTTTTCCACTGATATTAGAAGACACAATGCTGTGCCTGATTAGTCGCATGGATCCAAACGGCACTAGACCGCCTCACATGACGATGATTTGCGCTATTTTTGCCGTCTTGACGGCAGAGGCGGTAAATGGCAGTGAACATAGCCGAAGAAAACGGTTATAGCAATAAATACAGGATCGCTTCTCTTTTTCAAGCCCAAAACCATCTCTTAATCATAGCTGTGGAGACGTGGAAATTTCCTTCTGCATCTTTGATTTTGGACAGACTCCGTGCTTGCATGACAAAAGGTCAAGTCAGACATTTGTAAAATAAAAACCTCCCCTGTTAGAAAGTGCAGGGCTTAGCGAATGAAATATTTTTACAGAAGTCCAAGCGGTTCACGAAATTGCTCAGTGCAGCGTCTGAAGGCATCATGTCCCATGGGAAAGGGCAGAAAGAAACCCTGAGGTTACCAAAGTACAAGTTCCCAGGTAACAGAAATCTGTAAGCTATTGTAGTAGTGTCAACCCAACATAAAGGATACATGATAGAATCCAAGTGCATCAAGCAACTTGCATTACATTATTTATAGAAAACGATGCAAACATTAAAAGCCTTTAATACAATAGACTATCCAGATCCTCAGCCATCCTAGATAAAAAGAAGATGAGGCAGCACTACCAAATATTTGGATAGAGATCCTTTTATTCCACGTGTGTGCAACGTTTCAGCTCAGTGTGAGCCTTTCTCAAGCATAACAGTGTGACACGCAAAGCACATATATATGCAGTACAAAATTACAAAACCAATTACATACATAGAATACAATCGTGAAAAGATGATACAACAAGTATACATAATATTGTGTCAGTAGGATCCCTAATGGATATAGCAATACATACATAGGTAAATATATGTGCTTAGTGTAAATAACATATTACTATAATAAGGCCAATCAATCAGATGGGCTACATGTGTATAATGACATGTGAACAATGTCAAAGACAGGTGTTTATTATAAAATTGAAATTAAAAACATCTTACCCTCGCTGGATCGGCTAATGGCGTTTTACACTCTCTACTACGCAGGTCTAGGAATTACGTTACATCCTATCACCTGTTGATGTGAGTCATAGCACAGCGCGCCGATTCGCGCATGCGCATGGCCCACTCGTAGCGATAATCGCCATTTTGAAAGAGGACCGTTCACCCTTTCATGTTGCATATAGATGGCGACAGATACTCTCAATTTGGGATATGAGTCAGAGCATATCGTCAGTCCGCGCATGCGCGAAACTCACTGATACTCAACGCCATTTTGGAAGGGGGCAATTCTACCTTATACGTTACAAGTCCATCTTATCCTCTCATAACTCTGCAAGTGTATGTATACAAACATAGTTGGCCATACAAATAACAATATACAGTGTATAGAGCACCCCTGTGACTAGGAGTACCCTATAAGCAAATACATTGTCACTATGACAATATATGATAAATAGTAAATCCCTGTATTCTCTATCAAATATAGAAACCGAGAATTAAATTAAGATAATGGAATAAATATGATTCATAATACATAGATGTAAAGCCACTTCATCCCCAAAGAGATGATACTAATTTAGAGGCAGATCATGGACAAATATAACATATAAATTTTTAAGGGAATAAGATGCATTTAGTAGAACATGAGAGCAGTGTGTATATATATATATATATATATATATATATATATATATATATATATATATCTATATCTATATCTTCAGCCGATCCTGGAGGCAAAACTTGAGTAATATCTGAAAAAAAGGAGAAGAAATATATTAAGGCCTCATTCACACGACAGGGTCCGAGTGTTCTGCCGGGAAAATCGGCCGTTTTTCCCGGCAGGTTTGCATCCATTCAGATTCCGTTCCGGGCTGTGTTGCCGTTTTTACCGGCCGATTTGGACCTGATTTGCATCAGTTTTTTTCCCTGTCCGTTTTAAAATCGGATGATTTTATATGGACATATATGGACAGTGTAGTCACTGACTTCTCCTGGAGAGGAATTCCCTGCCACAGGTCGGGAATTCCGCTTCAGAAGTGAGTGACGTCACTGTGTCCATATATGGACAGTGTAGTCACTCACTTCTCCTGTAGCGGCATCCCCGGCCATAGAGTCGGGGATTCAGCTGCAGAAGTGAGTGACTTAGCTGTGTCCATGTATGGACAGTGTAGTCACTCACTTCTCCTGTAGCGGAATCCCCAGCCGGGGATTGGGGATTCAGACTCCTTCAGGGAGCAAAAAAAAGACCCTCCTCCTCCTCACATGCACTCTGCACTGTGAGGAGGAGGAGAGAGAGCGCGAGCGACGATAGACCCGGCCATCACTCGGGACACATTCCGGTGATGGCCGTGTATTACCCGGCCCCATAGACTTCTGTGGGAGCCGGGCGGCCGGGTACTCGGCCGAAAATAGGGCATGCCCCATTTTTTGACGGGCGGTTTTCCCGGTCCGTCAAAAAAATCGGTCAAGTGAATAGCCCCATTAGGGGTCTATTGTTCCTAATGCAGCCGGGTGCCGGCCGATTTATGAACGGCCGGCACCCGGCCGGGAAACCCTGTCGTGTGAATTCCGCCTAAGTGTTTTTCAAAATATTGTATTGCATTAATGAGTATATTTTATATATTATTGATATTTTGGTTTAGACATACCATCAATATTTTGAAAAACACTTAATATATTTCTTCTCCTTTTTTTCCAGATATTACTCTCAAGTTTTGCCTCCAGGATCGGCTGAAGATATATATATATATATACACACACCAAAGGGGAGAGAATAGACATAGACCGCACATCCACTGTATACGATGATCAATTGCGGCTAGGCAAAATATTTAAATATGAACGAGAGGTTCTTTGTAACATTTTGATCAAATTGTATGCAAGCCCACTTGCCACTTCACGGCGACCTCTAAAAATGGGTCCCTACTCTAGCGGTTGCAGCACCGCATGGCGGCTACCGCCACCGCAGCACCGCTCCTGCAGAGGGAGCAACCCAGGGGCCCAAAAGCACCCATGCCTTCAGAACGTGCCAAGCCTCCTTGGCTCTGGGCCACGTCCCCCCACAAGTGCAGCACTACAGCAACAGACACCACCACACAGCACCACAACATGTGAACAGATGGAATGAGCTCAACTTGCCATGCGCCCCCAGTGGCCAACTGAGAGTACAGGCAAGAGCAGGAACACTTAGGAGGTAATTCCTAAATAAAAATACCCAGCTGATTTTAATTCCAGAATTACCTCATTAGTGTTCCTGCTCTTGCTTGTGCTCTGTCGGCCACTGGGGGCGCATGGCAAGGTGAGCTCATTCCATCTGTTCACATGTTGTGGTGCTGTGTGGTGGTGTCTGTTGCTGTAGTGCTGCACTTGTGGGGGGACGTGGCCCAGAGCCAAGGAGGCTTGGCACGGTCTGAAGGCATGGGTGCTTTTGGGCCCCTGGGTTGCTCCCTCTGCAGGAGCGGTGCTGCGGTGGCGGTAGCCGCCATGCGGTGCTGCAACCGCTAGAGTAGGGACCCACTTTAAAGAGGTCGACGTGAAGTGGCAAGTGGGCTTATACAGTTTGATCAAAATGTTTACAAAGAACCTCATGTTCATGTTTCTAAATTATGCCTAGCAGCTCAGATCAACGTATATACTGTGGATTGTGCGGTCCATGTCTAGTTTCTCACAATCCTGATTATATATATATATACACACACACACACACACACACACACACACACACACACACACACACACACACACACACACACACTGCTCTTATGTTCTACTAAATGCATCTTATTCCCAAAAATTTTATATGTTATATTTGTCCATAATCTGCCTCTAAATTAGTATCATCCCTTTGGGGATGAAGTGGCTTTACATCTATGTATTATGAATCATATTTATTCCATTATCTTAATTTAATTCTCGGTTTCTATATTTGATAGAGAATACAGGGATTTACTATTTATCATATATTGTCATAGTGACAATGTATTTGCTTATAGGGTACTCCTAGTCACAGGGGTGCTCTATACACTGTATATTGTTATTTGTATGGTCAACTATGTTTGTATACATACACTTGCAGAGTTATGAGAGGATAAGATGGACTTGTAACGTATAAGGTAGAATTGCCCCCTTCCAAAATGGCGTTGAGTATCAGTGAGTTTCGCGCATGCGCGGACTGACGATATGCTCTGACTCATATCCCAAATTGAGAGTATCTGTCGCCATCTATATGCAACATGAAAGGGTGAACGGTCCTCTTTCAAAATGGCGATTATCGCTACGAGTGGGCCATGCGCAAATTGGCGCGCTGTGCTATGACTCACATCAACAGGTGATAGGATGTAACGTAATTCCTAGACCTGCGTAGTAGAGAGTGTAAAACGCCATCAGCCGATCCAGCGAGGGTAAGATGATTTTAATTTCAATTTTATAATAAACACCTGTCTTTGACATTGTTCACATGTCATTATACACATGTAGCCCATCTGATTGATTGGCCTTATTATAGTAATATGTTATTTACACTAAGCACATATATTTACCTATGTATGTATTGCTATATCCATTAGGGATCCTACTGACAATATTATGTATACTTGTTGTATCATCTTTTCACGATTTTATTCTATGTATGTAATTGGTTTTGTAATTTTGTACTGCATATATATGTGCTTTGCGTGTCACACTGTTATGCTTGAGAAAGGCTCACACTGAGCTGAAACGTTGCACACACGTGGAATAAAAGGATCTCTATCCAAATATTTGGTAGTGCTGCCTCATCTTCTTTTTGTCCTGATTGAGTGGTCACTCTTGGACTGTGACCTAGGAGGCGTGCACCCGCTTTAGAGAAATTATCCTGTGCTGCTGATTTGCATCCATCTACAGCATCCTAGATAGGTGACATCATCCTGATGTTTTTTTCCCAAGCGCCACTTCGGAGCCTCACACACACGAGCGTGTTCGGTCCATTTGTCGGCCACATTTCCCGGACCAAACACACTGCAGGGAGCCGTGCTTCTATTGTCATAGTTATCTATGACGCTAGGTCTCCCTGCCTCTCCGCAGAACTACTGTTTTCAGTACGGGACATGATTACAGTACGGGACAGTTGTCCCACTGCGAGGCAGTGACACCTAGTGTCAGATAACTATGACACTAGGAGCCTGGCTCCCTGCAGTGTGTTCCGTCTGGGAAACACGGCCGACATACGGACTGTATATCACGGACCAAACGCGCTCGTGTGTGGGAGGCCTTACTGCTGATTAAACATTTGCAGTAAAGTTATGGGTCAACACCGGTTTTCTTCCAGCTTTTCCTACCAACCACGGTTGCTGGTGGGAAAACTGGCAATAAGGTAAATGTTAACTTTGTATTGGTGGAGGTTTTATACAGAGGGACTCCTACAGAACTCAGGGAAGGAGTTCATAAACTTTACTACCAAAACTGAAAAACACCTTTTGGAACATTTTTCTAATGCCTCAATGCATTTAAAATAAAAAATTACACCACTTTGCACATAGTTTAAGTTAGAAATTTATATAGGTACCGTAGAGCTACAAATTGTAATGTCTCTATGGTCACAGACTACAAACAAACCCTGTGTAGCTCGATACTGTAGTCATAATTTTTTACCATCGGTCCCTTACTCCTTGCTAACCTACTAGATGTAGGTTAGCAAAATAGTTGCAAAGGTGAAACTAGTCTAATCGAGTATATTTTCATTAGGTAGAGCTTTTTGAGCTCCATTTTCTGCCCTATATTGCGATTATAATCATATTTTATCCAGTTGCAGATCGCTCAGACTATAAACTTCCGGGCAGTCCGCACCTACCTCTGCAAGGACGTTACAGAATGTCCTGCAGAGATAGCATGTTTGCTGCTCCCAGTTTGTATCAAGGAGCTAAATGTCACTGTCTCTAGATCGCGGTATCACCTGGACACCAACAAGCGTGGTCTCCTGGCATGTGAACACTGACAGCGACCACAGAAAAAGGTTGTCATAACAAACATGTCCCTCATCGGCGCTTGCGCGCCAACTGTAAAGAACACAGTGATACAGCGGTCTCTAGACAGCTGATATCATGGAGATTGGCCCTGAGACCAAGTAGCTTGTAAAAAGGGAGATGTGCTGCCGACATCATGGAAATGATGGACCAGCACTCATTTTCACGACCCATGCTGGGCCGCGTAAAAGGACCTTTAGCATTTACCAGTCTAGAAATACAAAAATTATTTTGCATCCAGCATTGTCTGCTTTCACACTTGCTTATTGACGTTACTATATGAGGACATTGACAATCTGTTCTATTTACAGGAAAGTATCAGTGGAAACACACAGTCACGTTCGAACAACTCATGTATTGACCTAACCTTGAAACAATTTGTTCACTTGTCTGTATACATACACACACACTCAATAACCAAGGTATTCTCTTTAGGAGCGTCTGTAAAGGGATTTAGAAAAATGCATGTAGAACACATTACAGTTATAATGGTGCTGAGCAGCGACGGAGCGGTAACAGACCTTGCAATTAACGGTTGTGGTTTTCCTTTGGGTTTGTTAAATTAACAAGGTCTAAAGTGGCATTGACTTATGTACCAAAGACATTAGCCACTATTGCTAGTCACTTAAATTACAAATTCAATAAAATGGTCAATAAAAAAAGGATGTTACAAGTTTTTTCTTTCTTTGTCTTTTGTATGCTTTACAGCTGAGAGCGCATAGCAACATCACAATAAATCTTCTTTGTCTGCTGTAATATTATAAAAGAATTCTTATTTATGTAATTAACTAATTACATCCATATATGCAGCAATGTCTGCAAAAAGTAAAAGATATAACTAGAGTTGTCATTTTACTCCTTTTTTTGTAAATTGTGAAATTTTACTTTCTGTAAGGAGTTATCCGGGTCGCTAAAATTAAGTAATGGCTGCAAATGACCTTCGATAAAGAAAAAAAACAGTACTCACCTATCCTTTCCCCCGTGATTGTTTACATGCAGGCAGTATGTGACCACTGCAGACAGAGGGCTCAGTGGCCATGACTACTTGTCACCGCTGACCCCTCAGATTGTTCCCTTGGGAGATTATGCAGCCAAATCATCAACCAGAGGCATAGCTAGGTTCTCCAGCACCCGGGGCAAAGCTTGAAATTGGCGCCCCCCCCCCAACAGCTCCTTCCCCTTCGACATGTTTGCTTTCTCTACCAATCAATGAGGTCATTTTTTTCAAAAATGTTTTAATGTAACCCGAGCAGAAGACCATTTCTAAATTTTACATGCTTATATAGTTCTATAAAAGGTAGTTTAACATAATAAGTTAAGAAAATAAATTAGAGGCAACACACAGCCCCCCTGTAGATAGCGCCACACACAGACCCTCTTGTATATAACGCCACACAGCTCCCTTGTAGATCGCTCCACACACAGCCCCCCCTTGTAGATAGTGCCACACACACCCTCTCCCCCCCTTGTACTTCGTGCCACACAACCCGCCCTTGTACTTTGTGCCACACAACCCCATCCCCCCTGAACTTAATGCCACTGAACCCCCCTCCCCGTAGTACTTAGTGCCACTGAACAGCCCTCCCGGTGTACTTCGTGCCACACTGCCACCAGAGTGGAGATTGGTAGACTCCCCTCCCTTCCTCAGAGTTTGGCCCGTTGCACATTCCCCACCTGCCCCCCCTAGCTACACCCCTGCATCAACTATGTTGAAATGCCCAATCCTTTCCCCTGCTGTCTATTGACTGTCATGTGTCAAAAATATTTTAATATCTTTATATGTGTGGACCTAAATTGCTTCAAATGGATGGACAGTTGTCACTGGAGCTCAAAGAAGTGCTGAAGCAACAGCCTACAGGGGGGGATGGCTATTCTATTCTAAGTCGTTTGGTTTATGGCTTTGCATTTCAGCTGTTACAAAGGCAAAGTGAGAAAACGTGATGACGTATTTCTTATGGCTAAAGATATGTACTAAAGAGGAGATTGGGATTCGGGATATTACCCAATTTAGAATGTTTATGTTTGCAAGTATGAGGTTACCACCTACTCTCATTTTCCTATGAATAAAAATGGATCCGCCCCCTAGGGCAGAGACGGTTTGAACACGGACGCTGCGTGTCATGGTCTCTTTCCGGCCGGCCTCTCTCAGATCCACCATTGAGAGAGCATTTATTAATTTGAAACTCAGACAAATGCAGATAATGTCCAACGTTAATGGACAATGTAAATTTCTGCAGTGACACATGCTACCCCTATAAAACTAAAGATTAGACAATCTCATTGAAATTGGTGCCTTCAGCCAGCCATCATTTAATGTGTCTGGGCAAGCGTTATGTGAAGTCCTAGTGAAAAACAGATATGCTGTATAATAATACTGTGTCAAATTAAAAAACACAGATCTACTAGGTCTTTGCTGGAAGGAAAAAAAATAGCACAAAGAAAACAAGCTCGTCATTCATATAATGTGGTCTAAGTAGCCTATGCGAAACCCTTCCGTAACAAAATGTGCAGTAACAAATAAGACTATGCAAGCAGGACAGAAATAGAATACTAGTAAACAAGGTGTTTGATGGAATAAATGCCAAACTACTTGCTGTGCTCGCATGCACTGAATAACAGAGAATGCTGAATGATAATTCTAAAAAGAGTTTTGCTACAGGGATTTCACACAACTAAAACAAAGCCAACAATAAGCTCTAAACAGGTAAAAATCGCAAACAGTAGAGCGTAAGACAGTGTGTAAGAGAGTATGTGCTTACCAGAAACTGTGGCCTTCCTAACGCAGTCAACTTTATTGCAGAAAATCCATCTTCAGAACTTCCACCTGTAGTAAGAAAAAATAAAATAAAAAATAGAACATAAAAAGGCTCAAGGATATTAAGATGTTTAAATAACTCCTCAGAATAATTCACAACACTTAAAAGAACAACAGAATAATAGAAAGAAATTGCTCGCTAAAAATAAGGAAACTATTTAGGTTTCCTTCACACACACCGGGCTTTTATTTGGCTTGTAAAAAAAGCTAATGAATTTCACACGTTTTTTTGTTTTATGGTTTTTTTTATGCAGGCCATTTTTAATATGCCTATTTTTCAGCCATCTTTCAAGTCCTATAGGGGAGCTTATGGGAAAACCCCTGAAAAAATTGGCATGGACCCAAAAAATAAAAAAAGGAAAAGAAAAATGGCCCAAATGGAAAAAAAACCCCAATTGTTTTATTGGCTTTCAGCAAACATCTGTAATATTATGTTAATTAGCTAAAACACTTACTATCCTCCCCTACCTAGACCAAGTAATAATAAAAAAATAAAATAAAATAAAAAAAAAGCTTAAAAACATCCATATCTTCTAGTTACGGAAGGAGGTTTTTTTTACAAGGTCATAACATGATTCTTTATCTCTCCAGAAGACCAGCAAACTAGATTCAAGCCTTGTTCATGAATGGACTGCCTGAGTTGAGCCTTTTGTTAAGGTTAAAAAAAAACAAAAAACAATGTAAGCGTTAATTGCTTAAAAAAAATAAAAAAATATAGCAACATAATGTATCCAAACTCCATGCAGAGATGTTATTTAGCTGCGCACTGTGCAGTCTCATTTCAGCAGGAAAACGCATGGCAGAACAAATACATACCAGCAGGAATTCAAGATCAAGCAAGCCTGTCCATTCAGCCACAGAGTGTACCATATTACAAAGAAATATTACATAAATTACACGCACTCATTGTAAAGTGACTAGGAAGAGTCTCAGATAGACGGCACCCCTTTGGAACATATGAGTATCTTCAAAAACCTTATTATATTCCAGGTCACTGAAAGTTCTAAAACAGCAAACTTTACATACTTTTCTGCTGTATGAAAATGATGTGATTTAAATAATTTTCACAAGTTTATCTTTTAGGCCTCCACTTCACAACAAATATTTTCTTTGAGAAAAAAAAAAAATGTAAATAGAAATCCGTCCGAAGTTACATTTTTACACTTACACACACACACACACACACACACACACACACACACACACACACACACACACACACACACTTGGACTTCGGTGTCCATACTTCCTTTAGTATTGCGATTTCGATACTTTGTCAACAGTAATGAAAAAAAAAAAAAAAGTTCTTCCATTTTCTGATGTGAGGCGCGTGGTGTGATGAGGAATTTAACCTCCACGTGCTTCACATTAATAGTCATTACCCCCATCATGTTTCTCAGTCATAATGGGTTAATGTGTAAGGTACATGATGGGGTTATTTACTATTAATGTGAGTCACATGGAGGTTAAATTCATCGCACCTCGTGCCCCACAATAAGTGATAGAAAGCAGTTTTTATTTTATTTTTTTACAGCGTACACATCAAAGCAGGATGCAAAAAAATTGTTGCGCAGATTACGGCCGCGCCAATACTGAATGTGTATGCTTTATGTATTGAGACTTATTTTAATGTTTATTGTAAAAAAGGTGGGTGTGTGTGTGTGTGTGTGTGTGTGTGTGTGTGTGTGTGTTTCTTAAATTGAACATTACTTTATGTTTTTACTTTATTTTTAAACTTGAATGTACTGGAATATAGCAGATATATGCCAGTACATTAGCCTGTGTACTGATAGAGCATATTTAGGTATGTCCTAACAACTGCCTGTGTACTAACAACTGGAAATATGGTCAGACAGCCCTGGGGTCCTTCAATGGACCCTGGGCTGTCTGCCCATATATGGTATGTCCCTCAATCGCGTCACAGGAATTCCCTGTGACGCGATCCAAGGGGCATCCCCCCCCCCATCTAATTTTCCCCTGAATGCTGCAGTCAGCTTTGATCACAGCATTCAGGAGAATAGCGGCGGAGATGAGAGGTGTCTCTGATCACCGCCAGCGGGGCTGCGGCTGTGTAATACAGTCATTGCTCTGCTCCTGACAGTAAGTGCGCGCGCGGTCAGAATGAAGAGATGCGGCCGGCGCTGCACTAGTGAGCGGCGGCGCAAGCACTGAAGACAGAACATGAGGGTGTTTTGCAGTGCGCCCGGCATGTTCTGTTTTCCGTGCCGCCGCTCATTAGTGCAGCGCCGGCCGCATCGCATCATCCTGACCCCGCGCACTTGTTATCAGTACTCCGGAGCGGGGCAATGGCTATCACACAGACGCAGTCCCGCTCTCATACATTCATATGTTACTATACTGAGCTGTGCGGATGCACAGCAAGTATCAAACCGTTTGGGGATGCAGAGTATCGAAACAGTATCGAAGTTTCGATGCATCCCTAATATACACACACACACACGTGTGTGTGTGTATGTATGTATGTGTGTATATACATACACACACACACATACTATAACACATATACGTATACACACACACATACATGTATACATTCCCTGCACACAACCATAGCGTTAAAGCAACCCTCCAGTCTCCCCTTACTAGGGCTCACTTGATGTTCTTTTTCTTAATGGTAGTTTAGTAGTCTGTACTTTATTTTACAGACAAGGCAGCATGATTATAGTCTCTCCATACACTGACTTCCTGGTGAGCATGTGGCAGACTTGTGTTTATATACAGCAGCCAATTAGGAGAGGCAGGAAGGGTGTCTCAGACTACCCCAGACTCTGTAGGCACTGTAGATAAACTGTAGTCACAGATCCCAATTCTGCCTTAATGGAGCTAGATAAAAAACAGCCAATGAGCAAGGAAAAAAAAAAAAATAGTAGGCAATCACCACTTGCATCTAATTTTTATGCTCACTACTGGAGAGTTATTTTAATCATAAAATCTGGCTTTGCCACTAGGGGAAGCTTGCTGAAGATGGATTTAAACAGCGATCAAATAACGTAATAATAAAGTGTCTTCAGAGTGAAAAAGAGCACATAATTGCATAGTTAGTACGGTTGAAAAAAGACATTATGTCCATCAAGTTCAACCAATTGTGTTAGCACTGTCTATAGTTCCTGATTAGGATACTGCTAAGGTATCCAAGGTAGGTGGTGCTCAGTATTAACCCCTTAAGGACACAGCCTTGTTTTGGCCTTAAAGAGGCTCTGTCACCACATTATGTACAAGATAGGGTACTTCTAATATGATCGGCACTGTAATGTAGATTACAAGTGTCTTTTATTTAGAAAAACGATAATTTTTGACGGATTAACAGACCTATTTTAGCTTTATGCTAATGAGTTTCAGGACACTGCAGTAACGTTAGCGTTTGTGTATGTGGCTGCACATAGCGATATAGCTATATGGCTATGTGCTGTGTAAATGAATGGAGTGAAGTGTATGACGACCACTTGGCCAAAAAGTAAAACACGGCCAGTAGTCCATTAAGAAACTCATTCGCATAAAGCTAAAATAGGTCATAACTCCGTCAAAAATTATAGTTTTTCTAAATAAAAAACACTGCTGTAATCTACATTACAGCGCCGATCACATCATGTACAATATAGGCCACTTATAATGTGGTGAAAGAGCCTCTAAGGCTCAGAGCCCATTTTTGAAATCTGACATATTTCAGTTTATGTGGTAATAACTTCGGAATGCTTAAACCTATCCAAGCAATTCTGAGAATATTTTCTCGTGAGACATTGGGCTTTATGTTAGTGGTAAAATTTGGTCGATATATTCAGTGTTTATTTGTGGAAAATGTTTCTGAAATTAAATGAATCTGCTTGTAAAACAGATGGTTATACCACCCAAAATAGTTACTAGTTCACATTTCCCATATGTCTACTTTAGATTGGCATTGATTTTTGAACATTCTTATTGAAGTGGCTTTGAGGGGCCTATGTATTAGAAACCCCCATAAAACACCCCATTTTAAAAACTAGACCCCTCAAAGTATTCAAAACAGCATTTAGAAAGTTTTTTTTAACCCTTTAGGCATTTCACAGGAATTAAAGCAAAGTGGAGGTGAATTTTGGAAATTTCATTTTTCTTGCTAAATTTCAATGTTATTCCTTTTTTTTTTGTAACACAAAAGTTTTTACCAGAGAAACACTACTAAATATGTATTGTCCAGATTATGCAGTTTTTAGAAATGTCCAACAGGTGGCTCTAGTGTGCTAATGGACTGAAACACAAGCCCAAGAAGCAAAGAAGCATCTAGTGCATTTTGGGGCCTCTTTTTTTATTAGAATATATTTTAGGCAGCATGCCAGGTTTGGAGAGGTGTTGAGGTGCCAAAACAGTAGGAATCCTCCAAAAGTGACCCCATTTTGGAAACTACACCCCTCAAGGAATTTATGGTGTTTGTTACCATTTTGACCACAGTTTTTTCACAGCACGTATTTGAATTGGGCTGTGAAATAAAACATTGAATTTTTTCCAATAATATGTAGTTTTGGCTCAAAATTTCTTATTTTCACAAGAAATAAAATACACCAATTTGTCCTGAGTGCGGCAATATCCCATTTGTGTTGATAAACTGCCGTTTGGGCCCATGGGAGGCCTCAGAAGGGAAGGAGCGCGGTTTGTTCTTTGGAGTCCAGATTTTGCTGGATTGGTTTTCGGGTGCAATGTTGCATTTGCTAAGCCCCAGAGGTATCAAAGCAATGGAAACCCCCAAGAAGCACCCCCATTTTAAAATCTACACCCCTTAAGGCATTCATCTAGAGGTGTAGCGAGCATTTGGAGCTCACAGGTATTGTCTGAAAAGTAATGCACAAGAGATGGTGCAGTGTGAGATTTGCAATTTTCTATACATATATGCCATTTCAGTGTCCAATATATTGTGCCCAGCATGCGCCACCGGAGATATACACCCTATAAAATTGTAATGTGGGTTCTCCTGGGTACGGCAATACCCTCAATGTGGCTGTTAGCTGCCTGGGCACACAGCAGTGCTCAGAAGGGAAAGATGAGGGGGGATAAGCTGTGCGGAGTGCATCAGGGTAAGTAAAACTGGGGTAGATTAAAAATCAAGGGATGTATGATAAATTTTAAAACACTTTCATACAGAGCCCTGGTTTTTCGGGACACGAGTCACATTGATATATTGTGTCCTTCCTTATCCCCCTCTTATAGCAGACTTTGCACCTCTTGACTTTTTCCCTTCTTGCCAGTTTGGGGAACTTCTCCTGGAAAGTGTTGCCCTGGTACGATGTGTGGGCCCGCTTCCAGACGTACTGGGTGCCCCCCCTTCTTGGTCCCTAAAGATTAGGTTCTTGATAAATTCCAGGAAAGTTCCCGTCTGGCCTGTACGTCGACGCAGCACGTACGCATTGTACAATGCCATCTGTATGATGTGCCCGGCCAGCTTCTTATACCACACCGCATGGCGCTGTAGGGCTTCAGGACTTGATCTGACAATCCACCCCTCCCATGTACTGTTAGTCCAGGATGCAGTCTGGTTTGGGGGTCTCTGTAGTGGTACCTCGTACAGGTACATGGGTACTGGTATGGGCATGTATTGTCGTCAATACAAGGTTATCTCTCTTGTCCTTGTACTTGACACACAATATGTTGCTGCTAGATTGTGCCCTGCTCTCACCCCTTCTGAGCGTTTGCCCTGCAGAGTCTTAGGGAGGCCTCTTAGATTTCTTCTAGCAGTGCCGCATGCCGCAGTTCTTCTGGAAGCGAGGCAGTTGAAGAGTGGGACGCTGGTATAAACATTATCCAGGTAGAGGTGGTAACCCTGGTCCAGCAGTGGGTGCACCAAATCCCACACAATTTTTACATTAACACCCAGTAAAGGGGGGGTGGGTGGGAGGATTCTGGGGGCTGAATACAGGTGTCCATCCCTTCATATATCCTAAATTTGTACGTATACTCTGATTCACTCTCGCACAGCTTATACATATTCACGCCATACCTTGCCCTCTTACTCGGCAGGTACTAGCGGAATTGAAGCCTCCCTAAAAAATCTACCAAGACTCATCAATAGAAAAACACTTCTCGGGGGTGTATGCTTGGGCAAACCGGGCACTGAAATGGTCTAATAGGTGTCTCAGTTTAAACAAACGGCCAAAACGGGCGTTATCTCGGGGTGAGCACTGCTTATTATCAGTATAATGTAAGAAGTGAAGTATTGCCTCTTTTTTTTAGGTTCCAGTTCAGTTCGGAGGTTGCTTTGAGGGACCCATATATTAGACACTCCGATGAAACACCCCATTTTAGAAACTAGACCCCTCAAAGTATTCACAACAGCATTTAGAAAGTTTATTAACCCTTTAGGTGTTTCACAGGAATTTAGAGCAAAGTAGAGGTGAAATTTACATTCATTTATTTTTTGTCAGAAAATGCTTTTTATTCAATTTTTTTCTGTAAAACAAAAGGTTTTACCAGAGAAACGCAACTCAATACTTATTGCCCAAAATCTTCAGTTTCGAGAAATATCCCACATGTGGCCCTAGCGCGGTAATGGACTGAAGCACCGGCCTCCGCAACAAAGGAGCACCTAATGGATTTTGAGGCCCCCTTTTTATTAGGCACCATGTCCGGTTTGAAGGGGTCTTGTGGTGCCAAAACAATGGAAACCCCCCAAAAGTGACCCCGTTTTGGAAACTAGACCCCTTGAGGAATTCATTGTAGTTTTCTTGGGGTGCATGCGACTTTTTATTCTATTTTTAAGAGGTGAGGTGACTAAAAAAACAGTAATTCTACTATTTTTTTTATTCTATTTTTTTTACAGCGTTCACCGTGCGCTATAAATGACATTCACTTTATTCTGAGGGACAATACGATTATGGCGATACCATATGTTTATAGTTTTTTTTTTATGTCTTATGGTGTTTGCACAATAAAGTACTTTTTGTAAAAAATAATTTACTTTTTGCGTTGCCTTATTCTAAGAGCTATACATTTTTTATTTTTCCATCAAGAAAGCCGTGCGAGGACTTATTTTTGCGTAACAAACTGTAGTTTCGATCAGTATCATTTTTAGGTACATGCGACTTTTTGATCTCTTTTTATTCCATTTTTTGGGAGGTGAAGTGACCAAACAATTGTGATTCTGGTACGGTTTATTGTTATTTTCTTTTATGGCGTTCACCGCGCAAGATAAAGAATAATATTTTTGTAGTTCAGGCCGTTACGGACGCAGCGATAACAATTATGTATAGTTTGTTTATTTATTTGTATTAATAATAAAAAGGACTGATAAGGGGAAAAAGGGGGATTGTTACTTTTAATTTCTTATTTTTACCCAACTTTTTTTTACAATTTTTTACTTTGTCCCACTAGGGGACTGGAGGGCAGGGGGCCCTGATCGCTATTCTAATACACTGCACTACATGCGTAGTGCAGTGTATTAGAGCTGTCAGCTACTCGCTGACAGCAAGCATAGTGGGTCCTGGCTTTGTCAGGACCCACTAGGCTTCCGTAGATGGCATAGCCGGACGCCATTGTTAGGCGTCAGTTTGCCATAGCAACCATCAGTGCCCGCTATCATGTAGCGGGCCGTCGATGGTGGTTTAACCCCTAAAAAGCCGCGTTCGCTATTGAACACGGCTTCTAAGGGGTTAATCAGCGATCAGTCCCCGCTATAGGAGCTGCGGCAACTGCTGTACAATACAGCAGCTGTCACAGCTCCTGTAGGTGTCGGAAAGACGACCGAGATGGCCATTACTTCCGTGACTTACTATTAGGTTATGGAGCGCGAACGCTACAGCTACCATGACCTAATAGTACGTCCAGGAGCGGGAAGGGGTTAAGGTCTGTTAAACCTTTTCAAGCCATAGGACACAAAAAGGCCTGAAACTGTGGGAATGTTTTACGCACTAGTATATTTATATGAGATACACGTTTTTATAATGTCAGATTAGCCATTTTCTCCGTAGAGAACATCTTGCAATCTTCTCAATCCCTATACCGATAAAAACGGATGACCAGAAAATTTAAGAAATCAGAAACTTTCAAAAACGCTCAAATAAGATGGCTGTAACATTTACAAATAACAAAAAAAAGAGAAAAAAAACAAACCCAAAAACTAACATTTAGGCAGGCACTGGAAATTAAATGAATGGGACCCATATAGAGTTTTGTATACAGATTTTAAATTGTCTTGGTGTTCTGTAACAATTCCAGAGAATCCAAGTACAGAAATACTGCCTTTCAATAGGGATTTAATTGTGCTGTGATTTATTAGTTAAAAGGGTATTCCCAACTTCTGTGGATATGCCATAAATGGCTGATCGATGCGGGTCTCATCTCTGGGACCCGCACCTATAACGAGAATGGGGGTTACCGGACCGCAGTTTCGGCTGGTGCAGCAGGGATTAGGGGAGAATGGGCCTCATGTGTTCTGTTGTATGGGAGTTACAGATACAGCGGAGCAGCGCTTTAAAAATAGTCTCTTTCCGTAACTCCCATTAAACAGAATGGAGAGAGCTGCACGCAACCATGGCCCTCCCTCCCCCAGCCCCCGCATGGAGTCTGCGGGCGGCGGCCGCACCCGGTTAATCAGAGGTTGGGTGGTCCCATTTTCAGAACAGTTGCGGGTCCCAAAGCTAGGTCCTGCAGCTATCATTTATGGCATATCCACATGTCTAAGTTGGGAATACCCCTTTCATTTTGAATAGTTATTTATTTTAAAAAAACACACCATGCAGCGCTCAGCCATATATTGATGCAGTGATGGGGGGGGGGGGGGGTGGAGTGTATGAATACACCTGAAATCACTCCTCTCGACGCTAGCCATGCACTGCAAGTTTTATGTACTCAACTGCTATTCATTAACTAATAAGTGGCAGCACGCTGAAATCAAGTGTGTCTGTCACTTCTTTATGCTGCCCTCAGACAGGGCTGCTTAAATATCTGACCGATCCACTTTCGCAGAGCAGGGGGGGGGGGGGGGTGGAGGGCGGAGAACTCAATTTCCATTTTTGCCAGAAGTGACCCTAACACGCTAAATAGGTAACAATGTTTCTACAAAACAAGGCCTACATCTTTTACGGACCATATCACAATGCTAAAGACAGAATACAATTATGTATTTGAATGCTTAAACCCACCTGAAGCTTCAATACATTTCAGAAAGGTCTCCATGTGATGGTCACACTTTGCTTCATCAGCATAAAAATATGTTCTAGCGCTAATGACACCACCACGTCTGTCACCAAATCCAGGCTGTACTTGGTATTTTTTCTCTCGCTGCACTTTACCTTGAAAAAGGAAAAAAAAACATTGTACAATGACCGGTTTAAATAATTGGTAGAAATTAAGATCTGCACATTAATGTACGCCTTTACATTATAAATCCAGCACTTCCTTGAATAAAATGGTTCCTAATGTAGCACGGTCTCGGACGCTTACGTATTTCACGTTGAATGCAAGTCTCAGACCTACAGTACATGGAGAAACTGACTTTTGCTCCACACATAAGACGACATGTGAATTGGTTAGTCAGACTGGCGATCACATGATCGTACAGGGGGCCCAAACAGTGGTTGTATTTGAATAAATAAAATCGCTCTCTGATGGACAAAGGAATAATAATTTATGGTAGCGCTTCTATTAGTTTCTGGGCTTGTTCCAGACCATAGAAGTCAAACCCGCTTCTGTCACCATTTTGGACCTCAAAAAAGGACTTTACTGGCCCCAATGGATTAGTAGCCTATCTATATAGGAAACATGATCCACTATCCAGTCTTTGAGCTTTCTTATAGGGCAGCCTACATACAGTACATTAGGTTGCATAAGCCACAATCAATGGCGTAAATAATGTGATGTGTGTCACAGTAAATAAATTCTATGCTTTGCTTTCTTAAAAACCCAAAAAAAGACAAATGAAGGAGATATATCAAATCTAGTGCATAAGGAAAGTAGAGCAGTTGCTCATTGCCACTAATAAGATTCTACCTCTAATTGTTCAGACCCTCTGAAAAATGAAAGCCGCATACTACACTTTTTCTTTGCACCAGTTTTGTTTCATCTCCCCCATTTTCTTTGTGACAATCATTGCATCTTCTTCCGCCACATTTAAAGAAGCCTTTCTGTGACAACCAGATTTTGCCATTAGGACTTTAGAACAAGCTAGGCGACAATAGTTCACCAAGGGTTTTTCATCCTCTATGACATACCAATTAACAATTGTTAAAACAATGTATATAATATTTTTAAAACTTCGTTACCCCTTAACATCTGACATTGTTACGACAGGACTTCCCACAACTCAATGTAACTATGTTGGGGGCTCAGAAGCGGAGCTATCACCAGCGTGTGTCAGCTGTATATCACAGCGGACACCCTGCTTCAGGGCCAGAAAATACACATCATGAACTGAAACACCAGCAAAACCCCCAAACAGAACTACTACCAAGCAATATCTGTGCTCCAAAAGCCAAAATGGCACTCCCGCCATTCTGAACCCTGCAGCGTGCCTGAACAGCAGTTCACCCACATATATGGGATCGCTGTACCCGCGACAACCCGCTTAACAGTTTGAGGTATTTCTCTTCAGTGGCACAATCTGGGCATGACCTATTGTGCACTAAAATGTCATATCCGCGGAAAATTGCAATTTTCACTTTGAACCATCCACTGCACATTAATTTCTAATGAAAAAACACATGTGGTTAAAATGTCTTAAGGGGTGAAGTTTCCAAAATAGGGGTGACTACTTGGGAGTTTTACGATTTGAACTCTGAGTCCTGCAATTGAGGACCAATGCTGTGAAAAATCACCAAAATAGGCCTCAAATGCTCACGGTGCCCTTTCACTTCTGAGCCCGGTCATATGTCCAGGCAAAAGATAAATGCCTTGAGGGGCGTGGTTTCTAAAAATGGGGTCACTTCTTGGGGGCTTCCACTATGCACCGTTACCTCAGGGGTTTTGCAAATGCGATATGGCACCCAAAAACCAATCCACCAAAATCCAGTAACGTTAATGTGTCAGTATAAGACAGCACATAGAGAACAACGCGGTGATTACATGAATGGAGAGAAGTGTATGACGCTGATTGGTCAGCGTCATACACTCCTCTGTACAAAGCCAATTTGGTCTAAAGTAAACACACGCCCAGTTGGGCATTAAGAAACTAATTAGCATAAAGCAAAAATCACTCATAACGTGGTAAAAAAAAAAAAAAAGGAGTTTTTCTAGATAAAAAACACTGCTGTCACCTACATTATAGCGACCATCTCCTTATGTAGGAGATAGGGCACTTCTAATGTGGTGACAGAGCCTCTTTAAGGGGTTAAAATTCTGTCTGTAAGCAATAGAAAACACTGTTGCCCGTTTTCATTCTGTGCCTTCGTATTAATCAAAAGTAAAACTTTGGTTTTATTGCTAACATTTTAATACTCTACTCAGCATCTGATGTAATCTCAGATTAAATCGCAGTACATTGTTTGGAGAAAACCACCACATCATCAGAACATGCTCTCCTATCTCTTATGTGCTCCCAGTTGGCATTGATTTTCCTGTATGAATAGGGTGAGAACTTCTAGCATCTAAAAATCATATTACCTGCCTGATGTTTACAATAAATAGATGTACTTACTTTGCCTGGATATCAGTTATCCATTAGGAGCAAGTCGAAAAAAACTTGGAACCTCCTCAGGACACATTAATCTTAAAAATGTAGGGTTAAGTAAAAGTCTTATTACACCGGCCAATTTTGGCTGGTACAACGAGCGCCTATCAACGAGAACGCTCGTTTGCTCCTGTCACAAGGAGCTATGTTTGGGGACGAGCGGTCCTTACCCTGATCGCTCGTCCCCATACATTATCATCAGGTCAGCGGCGCATCTGTTTACACAGGGAGATGTGCTGCCGACAACGATATTTCCGTTTTTTAAAACCGATACAAATCAGCAGATGAACGAGCGTTTGATCGTTAATCTGCTGATCGCTGCCCTGTTTACAGAGGGAAATTGTCGGCAACGAGGATTCTAAGAACGTTTGTCTGCCCGATAATTGCCCAGTGTAAAAGGGCCTTTGATGTACCCCAAACCAAGAGGTTGAGGTCTCGTCCGCACCACAAGGTTGAACTTTGAAAAAATTAAAATTAAAAATTCTCCCACATGCCATAAACAAAGTGGCTAGAGAGTGAGACCTTTAACCCCATAGGATCTTCTATCTGCAGGTAAGAAAAAGAGCTATAAAAACTGAAGTTATGTGAAAGACGATACAATTATAATGAACTCACAAGCGGGTAGTAACAGAGCTATACTTTGTGAAGTGAATATCCACTGCTTTAATAGTAAGACTATGTGGTATGCATGAGTACTCCATTACAACCACTACCCAGCTTTATCAGCCTTACGTACTACGATGATCATAATAAATATTATCCCTAAGTTTCTTCATAGCTTTAAACAGGCCAGCTGAAAGATTTTTAATAGCATTGGTGATTTCAGAATTTTTTCCACCAAATATTGAAATTCATATAGGACGCGACTGCAAAGGTTAAAAAAAAACAACAAAATAACAGATTGTCAGTTTTAAATTGAATGTTTCATCTTTGCATACAATCCTCATGTATTCCTTTTTTTGTGTAGACTCTATAAAGCAAAAACGATGCTTGTTCTAAAAAAGCTCAAAACCGGTCAACTCTGCGTGCAATTACTCCATATCGTTGCTCTGGGCAACGCTCATTGCACTAGAATATCCCTTAGCAACAACATTGTCCATATCGGAAGTAAGTAAACGTCTCTTGGTAGTAGACACAAAGTTATTTACTTTATATTATTCTATTTCATCATTACAGAAATAAAAAAGTAGAGAAACATTTTAGTTGAGGTAGTTAGATTAGAAAAAAAATTCTGCTTTTAGATTTCAGAAACCGCGTTACTCTTGTCCATGGGCTGCGTCTTACATTGAAGCTTAGCCCCATTCATGTGAATGCTAGACACAGCCCTTGGACAGTTAATGGAATCCATCAGGGTCAGTTATGCCACTTGGATCGGTTATAAAGTGGATCGATCAGAAATGGAAGCCCTGACTTACATGTGAGCAGAGCCTCATACACAAGAAGTCACTTCACTTAATAAAGGTTTCAGGTAACAAAAAATTATTCTTCTGTAAGATTTGACCACATTGCTTCGGAGTTCTGCATTCTTTTGTTCTGGCTTTTGATAGAATTCAAAGACTGAGGTCAAGTGTAGTAAGTATTGGAGAACGTCTGAACAGAGAGTTACATAAATAAATTGTGTTGCTCTTAAATGATGCATGTCTATGTGAAGTTTGTATTGAAGACAAAAAAAAAAAAAAAAACAGTCTCGTTGTACAGTACAACCTACTGATTTTTTTTTTTCCCAGGGACGAAGAGAGACAAACCCGTAACAAGTCATAATCAGCAAGGTTATTGGTTTTGGCTGCCTTACAAAATGCCATAAGAGCTAACACCGTTTCATTTATAACGGTGTCCACAAATGTGATTAAGAGCCATACATGCCTGCCTGCCCTTGCAAAAAAATAATAATTTTGGCATAGATATTCTTTGCAAGTTCCCTTGGTGCACGTCTGTGACAGGTCAGAAATAGGTGATTTATTAAGGCTAGACTTTGTGGTTTCCCATGGTATTGAAGTTAGTAAAAGCTAACATTTTACAGGGAAATTTTTTTTATCAGACTGTAATGGCCGCCGCAACCTGCCGATGTTGTATACTTACCTTTCCACGCTGTCCTCTGGCACCTGGCTGCCATCGCGCCACACCATCTCTCCGGAACGTACGTGCTCTCCATCACTACTGCTCTCCTCCTGCAATTCCTACTACACGTGCGGACCGGTCTACTCGTAAAGGGAGACTGCGTGCCAAATTTCCACCCATCCTTCTTCGGGTATAAAGTAGTACCTCCCAATCCTATCCTTGCCTGAGCAACTAGGCAATCACTTGACTAGCAAGGATGAACCTATATAATACTCTGTTTGATTTTCCGGTGATTAACCTCTGCTTGTACATTTGACTATTCTTATCTCCTGCCTGCCCTGACCTCTTGCTTGTGACCCATGGCAAACATCTGCAGCCTGCCCTGACCTTTTTGCTCAACCAACCGTAAGTGCCTCTGCCACCTGCCCTGACTTTTGTTATACCTGACCTTGCAAGCGGTCTGCCAAATAAATACTACACCTGTTTACGTTGGCCGTTACCCAGGAAGACTAATATAGGGGTAGCGACGTTTGGGTTCGCTAGCAGCGAAATCCAGATCCCTATATAGGGGATAAAGGGTGAATGCCTGGAGTGCCCTTAGACTCCGATCCCTGGTTTAGCCCTACATCAAAGCCCTTGGTGACACAATTGGTTCAGACCATCCTCTTACGCCTCGTGATAGTATCCGCTTCCATGGGTCTCGTGACACAAATCTTACATGCAAGTTGGAGTCACAATTTACTGAATGTGTCGACCACATACAGAAGTGCAAGGCTCAGTATTCCTTTTTTTTTTTATAAATGAATTTAAACATCAGATCATATTAGAAATGGAAAACCTCATTATATAGTATACTGCTTAATAGATTACTTAGGTCTATTAGAAAATACAGGCTTTTGTTTAAATAGATTGTGAAATTCCTAAGGGGTTAAGATGAGATTTGGGCCTTTACAACAAATACTTACAATTCTGAAATGCATGGTCAGATCAGTAACTATCTAATTTTCTTTTGGTGACTGAAGTATAGAACATATAATAAATGCATTTAAGAAAAGGCAGAAATGTTATACATGCCTATTCGAGTCATGTTCCAGCATGAATGTATTAAAACACAAAAAGACAGTTTGCCATTCTGCCCAACCACCCATTTTATCACAAGATAATATACAAAGTAAAAGGATGTTTTTTAGGGGTTGTATTCTGTAAACAGATTAATGAAACTTTATATAATCTCCCCAAAGGCTTGCACTATTAGGCCTCATGCACAAAGCAAAGTCGTATGCACACAGCCTGTTTGGCGGCACGCGAGTTCCTACGTCCACAAAAACCCGGCATGTGGTGCCTTTGTTCAACATCTTATTCTTCCCACCTATACCTGTTATATGACTTGTGATAATACATGGCCCAAATGTATTATTTTTTAATTGGAGGCATAGAGAGGCTCAGTATGGCCCCACAGAAGCCTATGAACGCTGTATTATGGATTTGTACAGAGCTAGAACTTGGTCACGTGCATGATGCTTTAGGACAAAGTATACCGTATGCCAACAGCGTTATACTGAAGGTAAACCAGACTCTAATTTACAACTTTTAAACGATGCTTAACCCCTTAGTAACCAGCCCATTTTAAGCCCTAAGGACCAAGCTATTTTATTCGTTTTTCTATAGTCGCATTTAAAGAGCTATAACTTACTTATTTTTTCATCTACATAGCTTATGAGGACTTGTTTTTTGCAGGATTAGTTGTACTTTTTAATAGCACCCTTTTTGGGCACATATAATTTTTTTAATTAAACTTTTATTAACTTTTTTTGGGGGGGGGGATTATAAAAAAAAAAACTGAAATTCCACCATTGTTCTATGCGTTTTTAAATTGACGCCGTTCACTGTGCGGCATAAATAACATGTTACCTTTATTCTATGGGTCGGTACGATTACAGCGATACCACATATGTAGCGTTTTTTTTTATGTTTTACGACTTTTGCACAATAAAAACACTTTTGAACTAAAATGATTTGTTTTTGCATCGTCGCTTTCCTAGAGCCGTAAATGTTTTATTTTTCCATCAATGTAGTGATTTTTTGCGGGATGAGATGTAATTTTGATTGGTACTATTTTGGGGTGCATGGGACTTATTGATTCATTTTTATTATGACTTTTTTGGGGGGCGATGGAAAAAAAATTGCAATTTCGCCATTGTTTTTTTTTTTTTTTTTTTACGGTGTTCACCTTGCGGTTTAAATTACATATTAACTTTATTAATTGAGTCATTACGGTCGCGACAATACCATATATGTGTACTTTTATTTATTTTTTTCATTTTTACTAAATAAAATCACTTTTTATGGGAAAAAAATGGATTTTTTTTACTGTAATTTTTATTATTAATCTTTATTTCACATTGATTACTTATTTTTATTAGTCCCACTGGGGGACTTTACTGTGCGATCTTCAGATCTCTGCTATAATGCTTTGGTATACTTCGTATACCAGAGCATTATTGCCTTCTGTGTAAATCTGACAGGCAATCTATTAGGATGTGCCTCCGGCGCGTCCTAATAGGCATATGTCTAGGGCAGATCTGGGGTCTTTCATCAAGCCCCCGGCTGCCATGACACCCCATCGGAGACCCGCGATTGCATTTGCGGGCCGCCGATGGGTGACAGAGGGAGCTCACTCCATCTGTAAACAACTCAAATGCAGCGGTCACTATGGATGGCATGACCTAGCAGGCATTCACTACAGCCAGACATGGGGGCCTTTATTAGGCCCCCGGATGCCATCGGAGACACAGACACTCGGCGATCTTATCACCGGGAGTCGGTGGGATGAGAGGGAGCTACCTCCCTCTCACCAAAACCACTCAGATGCGGCTCTCGCTATTGAGCGCCGCATCTGAGGGGTTAAACGGGTGAGATCGATATTTATATAGATCTCCGTCGTTCGAGCAGGGATGCCCCTAGCCCACAGCTACCTCTGGTAGCTGAGAGCAGGGAGATTTAATGGCTCCCTGCTCTGTTTATTTATTCTGATGCAGCGCCGTGAAAAGGCGTATGTATCAGAATAAAGCCCATTAGTGGCCGCCGTGAAAAGGCGTATTGGCGGTCACTAACGGATTAAGCATCACAGTAACAACCCCAAGTCAATACAACTTCGGGGATATCAATCTGTCCAGTTTGGAAGCATAAGAGATTGGGACTGAATTTCAATGGCTTCGGTGCAAAATGAGAGAGACCGCAGGTGCACTGGAAAAACATCAGCAAGTCAACCACCAAAAGCTGTATGGTTTTCACATGGTGGCCACAGACCATTCCGTTCTCCTTCCGGACTGATTTATCTTTAGTTTTGTTAGTGTCCTTGTCACTACTGGCAGCATGAGGTGGTACCTGCAGCCCATTCACATTGCACGGAAAGTCCAGCTCCTCCAGGACCGCCACATCCATACATGGCGTTGCAAAAACATTTGCCATGTTTCCCAGCACTTGTAGCAGATACCAGGACACAGGCCGTTACACGGGGAAAGCCAGACAGGGCTGTAGAAGAACATCAACCCCTTAGCAAGACAAGTATCTGCTCCTTTGTGCAAGGAAAAATAGGAGGAGCACTGCCAGAGCTCTACAAAACTACCTCCAGTGGGCTACTAGTGTGCATGTTTCTGAGGAAACTGTCAAAAACAGACTACATGAGGGTGGTATCAAGGCCCGACATCCTGTAATGGGCCTTGTGCTCACAGACCAGCACCGTGCAACCAGATTGGCATTCGACAGAGAACCGGTTTAACGGTGGGTTAGTGATGGTCTGAAAAGGAGTATCCTTGGAGGGTCTCACAAACCTACTCTGACTGCTGTTAGGTACCCGGATAAAATCCTCAGAGCCATTGTCAAACCTTAAACTGGTGCAGTGGGCCCTGCCTTCCTCATCATGCAGAACAAAGCCCGGCCTCATGTGGCCCAAAAGCATACGCATTGATGCCCTCTTGTTCCTCAGACCTAAATCCAATTGAGAACTTCTGGGACATTATGAATCAGTGCATCAGATGCTGCCAAGAAGCGCCACAGACTGTCTAGGAGACCGCTGGTTCAGGTCATTGGTGCTCTCATCAGGAGCGTGCCCAGACATTGTCGGGCGTGCATATAGGCACGTGGGGGGCCATATATACTACAGTGTCACATTATGAGTTGCCATAACTAAACTTAGGCAAATTTGATGCGCTGTGATTTAACTTTCAGGAGGATTTGGAACTCAGCCCTTAATTGGTTGATCATTTTGAGGTCCACTGACTGCTCATATGAGATATATATATATATATATTATTATTTTTACACACACACCTGAGCTAGCTGAATTAAGTGGCTTGTGATACAAGTGGTGTTGTAAAACCAAGAGTTAAAGCCCTTGTAAGTACTCTTACTTTTTCAATTGTTCACAGTTTTTTTGGAACTGGGATAATGGCCAGCAAGATTGGAGGTTTTCTTCATTGCACAGTTTGCCATATATATCCACGACTTGAGCCTGAGTTCCAGGGTGAATACCTCTGTGGCAGATGTGAGCATGTTGGTCACCTGGAAGCTCACATTAGAGATTTGGAAGAGCAGAATGCAACACTGAGGACAATCGACAATCTTGAGCAGAGCATGCTGCTGACGGAACAAGCAGTTAGTGGGGTAGATCTGGAGGGTGAAGACATGGGTCAGCAGGATCAGGCAAGTAGCTGGGTTAACGTAGTTAGGGGCAGTAGAAAGGGGTCCAACAAAAGGAAGGCCAATCCGGTTTCTGATATTCCAAGCAAAATTGCCAAGTTGGGTGATGATGCGAGGGTGTCGGTCTCAGAAATGGCAGCCCTAGTGGATACTGATCTCCCTAATAGCCAGGAGAACAGCCCAGTTAGTAGTTGGCGGGATGGTAATGCAAGACAGTTGATAGTTGTAGGGGATTCTATAATCAGGAAGACTGATAGAATAATTTGTCGCCAAGACCGCCTCAACCGAATAGTTTGCGGTCTCCCTGGTGCCAGGGTTTGGCATGTGGTGGAACGAGTGGACGAATTGCTGGGAGGGGCTGGTGATGATCAAGCTGTGGTGGTCCAACGACAGAATAAATGGTAGGTGAAGTAGCCTTAAGAATAATTTTAAAGAACTAGGCTACAAGCTGAAGGGAAGGACCTCCAAAGTAGTATTCTCAGGAATACTGCCTGTGCCATGCACATCACAGGAAAGACAGTGGGAGCTCAGGGAGTTAAATGCATGGCTTAAGTCTTTGTGTAGAGAAGGCTTTGGGTTCCTAGAGCACTCGGCTGACTTTTCATTGGGGTACAAACTGTATTCTGCAGATGATTTGTACCTAAATGGAAGTGGGTCTGCTGTGCTGGGGGAGAGAATTCTAGCTGGGGTGGCGGAGTATTTAAACTAGGGCTGAGGAGGGAGGTCAATGTAGAAAATAAAGGGGTAATTAGGTTAGAGGGTCAGACTATATTGGTGGGGGGGGGGGAGAACTATATACTGTGGGGAGAGGACTAGGCAACAAGATAAGGAGATCCTTTAGTTACAAAACCACAATGAAAATAAAAATGCCCAAGTAATGTCAAATAAAATCACATTTCTGACAATGAAAGTGAAACATTTAAAGGCAAGTTAAAGTGTATGTTGACATATGGCAGAAGTCTAGCAAGCAAAATGGGGGAGCTGGAGGCCTTGGTACTAGAAGTAAATATAGATATAGTGGGTGTTGCTGAAACATGGCTAGACTCCTCACATGACTGGGCTGTAAATCTACAGGGTTTTACACGGTATCGGAAAGACAGGACAAATCGGAAAGGTGGTGGTGTATGTCTGTATGTGAGAAGTGATATGAAGGCGAGTGTGAGAGACATTAGAGGGTGAAGATTGTGCGGAGGTTGAAACCTTGTGGGTGAAACTAGAAAGGGAGGTAAACACTGAAAAAAAATTATTTTTAGTGTAATCTATAGATCCCCCAATATAACTGAGGAGATGGAAGTTCAGTATATAAAAACAGATGGAGCGGGCTGCACAGGCGGGTACTGTAGTGATAATGGGAGATTTTAATTACCGGGATATTAATTGGTGTCATGGTTCGGCTTCAACTGAAAAGGGGAGACATTTCCTCAACCTGTTGCAGGAAAATTTTATGTGCCAGTTTGTGGAAGACCCGACTACAGGTGAAGCTCTGTTGGATCTGGTCATTTCTAATAATGCAGAGCTTGTTGGTAACGTCAATGTACGTGAATACCTCGGTAACAGTGATCATAATATAGTTATATTTTACATATACTGTAAAAAACAAACAGGCTGGGAGGGCAAAAACACTTAATTTTAAAGGGAATGTGTCGCAAATTAACCCTTTTTTTTAAGTGTCGTTACTTATTTCTATTATATTTTTTACGTTTTTTGCTGTATTTAATATTTTTTTCCGTATGGTGGAAAGTATTACAAATTAAATAATAATTTGACATGTTTTCCAATGTTGGCCACCAGGGGGAGCACTTCCCAGAATTACAGCAAGGTGAATAAGGCAAAGCAACCTGACTTCCCCTCTCACAAGCCAGGAAAAGGTGTCTTCAAATTGCTAAGCAGTGTCCGGCAGCCATATTGGGTGTGATTCTGCAGTTGGAAGAAGTTATAGGACACACCAAAAGGCTAAGGGTATGTTCACAGGCTTACTAAACAAAGGGAAAACAGCTCCTGATTTTCAGCCATTTTTTAATCAAACTCGCGTTTTTTTAACGGCCGTTTTTGGAGCTGTTTTTCTATAAAGTCAATGAAAAACGTCTCCAAAAACGTCCCAAGAAGTGATGTGCACTTCATTTTGGTCGGGCGTCTTTTTACGTGCGGTTTTTGGAAAACTACCACGTAAAAAACGCCCTGTCGGAACAGAACACTGTGTTTCCCATTGAAACCAATGGGCAGATGCTTGTAGGCGTTCGGCTTCCGATTTTTCAGCTGAAAACATTGTGTGTGAACATACCCTTAGGGTATGCGCACACGCTAACTGCATTTACGTCTGAAATGACTGAGCTGTTTTCAGGAGAAAACCGCTCCGTCATTTCAGACGTAATTGCTCGTACTCGCGTATTGCGAGGCGTCAATTACGGCCGTAATTTGGAGCTGTTCTTCATTGAATTCAATAAAAAAACGGCTCAAATTACGTCCCAAGAAGTGTTCTGCACTTCTTTGCCGAGGCTGTTATTTTACGCGCCGTCGTTTGACAGCGACGCGTAAAATTACAGGTCGGCACAGTACGTCGGCAAACCCATTCAAATGAATGGGCAGATGTTTGCCGACGTATTGGAGCCGTCTTTTCAGGCGTAAATCGAGGCGTAAAAATAGGTAGAGTGAACCCAGCCTTAGAATGATGAAAGTGAAGTGAATGACTTTTCAGTTGACCGGTTCACACGCCGTGTATTTGCCATGTTTTTTTTTTTTTGCATATTTTACGTGCAAAAAAAAACAAAACACAAACGCTTGATTTTGCATGTTTGGGGGATGTGTGTGTGTGTGTGTGTGTGTGTGTGTGTGTGTGTGTGTGTGCGTGCGCTCGCCGTTGATTCTTCAAAACAGCTGATAAGCGGCTATGAAGTATCAGCGGCGCCCGTGCACACTCCGCTCTGCCACACACAGGAAAAGTCTTAAAGGGGTCGTCCAGGAAAACATGGCGCCGCACCTGTCCTCAGGTCGTGTGTGGTATTACAGCTCTGTCCTATTCACTTCAGTGGAGGTGAACTGCAATACCAGACACAACCTGAGGACAGGTGCGGCGCTGTATCTCCAATCCAGACTCTCCTTCTGTCCTGAGATGACCTGACGGGGGAGGCGGGTGTCAGAGCCACCCACCGCCATCACTGCAGACAGAACCATACAACTACGGCATGAGGGCAGGGCTTGTCCTGAGTGCACTGTCTCTTGTTATGGACAGATTTATAGTCACATGAACCCCGTCTGATGAATCGGTAACCTAGGTCCGATCACATGACAGAGGGGGTCACCAAAAACCCTGTGCACCCTCAGCCCGTCCATCCAGCCCTTTCCTGGTTATATCTGTGTCTGGGAAAGCTGGGTGACCACTATTACCCCTCCTACTGGAGTGTTTAGGGATGTGACTAATGAACCTCTCACACTCCAGTGGGAGGGGGCAATGGTGGTCACCCAGCTTTCCCAGACCCCTGAACGGTAAATCTCTCTAGTTGTGCTGAGACTGTTTGGGGATGTGACTAATGAACCTCTCAGTCTCAGCACAACTAGAGAGATTTATCGTTCAGGGGTCTGGGAAAGCTGGGTGACCACCATTACCCCTCCTAGTGGAGTGTGTTTGGGGATGTGACTAATGAATCTCACACTCCACTAGGAGTGGTAATGGTGGTCACCCAGCTTTCCCAGACCCCTGAATGATAAATCTCTCTTGTTGTGCTGAGACTGAGAGGTTCATTAGTCACATCCCCAAACAGTCTCAGCACAACTAGAGATTTATCGTTCAGGGCTTTCCCAGTACAGTTTAATCATGTGTCCTTCATACAAGGAGGGGGGTGGGGCCGTCGGGGGTCACGAGAGTGGGACATGCAGAGACACACATCTTACATGCAGTGCAGCTGGTCTTCAAGATGGCGCCTGCTCTCTCCCTGCAAACAGCTGCTCTGCGTGACTGACCTGCGTCTGCGCAGTACAGAGCCATAGAGCAAAGTCAATGGAACAGCTCCCGTTCATTGACTCCTATGCACTGTAGCTGCCGTATTCCATCTCTGTATGTGTCGTTAATCGACACATACAGAGATGAAAAACAAAATGGCAGCCCCCATAGTGAAGTAAATGTTATGAAAAAGAAAAAAGTAAAACACAAAACACACACAAATAAAAGATTTTATAATAAAACACTAAATGCAAATTGATATCAAAATTTTTTTTTCCGTGACACTCGTCCTTTAAGAAGGCCAATTTCCCCAGGTTGAGGACTGCAGTTCAGGATATACACTGGGAAGAATTAATGTCAAATAATGGTACAAATGATAAATGGGAGATTTTCAAATCTACTTTGGGTAATTATAGTGCAATATTTATTCCCATTGGTAACAAGTATAAACAACTAAAATTAAACCCCACATGGCTTACACCTTCTGTAAAAAGGGCAATACATGACAAAAAAAGGGCAATTGAAAAACACAAATCTGATGGTACAGCTGTAGACTTTGTAAATTATAAAGAGCTTAATAAAATTTGTAAAAAAAGGTAATCAAATCAGCAAAAATACAAAATGAAAGGCAGGTGGCCAAGGATAGTAAAACAAATCCCCAAAAATTATTCAAGTATATAAATGCAAAAAAGCCAAGGTCTGAACATGTAGGACCCCTAGATAGTGGTAATGGGGAGTTGGTCACAGGGGATCAAGAGAAGGCAGGAGTTACTAAATGGGTTCTTTAGCTCTGTATATACAACAGAAGAAAGAGCAGCTGATATAGCCAGTGCCAGAGCTGTTAATATATCAGTTGATATACTGTATTGGATGAATGTAGAGATGGTCCAAGCTAAATTAAACAAAATAAATGTACACAAAGCCCCAGGACCAGATGGGTTACACCCTAGAGTTCTTAAAGCGCTTAGTTCAGTTATTTCTGTCCCCCTCTTCATAAAATTTAGAGATTCTCTAGTGACTGGTATAGTGCCAAGGGACTGGCACAGGGCAAATGTGGTGCCTGTTTTCAAAAAGGGCTCTAGGTCTTTTCCGGGTAATTATAGACCAGTAAGCTTAACATCCATTGTGGGGAAAATGTTTGAGGGGCTATTGAGGGACTATATACAGCATTATGTGACAAAAAAATAGTATTATAAGTGACAGCCAGCACGGTTTTACTAAGGACAGAAGCTGTCAAACCAACTGGATTTGTTTTTATGAAGAGGTGAGCAGAAGCCTAGACGGAGGGGCCGCTGTGGATATAGTGTTTTTGGACTTTGTAAAGGCATTGGACACTGTCCCCCATAGACGTCTAATGGGTAAATTAAGGACTATAGGTTTAGAAAGTATAGTTTGTAATTGGATTGAGAATTGGCTCAAGGACCGTATCCAGAGAGTTGTGGTCAATGATTCCTACTCTGAAAGGTCCTCTGTTATAAGTGGTGTAAACCAGGGATCCGTGCTGGGACCACTATTATTCAACTTATTTATTAATGATATAGAGGATGGGATTAATAGCAATATTTCTATTTTTTGTAGATGACACCAAGCTATGTAGTAATGTTCACTCTATGGAAGATGTTCGTGAATTGCAGGCATATTTAAATAGTGTTTGGGCGTCCACTTAGCAAATGAGATTTAATGTAGATAAATGTAAAGTTATGCACCTGGGTACGAACAACATGCATGCATCATATGTCCTAGGGGGAGCTACACTGGGGGAGTCACTTGTTGAGAAGGATCTGGGTGTACTTGTAAATCATAAACTAAACAACAGCATGCAATGTCAATCAGCTGCTTCAAAGGCCAGCACGATAGTCGTGTATTAAAAGAGGCATGGACTCGCGGGACAGGGATGTAATGTTACCACTTTACAAAGCATTAGTGAAGCCTCATCTAGAATACGCAGTTCAGTTCTGGGTTCCAGTTAATTGAAAGGATGCCCTGGAGTTGGAATAAATACAAAGAGCAACGAAGCTAATAAGGGGCATGGAGAATCTAAGTTATGAGGAAAGCTTAAAAGAATTGAACCTATTTAGCCTTGAAAAAAAGCAGACGACTAAGGGGGGACATGATTAACTTATGTGAATACATTAATGGCTCATACAAAAATTATGGTGAAATCCTGTTCCATGTAAAACCCCCTCAAAAATCAAGGGGGAACTCGCGCTTTCTGGAGAAAAAAAGGTTCAACCTGCAGAGGCGACAAGCCTTCTTTACTGTGAATCTATGGAATAGTCTACCGCAGGAGCTGGTCACAGCAGGGACAGTAGATGGGTTTTAAAAAAAAAGGCTTAGATAATTTCCTACAACAAAAAAATATAAGCTCTTATGTCTAGAAATTTTTTACTTCCCTTTTCCCATCCCTTGGCTGAACTTGATAGATCGGTGTCTTTTTTCAACCGTACGAACTATAACTATTTTATACAGTACTGTAAAAACGTTTTAGGGAGTTGTGGAAAAATGCTGTAAAGTAAGAATGCTTTCAAAAACAGATATGTTTTTTTTTATCAATTAACAAAGTACAAAGTTGTTTTCTTGTACTTTTAAGGTAGGGTTCTATGACCGACAGAGATTGGATTCCTCCAATCCTTCTTGCTGAAGTAATAGCGACTAAGAATGCAGCTTTTAGAGTTAAAAATGGCATAATCGTGTCAAGCGGCTCAAAGGTGGGATCGCAAAGAGCCGTTAACACTACATTCAAATCCCAGGTAGGTACAGATTTCTTTAGGGAAGGTTTCAGTTTATAGACTGCTTGAGTGAATCTTCTGATCCACCAATGTTCAGCTAAAGGAGTATTGGAAAAATTATTTAAGGCTGAAATCTGCACTTTTAAAAAGGTACTAGGGCGAAGCCCTTTTTTGAATCCGGATTGTAGAAAATCTAGGATTTTCGCGATGTTGGAACAGAACAGAATTTCTTCCAAATTTTTTGATAGATTTTTGAGGTAACTTCTTTATGACTTGATAAGATAGTTGAAATTACCTCGTCTGAAACCGTTGTTTCTCAAGATCTGCCTTTCAGGATCCAGGCTGACAACTTCAGAGTTTCTATTCCATGAAAGAATAAGTGACCCTGGTAGAGAAGATTCTTCTTGACTGGGAGCATGATAGGGTCTTCCAATGCTAGGTACTTTACGATTGGAAACCAGCTTCTTTTTGGCCAATAGGGAACAATAATGATTAGCTTTGTCAAATCTTCCTGGATTTTTCTTAATACCATTTGTATTGGAGGAAAGGCATAGGCCAGACCCATGTCCCAGCGATGGGATAATGCATCTACCCCCAATGGGTTGTCTGAGATTTAGGGAGAAGAAGGTCTCTACCTGGGAGTTTTTCCTTGTGGTAAACAGGTCTATTTGTGGATAACCCCATCTTCGGGTTAAGGACAGAAAGACTTCCCTGTTTATGGACCATTCTCCAGGGTTTACTTTTTCCCGACTCAGGAAATCTGCTGATAGGTTCTGAGACTTTTAGGTGGACTACAGAGACTGGTAGGACATTTTCTTCTGCCCAACTGAAAATTTGTGTAGAGAGGGCCTGGAGAAGAGGGTGTCTTGTTCCCCCTTGACGGCGAAGGACACCGCTGTTGTGTTGTCCGATAAAACACTTACATGCGTTCCTTTTATGATGGGTGAAGCTCTTATAAGTGTCTCCCATACGGTTTTAGTTCTCTGAAGTTTGAGGACATCCTCTTCAGCTGAACAGGCCATGTGCTTTGAAAGTGCTTGTCTTGGATTACCGACCCCCAGCTGTGTTTGCTAGCATCTGTGGTAATTACCACATAAGTAGAAGTTCTCCAGGGGACCCCCTTGCTTCTGTTATTTGTGCAGAGCCACCAATGGAGAGATGATTTCACGGTTTCGGAAATCTGAATCCATGAATTCAAGGAGTCCTGTTTTCAATCCAAATGGGATAGGATCAGATTCTGTAAGGGTCTGGAGTGAAATTGACTCCATGGAATAAATTGGATGCAGGACGTCATCATTCCCAACATCCGCATTCCTTCCCTTATGGAACAGGAGCTTTTCCTCCAAAATTTCCTCACTTCTGTCAGTAGAAGAATTTGTTTCTCTTGGGAGGAAGGAATGTTGAAGGGAGGAGCACTCCTAAGAAGACCTTCTGCTTTTGGGGAGGAAGACTTGACTTCTGGAAGTTGATTATCCATCCCAATTCCTGTAATAGGGAAAGAACCTGTGACCGATGACTGTTTAAGACAGACGGAGTATCTGCTGTCAACAGGAAATAGTCTAAATATGGGATAATTACTATGCCCCGACTTAAGAATGCCATAATCTCTGCCATAGTTTTTGTAAAAATTCTGGGGGCGGAGTAAATTCCGAAGGGGAGGCAGACAAAAAGTGGAGAATGGAAGGACCGTTCTGAATCGCGAATCTGAGGAATCTGATAAGCGGGGTGGATAGGGACGTGATAGTACGCATCCTTTAAATAGATTGTACACATTGACGCCTCTTTCCTTATTAGAGGAATAGTCGATCAGATAGACTCCATCTTGAATTTGCAATATTTTACCCATTTGTTCAGTAACTTCAGGTTGATTGTCCTGTAAGAACCGTTTGGTTTCTTGACTAAGAAGATTTTTGAATAGTGGCCCTTGAATCTTTCGTTGTGGGGAACTGGAGTAATTGCTCTCAATTTGAGCAGTTTCTGGACGTCCAGGATAAGGATCTGATGAAGGTCTTTTGCTTGGTACTGGGTTATTAGAAATTTCTCTGGAGGAATGGAGGAGAATTCTAATTTGTACCCTTCTTTTAGAATTTTTAGAACCCAAGGGTTCTGGGTTATTCCGGTCCATTTGGAATAAAAATGTAGGAGTCTTCCCCCCACACTCTTGGCGTCATTGCTTTGAGGGCTGAAATGAGTTATTGGGGTTGAGATATCCTCGACTCCTTCCTCCCTTGGGGTAACTCCAGCGACAGGACTTCCCTTTCCCGCTGTAGTTCTGTAAGGTTGGCTCCCTCTGTTGGCGAAACCGCTTTTTTTTTTTTTTTTTTTAAGTTTTTCTGGAAACCCCTTTTTCCTATCCGCTGCCTTCTCCAGCATGTTATCCAGGAGAGGACCGAACATCAGAGAACCAAGCTCTTTTTAGCAGCCCGTCTGCCTTCCGGTCCATGGGGTCCTTTCACTGAAAGGAATCTTCAAATGGGATTGCGTTTTTTTTTTAGCAACCCTGGCTACCGGGACATCTACTTTGGGGATCTCATCCAAAGATTTAGTGTCTTCTGGATCAAAGAAGTCGGTTTTTAAATTCTCTTGAAATGAGTCTTTTTCCCAAATCCTCCCATTCAGCCGTTATCATTCTTTTGAGATTTTCGTTTATTGGAAAAATCTTTGTTTTCTTCTCCGATAAGCCCCCAAACATCTCATCCTGGATGGTATGGGGTTGGTCTTCTTCGGGAATATCCATGGTCTCACGTATTGCCTGGATTAAGGTATCGGGCATCTCAGAAGAGAATAAAAATTTTCTCTCTTGAGTAGATTAAGTTGAAGGCAAGAGTTCCTCTCCTTTTCTAACTCACCCTCCGATAAGTAATAACACTCTTGCCCAGAGTCAGACACCTGAAATGGTGGGCAATATTTTGGTTCCACTTCAGTCCGGGGCCTTTTTGCCCGGCAGTGTGAGGGAGTTACTTGAGGAGGGACCAGGGAGGCTACTGACTGACTCACTTCTTTGCGAATCAGTTCAGACATAAATGTCAGTTGTTCCTCTTTTAGTAATTTTGCAATACAATCTTGACACAATTGTTTTCTACGTGACTGGCAATTTTTTCGCACAAGTCGCACATTTTTTAACCTTCTATTTATCAGTTGGTCTCTGTGAGGAATCTTTATCCTAAAGAAAACAAGGTAGGTAAAGTATGGTGCACTTACATACGGAGTCATAACCCTTACCCCAAGGGCGAGACTCATTGTGACCCTGGGACATATCCGGAGTTCCATCAGAACGAGGAAGCTCCATTACCGCAACAAGTAATAGACAATGCAATATCCACAATATATAAATCCAAGTTTGAGGTATCAGCTCTAACTACATACCTGTGCGTAGCCCTTTAAATGCGGGCGTTTTGAATTTCCCGCCTTCCAAGATGGCCGCGGGCCGGCAGTAGCCTTACGTCATTTACGGTTGCGGCTATTCGGTTGAGGTGCGGCCGCGTCATAGCCGGCGACTGAGATTTCCGGCTATGCAGCGCTACGAGGAAGTTTTGCCGGCGCTTCCAACCATATGGAGCCTGCTTGGGTATCCTCTCGTTAGAGGGGTATTGGCCTAGGCTTTAGGAGGCATAGAAGGGGGGAGTGCACGGACTCCCCGATATTGCCCCATGCCCGAGTTCTCCTGACAGCACCACAGGAGCGACGTCTCTCTGCTCCTGACCCTGTAGGGACAGGAAGAACACTGGCAAGTGGGTGGTGGGAGGGGCCTTTAACCTCTGTCTTCCTGTCCCTATAGGAGGTCAAAAGGGCAACCTCCTGCGGTGCTGTCATGAGGGATGCACTGGAAAAAACACTGAGGGGGAATAATGGGGAAAGGCTATTTAACCTCTTGTGCTTTTTCCTGTCCATATTAGAGGCAGAGTCCTACCTCCTGTGGTGCGGTCATAGAGGGTACTTTGAGAAATTCATGACTTTGTGCAAGTGTACCTAGAAGAGTTGAAGGCAAATGGTGGTCACACCAAATATTGTTTTAGTTTTTTTTCTTCTGTTCATTCACTTTTCATTTTGTTAGTGGATTAGGAAAACAAAACACTATTAACACTTCTATATTTGAAACCATTCTTACTTTGCAGCATTTTTCCACAACTGCCTAACACACACACACACACACACACACACACACACACACACACACACACACACACACACTAAAACCTTTTATAGCTAGGACAGAGGAGGGCAGAAGTACCATTGAAGTACTTTTGCCAATTTTATCAGTTGCCAACAAATCATTCATGATGGTTATTGAAGTGTTCGGCAAATGCAGGACCTTGAAAATCATTAGGCCACTGTATATCATGGAATGGAGTGAACACAAAGGGGTTGTCAAGGAATACTTTTTTTTCAATTTTAACTGACATATTTAATAACATTTCTAATATAGGGTCTGTTTACCTGTGCCAGCGTTACCCTGTTTTCATCTGTGGTCACGTGACCGCACCCAGGGTACATTTTTTATTTCCTGTGACGGTCTGTGACTTTGCTCAGCCAGCACTTCTGGCTGAGAAAGGCACAGCGTCATATCAACTACATTTACAGGCAGTGGGACGGGCGGATGTTTCATGAGCTCTTCAGAGCTCCGCCTCCTCTACACAGCAGGAAGTGCTGGCTGAGCAAGGACACTGAGTGTCATCAATCATAGTACACGCCCCCTCCTCCTCCTGTCTCGTCGTCTACACCTCCTCCTCCTTCACTCTTGGAGCTCCCGCACTGAAGTGCATGCGAGAAGGAGGAGCGGAATACCTAATCCCCGGCCACAACGTTGCCGAAGCTGTGGCCGGGGATTACGCTCCAGGAGAAGTCCCTGACTTCACTGTCCATATATGGACAGTGAAGTCAGGGACTTCTCCTGGAGACATCCCCTACAGGAAGGGGGGAGACTATGTACGGGGGGGGGGGGGGGGGGGGGGGGCGTGGCACCGCCTACAGGGGGGGGCCCATCCGTGTGGCACCACCTACAAGGGGGAGCCCGCGTGGCACTACCTGCAAGGGCACTACCTCCTAGCTAGTCGTCCACACCTCTTCCTTCACTCTAGGATTTTCTGCGCTGCCTGGCCGCGTTGTCTTTCCTCTAACACATACATGCATACATACATAGAATGCGGGTGTGTGTAATATATATATATACACACATATACACATATACACACACACACACACACACACTATATCTATCTATACCTTCAGTCCCCACATCGTTTTTAGGGAACAAATTTTGATTTAATAGAATATTACAAACCTAGAGTATGTATTTAAAACCATATATAAAAACGCTTATGTTAAATTGAGATTAATGAGTTATAATGCAAGTTAACATGTTACGTTCAAGTCGGAATTATCTATATACTACACACCTCTATCTTAGTCACATCTCTCGGTCGTATCCACTTCTCGGTCAATCTCATATCTCACTTCCTGCAATTAGTTGTAGCAGCATCACCACAGCAGGTGTAGTAGAGATAGAAACTACATCCTTATTACCTCAACTACAAGGTGGGAATGCTTCAACATTGTAAATGTAAATGATAGATTAAACTTAAAAGTTAACGTTTAGCTGTGAGCATTCCCTTAGGTTAATGTTTATCCGTTATTTACTCGCTTCACTGTTGGTTATATTGTTTTTGGGTTTTACCAACTTAGACATTTATGGTATATTCAAAGCCGTACACAATATTAGGCAGGTTGTTTTAATATGCCATAACATGCGCTTTCTGATATTGTATGACTTCAGCTGCAGAATATGTTGGCACAAACAGGTTGTGCTTGTGACTTATCTCCTCCCTGAACTTATCCACTAGGAGGTGAAGTGTAAGGGAATCATCCAGACTCTTAGCACCCTCGGTACTCTTCGATTATGGAGTGGGTATCCCTTTCAGAGACATATAAACTGGACTGAGTATTCGATAACATTTTCCATAGCCTGCTCCTGATGGTCCAGAAAAGTCTTCAGAACAAAATACCAAGAGTGCAATAGAATTTCCAAATAGGCAGTGGTATATAAACCATCAAAGCGTTTGTACCATCCATATCCAAAAGCCTTGAATTTTTAAGAGCCCTAATTTAAATTACAGAAAATGGTTATTGTTTTTTCAAGGGGGAAATTGCTGCCTTTCACAGAGCTTACTGTTAATCACTCGCATGGTGATAAACTGCAGTGATGGATGAATAAATCTCCCTTGTAACACCGGAACAGCTATAATTGGAGGATGATGTATGCAGAAACTAGCATTAAGAGTGCCCAAATATCACTGCTCTAATGCAACAAACCATGCCAAGCAGGTGTGCATGCGTACTGACTTGGGGTACTGTTGCTTTCCTGAAGTGCTGTATAAAGCACATACAGCAACGCTGATGCAGTCTTCAATAATACACCTAGTAATAAATGATTATTATTATTAAAGTGTTTCACGATAAATTCGAGGGCCAAAAAATAAATAGATAAACCAGACAAACGAAAACTCAGAAATAGGTGAACAGATCCAAATTTGATGTAAAATGCTAACTTAGTTTTGGGACTTGAAGTGGTGTCCACTACTGGACAACTGACAGGTCATCAGTATATTGATGCAGGTCTGACACCTGGACCCCACACTGATCAGCTGCTCCGGTTGCCTACGTGCACCGGATGTCATTGAACAGTATGTAATGTACGGAGTCGGAAGCAGTTGGCTCCGTACATTGCATAGCGGCCGTGCTTCCGGCCTGCAGCTCTGCTCCTATTCACTTAAATAGGAGCAGAAATGCAGTACGGCAGCTCGGCCGCTATGCAATGTACGGAGCCAACTGCTTCCGGCATGGACTTCAGGTGCACAGAGGCAGCCGGAGCGGTTAATCGGTGCTGGGTCTGGATGTCTATTTTGAATCCTTCCAATATAGAGCTTAGGATCCATTTGTTGGAGGGGATAGTCTGCCACGGAGGAGCTTGAAATTCTGCCTCCTACAGTAACTCCATGGCATCAGTCTATGCTGATTAGGTCTGTTTTGGTTAAGGAAGATATTTCTACCTCTTCCACCATCTAACTCCATCTGCCTGACGGATAGGTCATCAGTTGTCTGGTAGTGGACAACATTTTAAAGATGACTTGTCAGCTCTCCGGTCATGTTTTAGTAAATATTTGCATTCCCCATTCTTAGAACTCGGTGTTGTGCCATTCTTCTGTTAGTCCTCCAGAAAATATTACAAAATTGACAACTGGGTGTTAACATTACCCTTGTCCATAAGGCGTGTTCCTACACACTTTGCCAGCACTAAGTGGACAGTGCCAGCTTTAGACTGCGAGAACCCGGTGTATGCCCAGGTGTCTATTTATTCATACATCTCCAGGAGGAATAACAGAAACGGCACAAAGCAGAATTCTCAGTCTTCTATATGCAGTTTAGGCAAGTACAGAGTAAGCTTGGAGGTAAACACGTGAATAAAGCTAGAATTTATAATAATAAACCTTTTACAGTCAGTTACTACTATACAGAAGAGCCAATTACATTTCTTGCATACCAACAACTAGGCTGTTTACATCAAGTGTTACCAATACCTGGAAGCAGTTGAAATTAGAAAAAGTCAAGCATAACATGTGTATATGGAGTTCAGAATGTGGCTACATACGAGTTCCCAGTTTAACTGGAAGAGTTAAAACATCCTATGCAGGACAATGATGTAAATTGAAGCCCGTGTGAGAGGAGCACACAAGTATCATGACCCTCTGCAGTCCGGCCATGACCTGTCTGACTAAATTCTTCTGGCACAAAGTCCCCATATTCAAAGCGCTATTAACAAAAAGTTACCAGAGTAAACCTTACCAATATTTTCCTTTTCAGCTTCAGCTGTAGAAGATCTAGAAGAGAAAAGCAGGATAAAGTAGTCACAAATAAATACGCAAAACCCTTCATAAAAAAACAGTAACATAAAACACAGGTAAATAGTAATACATTAATAGACGTGTATACTATTGAATTGTACGGCCACTTATTTTGTATTCATTTTGTGACGCCTCCGATTATACTGTAGTAACGTCTAGGTGAACTCTCAATTATGAGAACTACTGGAATGACAGGTTGTCACATCCACACAACTTCAGCAGTTCCTGTACCACACTCATTTTGCACAGGGGGGGACAGAACTCTCTATTATCAGCTACCACTGATACTTAGACAGGTTCCTGTCACACAGGTATAATGTAGAAGAATATAGTGCAGCCTCTCTGGCTGTATACTTCTGGTTTCAGCTTATTTAGGAGAATATAGAGAGAATGATAATCACAGTGTCCCCCAGCATGGAGATATGGCATGGTCTTTAGCTGGTCACACAGAGTTTTGTTTTTTTTTACACTGAAACCGCGTCAGAAAACGCACCCAAAAAAACGCTGAAAATGCCTCCCAAACTCAGTGTGAACAGGGCCTGAGAGAAAGCTGGGGAAATTAAGAATAAAGATGGAGGCTTTAATCTAAGCACAGACAAGGCAGCAGTTCAAAGGGTAAGTACAGGATACATAAAAGAAGTGTAGCGTGTGGTATACAGCCTGGGGGGAATGCAGACATGGAAAGCTGCGTTTCCACTGGAGGTCTTCTAGTTTCCATGAAGACCTCAACAAAGTATCTGTGCGGAAGCATCCCGAATATTCTGCTACATTCCTGTATTGCAATCAAACAAATGTTTTTTTCCCCCCACAGATTGCAAGCATGCTGCTTTTTATTATTATTTTGCATATACACAAATTATATATAATTTGAATACAAAATTATATTGTATATACAAATAGTATATATTGAAAAAAAAAAAACAAAAAAAAATAAATAAAAAAAACTGTGTTTAAGGCCGGGGTCACGCAGAGTTTTTTGCAGGCAGAAAATCTGCCTCAAACTTCAGTTTGAGGCAGATTTTCCTCTCCCTGAACGCAGATTTTCGATGCGTTTTTCGCCCACGGCCATTGAATGCCGTGGGCATAAAACGCCGCTAAATATGCTTTCTCTGCCTCCCATTGAAATCAATGGGAGGCATTTTAGGCTGGTTTTTGGAGAGTTTTGTGGCGCGGTTTCCGCGTCAAAAAAAAATCAGTGTGAACATAGCATAAACCTTTGTATTGTTGCATTTTTTGGCGGATGAGACCAGCAGCCCTTTTGCCACAAGGCTTTAAAAACAAGATTACACCCATATCAAGTAAGGCCCCATTCACATCACGTTTTTGCCATAAGTTTTGCATATACGCTGGGAGAAACGTTAACGTACACGTTAAATGAAGGTTGAAGCAAACGTCTAACAGTGGAATCAGTCACCTATAGGACATTATGTTATCCGTTTAGCGCATACGTCCAGCAGTGCAGCTACCGCCGTAGTTGCCGCTTCGTGGCAGGAGGGGTTCCCGTGCCGCCCCGGGGTTACGGGCCTCCCCATATTCAATATTATCTGCGTCCTTAGGATACAGATACTATTGAGAACTAAGGCAGAGCAGGGCGGCATCTCCCTATTCTGCCATTTACTAAGATACAGCGTTTGGCCTGCAGGCTATCAGGCATGGGATGTCACTGGACTACGCCGGCCTACACAAGGACCCCGTCGGCGTTGATTCACTCAGTTCGTTGCGGGAATGGGGCCTAGGTGAGTATGAGGTTTTATTTGTTGGAAAGTCGCTATATGGCACGGTCTACGGGGGGGGGGGGGGGGGAAGTATGGCACAAACTACAGGGGGGCAGTATCTACAATGGGGGCTGTGTGTGGCACCTAGAGTAGGGGGTGGGGGCCCAGTCAAAAGTTTGCTACGGGGCCCAGTCTTTCCTAGTTATGGCCCTGCATATATGAGATTTGTATGAGGTCTACGTTAAATGCAGTATGTCAAAATAGCCTATTGATGAACGATGCCACTGTATGGCATCGGTCACCCATAGGTTTTCCTCATTTACCTGTCTGTACGGAAGCAGCCACTTAATGTATTCAAAATGGTATTTAAAAGTGGAAACCTGCAGATTCCATTTGGACCCACAGCTACCCTTGAAAAAATCCAAGAAAAAGGAGGAATGCATAAGCCAATACAGCAATGAACCTTTAGGTCAAGGTCACACTGAGTATTTTGGCGGTTTTTGATGCGGAAACCGCTTCGAAAACGGCGCCAAGAAAAACCCGAAATCACCTCCGATTTCAATGGGAGGCAGAGTAGTTTTTTTTCCTGCGAGCGACATGCCCTTTCTTCGGGCGTATCCGTGTCTGACCTATTGACATCAATGGGAGGAAAAGATTGCGTTTTTCGCGGCAGTTTTGGTCTGCGGCTCTCAATGGACGCGGGCGAAAAACACGGCAAACATTTTGCTGGCAGGTCAAAATCTGTCACAAAATTCCTGAAGGAATTTTGTGCAGATTTTGCCGCCTGTAAAAAACTCAGTGTGAACAGGGCCTTAGGGTATATGTTCACAGTCGATTTTCAGCCGTTTTTCAAAACGGCCGCATAAAAGAACCCAAAAAAAAACGCCTTGTAAAAAGTGCATGTCACATCTTGAGCCATTTTTCATTGACTCAATAGAAAAAAACGCTGCAAAAAAACTCAAGTTGCGTACAAAACGTCTGAAAATCAGGGGAGGATTTCCCTTGAAACCAGCTTCATATTTTCAGCTGTTTTTTGTTAAGCGTGTGAACATACCCTTACTGTGATAGGTTACTCTATGAAAAATAAAAAAAAGAGGAAACCATACCGATTAACCCCTGCGTCATAAGCCAATTCTAGTACTTAATGACCAAGCAATTCATTTTCAGCTTTTTTTTTTCTTTTTTTCTGTCGACAGATGTCCGAGGGCTTGTTCTTTTTTGGGAGAGCTGTATTTTTCAAGGGCACCATTTTAGAGAACAAATAATTTATTGATTCAATAATTCACTTTTGCAATTGCAATTCCCACCATAGTTTTCTAGCATGGCGTAAAAAAAAACCCCACGTGACACACACACACACGCTTTTTTTCAATGAAGATAACATTAAATTAATCAGAAATACACTCTACACATTGTTAATGTGCTAAATGACTATTCTAGCTGCAAACGTCTGGTTTTTAATGCAATATCTACATAGGTGTATAGAGGCCCATTTCCAGCAACCATCACTCCAGTGTTCTAATGGTACATTGTGTTTGCTAACTGTCTTAGAAGGCTAAAGGATGATCAGAAAACACTTGAAAACCCTTGTGCAATTAGGTTAGCACCGCTGTAAACAGTTTTGCTGTTTTGAGGAGCTATAAAACTGACCTTCCTTTGAGCTAGTTGAGAATCTGGAGCATTACATTTGTGGGTTCGATTAAACTCTCAAAATGGCTAGAAAAAGAGAGCTTTCATGTGAAACTTGACAGCCTATTCTTGTTCTCAGAAATGAAGGCTATTCCATGCGAGAAATTGCCAAGAAACTGACGATTTCTTACAACGGTGTGTACTATTCCCTTCAGAGGACAGCACAAACCGGCTCTAACCAGAGTAGAAAGAGAAGTGGGAGGCCCCGCTGAACAACTGAGCAACAAGACAAGTACATTAGAGTCTCTAGTTTGAGAAATAGACGCCTCACAGGTCCTCAACTGGCAGCTTCATTAAATAGTACCCGCAAAACACCAGTGTCAACGTTTACAGGGAAGAGGCAACTCCGGGATGCTGGCCTTCAGGGCAGAGTGGCAAAGAAAAAGCTATATCTGAGACTGGCTAATAAAAAGGAAAAGATTAATATGGGCAAAAGCACACAGACATTGGACAGAGGAAGATTGGAAAAAAGTGTTATGGACAGACGAATCGAAGTTTGAATCACACAGAAGAACATTTGTGAGACACAGAACAACTGAAAAGATGCTGGAAGAGTGCCTGACGCCATCTGCCAAGCATGGTGGAGGTAATGTGATGGTCTGGGGTTGCTTTGGTGCTGGTAAAGTGGGAGATTTGTACAAGGTAAAAGGGATTTTGAATAAGAAAGGCTATTACTCCATTTTGCAATGCCATTGATTGGAGCCAATTTCATCCTACAACAGGACAATGACCCAAAGCACACCTCCAAATTATGCAAGAACTATTTAGGGAAGAAGCAGGCAGCTGGTATTCTATCTGTAATGGAGTGGCCAGCGCAGTCACCAGATCTCAACCCCATAGAGCTGTTGTGGGAGCAGATTGACCGTATGGTACGCAAGAAGTGCCCATCAAGCCAATCCAACTTGTGGGAGGGCCTTCTGGAAGCATGGGGTGAAATTTCTCCCGATTACCTCAGCAAATTAACAGCTAGAATGCCAAAGGTCTGCAATGCTGTAATTGCTGCAAATGGAGCATTCTTTGACGAAAGCAAAGTTTGAAGGAGAAAATTATTATTTCAAATAAAAATCATTATTTCTAACCTTGTAAATGTCTTGACTAGATTTTCTAGTCATTTTGCAAGTCACTTGATAAATATAAGTGGGAGTTTTCATGGAAAACACAAAATTGTCTGGGTGACCCCAAACTTTTGAACGGTAGTGTATGTGTGTGTATGTATGTGTATATATATATATATATATATATATATATATATATATATATATATATATATATATATTTTTTTTTTAATTACACGCATAACAGATTTGATACTTTCTACAAAATAAAAAATAGGACCGAGGCCTTTAAGGGGTTAAATATCCGGTACCGGGGTTCCTTTGATCCTGGCCGTTAGAACAGGAGTTCGGCTGTCATCAGACCGCAAATGACAGACTCCAGCCTGCAGGAGACACCCTTAGGCCATTATTGACCGCCGTAAAAAGGCAGACTGGCAGTCACTGTTGCCCTGATCTCACCCAGTTAGGTCTGTGTCCGTGTCATACTATGGGCAGCTGAAAATACAACCTTTATAAAAACATTGCCCTGACCGTATCGGATGCAGATTGAAAGCTTACATTCCATTTATTATTCTGCGGTTTCCTCCTACGCATCACAGTTCTGCAAACCAACCTAGAGTAAATGTCTATTAGTTTCTGCAGGAACAATCCTGCTACACAAACACTAAGCCAGCTGGTATTATAAAATGTCGCTGCTCAGAACACGTTGATCTCAGCACGATGGAAAGTCACACACAGTATCAGATAACCATATGACTCCAACTTCACTGACGTAAACGCAGTCACACGTCTCAACAGAAGCCTCCTCCACCCCAGCCAATAACAAACAGGGGTGTGGATGGTACACATTCACTTCAATGTTATGTAATCCCTCTGGCACAAAACACATTCTACAGTAACTGTAATTCAGCATAATAATTTCATGGTCACCACTCCACCCCAGTCCAAACGTTCTAACATTTAGCAACAAGCACACTGGAAACCTGCATCCAGCACGGTGTAACATAGCAATACTTACACTTCAATTCTTCTCCTATAGTAAACGGTCCATATACAGAACAAAGCATTCAAATCCAACGGTTAGAGGGGATATAAAATCTATATGGAATATCAGACACTTGCTGCTCAGTTTGTTTAACCCCTGAAGAACAGAGCCGGTTTGGGCATTAAGGACCGCAGTAATTTTTGCAGGTCAAGTTGTATTTTTCAATAGGGCATTCGTCATACGGTTTATATACCATGTTAAGGCCTCGTTCACATCTGCGTTGAAGTCCCGTTCTGACGTTCCGTCGCTTTCCGTCAGAACGGGACCCTGAACAGAGACGGAAACCAGAGTTTTCCATCTCCATCACCATTCATTTCAATGGTGACGGATCCGGTGCCCATGGTTTCCGTTTGTCTCCGTTGTGCACCAAACCACTCGTTCTGCTGGGCGCAATAGCGTAGCCTAATGAGCATATAACCTTGTCACTTTGGTGGTCCTCTCAAAAGAGAAAAAAAAAAAAAGTAATGAGAATGCCGATAGCAAACACACATAGCAGACAAATAATAAAAACAGCCCGCTCATTCCTATCCCCCAGCATGGCTCCCACTCTTATTCAGCACACCAGTATGGCTCCCCTCATTCTTAGACCCCAGTCAGGCTCAGTTCTCCATATCCCCTCACTGCTAAACTTGATATCCCAGTTGCAGTCTGCAGGATCCCTTGTGCAGCAATCTTTCAGGCAGTTCAGTGCAGCACAACATGTGCTGCTCCCTCCTCCTCCAACACCCCATCCTCCTCCATCCTTAATAGGACACTCTGTGGTGTGGAAGTGCTCCTCCTGCTCTCCCTGCCACAATCACGTGGCAAAATGTTGTCAACTTCTCTCCGCTGATGTGCCAAGCAAGCCCCCTCCTGTCTCTCTGGTCCGGGGATGCAGTCCAATTTGTGGTCTTATCAAAGGGTTTCACCTGGAAAAAGTAGTTTTTGGTCAGATTGGGGGGTGATCTGCTTATGGAGGGGCAGCTCACAAACTATAATGGTGGGGAAAAGTGATCACAGACAAATGTATTCTGGATGGCAGGGGGGAATGTATTCAAGGGGGTGATCTTCTGGGGAGTGTTCACTGTATATAGCTCAGAAAGCATTGCCTAGCCTGACAAATTGTATCCACTTCTCAGCGGAGATCAGGACTAGCTATATAGCGATTTGAATACTCTGACTGCAAAACAGTATTCTTATTCACTAACAGCAAGCTAATAGATTGAGAATGGTGATGAATTACAATGTAAAAGTATGTTAGAAAATTTTAGAACTTTTCATTCATATAGTGATTAGATTTCTAAACCTAAAGCCAGAAAAACCCTTTAACTAGGGACATTCCAGTCTAAAGCATTTTTTCACTTATCCACTGGACAGGTGATAAACGCTAGACTGGTGGGGGTCCACCTTGCGGTTTCCTTCAGCTCCAAAGACTCTGAATGGAATGGCACCATGCACAGGCCATCGCTCTGTTCTCATTCCTCTAGCCGCCTCCTTATGCCGAGGGGGGGGGGGGGAGGGGGAAGACGACGACCAACTCTACGTAGGCCATTTATCGTTACGCTTACAAACTAAAACGACTGTCCGCACGCAGTGTCTGTTAGCCCTTTGATGGTACAAACTTTTAACCTGTATGGGATTTCAATGCATTAAAATACGGTCGTTTTTCACTGCAAATTGTTTTGGCTAAACCATTTAGTGCCGAGATTGCCAACTCTTACCGGTGGCTACCTAGCAACAGACCCTGCCACCAGACGTTGTGTAGACCCTGTGATCACCTTCTGTTACTGAAACGCTGGGTTGGCACTTTTTCTCCCTTTTCCACTTAGCAAGCGAAGATGGCCAGTGGTAGCTAGCGCAGGAGTGGGAATATTTTTTTTTGATGCCCCAGAGGAAGCCGGAAGGGCGAAACCCAGGGTCGGGCGAGAGTGTTTGGCGTGCCGCCTAGAAATTTTAAAGATTTTTACTTACCTTGATGCTTTTATTTCTTGTTACTTCTGTGAGTATGGATTAAACTTGGCGTGGAGCAATCTTTTTGCAGAGGGTGTTGCACTATGTGTCTTCCTTTTTCCATCTATTAGAGACATAAGATCCTTTTCCTACCAGGAGTTCTTTGAATGTGGAGGGAGACGATAAGGAGCCTGGTGGAACTACAAGGATAAGAATTACCATCCACACCCTCATTGGATTGCGGACTGTCCACTGCATTTTTCTGGGAGAGAGACCATACTGAATGATATTGGACTGTTACCAGTGCCGTCTGAGCGGTAAACTTCACTGTACTTTATATTTTTTTTTGAATGGTGGTGTTAGAAAATCTTGCATAAGCCCTAATTGAAAGAAGATTGTTAAAAGTGAGATTCCCCTGAATCCTATTTTCCTGGAATAGAGATTCATTAAAATGAAATCTGTTAAAACGGAAAACGATTTTACGTGTCCTATTGTTTTGCACTGTAGTGCGACAAATAATTTTTATTTATTTTTTTTAAATTACAAAATCAAAATATCACCATAAACAAATTAGTATCAACAGTTTACATCAGCAGCACATGCCCCCTGCTTCATTAGTGCTTGTTATATATAGGAAGCAGATAGGATATGCATCTAGTAATACCCATTGATTTATTTGGATGCCCCAGATACTCACTTTATCAAGCGTGACAAGAACGTGTTAGAATGAATTCATAACATAGTTAAGAGATAAACAAGAGAAAACATCTATGGGAACGCTAGCCTTGAGACTGAATCTGTCATTGCGGTTTTTGGATTGTCAGTTCATTGTTTAAATATCCTCACGAAGCAGATGCCACAACATTTAGCGGTTTCTCGGGGAGCCAAAACCCCCTATAATTAAAAGGGAACTGTATGCAAGAATGCACTACATCAGCTTCCATGGCTTTACCCAAGAGCGCACTAGAGGAGATAAAACAAGAGTCTTAAACGCGGGAGAAGTACAATAAAATGACAATGAGTTGTCGGTTTGCAGAAGGGTTATTAAGCATGAACCCCCTTGAAATTTAGATTTCATACATCTTGATCCTGTAAACTCATTGCAGTCTAAAACATAACGTGCAGAGAAAACATACTGTACGTCTAAGAGACCACTATAAATGAGTTTTCTTGCAAATTAGGTGTTTGTCACAGGTACGCTGGTAAAAGCTGTAAAAGCCTACAGTTATTTTTGAGACCATCCATCCTCTCTAGGAGGAACACCGGCTATTCCCAGACCAACAGCGCTGTCTAACACCCGTCTCTTACAGCTTGTTAAACTGTCTGCAGTGCTCCATGCTGCCGAGTAGAGACATAAAAAAACAGTAGCAAAGGTGTAGATAAGGATTTCTGTCTTATCAAATTGGAAAAGAACAAGGCCTGGAATAACACCACTAGACGGGATTTAGGAAGCAGTCAATTCAGCAGGTGTGAAGATTAAATGACAAAGATATGAGGATCTCCTGTTCTAGCTATTAATGGGTGGGCATGAAAGATGTTCAAACCAGTGTGATAGAGTTATATGCCCGTGTAGTAGCTGCAGCAGAAAAAATAGCTTCAAAACATCATAAAATAAAAATGTTCAATATATCAAATTAAGGCGTTACACTACCCAGATTGAAGCAAACATGACTGACTGCATATAAATCCATTACACAAGTTGCATTGGTAATGGCAATGAATAAAATAAATAAAAAAACGCAACCCAAAATAAAAAATTTGGTATTATAAGAAAAGTTGCATAGAGCCGTGCCCATGCCTGAAAAATCAAGTATCTATTCGTTCATGCCTGTGAAATGAAAATTGAGGCTTAAAAAAGAAAATTGGAATTTTTAATCGTTAAAAGGCAAATGGATTTTGCCAGACAACTTCGCTCGAAATTTAGGACTTGGTGTTCATGTCCTTGACAATGACTCTCTGTTAATACTGGTCCCTGTGCAGTAACATCTCCGGTTAACTTGTTTGCCAAAAACGTAAACTTTAGAGGACACACAAAGGACATTTGAAAAATATACACCTCCTTAAAATAAAATGTGAAAAAAAAAAACTTTCCATTATTTTTTTTAATGACCTATAGAACTGAAATGAAAGGTATGAACTAGTTCGCAGTTTCTAACAGCGGGCATCATAAACCTTGTTGACGGACACATGCACAATATAAAATGTAGTGAAGCTGCCATCTGATCAATCAGTTAAAACTAAAATCTTAAAAAGGGAATGTCTCATGTATTTTATTTTTGTTTTATTAAAGCAGATCTGTCAACTGAACACGCTGCCCTAATTCAGGACAGCAGTTTACAGGGACAAGTCTGTTCTGCCATTAGCCAAAACGACACAAAAATAGTGCCGGTTGGCTAATAGGAGCAATCAAAACAATGAACTGTACTCCTAGTTAGGCCGGATTTACAGGAGCGTGTGCGTTTTGCACGAGCAAAAGGTACTTAACAGCTCCGTGTATGATGCGTGGCTGCGAGATTTTCGCTCAGCCGCCATCATTATGACATTCTGTATGTTTGTAAACAGAAAAGCACGTGGTGCTTTTGTTTTCATTCATAGGTTTTACTGCTGTTGCGCAAATCACGCGCGTCACACGGAACTGCTTCCGTGTGCTGCACGTGATTTTCACGCACACATTGACTTCAATGGGTGCGTGATGCGCTAACAACGCACAAATATCGGACATGTCGTGAGTTTTACGCAGCGGACTCGCGCTGCATGAAACTCACGGACAGTCTGCACGGCCCCATAGACTAACATAGGTCCGTGCGAGGCGCGTGAAAATCACGGATGTATATCATGTTCGTCTGAATAAGCCCTTAAGAGGAGAGCGCTACCCTCGCCTCTCCACAGTGATGGACAGCTGGTAGATGTAAGTCGGCTGGTGTGTGCGCGCATTCACAGCGGAGATGTGGGGGGGGGCTCTCTTCTCATGAATACATAGGACCCATAAGTCAGGTGTATTCTTTAACGGCTGTCATTAGCCAAACTGTACAATATTTGTGTGCGCCGATTTGGTTAAAAGAACAGACCTGTCCCTGTAATATGCATATTTAGCTGGCTGACTTGCTTTACTAAGGCTTCGTTTAGATCTGCGTCTGAGGCTCCTCTGTCGCAGATCCAGCAGGGATTACCAGAGACAATAGCACAGCACGCTGCGCTATTGTGTCGGGTAAAATCACGGACACCGCGACGGAAGCTATTAAAGTAAATGGGTTCAGTCGGCAACTGGCGATGTCCGTTGTCTGTTGGTTCCGTTATTCGCTTGACGGAGAACGGAATGGCACAACGCAGGTGTGAACCCAGCCTTAGTTGTAAGTCTGCAAAAGAGAAATTCTAGGTCTGTCATTTTTGATTGTTGGATTTACTTTATTACTTTATTTTTTTTTAAAACTGCTTTTCATGGGGAGGCCAGTCTGAAAATACACCCTTCCTATACGGTCTGTATAGACAGTGCAGTAGGTTGTTTGTGCTTTATGGCAGCTGAAATGAATGACGGCTTATTGACAGACGTCTCAGACTAAAAGGCCGGTTACAACGTCAAAGCTCCTAGCTGGCGTAGATTTCATTCTGTGGCACACGGACCACCGAAGATGTAACAAAATTATTAAGAGGCGTGCATCTCTGACTCCCTTAATAAATTTGCTGCATCTTATTCCGGTGTGCTTTAAGCGAAGACTGGCATATGAAACGCCCCTGTATGTTGCAACACTTGCTTTGCTATGCCTAGGGCTGGGCGACTTTGCCAAATAACAAAATCTAGATTATTTTTTTTCAACCCTATGGGTGGTTTTCGATTTGAATCCCGATTTTCTTATTACCGGTAAATAAACTGAACAAAAAAAAAACGAGAGATCGTCTAATACATTTTCTGTACATAAATAAGTTAACATATATTACTAGAATTGTACGTAATTTTACAACTTTTAACCTCTGTCAATACTTTATCAAAAATACAATTGGAAGAATGTATATCTAATTTACTATAACTTCTGTTAACCTGTTCCCTGCCGGGGAACAGGTTAACAACCTATCATCAATTATGTACTGCGTCCACTAATATCCCTCTCTGCCCGTCACCCCTTCAGCTGGCCCCCAACATTGCAGGCGAGAGCAGTGTAAATTGCAGCAGGGCAAGGCAGATAGCCCAAAGCAGGCACTTTGTGGAGAGATTACATTAGTGTCTGAAGTCTGAACAGGACCCTGTGCAGTACCGGCCCCATGATGGGGTTTTAAATAAATGACATTAAGGCCGGATTCACACGACCTTGATTGGATCCGGAAAAAGGTCCATGTGTCAACCTGATTTCCCAGCCTGACCTGGGTAATAGTGATGGGACTCCTGAAATCAGTCATTTAGGCAACATTCACACGACAAAAAGCCATTAAAGGTCAGTTTTTCATGCCCGTTTTGCATCAGCGTGTCTCCAAATTTTCATCCATTTCCAGTCCGTCTGTCCTGTTGCCATCCGTTTTTAATTGGCGTAAAAAAAAAAAAAAAAAAAAAAAAATGTTTTTTTTTCCCAACCCCCTAAAAACACCAGTGCCCATGTAGATAGAACCACCGTGCCCACGTAGAGTGCCAACCCCCCAAGTAGATCGTGCCACTGTAGCTCCCTTTAGGAAGGAGTCCACAGCCGGAGCATTGCCGACACTCAGGCAGGGGATTCCACTCCAGGAGTAGCCCCTCACATCACTGTCCATATATGGATAGGGACGCCAGGGGCTTCTCCAAGAGTGGAATCCACTGGCCAAAGCGTTGGCAACGCTCTAGCCGGGGATTAGGCTCCAGGGGAAGCCACCGACATCACTGTCCATATATGGACAGCGACCTCCCAGGCCAGAGATCTTGCGATGCCCTGGCCGGGGACTTCACTTCTAGAGGGAGCCCCTTAAGTCACTGTCCATAAATGGACAGTGACGATAGGGGCTCCTCCTGGAGAGGAATACCTGACCAGAGATTGCAGACGCTAGGAGTCCCTGCTTCCCCACGGAACTACTGTTCCGTACTGCATCATTTTGTTCAGTACAGAACAGCAGGGACTGCTGGCACTATAAATGACTAGGATGGCAGGAATCCCATTCACATGTACCGTTGTCGAGCCGGGAAATCCGGCCCGACACGCGGACTGCTTTTTATTGCCGTGTGAAAGCTATTCCCAACCACCGCGGATCATTTGGTACCAGGCCGCGGTATCTGGTATCCGTCCCGATGGCCGCAGGGAATTCCGGGTGAAAAACCGCACCAAATTGTGTTGGATTTTCGTCCGGAATGTGCGCTGCGGAAAATTGCTGAACATTCAGCCGGCCTGCTAGTAGGCTGGCTTACTGGGATGACGTTTTATCCCATTATACCGCTGCGGCGGCAGTCACATGGGATAAAGCGTCATCCCAGGAGGCCGGCCCTATGACGTCATCCAGGCCAGCATACTGCGATTGGCTGCAGCTGTCACATGGGATGAATAGTCATAGTCTGAAATTTCTGAGTAAGGCCCCATGCACACGACCGTAAAAAACCTCCGTATTTGCGGACCGCAATTGCGGTCCGCAAAAACGGAGCCATTCACTTTCATTGAACACGGACACCATTCTGTAGCACTACGGAAGGGTGTCAGTGCCGTGGAAATGTTCCGGGAATTATGGAACATGTCCGTTCTTTCGCATTTTGCGGGCCGTGCTCCCATACTTTGTATGGGAGCACGGCCCAAAAATGCGGCTGTCAGTCAGCGGCCGGCCGTGCCCGCAATCGCGGGCCCTGATTGCAGGCACGGTCGTGTGCATGGGGTCTTTTCATCTATCCCGAAATACTGACCGTAAATACAGATCAGTAGGCATCCGTATATGCGGAAGGGTGTCCGTAAATACAGTCCATATTGCATCCGTATATATGGATCCTTACAAAGAGAGGGAGGTTGCAAATGATATCAACATGTAGAATAGCAATGCTTCCATAAATACGGATGGTTTACGGACGCACATCAGTAGCCGTCTATCGGAGAGTCCTTGCCGTAATTACTGACAAGAATAGGACAGGTTCTATAATTTTTTCAGCACGGACACCCATCAGTAAAAATACTGAGAGGTGTTCGTGGCCAATTGAAATGAATGGGTCCGTAATTACGGTCAGTATTACGGTCCGCAATTACTGATGAAACATACGGTTGAGTGCATGGGGCCCAAGTAAGAGATGTTTTTCTGAGTTGCGTTCATTGCGGCAGAATCGCAGCGATTCCGGCCCAAAAAAACAACTGCTATTTGTTGCGAGTTTTACCTCCCCATTGAATTTAATGGGGAAAACCTGCAACAAATAAGCAGTGATCACGCAAATACAAATTGACATGCTGCGGAATAAAACGCTGCACCGTATGTCAATTTGAGTGTTTTTTCCCCTCAATATTTATGCAGCGTGTGGATGAGATTTGTTCCATCTCATCCACTTTGCTGCTACTATATTACGCTGCAGATTTTCTGCAACGAATTCCACTGCGGAAAATCTACAGTATTTACACAATGTGTGAACTGACCCTAAACCCCTCCTGTGGTCCGTGGAAAAATTGTCCTGCACAAAACTGGATTTGGTTAAAAAATAAAAAGTTGGGGACTGCTGCCGTATGGAAAGGAAGTGTTCTCCCCTAGAAGCATTGTACATACTGTGCCCAACAAAGCCTAAGACACATGGCTTAGTACTAAGGAACCATACAGCCTCCATGGACTGTTGTAAAGGCACTGTACCCACGTGCATGAGCTCTTACTGAAAAATAGTTCTCCATGCAATGACTTCCCGGAAAGCTTGTGCTTAAAAACAGAAGTCATTCTGAGCACTCTGAGCGGCAGTAGAAAAGCGAAGGTTAAAAAGAGCAGCAGCCAAAGTCATCTATTAGCCAGGAGGTGTGTTTCAGACTACCCCAGAGTCTGCAACTTAAACATCTAGCTAAGCTACAATAACAGATCATACCTGTGCCCCAAAGGAGCAGAACTATAAATGGTTACTAACTTTTCAAATTACTTTGCAAGCGAATCTAAAACAAACAAAACTAAAAAAAAACAAAAAAAAAAAACTTTGTAATATATCCAACTTAGAGAAAAATGAGCTGGTTCACTCCACTTAACAGGATTTCTTTTGCAGTATTTTATCCAGCAAACCCCTCCCCCCCCCAAAAAAAAAAAAAACCACAACAGATACCTGACAAACTTGATTAATCCATTATAATTCTTCATTCACATCTGCATTCTGTTTTCCGTTACTTATAGGAGCAGAATGAGGGAAAAACAGAAGGACCAGAATTGTCTCATGATGGAAACCAACGGCGCCCGATGGAACCCATTGTCTTTAAATGGGTTCTGTTGGGTTTCGGTCACAGTGTTGCTGGACAAAATAGCACAGCATTCTGCACCATTTTATCCGGCAAGAAAGATAAAGGCGTCTAATGAGCCTCTGACGCAGATGTGAACAGAAGAAAAAAACTGATCCGTCGTAACGGATCATGAAAAATCAGAACGGATCTGTAACTTCGGTCAAGTCTCCTGTAAAATTGGAATTCATGATTGCAAGTGTCAACAGAGCCGTAGTAATTTCTTTATTGTCTTTTGTTTAAAAGAGAAGACAGCAAGCATTTAATCACTTTTTACAGCTGGTTTTGGTTTCTTCGGTGAAGCTCAGCAGGTATCTGCAGGATGAGCCAAAAGTGGCTCAAAGCAGATAAACTACTTTATTTATTTATTTTAGAGCAGGATATAAGGACTTGAGAGCACATCCGAACCATCAGGCTGTATCATCTGTACATTAATCATTCAGAGTCAAGTGAAATAAATGCCAGGAGGAAAACTCTAGCTGGGCACATTCAGCTGGCAGATGTATCCAAGCCCCGCTCAAAAGCACAGTGCACCTTTATATTTATCAGATCAGCACTCCCGATACAAGAAAAGATAGGTTACGTGGGGAGCCTGCAACAAAAGTGGATTTACATACTAGCTTCACATTCCCCTTGCCATCCTAATCACGTTCTTCACAGCTTCCTAGTTCTGCAAAAAATATGTATGGACGCGCATTTTAATTTCCTCACTGCTCTCCTGATCACTGTCCCATGGTGTGTACTTATAACTCAGCACTGTTCAGTTTGACAAATGGTCTTCTTCCCCAGCTGTCGGAAAGGAGTTCAAACGTGTAAAATTCAATAGCTTAAAAGAAAGGTGAGAGGAAAAATATGGCAGCGGGTGGTATGTAAAAGCAGAAATCAAAAGCACACGTGAGATATACTATATACACTGGATAACATTATGCACTGAGGAATATGCTTGAACCATAAAGATGTATCCTTTAAATACTTATATACCTAGCATTGATATATAAATGGAAAAAACCACGGGGATTGGGTTTGTTAACAAAAAGAGGTCTGTCGCAAGCTTTTTACAAAATAAGAACACATTATGTTTATAAAAAATGTATGATACTGCAGTTACAGAATTATAATTACATAGAATATAGAATCAAAGACTAACTCTGACCATACACAAGCAGTATGAAGGAAATTGGCCATTAGGAGGATCCACATGGGATTGCAAGCACCTCTGTAGATTCCTCTTAATGGTTAAATAATTTTGGCGAGAAGATCTTACCGCCGGTTAGCAGCACAGATTCTGCCTTTGTCTGGTACAACTTCTCATTAAGCCACTGTAGTAGTCCATGTGACATTACATGGCGGAGGAAGATTTGGGAAGGCCTGGCAACAGGACAGGGATGAATACGGTCACGTGACTAAGCTTATGTTAAAGTGAAGTGATTTGTGGTGGTCTTGGTCGATAATCGGCATACAGCTGAGAAGAGGAAGGATGATGCCCGGACGAAAGAATGAGGATAATGTCAGTACCCAGAGGAATCGTCAGAGACAGCAGCTTGGCTGGAGACTTTCCTCAACGAATTGCAGACCAGCAATGAAGTAATCGATGGGAGCAACAAAGGAGTGCAAAGTTCTGGTGGTCTACAGGAAGCAGCAGCGACATCAGTGGATGTACCCCCTAGGTTTCCAGCAGCATCTAGTGAGAGAGGACATACAGGCCTATGGAGTAATTGTCGGCAACACACATACTCACCATTACCAATAAGAGGACAGCAGAGGACGAAGAGGAGCAGCAGAGGCCTATCCAGGAAGAGTTTACTGGATTACAAGCGTCGCTCACCATCAATACAACCACAGCAGGCGCGTAGAGATCGCCAGCCTAGTGTTGTTGCTGGTCTCTGGTTCCAGCGGCTACCAAGCTATCTGAGCCATTGGAGCATCAGCCCAACAGGAGTGGCAAGTGTGGTTTAACAAAAGCTGAAGTCACATCCACGCAATAATCTCTCCCTCCCTCTGTAGCTGCTGCTAACAGCAGGACGGCTTCCCCTTCACTAGCTAGTACCCCTTTAAATGTTTCTAGGGTATGGAGGTCCACAGACTACGGACTTGATGTAATTTATATACGGTTCCTGAGTAGTGTCCCCTAGGAGCTCAGGTGTTAGAGAGGTAGTAGAAACTGGCTACAAGGAGGCGCTGACATGTGCAGTTTCCTCCTTAGGTTATCACCTGTCTCCTTCATTTAAGGAGGAAACATGGCACAATGATTATATAAATTTGCTCTTTTACCAGCATTTAAAGTAATTTTCTTTGAAGCTGGAAAAGAAAAAAACAAAATCAGAGGAAAATAGGAGGTGGCGACCTGTGGAAAGTCGTTTAACAATTGGCTACAGGCATACTGCATTTATGCCAGTATGATGGGTGAAATTTTCACTGACAAACGTACAGGCCTATTTCAGAAGGTACATATTGTATTGGAGGCCAATAAAAATTTTGGGAGTTTTAGCTTGTTTATGTATGATTAAAATTTACGCCAAAAGCTTTCCGTTTTTCCAGGAATGTTACTTTTGTGGAGAAAATGACGCAGTGTCAAGGTGCATGAAAAAAAAACAAAAAAAAAAAAAACACAACTTTCCTTCCCAGCCCTCCACAAAAGAATTATTGCCAAAATGCATGGACTCCGGTAAAGCTGGAGTCAATGCTGCCTTGGCTCATACAGTGTCCAAACCGTCAAATAGCACAGCTGCTCACCAATGGGTTTGGTCAGGGTTTTAAAGGTGCCCAGTTTTGCTGGGTCAGGTTGTCAATTGGTGGATAACTTAAAATCTGCTTATATAGGAGGATACGGAAGGAGATACTCTTGGGAAAATGCCTTTTGATGCTCCTCATTTTTCTAATTATGGTTTGTACCCATTGGGAGAGGTTTCTAAAAAGGAACCTAATGTTTTTTTAACGCTAATACATTTGCATTTTACAGCTGGTGAGCCTTTAAACGATAGTATTAATAAAGACTGTTCTATGACCTACTCCACTTTTGGGCCAGGCAGTTGCCATGATCAAAACAGTTTGGGCCTGGATGGCTAAGGCCTCCCACACACGAGCGTGTTTAGTCCGTGATATACAGTCCGTACGTTGACCTCATTTCCCAGACCCAACACACTGCAGGGAGCCGGGCTCCTAGCATCATAGTTATCTATGATGCTAGGTGTCACTGCGGGACAACTGTCACATACTGAAAACATGATTACATTACGGGACAGTTATCCCGCAGCGAGGCAGTGACACCTAGCGTCATAGATCACTATAATGCTAGGAGCCCGGCTCCCTGCAGTGTGTTCGGTCTGGGAATGCAGATTTATTGACTAAGGTTTACCAATGGGTTGTTCTTTATCTTGCTTTTATTTTTAAACTTTTTCTAGTTTTGGCAGTAAAGCTTATAAAAAGGAGGGGTTATTATTTGGACCACTTTTTGTTTATAGGCCCCGTTAATTCACCAGAATGCTCAGTTGTTATACACCTTTGAGGTTTGTTCTGAATTTGGCATTCCTTTAGCTGTAGATAATTGTATTGAGTATTTAAGCATTATGAATTCCTTTTCCTGTGAGTTTAGGTTACCTGATGTTAAGATTGTAAAGTTAAAGTCACTTTTACTTAAGTTATGTAGTGTTAAAAAATCTAAAGTTCCTGGCGCTACAATCGTTTTTTTAGGTCTTCTACGTTTTGCTTCAAGGGTAATGCCTATGGGGTGAGTTTTTTGTAGACGTACAGCTTTGCAAATCGCAGGTTTGAAAAAAAACTTGCAATTCTGCGTTAGGATTTCTAAAAATATGAGAGAGGATTTTGTAATATGATTTGTTTGTATATTATAGGCATTCAATTTGGCAAGCAGACTGTCGATTGAGCAGTTGCAATTGTTAACAGATGCCAAGGTTGTGGGTTTTGGAGCATTCTGGAACGATCGATGGTGAGCAGCGTCCCTCACGGTCAGATCACGAGCCGTTAATAAAAAAAAAAATATGGTCCTGTTGGAACTTTTTCCTGAAGTGATGTCATTATCTTTGTGGGGTTCTACATTAGCAGATAGGATTATTTTGCACGCTGACAACAAAGGTGTGCTGCTTGCGATAAATTGCCCCACGTCTAAGTGTCCGTTAGTAGTCAAGTTGCTGCGCCATTTAGTTTTAATTTGTTTAAAGTTGAATATTTGAATTAAAGTGGTGGATATCCTGGGTATGGATAGTGCAGTGGCTGAGGCGTTGTCATGATTTCAGTTTTCCAGATTTTGCGGGTAAATCCCTTGGGCAGAAGAAAAAAGGGAAATTGCCAAGAGCATCTCTGGGGCATCATTTAACATAGCTTTGTTCAATGGAGCGGTCCCTAGCTACATCTACCTGGGTATATTACGTGGTAGCATGGACAAAACGGTGTGATGTGATACATTAACAAATCTGTCCATGTCAATTTTTTTGCCTTCTATAAAACACGCCTAATAAATAGGCAGGGGGGAGTGCCCAGCATTTATAGATGGGATGCAATGCATTTGTCGGATATTGGATTGAATATTTTTAACCTTAATTTAGAGGCTATGATTAAATTTTCCCTTGGTGGGGTTGGTCCAGTCCTACCTTAAAGGGGTTTTATTATCAGGGACTTTTAGGACCTATCCGCAGGATAGGTCATAAGTGTCAGATAGATGCGAGTCCCACGACACCCACCTCCATCTCCATCTCTAGAACGGGGCCCTCTAAACCCCGTTCTACCGCTGTGTTCCCAGTGAAGCGTGTTGTTTCAAACCATGTAGCTTGCACGCTACACTGTTTACATAACGGACATTCACTACTATGGGACTTACGGAAACAACGTAGCTCAGAGACAGCTCATCATTAGGGTGGTTCAGCGGCCGCCCGGGGCCCAAGGGCCACCTTAACCCCACATCACCGCACAGGCACCCTCATGCCCCGGTGGTGTCGCCAGCACCAGAGGGGGGGCCCCGGTGCTAGCGACAGCCAGTGTCACTTTTTTTTTGCGTCAGCGGGACGCAAATACAAATTAATACTATAGGCTGCAGGCCTAACTTGGCCTATAAAGGGCTGGCAATACATCCTGCGCAGGCCGGCGTGATGACGTCACTGCATCATGCTGGTCTGCGCGTTCGTCCCGCCTGGAGGATGTGTAGCGCTCCGTCCATCGCAGGAACGGGGCAAGGTAAATAAAATATTTTTTTTTGGGGGGGCGCTGTGTTTTACTATATACAAGAAGGGGGGGGGAGCGCTGTGCAGCACTATATACAAGGGGGAACGCTGTGCAGCACTATATACAAGGGGGGAGCGCTGTGTGTGGCGCGCTGTCTACAGTGTGGGGGATGTGTGGCGCTACGTATAGGGGACAAGTGCATTATGTATGACTACATAAACAAATATATCAATAAAATACAATATGCTATACTGCTTCTCTTTACAGAATAAGCAGGGCAGCTCCAATATGTAAAAGCACATTTAGGGCTTATTCAGACGAACGTATAATACGTCCGTGCAACGCGCGTGATTTTCATTCGCCTCGCACAGACCTATGTTAGTCAATGGGGCCGTTGAGACTCTCCGTGATTTTCACACAGCGTGTGTCCGCTGTGTAAAACTCACGACATGTCCTATATTTGCCCGTTTTTCGCGCATCACTCGCAGCACACGGAAGCACTTCCGTGTGACACGCGTGATTCGCGCAACAGCAGTAAAACCTGTGAATGGAAACAGAAAAGCACCACGTGCTTTTCTGTTTACAAACAGTGTCATAATGATGGCGGCTGCGCGAAAATCACGCAGCCACGCATCATATGCTGCTGACACACGTAGCGGTTATGTACCTTCTGCACGCGCAAAACGCTGTGTTTTTTGCGAGCACAAAACGCACACGCTCGTGTGAATCCGGCCTTAGGCTATGTTCACACGCTTAACAAAAAATTACTAAAATACGGAGCTGTTTTCAAGGGAAAATAGTCTATGATTGTCAGCCGTTTTTCAAGCATCAAGCTTTTTTTACGGACGTTTTTGGAGCGGTTTTTCCATTGACCCAATGAAAACCGGCTCAAAAAGTGACCGGCACTTTTATTCCACACCATTTTTTAAAAACGGCCATGTAAAAATCGCCCTGTGGCAACGGAATGGCGTTTTTCCCATTGGAATCAATGGGCAGATGTTTGGAGGCGTTCAGCCCCCCCGTATTTTCAGCCTTTTGAAGGGATGTTTACGGCCCTAAAAACTTCTAAAAATAAGCCGTGTGAACATACCTTTACTGGAATTTATTAACCTTTCCGGTTTAGAGAAGTTACAAAAACGCCCAAGTCTCAATTTGCGTTGAAAATAACAAAAAGGGGGTGGGGCCCCTGCTGCCTGACATTATAATTAAAGTGGTTGTCTAGTACCGGACCACTGATGACCTATACACAGAATAGGTCATTAGTATATGATCGGTGAGGGTCAGACACATGGACCCAGCACCGATCAGTTGCTCCGGCTGCCTCCGGGCACCGCAGGTCCATGCCGGAAAATGTAGTCTCCGGTAATAGCAGACAAGCTACAGTACTGCAGCTCTGCTCCTAGTCAAGGGAGTAGGAGCAGATCTGCGGCACGGCCGCTATGCAGTGTACGGAGCCATCTGCTTCCGGCTCCATACACTGAATATTGCGCAATAAAATCCGGTCTCCGCAGGGAGCCGGAGCAGCTGATCGGTGTGGGGTCCGGATGTCGGACCCACACCGATCATATACTGACTACCTATCCTGTGTATAGGTCATCAATTGTCCGGTAGTGTACAACCCCTTTAACGCTAGGAAACTGGGGTAAATGATATCGGAAAGGTTTCCCAGCTCCTAGGTGCCATAAATTTTGCTCTGTGGGGCGCAGCCCCTTCCCTTCCAACTATAAAAATGAATTACAAAAATATAAATACACTCACCGCTCTTCTTCGGGTCCCCTCAGACTCCCTTCTCCCAGTATGCCGTGGCTCAGACAACCTATGGACACTGGGCAGTGTCAGGACATTGTATGTGAGGAATCGCTCAGGATCAATGGGATTTTTCTTTGAATTAGTTAGCATTCCTTTGTGTCTGCTGTGTGTCCACTCTTGACTGAGATAAGTGCCGCTCAGGACTATTACTCCGTTCAAAAAAAAAAACACATGTCTAACGATGGGTTATTTTTATCATTGGTGTCAATATAAACCGGATATAATCCATTTGCATCCATTATTTTTATTTCAATGGGATTTTTAACTGTTCTGTTTTTAGATAAGAATAAGGATTAAAACGGATCAGAGTAATGAATTATATAACACAAGTGTAAACTTAGCCGAAGCAAACGTATTTCAAAACACACACACTTATGCTCCTCCGCGGCTAAAAAACTGTGTGAACAGGGCCTTAAAGTTTGACAAATATACTGAAAAAGTAAACCAGAAACAAAAGCTTTCATCTGAGTTAAACAGTACCTGTCTGGAAGTGGTACGGTTAGGGCTAATTCACACGAAGGTTCTTATCTCTTTGTGGTATCCAGATCTACAATATGGTTTGCACGCTGACCCTATAAAAATCAATGGTTCAATTCACATGAACACATGCAGAGTTGGATGGGGCAAAAATAAAAAAAATAGACCATGTATCATCTGATTCTGATTTGCTGCAGAGAAAAGCGCATAGAAGTCAATGGGAACCCATAATCGCATCTGTAATATGGATCTAAAAATTAACGCGATTTCGATGCATATTATACGGTTGAAACAATATAGGATCTTAATGATTACGGAGAATAAATGTATTGATGTAAAAAAAATAGATCCACCACAGATCTAATGCAGACAAGCGGATGTAATACAGACATGCTTACGTAACTCAATATGGATGAAAACATGCCCATTTACAACTAAGTTTTCGGAATGTAACGCAAACGATTGTTCATACGCCCGTGTGATTTATTATTTACGGTCTGTATAAAAAGCTAGGATGAAATATCATGTGGAACCCCCTTTAAAGACGGCCTAGTGCAATTTAATACGTTTCCTGATTTGCATAGAGACCAAGTTCAGCCCAGAATTAATAAGTTGTTTTCAAAATACAGGCGTTTCCGAGCTGGATTAGTCATTTGGCACAGACCATTGTATCACCCTGTTGCATTTTCTGTAACTTTCAATATTATTCGATTATATGTCAACTTTTCTGCACTGACAGAGTACAACCCATTAAAGAATTGTATATGTATGTGCCAGAGAAGATTCTAAAGTCTCTAATATAAATATAGTAAAAGTTGAATAACCTGATAAAATTATCACTGTGGGCAGGAGCATACGTGATTTACCTTCTACTATATGGGTAGAATAGCAATTCAGTGACAGCTAACAAGGTAATACTTACTGCTAATGTGGGATGAACTTTTTTTTTGGTGTGGCAGGAACAGATTCGAAAAACTAAAAGATGATAATTTGCAAGTCACAATTCCACTCCTGCTTACAGTCCATGAGCAGGGCGTCAGGAGGACACCATGTCCATGCAGTCCTGTCACCACATCATACCAAAGCAATTGCACTAACATACGAAGTAGGATTCCTCGTATGATGCGGACAGACGTGGAATCGTAATGGAGGCTACATATATTTTAAGCTTGATTTTTGTGCTGCAAAAAATTAAAAAAAATCGCCTAGAAAACCTAATTTCCATGTGTAGATACAGTAGTAAGAAATAGTATTTGCCACCCTATCCTGCTATTACATATTTATCATCCTGAATGTATAGTTTGGATGACATATGTAATAATTTGTTATCTCATATTTCCTAGGTCATCTTCTCCAATGGGGAGGGTGGGTGTAAATTAATTTCCATCATGTCCATTTCTCACAATTGATGGCCTTTGAGTCCTCCATTGAACAACTGAAGAGGACTAACCATTGCCCTTTATCTACGCACTATAAAAGACTTGGCGCCATAGGGAGGGACCATAATGAACATAGCCGGCTATCAGAGGAATTTGCCACAAACAATAAGTTGCGAGTCTCAAAATATCGTCAACAATCCTCCCTAAAAGGAATCAAGGAACGGGACCAAGTTCTCACCTAAGGTTGGTATGGTGTGGCCAACTTTACAGTGATATGAAGTCTGTAGAAAATTATATGTATTGTGGATTTTCCATTTAAAAAAAATAAAAATAAAAAGGATTTGGACTAATTTGGTAAATTGCAATCCTAAATTTTGTAAGAATTTGCACTTGACCCGTATAAGCAGTATGCAGAACTGTAAAAGATTGGCCATTGGAAGAGACATGTACAGTATTTTATTGTAAACATCTAGTCCGCATTCTACTTTTTCATCCTTCGGTCAACGTTTCCAACATGAAAAAGTATTTTGTGTTCGGGGACTGGTTATTGTATCCTGGATTTAATACAAAGACTGCAACAAGAGAGAGTGGATGATCTCAGAATACCGTGAAGCCCCAGCGCCAAACATGACAGACGTTAGCCATCAGTGAAATGATTCGAAGAAGATCTAGTGATAGAGCCATAAGGTTGAATATTGTGATTTAGGATATGGTCATACATCCTATGACAAGATCTCAAACAACTTCCTCATATAGAATTTCTAGTTCCATGAAACGTTGGATACCGAGATTTTTCGGACTTATTTGTGCCATTTTTAAACCATTTCTAGTAATATCCATTTTACCACTACTGTAATAAAATAAAACGGAGACTATGACATATGAGCTGACACAGGTTTGTTTTGGCCTTTACTAGACACTTGGTTAGAACTACTTGTTCAGTACATTATTTACCCTGCTGAATACAGGGAAGATAGGGATTGTTTGACAGACTAGAAATGACCCGAAACTTCCTATTTCAAAGTTAAAGGCTATGACCACTTTCACAACCAATTTTCTTTGTCCCATGGCAACTAAAATGAAAAATGAAGTAACTTTTTCAGGTCTTCATTACAAATGTTGTATCGTTGTTTCCACAATCTCCTATAAAGACCTTTGTGTCTCCATGGTAACAGACAACAAACAAACCCTACGTAGCCTGATTCTACAGTTATATTGCCTGCCATTGGTCCTCTACTTCTTGCTAACAAACATTCGTTAGGTTAGCAAGAATTAGGGGACTGATGGAAGGGAGTACGACTGCAAGATCAGACTACAAAAAGTTTGTTGTGTTACCATGGAGACGCATAGGTTGGCATAGGAGCTGTAGAAACAAAATGATAGGACATTATTTTTATTAAGACCTATTAGACGTTTCATTTTAGATGTATTGGGACAATGTAAAAAAAAAAAAAAGAGATGGTTGTGAAGGTGGATAAAGCCTTTAACCCTTTTGTAATATCTTCTGACTTGAAACGCTTGCCGTGACTACAATATAAAGGATGAGATTCTGGTATCAGAATAAAGCCCCGATTCTTCGCTTTCAAATGACAAACATCAAAGCTGTAGGTGCCATATTTGAGACATAGCACTTGTTTGAAGTTGGGGAGCAGGATGAAAAATGTATCTTCCATATTTTGTGTAACGGAGGGGTGGGAGGGGGAGCTGCAAATGACAGGAGGAAGAATGAAAGATTACAGCCTGTTGTGGTGATCTCTCCCCTTCTACATCCTTACAGTGATGGGATGCAGGAACTTTCCTTCAAGTCACCACCCATCCTACCAATTAGAAAGTATATGTAGGGGGACATTTCGTTTTTGTTTTTTTCCTACTACATGGATGAGAAGATGAGCAGTTGCCGACTCTCTGACTTGTATTTTCAACCGTCATCTGGATCACGGATATTGTGGCTTTCTACAGTTCTGGTGATTACGTGAAGAGACATGGATGTAGACATCGGCATAAACGGCATGTATGAAATCTGTACGTCCTGAACTTTTATTTTTACAAGGTTTTGTGCGTCCCACTTTAAGCCACAAACTTGACTTTTTATGCATTATTAACACATTACACTTTGATGTAAAATTGCATGAAGGCGCCCATGAGTATCAAGTCCTGCATAAAATTTTTACAATGTGCCAGGAGGAAATTACAATACTATTTTTTGGAGCACAGATCAGTCTAAAATATTTTTAAAAAACTAGTAAAAATTGTAATTTTAATAAACCTTATCCTCCCCTCTACATTCCCCTTTATGCAATCTGTCCATCCCTTCACCATAGCCTCCTTGTCAAAATCTCCTGGTTTTCTATCTGCCTAGACCTCACACGGCTACACTTCGGAATTAAAAATAAAATTAAAAAAAACCAAAAACCGGTATTTCCACTTTTAACGTGACTGTTAGGGGGTTAACCATAGCTGTATATGTACATGGGTAAAGTATTGCTTACATTGAACCATTTTTAACCTGTAAAGTTATTTGCACATTTGTGTTTTTTGTTTTTAAAAGAAGTGATTTTGCAGGGGGGGTGGGGGGGGCGTTTCTAATGGCTATGGACCGCGGCATAAGGGTTTAAACAAGCGGGATCCTGCTCGTTACACTGAAGTGACGGTTGGAAGAAAGAGCTGACACGCTCAATCTATCGAGCGGGCTCAGCCCGTGGATCCACTCCATACTCCTCCACCCGACATGGTGTGCGCGCGCGTGCGTGCGTGCGTGCGTGCGTGTATATAAAGATTTTGACTTTTTTTTAGATTATCTGCAATTGGCACTCGTCAAAAGTAGGTGGGGCCAGACCACAGTGGCTCGACAGATTCGCGTAAATTACGGCAGAAATCTTTGCTTAACTATGCCAAATCCCCTTTACCGTAACCAGACATATGCCAAAAGGACACACTGAAGGCCTTAGGCACACAAGCGTGCATTTGCGGCCGCATACTATCTGCAATTGTGCAGCCACAATTGCAGATAGTACAGAACACATTCCATCAAATGGGCCAATGCACACGACCGTGGTTTCCACGGTCCGTGCATTGCCCGGACTGCTGGGTCAATGACAACAATTTTATGATACTCACTCAATTTCTTTCTTTTCCGCCTCCTCTTGGGTAAGGTCTTCTTCCACACTATAGTCCAAGACAGACCCCACGCCAAACGCTCTGTTGCGTCTTATAAGCGGCTTAATAGATTCCTGGTCCTCTCCAGCAACAAACTGTCCATAGAAAGTCATCTTCATCATTCCTTCAAAGAGGTTCTGTCCAAGAAGTTTTCTTGATAATTGAAGTAGCTTAAAAGGAGACCGAAAAGAAGATCATAGAAGAGTAAATACATGTAATTTTTTTTATTCATGGACACAGATTGCTTACTGAAGACATGTGCACGGATTATTGGACATTAAATTCATACAATTAAACCGTGTCATACTTCTCCCATCGTCACATGGCAAAGAACTGTTAGGCTGAGGCTTTCATTTTAGTTTTGTTCAAACAGAGGATAAAGTTGCGGCTTGCCACAATCCACACGCAACCTCAATGTTTTCCAACAGGAAAAGTCACAGGTGGGTGGCTTATAATAAATGGCAGAAATTATGACCATGTCGAAATTCTTGCACAACTTGTTTCCCCCACAAGGAGACACTGAGGTTGTGATAGACAGCCATTTTATCACGTCCAAAAGTCGCTGTGGAGTCCTGGACATAACTCTAAGGGTATGTTCACAAGACCTATTTTCAGGCGTTTTACGCCTAAAAAGACAGCTCCATTACGCCTACAAACATCTGCCCATTGCTTGCAATGGGTTTTACAATGTTCTGTTCAGACTAGGTGTAATTTTACGCGTCGCTGTCAAAAGACGGCGCGTAAAGAGACGCCCGCGTCAAAGAAGTGCATGTCACTTCTTTTGAGCAGTTTATCAACCACTTCATTGAAAATCAGCTCCAATTACGTCCGTAATGGACGCCGCGAAAAACGCGAGTAGTTACAAAAAGTCTGAAAATCAGGAGCGGTTTTCGCCTGAAAACAGCTCCGTAATTTCAGACTTAATTTGTTAAGACATGTGAACATACCCTTAGTCTCCTGGTTTATCCCAGAACGGATGTCTAGTCTCAATCTTGCACAGGCAGAAGGACTCTAAGGCCTCGTTCACACACTGCTGATTCTGCATGTATTTTTTAAGTCAAAACCAGGAACAGAAGACAAAAGGAAATATCTAAAGGAAGGCCTTTTAGGTCTCCTCTCCTGGAGCCAATTCTGGTTTTGGCTTAAAAAAAATGCATGCAAAATGTGTACTGTGTGAACAAGGCCTTATACAAATGTGTTTCTCGTCAGTGTCTTAACGGACAGCATACTGACCCTATGCCATTTAATGGGGCTATTCACACATCCATTTTTTCAGTGAGAAACTCACAGCATGACCTATTTCTGATAAGCTTTTGCAGACTAGGCTCGCCCATTAATGTCTACGGGCACATGAAAAAAAAAAAAACGGAAGCTCTTTAATTTTTTTTTTTAATTATAGTTTCACTACTTTTGCACAATAAGCGCAGATGTTGCTGCATTTCAAGAGCCATAACTTTATTTTTCCATTGATGTTGCGGTGTGTGGGCCGAGTGATATTTTTTGATCCGTAACGGTACGCCCCTTTGTGGGAAGGGGTTAATGTCTTTCACTATGAATTCTCCAGGCAATGACATACTTGCACGATCATGTTTATTGGTCTTCATACTTTCACTTCTGTCTTTACAAAGCTACATTGTATTTTCATAAAGCGCTAAGAGTCATTTTTGCCTTTGTCCACAGATATTGAAAACGGTTGTATGAGAAAAAAAAAAAAGTTTAAAACGCGTCCCAACGCTACAAAGCGCGCTCCGTATGTAAACATTGCAGCTTACCTTTGGAAGAAAAGCGTTGTGTATGAAGCCATGCGGTCTCAGCTGAGGGGGCCGTGTCATTTACATACAGGGTGCGCTTTGTAGTGATGCCCCGTACAGGAGTTAGCGGGGTCTGTCACTACGATAGAGGTATTCACACATTAATACGTGCTGGTTTTACGGAGAAACGTTTGCAGTACGGCTTCTATGGTTTTAAAAGCTGGCATTAAAATAAAAATAGAACATGCCCTTAAACATTTCTGCTTTTCTAATGCCTTGTATGAATGCAAAATTTAATAAGTCACCCAAACATCTGGCAGCTTCAATAAAACATAGCAGCGAAAAAATGCTATGAATATGTAAATACGTCCTGAAAACCAGTGACAAAGTAGTCCATAGACATTAGATCACCAAAACGTATTGATTTCAGCAGAATTGGTCAAGGTAAAGAAGAATCAGATCTGTGGGATTTCAATATGCCCAATTCTTTTTCCAGATCTCTGCTTGCAGTCAGTGAAATGAAACACTTTATGTAAAGGTTCCAAACCCATCACGTGCATGTCCCTGCTGACACATATGCAGGGCTCATTACATTAGGAGAGCTCACATACACCCTAAGAGGCGATGCACCTATGCCAGCAGGACATAATCAGGAAGGATTCCATTCAAAGACTGCAGGCAGAGATCTTGAAAAACAAAAGCTTTAACAACAGAAAAGAGGAATTTGGTTTTATTTACCAAAAGAAACTTCTTGACATGGGCATGGGGTGGCATAGTAAGATTTCTCCAACATATGGGAGGGGGGTGTGTATCATTGACCCTTGCAAGACATCATACTTGACTGTGTTGGAGATTATCACAGGTTGAAGCTCCTCAGACACGGACTTGACGTCCCCCCAGCAGACAGAAGAGACACTGGAGCGCTAGAGGCAGCACGGATGTTGTGGGCACCCATTGGCATCTTACCTGCTGGTTCCGGTCTACAAGGGGATCGACAGAGCAGAGCCAGAACACCAGAAGACTTCGGAGCAGCTCCCACGTGGGTTTACTCTTATAGGCTTCCTGCGTGTTCTCAAAATTCATCGTGCCAGCAGGGCAAGGCTTGAGGAGCAGGTTCTCATTTCTCTCCATGTGATCTACCTGGGAGCTCAGCGGACACGGCTTCCCCTGGGCTCCATCCTCTGCTGCCTGCCCTTTCGCCTTGGCAGCGGCTGCTGTGGACCCCATCCGCACCGGCAGGGTGAGCGGGCTCCTGAGCAGCAGCCTCGCAGCGGGGGACATCTTGCTGCACGCCATAGGTGATGCTGTCTATAGTGAAGGCTGCGCGCTGTCTATAGGGACTTGTGGAGCTCAGTACACGTGAAGTCTGCGCGCACATGATACTAGACGCGCGTCATAGGAAACTCCCCAATCATTGTCCTCCGTCCCACACACCCTCGCACTCTGATTGGCTCCCGCCTCGTTATATAACAAGGAGTGAAGCGCTGGAAAACATCCACACCTCCTTCACACACACTTTTTGTGGGGCGTTTGTTTTGTCCAAAATGTAATGGGCGTTTAATTTGATGTTTTTGGTGCTATTTTTTTTTTATAATTGTTTTTACTACCTGAATTTTTTTAGTTGGCGCTTTTCACATTGAAAATGATGTGATACAAAAATTATGTGATGCCTAGATTCCTCTTTGACACACGTTTTTTTTATTTTTTATTATTTATTTATTTTAAAATGCCACCGTAAATTGACACTTGCCTTTTTTAAAGAGAAAAAAAACGCACTGAATGATGTAAATAATGCCAAAGTTGTGCTTGCAGCGATTATGGAAAAACGCCACTCACACAAAAAAACGCAAGTTAAAAAAAAAATGGCACCTAAAAACACTGTGTGAATGCACGCTCAGGCTTAATTCTGAATTTTCGCAAAACTGCCATGTTTTTAGTATGTTTTAGTGTTTTTTCCTCTGTAAAAAAACGCAAGTGTCAAGTGTGTTGCATTTTTCTTGGCGCTTTCTCAGAAAAAAAGCATGTATTTCAAACCGGATTACTTGCATTATTTGCAGTGTTAAAAAAACGCATCCTGTAAAAAATCAGGTAGTAAAAGACGCTATTTGCAAAAAACGACATTCAAAATGCACGTATAAAAAAATGTGATTATTTTAAGATGCTTTTTTGGCCACAGAAATGTTTTAGGCCTTATCCAAATGTGAGGTAGATCCCGAAAACGCAGGAGATTTCGGGGTAGGGTCAGAGGGTAATATATAAATTCTTAATTCACCCTGTAAACTATTGTATTATTAAACGGATACAATGTGTTATTACAGTACAGCGTGTCTATATCATTTACTTCTTTCAGGGGTGCATCTATTTTTTGGGGTTCAAATGTCACACTATATATTGTACTGAGGGTTTACAAAAAATGAGAACATTATTTTGTTTTGCTGTTTTTTTTTTTACAGGTTTTAAAACTACACAAAACATGGAGCCCACCTTTAAGTGTCATAAAGGGAAACTCCACTTTTGAACAACTTTTGACACAATTTAGAATTGTACATAAAATAATGCATCATTTTGTAAAGCTCGGCCAAAATGTCTCAACATGTTGGCAATTTTGTAATAGTTGTTTATGCCAGTGGTGTAACTACCGCTGTAGCAGCCTTAGCGGCTGCTATGGGGCCTGCAGCATGAGGGTGCCTGTGCCGGTGGCTTCGCTAGCAGCCGCTATGGCTGCTACAGCGGTAGCGACGCTGCACAGTGGCCCCGGTCCTAGCGACAGCCACATTCACTTGCATCTGCGTCCTCAGGACACAGATATAAATGTATACTATAGGCTGCAGGCCACGTTAGGCCTGCAGGCTATAAGGCGCTGGGGAGACTCCCTGCGCAGCCCGGCGTGTTGACATCACTGCATCACGCTTGTCTGTGCAAGCATCCCACCCCGAGGCTATGCAGCGCTCTGTCCGTAGTGGGAACAGGGCAAGGTAAGTACAATATTTTTTTGTGGGGGGGGGGGCTATGTGGCAATATGCATGGGGAGATTGCTGTGTGGCTCTATACAAGGGGGGAGCTGTGTGGCACTATATAAAAGAGGGGTCTGTGCAGCACTATATACAAGGTGAGGGCTGTGTGGCATGATGGGAGGGCTGTGTGACACTATATACAAGGGGGTGCTTTATGGCGCTATATACAAGGGGGGGGGGCTTTATGGCACTATACAAGGGGGGCTGTGTACTGGTATTATTTACAAGAGGGTGCAAATGATACCAGGAGGGGCAGATGACACCAGTCGTGATGTATAACAGTAGGCGTAGCATGTTGCACCAGACGTGGTGGATGACACCAGACGTGGCGTATAGCAGTATGCGTAGCAGGTTGTGACAGATGTGGCAGATGACACCAGACATGGTGTATAGCAGTAGGCATAGCAGGTTGCGCCAGATGTGGCGGATGACAGCAGGCGGCACAACACGACACCAACACTAGACAGGTTAAGGAACAAAACACAGCACAGGATACAGGTAGCAGGGCACGGGAACACTGAGAGCAGGATAACACTAAGGGACCATTTGCGATACAGACATGGGAAGACTACAACAATGCTCAGGCAAGGAGTGAAAGGCCCTTTTTATAGTTCAGGGGGATATGGAGATAATTAATTAATTAATTACATATGCGCGCACTGGCCCTTTAAGGCCGGGAACTAGTGCGCGCGCCCCCTAGTGGACACTACAGGGCAGGACGGCCCCATGTGCTGAAGTCTCCGGGGAGGGAGATGTTGGCAGGAAAAGAGAGATCTGCAGTCAGGTCAGTGGAGGCTGCAGTCCGTGACCTCGGCCGTTTCAGTAGCCCCCCTTACGCCTCTTCTTCTTGGGTCCAGAGCGAGATAGGAATTTTTTAATGAGGGTAGGGGCATTAAGGTACTCTTCTGGTTCCCAGGACCTCTCCTCAGGATCAAACCCTCTCCAGTCCACCAAATAGACAGTCCTTCCTCTTACCCTCTTGCAGTCCAGGATCTCCTTCAACTCAAACACATCAGATGAACCGCTGGGAGCAACCACAGGACTAGGAGTTTTACTGTAGCGGTTCAGGACCACAGGCTTAAAGGAACAGTGTCACCAACATTTTTTTTTTTATATCAGTTTTATGTTAGGGTTTTATTAAAAACGTTTATATTTATTTGTGTGTTTGTGTGTTACTTTTTTCTATTTTTACACTTTTTCTTCCCTATGGGGGCTGCCATTTTTTTTTCCATTTCTGTATGTGTCGATTAACGACACATACAGACATGGAATACGGCAGCTCCAGTCCCATAGGGACTGCGAACGGGGCCCGTTCCATCCACTTTGGTGTACGCCGTGTGTGTGGGAACGGCGCATGCGCCGTTCCCACACAGTCCGATTTGAAATGCGCGCCGTCCGGCGCCATTTTCCTGTGGACCGGAAGTCGCGGCCGGGCAGTAAGATTACTACTTCCGGTCGCGGCTTCCGGACCTGTGCACATGGAGCAGCGGCAGCAGACGGAGCGGACGGACCGGAGGGAGCGGCGGTGACTGGAGCAGGTAAGTGATTTCTATGTATGTTCGTGTTTCAGTGTGTTTTACTAGTGTATGTAAACCTTCTACACTGTGTGTTAGCTCAAAAAATGGCGACACACAGTGTAGGAGGTTAGACCGTTCAATCCCCTCGTTTCTCCCGGCACTAGCCAGGATAAAGGAGGGGGGATTCTGAGAGCTCACTAGAGCGAGGGATTTTTTCCCAATTTTGCAGCATAAAGCAATGTGGTTGCTTTACCACATGCAATGCTGCAATTTTGGGAAGTGCTCCATCTAGTGACCAGTGCTGGGAAATATTATAAATTGAATCCAATTTATAATATTTCCTGACTCGTGAAAAAAATAAAAAAAATTAGAACAATGTTTAATCACCTACACACTAATTGTTTAACTAAAAAAAAAAAACATGTTTTGCTGGCAACACATTCCCTTTAAGGAGGGGCACGTGGAATGAGTTGGGAATCTTGAGAGTAGGAGGCAACTGTAGTTTATAGGATACAGGGTTTATCGAGGATAGCCAGACTTTAACTCGAGGAGTACACAATGACACCAGCTGTACACATCGTAGAAAGGAGACGAGGCAGTAGACTCACTTGTGTGATTGTTGTGTGAGAATTCCACCCAAGGCAGAAGTTGTACCCAATTGTCATGTTGGGCGGAAACAAAATGACGAAGATAGCTCTCCAAAATTTGATTGGTCCTCTCCAGTTGACCATTGGACTGTGGGTGGTAGGCGGAAGAGAAGTCCAGCTTAACATCTAGCAGGATGCACAGGGCTCTCCAGGACTTGGACGTAAACTGTACACCCCGATCCAAGAGAATGTGCAGAGCATGTCTGTGCAGACAGAAGATGTGTAGGCTAAAAAGGTTTGCAAGGAGAGGAGCAGACGGAAGGCCAGTCCACTGAATAAAATTAGCCATTTTAGAGAAACGATGAACTACTACCCAGAACGTAGTACATCCAGCTGAGGTATACTGTCAGGGACAGGCAGGGGTAGGAGCAGACCAGCAGGTTTGGAGCGGGTAGACTTGTTCAAAGCACAGTTTGTACATGAAGAGACGTAGTCCGCAACATCTCTAGGCAGCGTGGGCCACCAATAATGACGAGCTACCAAAAGTATTTCGGGGAGGAATGTCTCTAATTTACAGAAGGTTAGCGCCAATAATCCTAGAAGGATCTATAATATATTGAGGAATCTCCTGAGAGTCATTGGTCTGAAATGATCGAGACAGGGCATCAGCCTTCACATTGTTATCAGCAGGACGGAAGTGAAGCAGGAATTGAAATCGGGCGAAGAACAGTGACCACCTAGCTTGGCGAGGATTTAGTCGTTGTGCTGACTGTAGGTACGTGAGGTTCTTGTGATCCATATAAATGGTAATAGGGTGAACCGCTCCCCTCCAGCAAGTGTCTACACTCGTCTAATGCTAACTTGACAGCCAGAAACTCCCGATCCTCGACAGAATAGTTACGTTCTGCCGGAGAGAATAGTTTCGAAAAGAAGCCACAGGCCACCATCTTGCCTTTAGAGTTTTTCAGGGGGTGGGGTATGGCGCTATCTATAGGTAGGGCTGTGTGTGATGCTGTCTACAGGGGGATGTGTGTGGCGCTATCTATAAGGGGGGGTGTGATGCTATCTACAGGGGTTGTGTGTGTCACTATCTACAGAGGGCTGTGTGTATGTGGTGCTTTACAGTGTTTGACATAATTATATTCAGGGGCACAGTGTATGGTGCTATTATATTTAGGGGCACAGTGTGTGGCACCATGATAATTTTATCTTTGTTTATAGGTGTGGAAATGTTGGAAGTGAGGAGCCGAAGACATTTGAGTGGCAAATTCTTCAGAAATGGGTCATGGCCGGGAGAAGTCATTATGAAGTATGGACCGGATGGAGAAGAAAAGAGGAAAAAAAAATACTAGAATCTGAGAAGTCGTCACCTGTGAGTCACTGGATTTATAGAAAATCTGTCACCTCTCCTGAAATTCTTTGTGCAGTCCAGTACTGATAGACAAATGGGTGTTACCATTCCCCTTGTCAGGTGGATGTGTCCCTGCACAGTGTGATACTGTCAGTATGTAGGGACACAGCCCTTTGACAAGGGGAATCGAAACAACCATTTGTTAATGCTTGCACAAAAAAGTAGTGTTATCGATAGTTACGGCGTGGCAGGGCGGCGGTGAAGAAGGGGGGCCCAAGTTTGGGTAACAGCCCAGGGCCTATGGTCTACCGCCACTGACGCCACATTCCATAGTATCTGCGTCCTTAGGACGTAAATACTATTGGACACTATGGCAGAGCAGGGAGGTATCTCCCTGCTCTGCCATAGGCTACAGGCCAAGTTCACAGGCCGGCGTAATGATATCACTGGATCACGCCGGCCTACGCAAGGATCCCGTCGTTGAGGAGCAGCTTCGTTCGTCGCGGGAACTGGGCCTAGGTAAGTAGACAGTTTTTTGTTTTATTTGTTTGGATGGATGGGCGATATATGGTGCTACTTACAGGAGGCTGTATGGCACTATTTACAATGGGGGCTTTATAGCACTGTCTACAGGGGGGCTATGTAGCACTGTCTACAGGGGGGGCTGCATAGCACTCTACAGGGGGGAGGCTGTATAGCACTGTCTACAGGGGGGGCTGTATATCACTGTCTACAGGGGGGCTGTATAGCACAATCTACAGGATGGCACTATCTACAAGGGGGGGCTGTGTGTGGCACCCAGGGAAGGGGGCCCAGTCAAAAGTTTGCTATGGGGCCCAGTGTTTCCTAGTTACGCCCATGGTTTATGCATATCTGCTGGGAAATACTCCCATACACTGAACGTGTCCACAGACACCTATAGATTCGACAGATGCCAAAAGAGTGCCCTTTTGGCATCCATCGGGCAGGTACATCCCGGGATACATTTTATAATTTTTTGTATATGAACGCGCAGCCTGCATTTCGCCACCACAAAAACACAAATATTTTTTTGTAACATGAGAGACTATGGTTGACGTATGCAGCAGCCCATGTGACCGTAGCAGCCACTTGGGAAAAAAAGTCATCATAGGAGGCTGGGCTGCACGGAGAACAAGAAACCGTTACTATGACAATGCTGCTGCAGAATCAAATGTAGCCTCTGGTGTCGATGTGTCCTCGCTGGTCCGACACGATGCAGGACCTGGGGCAGGAAGTGAGTGACGTCACAGCGTGATCTCTCGAGAACAGGCTGTGTGTCTGCACTGCCAGAAGCTGGGCGTTGTGTAGAGAAGTGGATGATACTTCTATACACAACGCCCAGCTAGTAAAACAAGTAAAAACGCCCAGATGTAACGAACACAATACATGCCCAGTTGTACTTTAACTTTAAACACGCCCAGTTATACTTTAGAAAGCCTCATTTACATAAATATAAAAATGGTCATAACTTGGCCAAAAATGCTCGTTTAAAAAAAAAAACAAACGTTACTCTTATCTCCATTGCAGCGCCGATCTGCTGCAATAGGAGATAGGGGTTGCAAACTCTGGTGACAGAGCCTCTTTAACATGTAACTTGGCCTGCTAATTTTTTTTTGGGATTGAAAGAGCTTTTGATTTCTGTAAATATGACCTCCTGATGCTGCAAATTCAACAAATTACCATTTTAGTTCTCTTTACAACCTTTAAAATGTTTTGATCTCTGTTGTGCATAATAATTTGAAACAGTGCATTTTGAGTTTTTTACTTCTAAAAAAAAATCTGTTATCATTAGGAGATTTGTTCAATAAAATTCGCATTATACTCCAACGGTTGATGGCTTGAAGATTATACTGACTGTCATTTGCATCGACTATTTAGGAAAATCAGCAAAAAATAACATTTGCATAATAATTTGGAACGCGGTGTATTGTTCGGCCCATGCTGGGAGCTGTAGTTTTACGCTGTACAAACCTATACGGCAGGGGTTGCACTAAATTGAGCTGTATTTGTTCTGGTGTTGTATATATGTACTGAGCTTGGCTCTAGGGCTGTATATATGTACTGAGCTTGGTTCTGATGCTGTATTTAAGTACTGAACTTTGTTCTTGTGCTGTATATATGTATGAGCTGGGTTCTGGGGCTGTATATATGTACTGAGCTTTGTTCTTGGGATGTATATATGTACGGAGCTTTGTTCTGGTACTGTATTTATGTATTGAGCTTGGTTCTGGGGATGTACATATATACTGAGCTTTGTTCTGGTGCTGTATTTATGTACTGCGCTTGGTTCTGGGGCTGTATTTATGTACGGATCTTTCTTCTGGTATTGTATATGTCACATTGGGTATGTGCTCCCACTGGGTCGTACCACCTTGACTGTATGGAAGCTGGCCAACAGGACACAGGTCACAGTCTATAGTTTGTATAGTGTACCTGTGGTAGCTCAGACAGTAGCAAGTCAGGCTTGGCTGGGACTAGGCAGCAGGCAGGCACCAGGCATGGCGCAGCAGGACAGGCGTGGTACACAGCACAGCACGACTTCAGCTCAACATTGCACTTGACCAGGATAGCACGGGATACAGGTTACAGGTAGCAGGAACAGGCAACACTGGGAACTGGAAAACACATAGGAGACCATTTGCATAGACATATAGGATAACGACAACAAGGCTCAGGCAGTCCAGAGTGCTCTGGGAGCAATCAGCTCAATATCCCACCTGTGTGCGACCTGGCTCCTTGTCTAGACTGAGCTCGCGAGCGCACCCTGGTGGTCACTGTGCAACAGGACGGCCGCATGTGCAGACATCTCCGGAGAGAAGGGCATCGACCGGATGGAAGGAGATTGTGGTAAGTGACCACAGACGTTACAGTTTCCCCCCTCTTACGCCCCCTCCTCTTGGGACCAGAACGAGAGAGAAACTTCTTAATGAGGGTAGGAGCATTGAGATTCTCCTCTGGCTTCCAGGACCTCTCTTCTGGACCAAACCCCCTCCAATCTACTAAATAAAAGGTTGTTCCTCTTACTTTTTCGGTGTCCAGGATCTCCTTAACCTCAAATATCTCTGAAGAACCGCTGGGGGAAACTGCAGGGCTAAGAGTCTTAGAGTAGCGGTTCAGAACTACAGGTTTCAGGAGAGAAACGTGAAAGGAGTTGGGGATCCGGAGGGTAGGAGGCAGCCGAAGCTTGTAGGGGACCAGGTTAATCTGTTGCAAGATCACGAAGGGTCCGAGAAAGCTGGGAGCAAACTTGTAAGATGGCACCCTCAGCCGGATATTTCTAGAAGACAGTCAGACCTTGGGCATCTTTGAGAAAACGGGGGAGGTTCTCTTCTCCTTGTGTCTGCCTTACATCTCATGCGGTCCATCGCCATCAGAATGGAGGATCGGGTCTGCTGCCAGATCAGCAGGAAGTCCCTAAAAGCAGAATCAGCTGCGGGCACTTCGGACATAACGGATACCGGAAAAGGGAGTCGTGGGTGTTGGCCGTAAACTATGAGGAATGGTATATTTCTTGTGGATTTGCTAGTATGATTAGTATACTAGAACTCGGCCCAAGGAAAA